>NC_089147.1:34609100-35289234 GCF_009819655.1 Sylvia atricapilla | reverse complement strand
GCTCAGAAAGACCTTCCCACGTCTGTGGTTGAACAATGGTATTCATTAAGTAGAAAGCTCACGTCCCTTCTAACAGGTTTTAGATCTCCTGAGCTCTCCTCAGGACTTGCAGAGCAGCAGTGAAGGTGGCCCTGCCAGCAGCCACTCTGTCACTGCTCAGTGGTGTGCAGTGACTCAGGATTTGATGGGTGCACAGCACGTGTCCTGCAACACTGGGCACTTCCCGGGCCTCGCACCTATCACAGTCTCTTCACACCTGAGCATTTTCCCCTCTGAATGAGTATCTTTCTGAGTCACTGCCCACATGCACACAGCCACCACAGAGGACTCTAAGAAAACACACATTCCTGCAGAGCTGGGTCTGCCTCTTCACAGAAGATGACTGAAGTCACGTTACACTCCTCAGTGCATTTCCCAATTCCCCAAAAATACAACACTCCAGAAAAAAATACTCAGTCATGATCATGGAATTCAAGCCTAAGAGGAGTGGACATACAGAAGACTCAGATCTCACTGAGAAACAGAAGCAACTTTGTCATCTTGAAAGACCCCAGAGGCCCTGAGTCACTAATGGAAGGGAGGGATGAGCAACACATTAAAGGAAGCTTATCAGGAAAAAAATGAGATGTCCTAATGAAAACTTCTTCGCCTGCGTTCACTGACACAGGAACTGATCCAAGACCTAACAGAGCATCACCCACAATCTGGTTTGTTGATTTGGACCTACATCCAGCTCACAAACTCTTACTGCTACGGGATACGTGTTGGATGTTTCAGGATCTTTCTTCAGTATACAGACAGCTTCTTAACTGGCAACTGCAATAAGGATGAGACTTCTCCATCATTTTCCACATTTGAATTTCTACTTTAACTTACACACTCCGGGACCATAACGTTAGTATTTTTCACATTAGAATGGTTTTGGTCAGAAAGGACCTTTAAAGGCCACCTGGTCCAACCCCCCTGCCATGAGCAGATCAGTTTGCTCAGAGCCCCGTGCAGTCTGGCTTGAATGCTTCCAGGGATGGGGCCTCTAATACCTCCCTGGGCAACCTGTGCCAGCATTTCACCACTCACATAGTAATAAATTTCTTCCTTTTATCTAGCTAAATCTCTCCTCTTTCAGTGTAAAACTATTACCCCTTGCCCTACCGCAACAGGCTCTACTGAAAACTCTGTTCTTATCTCATTTATCAGCCCTCTGTAAGTACCAAGGGCCTCCACAGAGACTTCTCCAGACTGCACAGCCCCAGCTGGCTCAGCTGGGAGAGGTGCTCCATCCCTCTGAGCATTTCTGTGCATCCACCCCAACAGCTCCCTGTCCCTCCTGTGCTGGCACCCCAGAGCTGGAGGCAGCTCTGCAGCTGGGGCTCTCACCAAAATGGAGCAGAGGGGCAGACCCACCTGCCATGACCTGGGCTGGGCTGCACTGGGTTTGTATCCACAAGAAAAGGAATCTGCTTCTAACCACGGCCTCAGCTGCAAAGTTAATGCAGAAGACAAGCTTCCTTTGAAAAATCTATGTTGTTATTAATGTTTAATCTTATTTTAAAACAAAGCTGCTGAGCATACAGACATTGCAGCTCAGTTGTTTACCATTTTTTATGGAGATATCTGGGGGAAATTCTGCATCCGACAAAATTCTGGTTTGAATTTTAAAAATAAGCTGGTCTGATTCAGTTTCTGAACTTCAGGGAAAACACAAGGGTAAGCACAGTGATTGTAATTGTTTAAGACTGAAAGAATTTAGGTTAAGTGTTCTGGTGTAAGGCTGAAATGAGTTGATGTGGGATTATCAGGATCGCCTGGAAATCATCTCTCTCCTACATTCCACAGCTGAAAGCTGAAAAACTGTAAGAAGATTTGGGGTTGTAGCTGTAAGATAGTAATTAATGAAGTGAAGGAAGATCTTTACCAAGCAAACATAACTACGTATTTTTAAAGAAGTAAAGACACTTTTACACAACAATCTGATGTGATACTCAATGTAATTCTGGACTTCTGGAGTTACAATCACATGTTTCACTGTAGCCCCAGTCTTCCAGGTCAGCTCAATCTGGATATGAGCTTGGGGGCATTTACCACACACACAGTTCTGAATGCTGCCTCATTTCAGACAGGAGTATGAAAAGAACAAATTGCAAACTTACCCGAATCATCATGACTGAGCACCTGATGTTATGAATCGTATCGTACACCTTCTTGGAAATGTCCACAAACTGGTTGTCATCAAACAGATGCACTGTGCTCTTGCTTAAGCACTCCAATGCAATATTTACTTGACTAATAAATTCTGGAATCACTGTTAAAAAAAAAAAAATCAAAATTCAATGATCATAAAAAGGATAGAACATGTAATATTTTTTCCTGTTTGGCAAAACACCTGACATTGACAAAAACCTTTATTTTCTAAAAGGTATTACAGTAATAGTGCAATTACTTTTAAGTGAAAATACATTTGTAGTTTTTATCAGAGTTATAAACATGCCCATGGTGAGCACATAAACTGTGGGTGGTTGTACCGCACTACGAAGAAGAAAGAAGTTTTAAAAGGGGAGCTGGGGAAGCAGTTGTAAAAATCAGTTCGTGATTTCAATAGCAATTTTACTGAAAGAATCAGGATGAATAGCCTGGCTCTAAGTTGGAATCACGGCTGAACAGACTGCCACTATTTCAGAATCTGCTTCCAGTCTGAATGGAGATGTAACTAGCAGAAGATCGATGCTTATTCTTCAGCTGAGGAAGTCCCACAACTGTAACCTGAATTTACCAGGGCAATTTATCTTGTTTGATTGAATCAAACAAACTGTGCATTTTGAGTCCGTTTGATATTAATCTGTGCTTTAGCCAGAACAGCCTGGGCATTTTCTTCTGAAGCTCCAGGGCCTTATTCTGCACAGTGACCTGGTAGCACTGGACGTCCCTGCCCATCAATCTGAAGCAAAGGAAACCCAGCAGAGTAGGTTTAGTAGGTTTAGGGAAACCTAAATATATATTCCCTCCCCAGAACAGGGAGGGAATGCAGATGGAAAACACACCACACACAGAAAGGCCTCAGACAAGTCCAAACCAAACTCATTTCCTGCCACTTGGAGTCCAAGGACACAGAAGAAACAAATGCAAAAAAGGATAAACCTCAACTTGTGTTATATTCAATATGGGTAACAAATCTCATGGTACATCTCTCTCCAGCAATGTGTTAGGTTCAGACACAAATACTGTTTGTGTTCCACTCCTTCACTCCACAATTCCAGCTGTGCAATTCAAAAATCCTTAACACATGAAAGCAATGTTACTAATACAATAAATCCGGAACGTTCCAGGCAAATTTTGAAGTATATAAGAAATTCGTAGGCAGACAAAGCTTCAGCTGAAGACAACCAGATTACGAATTAGGAAACAGCAACTTAATATTTTAAGCAGTAAGAAAGGTGCCCCAATAATGCTTTCCCCCCTTACTTTATTGAGGAGACCCACATAACCCTTGGAGACCTTAAATTCATTCTCAAATTACAGTAACTTCACAGTCTTTGAACCAACTAGCAGTTGCCACTTAATTTGAAAAACAGGGTATTTAAAATCAGTGCTACTCTCTTCAGTTTATCACTGGAATTGTCTCACCTTCAAAAAGGTTAGTGGAAAGATGTATAACAGTACAGAAAAAAGACAAGGCACATTTTTCATTTGCAACCAAATAAAATAATAAAGGAGAACAAGTGCCTATTTATTGTTTTTTAAAAAATCAAAGAAACCATCACTGAGTGAGAACTTTTCATTATTTCACAACACTTTTTTTCCCAGTTAAACAAAAATTTTGGCTCCTAGACTATCAAAATAATTCCAAGTGCAGCAACCCAGGCTGCACTTGGGTACACAGCCAGCACCTCAGGGCCTTCCTCTGGCAGCATTTCAGATGGGGCTTTGCACTCAGAGCACTTCGACATAGACAATTAAAACATGAGACTACACTGTCATTCTGAAATAGGTACACACCGATCTGCTAAGGGAGTGTGAAAACACACTTGGCCTATCAAACAGGCCTTATGTCCTGGTCATTCCCCTGTAAGTGATAGGATAACTCCCTCAAATCCAAGACTACTGGGATTTATTTCAGTTTTGAGCTCCCAACCAATGACTTAAAAAAAAAAAAAAAAAAGAGCATTTTGGTGCATGTATGAGCAAATGGATAACTGACACGCAAAATACTTCACAGACCTCAAATGGTCAGGCAACCCTCTGAAACATTGCATTAAGTGGACTCTACACCAATAATGTGCATCTTTCTGTACTAGGCTTAATGTCTCTAGGCAGCCTAAATATAGTGGAGAAGTGGATGCAGCTGAAAACAGGTGGAAATTACTCATTTTTTCAGTCTTTCAAAAGCAAAATTAAACAAATAAAATTTAAAAAATCAACTGCTAGATAACTGAGAAGTACAACATTTTTCTGGGGATTTGTTTTATTTGTACGTTTTATTTCTGTTCTCTTTATGTTCTGTTTCTCCTGCAACAAAAATTAAAAGCGAATTTCAATATGAGCATCTGTAATTCTGCTTTCCCTCAGGGAGAAGGTGCGGAAAGGAGGATGTTTGGAAAATACCAATATGTTCAGAAGCATAATGTTCGAAGTCCCTGAAGTAATTAAAGACTTCACACTACCAAAAATACATTCTTGAAATTAACCTAATTTGGTTTAAAATTCATCAAGTGCTCCCTAATTCCTCTGGTTTTTTTTATATAACACTATTCATGTCTCCTTGTAGGCATGTCTTCTTAGTCCTCTAATATTTTAGCTTGACTTTGTTGTCTTCAATCAAAACCAACTAATGAACCAGTCTGTAGTTTAACAGCTGTCAGCGCCCAGCTCTCCATACAGAAAACTGAACTTCACTAACCCCTTTATTCCAATTAGCAACTCTGGGCCTGTTATTTTTAACAATGAAATGATCAGGAAAACAGGTTCTTGGTTTTGCACAAGGCCACTGCCAGTGGGTTAGAGCAGCAGCCCCTGTGCTTGGACCTCTAAATTCAGCTGTGTTAAGTGATTAACACCACTTCAGCCACCAGCAAAGCAGCTTGAGAGGGAAAAAGCAACAGTCTCAAAGCTCAACTCTCCACGTGTGTCCAGCACTCATCTAAAGAATGTCTTAACAAAACAAACACACCCGACCAAACATGAACAGTCGCCTCCTCTTGACCAAAAAGAAACATATTTACTTTTTTTTTTTTTTTTTTTTTTTAATTCAAAGTTTTTATGGCTTTTCACTCAGGGGGGAAAAAGGGAAGAAACTAGCAAACCAACAATTTATCTCAAGAAAAAGAATCTGTGGTAAATCACCAAAGCTTCCCTTCAGTGTTTGTCCACATCTACAAAGACCGAAATGTCCTGAGGTGACTTGCTGACCCTTGCATTCCCAGGTGTCAGTTCTGTTTGTGCTGGGTGTTGAGCTTGCGCCTCTCAGACTGGTTCTGAGAGCGAAGGGGGAAGGAGCAGTGGGTTTGTTTGCAGGAACTGCACTCACTGCTCCACATCCTGCTCCTGGGCTGGGCTGTCTGCAGCACGGACAGACAGCAGGACAGACATCTCCCAGCTTTTAGTGAGTTCTTGGCCAGCTGAGGCAGAGAAGTGCCCTGGACTGTCTTTTCTTTCCCCTGGAGCCGTTTACACCTGTTCTGGACTGAAAACCCAGAGAACACCCGGAGCTCAGGATGGCATTTCCAGCACAGGAGGGACTGACCTGAGACTGGGAGAGCTGAGCTACACCCACAGCAAGGACTGTCCCTATTTGCCATCTCTCTTCAGAACGGCAAGAGGTTTAATTGTTTCATATTACTCCTTTTTTATGCTTGTGAACACTTCGCCTGTTGAATAAACAGGTTTTTTTTTCAATTTTCTCCAAGGAAATCTTTTCCTGAACCAGCTGAGGGAGGGGTGGCTTGAATGTGCTTTCCAGAGGGACACCATTGGAAGTTTCCTCCCAAAAATATCCAGTGGTGCCAGCAGACTGAGAAAAGGCTGGAGAGCTCCCACTAGAACAAAGACAGAAGAACTACTCCTTCAAAGGCAGCTTTGAAATGGAAGTGAGAGCACAGGCAGTGACTGAAGCTCTCCGTGGCACAGCTTCAGAGCCCAGCTACACACACTGAAACCCTGCCACAGCTGTGGCTTAACTCAGCTCCACTGGCCTTTCAACACAAGAAACGACTCTCTTGGGCATTCAGCCATCTACAGACATCTTCTGAGCCCAAACAGAAGTCATTAAAAAAAGAGCAGTTTAAAAAAATACATTTGGGCGAGTTGGAGTGAAAAAATGGTTTTCCTTCCGAAGAAAAGAAAATCAGGATAAGTTACTAGCGTGAATTAAGACTCTAAGAGGAGGGAAACTTCCAAAACCCACCTGAAGACAAAAATATGGTCAAGTAAGGCCTAAAAAGCTACTGGATGAGTTTCATATGAAGCTAGCATGATAGCAGAGCACTGAAATAAAGCAGATGTGCAGGCAAGCAAGTTAAAAGGGGTGTGTGCAACCTAGACCTTCACCAAGGCACAGGTGGTGGCAGCCTGAGAAGTGACTTGACACAAGAGGTGTGTACCTCAAGTATTTTAATATTCCCCCATAACCTGATCCCCTGACATGAAAGTCAGCGTGATGGGTGTATGTACAGGTTGCTTCCAGAGGATTTAAGCAGTTTTCCAGTTGCAAGAATTCAGTGGAAGCAAAGAAAATACGGTTGTAAAAATGAAAAACACAGGCATCACTTAAATGCAAGGTAATAGTAGAAAAAAGGAAGAAATACAGTAAATAGCCAAACTGCCTTATTCAGTACTTCTTTTTTTAATTACTCTTTGAGATCAAATAATAGCTTGCACTTCCTGTGATTAAAACATAAGCATTCGTAAATTTCTTCTGGAAAGGTATCTAAGAATTTCAGATGTTAAGAACACTGCCTATTCCAGTAAGCCAATTTTACTGCTAAGCGTTTTGTCTACTCTTAATGTCACTTCAATCCAGAACAGTATACAAAGAATTAAAAAATAAAACGCATCTAAGCTGAGGCGACTGTGCTGGCTACGGGACACCGTGTGAAATACAAGGGATCTGCTGGCAGCAGCCTGAGTCACAGCACCCAACCTGCCATTCAGAATGGAGCAGTGTTTCAGATGGAGAGAGCTTCATTAGAGGTGCTCCAAAATACACTGAAATAATAACGGAATTACTGCAAAAAAAAAAGGGTACTGTGCACTCTCTGCAAAAGGCCGAGCTGAACAGCACAAACAAGTTCTGAAACTCCAACTTGTGACTCTTGCAAATCCACATAATGCAATCCTAATATGAAGATCAAGCTGCTCCTGAAGCTGATTGCACTCTGGTAGAGACTCTTAATTCAAGCCTCTATTTCTGTGATACAATGTTAAATTGGTAACTTTTTATTACGGTAGGGTATCCAGTGGCTTTCCAAGAGATACATATATATACACATCTATAGGAGAGAAGTAGAAGAGCTTTATGACTATTGATATTTGCTATACCCCTTATATTAGCATTCATACTGAATCACCTTATTTGGTAACAAGCTCATAGGTTTTATTCAGGAAAAGGGATAAACTATCTGTGGGACTTAGCACAAGTTAAGCTGAAACAGTTCATGTTCCTCTGCAGTCCCAGTCCTAGGCCAGTGTATGAGGCACAATCCCAGGATCTCCACTGTGCCCACTCCACTCCTTGACTATTCAGAGCATGAAGAGCTGTAAGTCATCCCAATGGAATTTAGTATTTAGTGCTAAAGTTTCTGCATAATGACAGTGTAATACAAAATGAGGCAGGCCAGGCAGAGGCCTGATGCATGTAGGGAGTCTCCTAATGAAAGCAAGCTGTAATCAGTATCTGCTTCTCTAATTCAGACCTGTGCCAAGTGCAGCTGTGCAGAAGCATTTTGCAGCTTGCAAAGCTGGCAGACTGCTGGCAGACCCACAAGCACACAGCTGAACATACATATACATATATACAGATATATGTACAGAGAATTACATAGCTCTATGCAAATGCACATCGTGAATATTTTTGTATGCATGTGTTTGCAGACATATTTATACAGAAACCATTCTGAACATGACAGTTTCGTGGTACCAGATCTTCACAGCTAACAAGGGTTAGATTTTTAGGAGTTAACTATCCTGAAGATGAGAAAATATTTATAGCGAGTGAGACCTAATTATTGGCAGTCTGTGTAATTAATGAGTGACAATCCAGTAAATTGCTGCTTTCAATTTTGAAACAGCCCTAATTTATTCCTCCCTTAAACACACCCATGACAGTGATTCAGCCTCCTACCTGGAACACAGAGTTATTTTGCTTTGCACCAGGACAGTTTAGATGTACACACCAGCCCCTCTTCTCCAAAGTGTACTGGCACAGGGGAATGATGGCTTGGGACTGTGGAATTCCTGGACTTCGCCCCACATAGGCGCCCTCTCCAGAGCCTGGCAAATACATGGAAAGGAACACTGTACCTGGGAATTAAAGCAGAACTGAACAGCACAGCCCAAGGCTTCAGAGGAACTCCTCACAGGGATCTTCAAAGGGGCTCTTTGTGGGCATGGTTTTGAGGGAATAGATGAGTTTCCCTGCGTAAGGAACTCGTTAGAGACAGGTCACAGCATCCACAAGAGCAGAAAAAGAATTCAAATAATTTACAGAACGCTTCTTTTTTTGAAGCCCTCTACCTAATAGATTTTGCTGCCATGCTCAAGGACAGACTGACCATGAGATCCCAGAGGAGAATGACATTTCCCCCAGGACAGACGAGAGGAATTTCAGAATTAATTTCTCATTCCTTAGTAGAGAGTGTGGACCATGTGGGCCTGTCTTGTCTCATCAGCCCCACGCTACAGCAGGGCACCCAGGAGCTGTGGAAACAACCACTACTCCTCAATTCAAATCACAGCCCAGAACATGCCCTTCCTTCCTGTAAGTGCAGTCCCTGGGTTTCATTTAGAGGCATCTGCACTACATGGAATGGCACACAGGTACATGGAAGCTAAGGCTAGTGAATGCCCAAAGTCTGTACCTAAAAATACCCCAAACACAGCCGAAGCTCAGGCAGCGAGAGCAAGGAGACAATTAACAAACCAGGCAATTCCTACAGGCTGTTGACCAAATACTCCCAATTTGGGATTTTCCAAATGGACTGAGCAGGACATAGAAAATGCCATAAAAAGGAAATTAAGAGGAAGCAGAGGTCCTGGGGGGGTGACTTCATTCTACCTGAGAGACTATCTGAACAGAAAGCAGAGCTTTTTAGTAATTTAAGTGAGAAAGTAAAGTCCTGAGAACTTAATAAAAATAAAATTACAAGCACCCCAAACCCCTCTCTGTGAACCTTGTTTGGCTGCATCGTAGAAGCATTGTGTTATAAACCACCTAAGCTAGAGAGTGGTGCTACCTCACAAAAACCTTACAAACTGTAAACCCCAGGAGGGAGAAAAGGTGGGAAGGAACAAATGAGCACAGCAATTACTGACACACAAACTTGTTCATCATCCCCAGCCAGTCCTTCAGTGGTGCTGAACTTAGGAATGCTTGGGACTGGCTGCTTTCCATGTAGTACAGTAACTTTATTTCAGGAGACACCGCTGTCGTTTCAGGAGCTCAGAACATGTAGCTGAGCCATATTTTCCCAAATACAACTACACTGACAATGAACTGAAAACATTAACAGCAGACAACAATTCAAACGTTTAATTTTGAAATGCAGCCAGCTATTTTGGCAGATTACTAGAAATACTGTCTTTTCTAAAAATCTGGCTCCCAGTGGGTGTACCATCAACCTAGAAAACCTTGAAGTAATTGAATTAGCCACAAAGAATAAAACTGCACAAGATTCCAAGCCTTTTTTTGGCCCAAAGACAAAAAAAATTGCATATCCCACTGGGAAACATCAGAAAATTAATATAGCTTTTTAGGCAGAGTCAGATACCATGTTTTTGACATATGTTAGCAAGCAAAAAACCATGTAAAACAAAACGTCCTTGGATAAATTGTATTTGGGAAGAGGGTAGAGGGTCACTACATTTTAGTTCTATGTCTACTAGAACAGTAACTTGGAATAACTGAAATAATTTAATCAAGAAGAATTATTTTTCATGGAAGACTGCTGACATTTAAAAAGTAAGCACAAGAAAAATACAGCTTGGTAGCCAAAATCCTCAAATACTTAATTACAGTGAAACACCGATAAATGCTGTCAACTGCAGAAAAGATATTTTTCTGAATGGGGCCAGAAAAATACCATCTCTAAATTTAATATTCAGAGCTATGCCCAGAATGATTCAGAAAGCAGTGACTCGTGACAGAGTAACTCTGTGTGTGCCTCCTGCCTTTGCTGCAGCCCCTCAGAGCAGTGGAACCCCAAACACTGGCACTGGTCAGAAGGAACAGGAGCCCAAGGGCTGCATGACAACCACTGCAGCGGATCTGCAATTAGGTTCTAATTGCTGAAGCCCACCACGTAAGCTTTCGTTATTAGAACACAGTACACTGGAATGGATTAAAACCAAGAGTGATAAAGGGATGCTGGTACATTCAGCGAGCATGTTCAATCCTAGCGTGTCATTCAAGAGCAATAAACCTGCTAGTTGCAGAAGATGAAATACCAATGGGCAGCTTGTTTGTGGCCAGGGTGACAAACTCAGGTGGCTCTCTCTAAGGGTTCAAAGCAAGAGCCCGAAGTGGCTCTTGGCACTTACGGCCGACCAAAACTGCATCCTGCATTACACCTTCTGCCTACAATGAAACGTGGTCTTACCCAACTGCCCACCAAGAACATGAAAAATGCCTACCAATAACAAAAAAAAAAGAGATTTAATTTATCTTTCTGCTCTTTTGGATGCTGTGACATGTCTCTAATGAGTTCCTTATACAGGGAAACTTCTTCGGTTTCTTTAGCCCAAATCTCTCCATCAACTAGTGTTTAAATAAATTAGCAACATTTATGTCTATTAGTGCCAACGCTACTGTTACCAGCAGGGAAAACTTCTTCGGCTGAAGAAAGTTCTGTACCAGAATGTAAAGGAACAGTTGGGGTATCACTTGTAACAGGTACTGACTGCTCTGCGCAGACACTTAGGGAGAACTCCAACCGCAGTGGACTGCTGACAGACAAGAGAGGAACTGCCAATTACATTTCCTGCTGCATCCAATTCTGTGGAGAGACTATGGAAAGGCTGAAAAGGTTCTCACGACGATTTTGTTCTTTACTTGGGGTTTAGAATTTACAAAGGCTGACTACAAGAAAGCTTCCTCCCCACCTGCAATGCAGACGTAATGATTTTCCTCCAAGATACAGAAGAGCAGACTATTAAAGATTCAAGAAATTCAGTTATCAGCTCACAAACAATGGTTAGAAACCAAATAAAACTACTCTGAATAAAACTAACATTATTAGAAACTGAGTAAAGCTATACTGAATAAAACCAGCGTTGCTTCTAACACTATTAAGATAGAAACACTAAAGGTGTTTTTAGGTAGAGGTTCTTACTTGCCTTACTTTTCTCACAGAATAAAATAGAAGCAAGACAAGTGAACAAATTAAACACAAGAGGACTACATTCTTATTTGAAAGAAATCTGAAGCACTGCTGAAAAGTTTACTATTAGTTCTCAGCAAAAGAAAGTGATTTACCACGGTTTGAAAAGAGCATGCTGAGGAGTAAACAAACACTTTAAAAAACAGAGCACCTACAGATTTCAAATGCTTCTTTGCCTATTTGGAAATGTATCAGACTAAACCACACAGACGGATTGCACTCATCTGCAGTGTTTCTATGCTCGACCATCATTTAATACACAATACTTCATGGAAGAAGTCTCCATTAGCGTTCTGGAGAAATCTGCAGATTTTGAATGAAGTATATACAAACATTTTTACTCTCCAGGTCCTTCTCAATGGTAACAGTACGTATTTCTAATAACAAGCAAGTCACTAAGCAGAGAAAACCCGTCTCTAAGAATTTGAGATTAGTACAGCAGAGTATGAATGCCCACGGTAAAACATTTAATTACCCAAAAAAGATGGCTCATACGTGAATGCAGCTGGTGTCTACCACAGGGAAAAATCCCACATACATAATTTTAAAAGGATCCTGCATATCACCTCCTTAGACAACACAATGTCAGGTCAGTCGTAGCTTTGTCCAGCTAAGTCTTGAAAACCTTCAAAGACAGAAATGTCACTGCATCTCTGTTCTAGTGCTGCACTACAGGGAATAAACCCCCTGCTCTGCCCATACTCTCTGATTTTCTCTGCAGCTTGTGACCACTGCCCTTAGTTGTGCCACCTGTCTCTACCAAGAGTGAGGGGCACCAGATTTCACTGCAATTCTCTCGGGAAGCTGCAGTTTCCATCCACTGTCCCTAGGCTGCCACCTCACACATCAACTCTCAGTCTCTCCTCCTTCCCACAAGTCACCTGCACCAAGACCCAGCCCATCCTCAGTTTCCTCTATTCTCCAGAAAGCTTGTCTCCAACAGTTTGAGTTTGGCAAGGCCCACTTTGGGAAGTGTACAATGCGTACCAACCTCTTCCCAAGGGACACATTCTTAGATCTTCCCCATCTTATTTTGGCACTCCTGTTATAATCCACGTATCAACTTTGATGTTTGGCATGCCATCATTAAATATTGTTTATTTTACCATGAATGCTTCCTCAGAGATCTGCTTCACAGCATTTCCTGAAATGTAGCCTCCCCTTCCCAAAAAATAAGCCCATCAAAACCAACAGGATGCTGATATCATCTGGAATTCCTCACTAAACACTTCTGACTTCAGACCAAGGAATCAGTTTCAGGTAATTATCATAAACCTCCCTCAACATCGAAAGTAAAGTTCCTAGGAAAACACTCATGTTCTGGTACAAGGAATGCTACTTGAAGCTGCAGGTCAGGAAAGAAATTATAAAATTGAACCATAAGGATAAAAAAACTCAAAACCTCCCACTAAACAAGCTGCTTAAAAACATCTCTGTTTGGGTTTTCCCCAAACATTCCAATTGCTTAGGAGGGTCATCAACAGTTACTGTCTGACCTGGCTGCTAAGGCCCAGTATTCCATGAGCAAAGCATGGCTGCTACTTTATAGGGCTTGGGAAGGCTGAGGAATTCTGCAACAACTTTTTTGCACAACACCCAAGATACAGACCTTCCCATCTGCTTACTGAAGCTGTCTACTTTTGAATTTTTACTGCCTGACAACAATCAAAAAGGAGTGTGAGTGACAGACAGTTGTACATTCCTGCATGAAACTCCATGACAAATGCTTCAGTTCTGATGGATGCATTCCTTACACTTTGTCTGCTGAATTGTTCAGCTGTTTAACAGCATTTGGTAAACTGAGGAGGTGGTCTGGTGTTCTCGTTGACTGTGACACAAAACAAAGCCTGCAGCAAACAAAACCAGCTTCAGAGATGGCCTTGCCCAGCAGTGGGATTCTGGTAGAAAACTGAACCCAGCTCCCAGAAAGCAAGGAGAAGCCCTGTTTACAGAAATTTATTTGGCATATAATGCATTCCATGCCACTTCTCCAAATACTGCAAGGAATGGTGGTGACAGACTTACTGAGATGAGGTGAACAAAGGGAAGACAAGCTTATCATTTATGATTTCAGCAAGAATCAATTTTACTACGTTAACAGATTTATAATCCAAACATACATACACAGGCATATATAAATCCTACTGAATTATGCATATGCTTCCTCCATCAAGAGTTACTGCATCATTTCCAGATCTAAAAGTTCATGGTTTATAAGGAAGGAAGCACAAAGGCCTGAGGGCATGCTGCCAGAAAGGAATCACTAAAAAAAAAAAAAAAAAAAAAAATCTTAGAGTGGAGTTAGATGTATGTAGTTGGAAATATTGTTGGAGGGAGGTGGGGCAATCATATAATTTTTATGATTATGATAGGGCATGGCACAAAACTATGAAGTTTACTATAAAACATAAAAATGCATTACATGCAAAAATGAAAACTGTGGAAGGTGCTTTTTGCAAATTCTGATTTGGAAATTATCCCTATGAAGAACTTAGGAGTGAGCTACAGTTGAAGAACAAAAAGATACTGCAGTTTTTCAGGTCTAAGGAAAACCTTTCTGAGACTGGATTCATATTCACATTTTAAACCAAAACAGTCTTCATAGACACAATGAAACAGACAATGAACTCTTAAGGACTGCTGATTTATGAAATCAAGTTCACAATGCTGCTTAGGAGGAAATCATGCTCTGACATGTAAATGTTATAGCTCCAGGACACATCAGATGAAACCAAAGCTGCTCATTAAGAACTAAGATGTTCCTAACAGCAAAATGCTTGTAAAATAGACAAAAACTTCAGCTTCTGTAAGAAAGATGCCAGCTCCAACATATTACACTGTTCTAGAAGACAAGAGGATGAACTGATTCTTTGAATGTGGAATGGCAAAGGAAATAAATGATCAACTGGTGTCTGAGACACAGCATGTTAACCACAGACAAGTGCAACAGTCACAGCACGCTTGTAACTCCCCAAAAATGCCAAATAACAACAGCATCAGGGTTTGTAGGTGCAAGATTGCTATATAAACATTATGACCACAGTAATGAGATAAATAAAATGCCCCAGAGGCTCTGGAAAACACATCCCAAAAGTTACAGAGCTGAAGTGAATTAAATGTCCTCAACAGCACAGACATCAAGGCACTTAAGAGCTTGTACAAGAAAGTCACAGCTGAAACGAAGGTAATGGTTTTGATATGGGCATAGAGATAACCTTGTGCAAGTTCCAGAGTTTGCTTCAGTTAAAAATATGTGGTAAAAGGATCAGTTCCCTGATCTTCTACCCGCTTAGGGAAGGTAAGGGCTGTCATTAATGAAGGGGCTCTACTGGACCAGACTAGTCTAGTGGTCCTTAAGATCTAAAAGAGAGATACATAAAAAGGGATATATTAAAGTTACACAGACACTGGCAAGTCACAAGTCACTTCTTCATGTAGCTCCAAGTGAGGGAAGATTTATCATAAAATGTCACATACAATGAACAGAGACGGGCAATGCTACTTGCAAAAACCAACCAAACCAACCAATCAAAAAAACTCCAAGCCTACAAAAGACTGGAGAGAGAGAAAAAAGGCCATTATTGCCCATTAATATACAGCCATTCTCGCTTTCCCTGTAGGGTCTGTGGAAACTGCAGAAGCAAAGACAACACTGGTGTTCAGTGGCATTCTCACTTTAAGGTAGGCTTCCCCAAACCGGCAACTTCATCATCACTGGAACAAAATTTAGAATCTACCCAACATCCTCACTCTTCCAGTTCTTCCACCAATGTTACTAAAACCAAAAGACCTTCCCCCAGCTCCCTCCTTTTTCCCCATGTAACTTAGATGGAGCAAGATCACATGCGCCAAATCCACGGCAGGCAACAGAAAAGTATTTACGATCCTAAATCAGGAAAATGACCTAACCACCCAAAAAGCATCAAAACTCAGTTGAACACTGCAAAAGCAAAGTTATTACCTCCAGAAACAGGTATTTATTCCATAACAATGCTTCATTTTAAATGCTGCTCTTACTAAGGTTTCTCTTTCGGAGGAGGAATGTTCTTGGACACTGAGTGTGTTAAGGACTGCCCTGCACAGCGCGTCTGCACTGGGCACTCTGAGGCTGTCACTGAGCAAGGCCAGGGGCAGCAGTGCACTGAAGAGCACTTTCCTCTGAGTGCTTTAAATGATCACTAAGTGCAACAGCATTTTAAAGAAATAGATGTGTAGTTAAAGGCACCTTAATGCCCACACAGTGCCTATAATCAACTTGGGCATTACAACGTTATTAACAGCGAAGCAAAGATGGTTTTGAACTACAGGAGAGGAAGAAGAGGTTGGCAAAAAGAATTTACAATTTTCAGGGTAATTTTCTGATTACCTGAAACACAAAAAATGTTGGTATTTCCCCTCTATTTTTCAGAACATTCGTATATTGGAAGCAAAATCCAGTGTTTAAGGGCAACATTTCTGACAGAATTTCACAGAAGCATCAGAACAGAGCCCTACAAAAAAAAAAGCTTCACTGCAGACTTCACTAAACGGAGGTTACTGACTCCGTAATAGAGTAACAGCCACAAGAACGAAGGGTTACTGCTTAAGTTATAGTCTTAAAATCGTCATGTACCTCATAAAAAGGCGCATTTTAGGCTAAGTCATGTAAATACCCTCAGTGTTTTTCTTGGCCCATTTTTCCCCCCTTTTAGCTCCTAAAATAATTCTGCCAAACAGTTTCTTATACGCTGTTCCTTGCCTGGGTTGTACACCAATTTCACAAGTTCACCAATTCCATAAGCTTGCAAGCTCAGGCCTCTCTCTCTCTCCATGTTTAGGGGATTTTCAGTTTTTTGTATACTTTGAAGTGACAAGAATCAATCCTCTTCTTCAGCAGCACTTTTCGTTTCATAAGCAAGGGTAAAAATCCCCAAATACTAAACAGACTTGAACAGCAAGTATTCTCTTTAGATCTCATTCCGACAGTGATGAACAGCTGGTGAGAAATGTTTTTTCACTGTCTTTCTAAATTAACAAAACTTAAGATTTTTTTTTGTGTGCCCCACAGAATGAGTAAGATTCATTCACCTCATTTTAGCCACCCCTAAACAATTTACAATAATGTTGGATATATTGGTATTTTTTGTTCTACAACAAGAGGTAAGGACCTTCAACAGCCCATTCACCCCATCTAATGATCCTATCTGAAGGTACATCTTAGGAGAAGCCAGTGAAGTCTCTGGAGGCGCTCCTCTCTCCCCATGCTGGCTCAGGTGGCTTTGCCAAAAGATGACAAAATAAGTACTAAGTGTCAGAACAGCCAGGAGAAAACACAATCCCCTCTTGCATTTCCTCTTGGGAGGGTGTCTTTTGGGTGAAAGAGTCACACTTCTGATTGTTCTGAAGAACAATCCTTACTGCGGAAGATTCAAGGCAAGGGACAAAGGAAACTGACAGCCATTTCACACAAGCTGCTGTGACAAACCTGGAAACTGGAATGGAATAAGGCAAGTGAAGCAGTCAGGAAAATAGAAGCCATTAGCTTGTGTACAAAGGCTTGCAAGACATGGAAAAGCTGAATAAAAAGGCCAAGATGGAAGGAGGCTTGTGTCATGAAAACACCACTGTCTTTTTATGGCGAAGATAAATTACCTTTTCCCAGAGGAAAGCAATATAGTAAATTTAATCCACCCCGGAGAATCAATTAATAGATTACTGTACAGGAAAGCTCTGTTTCAGGTGTAGTAGATCAGTATTAATAAAGGGCTGTTCAAGTGTCCCCACTGAAAGGGCTATGAAGGGAAAGTGGAGACTGGAAGGTGACCAAAATAGCAAAACTTGGGACCAGGTAATAAATAAATAAATGCATTAGCATACATAAATAAATTCATTCATACTGGCACATAATACCATGTTAAAATATGCTGCCAAAACAGTAACTCGTGAAGGTTTCAAAGAAAATCACTGAACACAAACCCAAGCGCTCCAGCAGAGGTCTAAAAGCTTCATGTCTTTGGCCCACTGCAGACTTGAGGCTGTTAAAATACTTCTCCACCTTTTTCATTGTTTTTTTACAAGATCTGCAGACATCTAAGCAACTAAAGACTTTATATATGCATTTACACTTATATGTATATCATTACACTTTGGCATTAAAGCAGAACTGCAGACCAAATTTACAATACAGACTTTTTACTCTATCAACAGATATATGCCATAATATAAATTGTTGACTTAAACTTAACTGCCGCAGACTCTGGCAGGCAATAAAATAACAGAGGAGACTGGTGTTTAAAAGTACAGAACATGATCATCCTTCCAGTTCTGAAGAAGAAATACCTTAGGATTTTATAAACAGAGTTCCTAAAGGTTTCACTTTGTTTTGATGCAAGAGTACACAAATCCTACTAAAACGCAACAGTCTGCATATTTCAATCTAACAAACAGAGCCAGACATTAGGGACGACAGAAGCACAGCAGTGAAGTTTTCGCAGACTTGACCACACCAGAACACAACCCCAAGGCACCTACTTTACCCCTGTACAGTCAGATAGGTGCTGCCAGGCTAAAGCCCCTGCCTCCACGTGTGAACACACAGCCCCACAGCTGAACACGTTTCTCCAGGGTCCTCAAGGTTTCTCACAGGCCTCGGGCCATGGTGCTCAGTGCTGGCTCACAGCCATCTGCACTGGGGCCTCGGCCAGGATGCTCCGCTGCTCACAAACCCGAGGGCAGGGGACAGAGCGCAGCCCGGGGTCACTGTGCTGTGAGCAGGGGCACAGCCAGCACAGGGCTCCCCCAGAGCAGGAGCACCCCTGCAGCCCCATCAGCACAGCCTCAAGGCCCGAGGATCAGCAGGAACTCTGCAAGGACCCTGGCAGTGCAGCCACGGAGTCACAGCACCATTCCGCCCCAGGAAGAGTAAGGTCATCAGGTCCCTCTGTAACTACGGCCAACATGAGATCATACATTCTCTTCCCACAGCCTTGTGCTTCACTATTCTAAACTGAGCCTGTGGACAGCAGCCTTCTCAAATCCGTGAGCCCGGCACAGAGCCGTGCAGTGACCTGCATAAAGCAGCTCTTTGGTAACACAGCTGGGGTGATCACAGAACCACAGTGCCCTAATGCAGGTCAGGCACACACCGAGGGCAAACCAAGGGGCAGCAGGCTGCAAAGCCAACTTCAGCTCTGGTATTGTTTAACTTCTAAATGCTCGACTCCACACCACAGATGGGGCTTTTACAGAGCCTTGTTATTGGTCTTCTTGGCATTTTCCATCTTGTTCAGGGAAAGGGAAGGGGTAAAACAGAGGAACAGGATAAACACACCTGAGAAAGCAGACACTCCACTGCATGGTGCTTCAGAGATGCACTTGGCTGCCAACAGCTCGTATGTACGCCGGACTACACCAGAGCTCAGAAATTAGGCTCCAGCTTTAATAGTCATTTTGTGGCAGTATTAAGATACTACTGTTAAATAGCTCACTTTATCTTAAATACGTCTGTTGTCTTCCAGCTGAAGAGATAGATTCAGTGCTCTTTCCTTGCACACTGCAATGCAGAGAATTAAACCTCTTCCTTTTCTTATAAATGACCTCATCATATATTCTACAATTTAACCTTGATCTTTGTTTTAACAAACAGTAAATATATCTGCTCCTCTTTAAGCAGATTTTCTCCCTTTTGTTACCTCCAATTTTAATCCTCACTCTTTCTTCTCCCATTTACTCTTTGGTTTTCATTTTTAGTTCTCTGTTATTTCCATGTATGCTCCTTGTCTGTAATTTTGTTTTCACTAATTCTATACTCTGCCTACAATAATTTCTCATCAATGTACCTCTTTCTTAGGCATAAAGGATGACCTTCACTGCCCCAGGTTATTTGTGAAAGTTAGCTGAGGAGGTAGGTTATGGCAGCATAAATACAGACTTCTCTCCTAGTGAAGTGTCCCCTTGCAAGACCCAGCTGGCACAGAATGTTTCAGGTTACACCTGTGGGCTACAACCTACCTGCATTTTACCTGTAAGCTGAAAAAGCTAAATAAAGCAAAACCAAGCAGCCCTCACACGGCTCAGTATCTGTTCGCTGTAGATCATATAAATACAGGTGAAAATGAGAAGTACGTGTGTCTTTTTTTCCACTCTTACTGAACAACATAAAGACAGTGAATTTTTTGAAGTACCACAAAGTCATTTGTAATGTGGCCATGCCTGATGTCCCTTGAAACAAGCACACATTCCAGCCACAACCAGTTTCACACCTCCCTGTCTTCTGCAGACAGACAAGTTTACGTGTATTATATATATTACTGCCAAAGCAAGGCAACAGAACAGAAATCAACGTCAACTCCTAATGTCTTTAAACACTATCAGTTTCAAGAAAAACAGGCTCAGCTTTTACACGAGAGTCAAAACTATGCTTTTCTATGCTGCTTCCCTCTCAGTATTTGTCGCAGTACTTCCAGAAATGATGAAGAAAGGAGTGCAGTGCTGAAAACTTTTTTCAATTTTCCCAAAAAAATATCAGAAAGCAAGGTAAAACAGGCAAGCCTATTTCAAACTCTTACCACTATTTTGTCTCTTTTGCCACTTCACTGCAATGTCAGTTTACTCTTGTTCACGTGAAGAGAGTTCTGCCCTGGACATACTCGAACTTATTAAAGAAAGAGCTCAAACAAAAATCCTGTCTTTTCTTTGGTAAAATAAAGCAAATGCCAGTTAAATGTAAGGTAGTAGACATTTGTTTAGATTGACAGCTGGGAATTAGACCTCTGAGTTCAGAAAGCCAAATGCTGTATTCCAGGGATGCACAGACTTGCTAGAAAATCTCTTAGGAACAGTTTAACTGCCCAACTATTAGACTTGCAACCACTTAAAACATGGAAGTACTGGGAACTCCACAGATTTTTTTTTTTTTTTTTTTTTAATTTAGAATACATTATGAGAAGCCAGAGATTCATTTATAGAAAACACAGGAACCACTTACAGAATAGTGCAGTTACACCCCCTGTGGCCAGTACAGGCATTTTCCAATACAGGATGCCCTCTTTTTTAAAATTATGGAAACATAAAGGAGACTGCTAAATATTTTAGAGCATTTCGAATTTGTTTTGCAGAAATGAAGACTTTTTGGGACATCTGATTACCGCTTAAGAGTATTTAAAGTGGCAGTACACACAAATCATGCACCTGCTTCTCTGAGTTTGCCTTTCACCTGTTTAGGGCAGGCGTGGTGAGGCCAGGCACCAAAGTCAGAAGTTGCTCCCTCATTATGTTAGGATAGGGTTAATAATTTCTGTTACCACAGAAGCTGGGAATAGAGTCTCAGCTTCACTGCAACCAGGTGTTGCTTTCATTGTTCCAACCAAATCAAGTGTAACTTTTCCTGGGTAATCGGGGTGGGGGGAGAAGGAGAAGATTGGGATGGCTTGTACGTGGAAATGAAGTAGGTCGGGTGAAACTGTACCTAATCATCATAAGACAGATGATCGAATTGTAATGATTGTTGGTAGCTGAACATGAATATTATTTCAAACTAGAATCGTAAAGAAGATATTTACAGAAATTCATGATTGGATGTATACAATAGAACAATGTAGGTTTAACACAGAGTTATGTAGCAGAGGGGTATAATATTGGGGCCTTCTTGGACCCTCGTTGGAGCTGGATTTGCGTTTGTACCCCGGCTCCCAGAGCTCTTCAATAAAGCACCTCATAATCATTCCGATGATTATGCGTTTTCCTCACTAACAATTATTTACAAGTCTCCAAACAATGTCACATGCATTAAAGACCCCCAGTAACAAGCTCCATAACTCTAAGAAACCTTACAGAGATCACGTAATTCAAATAAAATTTTAAAAATTAAGTTTCAAACCGCATGGGCTGATGCTAACTCAACAGGTTGCTAAAAGGAGAGGGAATCATCAGCGTACCACCCGCGCATTACACCTGCGCCCCAGAGGACCGACTGTAGATGCGGCATCTGAAGGCAGGGCTACAGCGTTAGGGATAAAGGCGCACACGGAGCCTTACCAGCCCTGGAGAGGTGCTGCACGTTCCTCATGACCGCCTGGGTGTAGGCCCCTGGCTCGTAGCTGTCCATCTCCCCGGCCACGATGTGCGCGACCCTGGCGGCGCGGCCGCGGATGGCGCCGGCAGCCCGGTCCAGGCCCTCGGCGTCCTGCTCGCGCAGCGCCACGATGCAGCGGTTCACGTCCTCCAGGATGTGGCTCTCTGCAAGAACAAGGCGCTGCTTTAGTACCCCTGAGGCACTCACACACCGCTTACACAGCCCGGCCGGGCTGCCGAATTTACACTGCAAACCTGCGCTGAACCGCCTTGAAGTTCTAACAATTGACTGATTCCTACGGCTCAAAGGCACTGCCATGCTCTCCTATAAGCAACAGCAACAAAAAAATACTGAGCCATAAAGTGTTATAAAAACCACAAAGCCTTACATACCAAGTAAGTATTTGCAAAATAAAGAAGAATTCATTAACGCTGCAACTTTATTGCTGAAACCTTAAGCCACTGGGACATCTTCCATAATGAGATGAGTCTCCGATGACAAACAATTGCCCAACAATTAAACTAACTACTTTTACATCCTTAGGAAGCTCGTGCTAAATGAGCAAACTATCACCCCTCTGTTTCTCTGGATAAAAATTTTTCAACTGGCAATAGTAAAGTCGTATTTGTGCTTACCAAACCATTCTTTGATGCTCAAATACGTAAAAATGGGGGGCGGGGAAAACAGCAGCAGGAAATACAAAGGAGAAAATACTGGTACTAAAGACTGGTCATAAACCAAAGTGTAACAAGCACAAATAAGGATTCAAATCAAGCTAGAGAGAACAGTTATGCAGTATGTTATTACTTACATCTATACAACCAATATTGAAGGACATACTCCCTTTTTTTTCAGGCAAAGTAATGCAAATATAAAATTAAACTTACAGTACAAAGGTAGTATCATAAAATATGGTTTTAAATGATAATATATTTAATACTTTAAAGCTTAAATACTTCATAAAAACTTCCCTATTAGTGCTGGTATTGAATTTCTTTTCCTACAGAGATCTACAATCTGCTTTGTCTCTCAAGAGCCTGTACTACAAGAACATTAGACGTGCACTTTGTGAAGGCGGTAGATCTGCTCCATCTCCAGAAGTACCAGTGAAACTTCCCTTGCACTAAGCCATTAATTAATTCAGAGCTTACAGGTTTCTTGTTAATTCACATGACTGCCATTCTGTACATGAGTATCAAATTAGGTTTTATGTTATCCAATAAATTAGACAATCACAGTAAGTTGGGCAGATAAAACACACCATTAGGTAATCCTAAACTACTACCTGGGTCTGGCACGACTACCTTGGGATTCTGCCTATGCAAAAACCTATGAATTCTGGTTCAGTTTATGAAATGGCTGCATCACGGAATGTCTCTGTAAACATAAATCATCCTTCTCCTCAGCTCCATGTCACCACCTGCATGGTGTGCAGAAAAAGAGGAGTTTAGCAATGCTGACTTTGTCAGCACTGCGTGTTCACCATGTGCACATCTGGCAGCTGCACCCATGGACTGATGGGTCCATGGCAGCTACCTCAGCTCCTTCAGTGTCAAACACAACACATCCAGCTGGAAACAAGGGGCCAAAGGAGCAGGTGCATAAAGATGTTCCAGGTTCTAACCTGTGCTGTACAGATTGTATCTCACCTTTCCTTTCCCAGCCGTCTCTTCCTGTGTGCTTCCACAGGGGAAAGCTTCCAAATAAACCAGTTTGCCAATATGCACAATGACGGATATAGAGGTCTGACGTGCACGGAATGCAGGAGAAACAACTAAAAAACCCCACTTCTGCTGCCACAGTTACATCCAAAATGAAGCAGTATGGGCCACCAGTGTATTAGTTTTAATACTGTCCGTGTATTAGTAAAGACAATGACAGAATGGATAGTACAACCACCACTTTAAGGGCCTTGCTGTGAAGAATACACTGCTTTTTACTGTCCAGCAAAGGCAGCAATTAAAGGGCTTAATCCTGTGTAAACAGAAAGACGTGGCTCTTCCAGGACTACCAAGCAAAATCTCCATCATGGAAAAACCTGGTTATTTCATATGACATGAATCTCAGCATGAAAAAACCAAAACTGCACATGGCCTCATGGACATACCGTGTGAATGGAACACATGACAAAAAGCTCCCAGTTCCCCAACCCTTCAAAGAGATGTTACAAACAACACTTACGGAGCAGCAAACTTGACAGCGGATGCTCAAGAGAAATGCAGTTAAACCTGTATGTTGTAAGCCTGAGATTCCCATCAGCAGCTTCCTTCCTAACTGGCAAGACTACTTCTGAACCATTTTGGAATTGGATTTAAATTAGACTGTGATGTATGCTCTCAGATACTGTATTTCAAAGATGAACAAGAAGCACACAGATTTTATGAATTTTGTATCGTCCATCCAAGTCATACTAGAAAAGCAGTGCAACAGCTTTTCCTGCTCCATCCGCCCATGGCCGCACGTCAGGGGTCACAGGGAAGCTGCCCAATGCCATCTGTGTATCCCACACTCCCAAAGCCTTGGCAGCACGGCACCGTGTGCACTCTGCACACACAAAAATCCCAAGTGGGCCTGTCCCCAGCATGGGCACTGCCCAGAGCACAGGCTGGATAACCACAGCCAACAAAGCAGCCTCTCACCAGGTTCTGAAGCTCTTCCCAAGATGAGGTACTTCCCAATCAATACAACTTTGCTTAACTTCATTTTCCCAAGGCACAAGTGAGCCTTTACATTTGCCTTAGGAGAGCTAATAGAAAAGAAAAGCAGCGGCACTGGTGACAGTCCAGCTGAGATTGTCTTAGCCTCTGTCTTTCTTACAGATATACTTCCTCCTCCTATACCGAATGCATTAGGTCAACTTTTGATTTTCAGCCAAGTATTTTACTTTCCAAAGCAGAAAAGGAAGATTAGGATGATGGACCACCTCTTTGTCATGAGTCAATGTCTAGCAGAAGAGTTAATTGTAGCAGTGGATTGATAGTTGTTTAAGGAAATTGTCAGATTGCCATGGTTGCCACAGCAATTATCATGGGCAGTGCACTGCACCTTCTGATTTCCCTCTGGAGACTTCGGTGTTAGTCCAAAATGGCCAAAAATTATATCTCAGCTGAGCTAACCGATGGCTAATAAAGTTGTCTGACAAAGCCATGACTCAGACTGTCTCTGGGACAAAATCAATAGCTCTTCCTCTGCATGTCATCTAAGAAAGACAGGTGATGCCCTTCCACTCCACTTGGCACTGATAAGGCCTCAGTTGAAGCACTTTAACTAAAGTTTCTCTGCTCAGCTAAAAAAAAAATAAGATTGTGAAATAAATAGAGACATTATGAAAAAAGAAAAGAAAAAAATTACTAGAAATTTTAAAAATGTAGTACATGAAAAAGCATCATAAAATTCATTTTGGTCTCCTGAAGGCCAAGACAAAAAAAAGAAAACATTCTTTTCTGCAAGCCCTAAATCATAAAATTAGGAATGTATGCAATGATAGTCTAGCCAAAAAATTATTTCTATCTTTTCCCATCTGTTGGCATGATAAAATAGGAAGCACAGAAACTTTGTACGGAAAGTCTGCTTCCCTTCAGATAACTCCTATTGCCTGGGCATGGTACCTTAGAGTGCTCATCAGAAAAGGATTGCAAGTTTTCCAATAATGGCACTACTAAGTATGGCAAACGACATGCTCCCACAGGCTCATCATGCTTTGATGAACTCCAGAAAGATATCTGACATCAAATAAATGGTAAGAACATCCATACTTAGATTTAGCAAGTTTTGGTGCCAAAGTTAAGAGAACAAAGCAGCTAAGCAGAGAGTGCAAGTCCCGTTATACAACTCCCTGTTATCACCTTTCCTGTATTCAGACAGAAAAAATAAAGTGTATCTAACTCCCACCTTCTTGCTACATGCCAAAGTTCAGACAATGCTCAAGGCCAAATCTCCATCAGCAATCTTATGAAATAGATTTTCTTGGCACTTGCAGCTCTTTTAATAAAATGTCTATATTCTACAAGCAGGGGAGTGTCTTAGTCACTACTCAGAAATAAAATCACTTGTAAGCACTCAATGTCCAAAGTTCCTGGCATTTTCATGAGAAGAATTTTTAAATTAATAGAACAGTGCAGGAAAATAATTACTTAGAACAAGGAAAATACGTATCCTTTCTTCTCTAATTGTATTAACTATACATTCTTCATCTGCCAAATCTAAGAACCTAAATGATTGTTTCTAATGCTGTTGTTGCTACTCCATCTGACAACACTCATTCTGTCTCAGACCAAGGGTGGCACTGACAGGCAGGGTTCCCAATTATCTGGTATTTAGCCAAATGCATTCACACTTCCAAAATGGTCCAGTTTTAGACACACAGAGCCATAACGTAAGCGTTGAGGTGTCTGCTGTCCTGCTTAAAAGGCAAGGAGCATCCAGAAAGCTCTGGGCTAAAGCTTCACCTCAATTCCTGTAAAAATTATAGAGCCAGACCTCAAGGAAAACACTTCCAGGCAGCAGGACAAGATTATTAGGGAAAAACAGTACTGATTTACTACTGGGGCAAATCAAGCAGGCTCACTGAGGAGCAGGCAGCTGGACAAAGCAGGACAGCTGCTGCTCAGGATGGGGGACGAGGAGACTGGGCCCATTTAAAGGGCAGCCAGAGAACACATCCTGGGCAGCTCTAGAGGTCTGTGGGGTCTGCTCTCGACCCCACAGCCAGCTGACTCATACTCCAGAGGACAGGGCTGACACCCGGGCCAACCCTGACAAGCTGGACAAATAATAGACAGGAAAGCAAAGGGAACTTGGGATCTGATAAAAGGGGAAAAATAGTTTCTCCATTATGAGCATGGGGAAACATTTGAAGAAACTCCCTATGAAGACCAGAAATTAACTGATGCAGACAAGTGGGTGCAAATGCTGTTGTTCCTAAGTGTTACAGAAAATGAATTTATTATTCTTTTGTGGCAGACATTTTCAGCACTGTTTACCTATAACCTCCCTCTGGAAAGAGGAATTGTGATTCCAAGAAAGATCAAGCACATACATGAGAAGCCTCCTGAGTTAACATGTATGCCTCATGTTAATGGGACAGATTTTCCTGAAGGAACATGTCTATAAAATCTGCCAGGCTGGTCCAGGAAACTGCAGGCTAACTTGGAAAAAAAAGGTAAAATCCAGGAGTATCCAGTACCACAGGACGTAAGACAGAAACATGGTGTCTGTCTCTAGCAGTGAGCTGGAGGCTGCAAGCCAAAAGCCAGAAGACAACAGAAGGGAAAGGATGGAAGATGACTGTGAGGAGAGAATAGAGGGAATAGCATAAAGGTGTCCCCCTAGGCAATGTTCTTCAGGATCTACCATTATCTGTGCAAGGCCCTACAGATTATTTTTCAAGGAAAAGAGACACGACTTTTCATGTTTTTACAAACTTCAACCTGTAGTCTGAAACACTGGCTTCAGTTCTGTTCCCAGAAAATACTAACTGAAGTGTATATTTCTTCCTGATTTTACCTTAGGGTGAACAAAGCATTGATTGAGTTGGCAGCATCTCCTTAAGGTTTTCATTCACATATGCATGAATGAATCTAAAATGTCAGTATCTAAACTCACAAAAGCTAAACAAAAAAACCACAAACAAAAAACTCACAGGAAAAAACCATCAACAAAAACAACCCAATCCACACGGTAAAACCAAGCCCACCCAAAATTCTCTGCCACATCACCACCTAAACAGCAAGAAAGTATAAAAATCTCTTAAATAAGTATCTACTAATTACAGAGTTGGCAGCCCAAAATTATCAGTTTAACTAGCTGATAAAGGTTTCAGATTACAGAAAATTTCTCTCCCTGCATGAGTGAGAACCTTACAGTAATATTAATCCTTTCCAGAGTTTAATCTCTTTCCCTCACTCCTTTTAACGTGAATACAATAAGATTTGGTTGGTTTGAGAAGCTAACTGCTTCTGCTTCAATCCTTGCCCTCCATTTTGTGAGCACAAAATCCAGCCTACAGACAGGTTTCAGGATGGTCGGCATCCAGATGTATTCCAGCACCTTGGGGAAATGCAGGAAGCTCCAGCTCAGACTCTCGGGTGTTTCAGTGCCTCTCCTCTCCTAAAGCTTTACACAAGCCAAGCTCCGAGAGCGCTGAAAACAGGGAGTCTCCTGTAGAAGCACACAGGCCAGCCCGGATCTAGGTAAGGATCTGCAGAGAGTACAGGCAGATAAGACAACCACAAACATGAGCACTGGGATAGGACAGAGAGAAAGGGAAGCCACAAAAAGCAAAAATGCCCACCTATGCAGCTGGGCAGCGGTCACTTGTCCATCTGCAGAGCTGAGCTGTTCCCTGGGCTGCACGCCCAAGGAAACACTTCCCTCCAGGAACAAGCAGGGGTGACTCGTACTCACAGAGCCACGGCCCAGCCCCTCCACTTGGCCCAGTCCTCTTAAACACACCCTTCTTATGTCAGCTGAAGACATTACTGATTCTAGAACAATCCACCTCGTCCTCCACACCCACCTGTAAAGGTCTGCAAGGACCTGGGCCTCAGAGATGCCCATTTCTCTTCTCTGGCTACAATCACCTAAGAACACTTCGCTCTGTTTTTATTTTAATCCTACAGGAGATGGGTCATACTTCCCCTCTAATTTACAGAGGCAACATAGAATTTTTTATGTATTAATACTCTGCAACATGCTGCTGACTCTGCAAAACCAGAAGGGAAAAACAAGGAATTGGAAATGGTAGCAGGACAGGAGAGAGGAGACAATGAAGAGTAAATAAAATAGAGCATTCCTGTTTAATCCTTAGAAATCACAAACTGGGCTTGCAATATACCCTCCCAGTCCTTTTCAACTGATACTAAATTCCAGAATGAACACAGCAAATTTCATTCAGACTAGCCATGCCTCAGCTATGAACCTCAGTAATTGTTATGTTGATAACCCAGGTAATTATGACGTTAATAACAATTCTCTCCTAGAAGAACATTCTCTTCACCAAAGTAGCTATAACCAAAAAGAGAGAATTTCTTCCAAGAGGGTAATTCACCTTCTTAACAGATTCATCAACTTCAACTTCATGAATTACAATGGAAATAAACCCCTTCAACCTTCATTTGGCCACATTAATAACAATGACCAGAACGCCATTTGGCCAACGGGAGGCAGTAAACTTTTTTCTGTCAAAACCAGACTAGGAAAGCTTTTTCTGTCTCAACTACAGAAGGGAGACTGATACTTCAATGTGCAGTTATTTATGTCGGAATTCTCATTGTACACGAGCAACCTGGACTAGCTGATGGTGTCCCTGCCCGAGGCAGGGGTCTGGAACTAGATGGGTTTCAAGGCCCCTTCCAGCCTTGACCACTCTATAATTCTACGATCCCCTAAATCTGCTCACAAATGTGGGGACAGATAAAAAGTCCCCATTTCCTCTTCCATAGCAAGTTCTACTTCAACTAACCTGCTTTATACACCCAGCTTTGCTAAATTGCTCCGAAGGTACCTAATAGTGTATTAGGTGTAAATATTTCATTTAAAGTGCTTCCAGACAGATCCAAGAAGCCATGAGGTCATCAGCAGACATCCTTCTCCTCTGACAATGCTTTTTAGGTATTTAAATTTTAGTGAATGCAACTGCCACGTAATCTTAATTCTGCATTAAAAGGTTAACTGACTCTGGGTTTTCACTTCTCCAGTGGGAGGCTGGTAAATGAGCAGTGAGAGTCAAAATGAAGCTGCTGAGGACTGGGGCGGGAGAGATGGGAAATCACTGCAAGGATAATGGGATTCACCAGAATAAAGAACTCTAAGAGGTTGTTCTTGGTCTGAATACAATACAGAGCCAGCTGTGAGCAGCAGGATGGACTAAACCTTCAGATACCTTCCAACCACAATGGCTTTAGGATTCTGTGACAGAGAGGGAAGAACAGTAACAACTGCCAGCCAAAAAAGAGCATGGGCATACCAGGCTCCCCAAATGACAGGAACACGCCTCTTCCACATCAGCAAGGTCTTTTACAGACTTTGACATACAATTGTTCAGAACATTTGCCACCGACTGGCAGCCTTAACTTAGGCGCTTCTTTTGAGCTTGTTATCTCAGACATAATAATTACTTTTCACTCTTCATTTTAGCTACTGGATAATGGAGAATTATTTGCCTTAAAAAATCCTGTCACATTTTCCCTTTAGTATATGGCAGGCAGCTCAAAAATTACACAGGATAACCATTTTCTTTATACTCACTCTGGGCCTGCTCTCTTCATTTCCAGCAGCAATGCACAGCCAGAGAATTCATTATTCTCCTCAGAACATTCTCTCTCAAAAAAAATACAGCAGACAGTTTCCCTTTCTGTCACTTTTATAAACCTCAGGTAAAAATTCTGGAAGGTTTCTTTTTCCAGGAGATGAACTACAGAAGGGGAGAGACTTTTCCTGGCAATTTGCTCCTTTATTTCTTCACCGCCATTGTTTTTGCAGCAGCCTGCTGAAACTGTCTACAGGACAATGCTGAACTACAGGAAAGCATTCTTCTTCAGCACATAAGCAGAGGACTGCGTCACATTAAAAATGCTCCACAAGCCTTTGCTTGGTATTTTGTGCCTCACGTGCCTGCTTGTTTTCAATGCAGAATTGCTTAAACACCCCATTAATTAAAGCAGATAGAAGCTACAAATAAAGAAAAAATAAAAAACAAAGTTGTATTCTCAATGCTATGAAATTTAAGATTCAATTTTCCATATCATTTGCTCTGCCAAAAGGGAAGAACTGAAGTCTGCATTTTTATTGCCCTAGGTGAAATATGAGCTGGCCCTAAACAGGGCATAAATAGATTTGTTTTCTGCCCTTCTGTGGCTGGGAAACAAAAAATTTACTGTTGCTTTCTAAATTTTGTATTCAGAATCCAAATCTAGCTAAAATATTGCCTAACTTCATGAAATTATCTCTTAAAAACTCAGAAAGGCCTTGATAAATCATAGATCTTTCAGTCTAAAATGGCAAAAGCAATGTTCTCTGAGTAAGGGTTTATCTGAAGGAATTAGTTTATGCCAGGAATTACACTGAGACTTATCTCATTGTAAATGAAAAGCCTTTGGAAGAGAGAAATACCCAGCCAGATTACAGTGAAATAGTTCATAGCACCTATCTTACAAATCAATGCATAGCTGATAACCTAGTTCATGATTTCAGGGCAAATGCTACAGAATGAAGAGCTGGCAATCTTCTCAGTTTGGACCAATCAGCAGAAGAAGAAATTTGCAATTACTAGGGAATGTTCAATGTCTGTCTTTGCATCAGCTGGAAGTTTGAACAATTTGTCACCTTCTAAAGATTTCATTTCCTCGGGAGGGGAGAGGAGAGAATTAACAAACTTGATAATATATCGATTTCCTTCTGTGAGATCAGGGGTGTGAAACTGGAGAGCTCTGTGTTACCTGTTCCACAGTGTGTGCAACAAAGCAGACTACCATGTTAAATGGTGGCTAGTTCATTGGTCTGCAAAATATTGTTAAAAGATAATAGCCATCTGCCACGCCGAGAGAATTGCTCAGGTGAAAATACTGAGTTTATGATAACATTCTTTTGTTAGTTATCCACCTGCTATAGTAAGCATGTGATCAACACCTAATAACACTTTTCAACATCTAATAATACTTTTTGATGCAACAACCAATGCACAGAGGGGCAAGGGTTAACAGATAAAAAACATTTCATTGACAAGAGACAATTGGGGTAGAAAACTCCCAAGTCTCCCTACAGAAATGGTAACTTAAGCTGTGACAAACTTGTCAGTTTTCCTAGTGGATGGGCACTCCTTTTACAAATTGTGCTGTTTGCAGTTAAAAATTTACCTCTCACTTGCAGAGAAAGGCTGCCTCTTCATTAGATCAGTTTTCCCACTGAAGTCTAAGCTGGTACCATTTTTGCTTTTGGTGGAAGACAAGTGCTGCCGCTGGCTGCTTTTCAACTTGTTTGGGTTTCGCAGGACCTAAGTTTGGGAGGTGTGTTTTGTTTTATGTTTTCTTACACTACCATCAAACCAAGTTTCTGGGACTAAAACTGAGGTATCTGCTAAACTTACACATAACAGAAGTCAGGGCGTAAGTGAGACTTCGTGCACCCTACATACTCAAGGAGAAGTCTCCTTGATTTCACGCTTCCTTTTCTCTCCCCCAAGTGCTAAGGGTTCCCAGCTTTGTAGCAAACAAGCACACGTGCTATCCGGCTGCTGCAGGTCCCAAAGGTAGGCTGCCTTTGGATTAAGAAAACCTCACTGGTATACCAGTGCATGAGAACAGGCTCACAAGAGGGGACCTTCAGGGAACACCTCACATTCAACAATCATTTTGCTCACCTTCTGCACACATACAAGTCTGTTTTCTCACGTTTCATTTTGAAAGGACAGATTTGACATGCTGCTTGCAGTAATAAAAGCATACTCCAGTTTCAGAACTACAACACAGCTGTAGTACCTGCTGTCCCAGACAAAGATTTTGTATCTTATCCTCACAACAGAGTCCTGCATTCTGCACCACAGTAGCACTGTCACCTCAAACTCTTAATGCCATTGACCAAAATCTTCCCTTATCTTTTGGCTGTGCTTATTTTCATACCAGTTCTTGGGAACACTCGTGTATGTTTCCAGTAGGCCTCATTACAAAAAGCAAGCAAATCAATTCCTGCAAAGCTGCACAAAATCATTAAAAGCCACTGCCACAACTGCAGCTGGAAAGCCATTAGCAAGCAGCCCTTTAGGAAATAAACACAGAAAAAATTAATCCAAATCTGCATCAAACCCATGCATCTTAGAGCATGCCTCGAAGGCTGCCAAATCTCAACTCAGCCAAATCCCATACACAGTCAATTCCAAATGCATCAGCCATCAAAACTTCTGAGGAAGATGACAGTAGTTTGCAAAGCTTGTGATGAGAAATGAAGCTCACAGCAAACAAGGTCTCAGCAACAACTTACTGAAATTCAGTAACAACAGAGCAGGAATTCAGTACAAAATTTCAGTTTCTGAATGGAAACCTCCAGTCATCAAAAGGTCAAGTCCACTGCTGAACTGCACCACCCAGCTCCTCAGTCCTGCCTACCTGCTTAGTGACTTCATACATCCCATTCACTCTTACCCTCTACAGCTGTCCAGAAGTTTACCACTAAAATGTTCCCATAACTTCACTAACAAGTGCAGAAAATCTTGATTTAGAAAATACAAATTTCAAATAGCAGGTTATCATGGGCCAACACTTGCCAGAATGGTTCCCAAAATCAGCCTGTGGCCCACGGCAAGATCCAGTGGCAAGGACATGGCATATCTAACCAAGCAGCCAGCCCCTAAAAACACATCCACCGCCTAACAAGTGTAACACACCATAATGTTTGCCCTTGGGTCTAGGCCAGGAGTGCTGCAAGAGCAATTTGCATTTAAACTAGTGTATCAGGACTGTATCCATGCTTCTGAGGCAAGGATACAGGACATGGATATCCAAGAGAGGCAGGAGACAACACGTGATTTTCAGTTAAAGCAAAATGGATCCCTGACATCAACAAATCTCCAGGAAGAAGGCATTCCTCTAAAGAGAACTGAAAATGACTCATTGATCTATGCCTTGTGACACACAGCGTATGAAGTTCTATTTATCTTAATAACAGAGTAAGAAAACCATGGTGGTAGTTTCTGAGGCAGTTGGGAGGAATCAGGGCAATCAGAAAGCTGTGTTTAGTATTTCTGCTGGCAAAGTGGTATAAACTACTGTATAAAAGACAACAGAGAGAGACAGGAATACCACATACTTGAGAAGAGTCCAAGTAGCTCAGCAGAGTAGAAAGCTGTGTATCACAACCTGGAGGCACCAGTGAAGAGTGAGATAAGCACTGCAGCTAACTGTACGCTGGATTTCCAAAACGCTTTCAGCTGCTGTTCCTGGAGAGCTCCGAGCTAGCACAGGGTAAAGGACAGCTCTACTGCTCTTACTCCTCATGGAAGACAAAAACAAGGGGCACAAACGAGCAGACAACTCTGTAAGCCAGCATTTCCACAGGGATTGGCTCTGAAACAGTGTAATTCAGTGCTTTCAAAAGTAATATAAAAGGAGAGTATTAAAGTAAGGAAGGAGGGAATTTTTCTTGTCTTTTCTCATTCCAGGCAGCGAAAGCTGACAACAAAGAACTGAAGATGGTATCACAGCACCAACTGATCAGTGAATTAAGCAAGCCTGTTCAATGTCGATGAACTCAAATGTGTAGTGAAAAAACCCCTGAGCCTATACAAAATATTGACCTATAAATTGGTTACTATAGTAGAGCATAGAAATTTCTGAAGTCAATTAAGAAAACACTAGAAGCACCCTAGCTCAACAGTAATTAAAGGGAAATAATGCTGTGATCTCCCAAAGAATAGGTGGTAGTAAAGATATATCTAAAATGCTGCAAATAGTTCTTGTCCCTAAAAAATAGTTCTTGTCATTTAAAAATACCCATTTTAGTAAGCAGCACTACCAAACCTCCTACTCCTCCACAAGATACATCCCTACATTGTTGAAGTGGCAGCTATTACAATGTTATGGAAGAAGAAGAGATTAAAAGAAAGAGCAGGGAAAAGCAGAGGCTATTCCCAGCGAGGACAAAGCAGCATAATGGTTTTGACAGAATTTCCAGGTGGGTCTTTAACAGCCAAGAGCTGCACCAGCAACAACAACCTTTGCATGCTCAGTGACACACAGATGCAGCTATTAGTCTTGATAAAAAAGGGAAAATTCAAGGCTTTTTTCTTACAAGCCATGGGAGAACTATTAAGAGGGAGCCTGACTACTTAAAGCTTAGCAAATTCATATTTATCCCGAAGCACATTACAGCACGGCTGAACAAACTTGATATAAAAGTTATTGAAATCCAGAGTGTAAATTACCCTCCTCTTGGAACTGTAATTAAATGCATCTCTACTTAGATTCTTATGTTTATTCTCCTACAAAAAGCAAGGCATGGTATTTTGCTATTGCAGGTGCCACAACGCCAGCATGAAAACAGTGAATTTAATCTTAAGTCTCTGAACAGCATCTTGTTGGTTTGGGATTTTTTTTCCCCATGATTTCCGTGGCTATGCTAAGGGTGAATCTGTAACTGGCAATTTTTGTGATGTATTCATCTGCAAACATGCTACATGGACTGGAAAAGTGAACCAGAACTTTAAATCACTGATAGAAAACAAATTATATCAAGAGAAATAAGCGAGACAGAAATCTGAACCATTCCCTTACTCCCTGCCCAAGTATTTACAGTGGATTTTGCAGTTTGAGTGACTTAACTGCCCAGATTGCCATCTTAATGACTGCAACTGTCCAAAGAGGTGTGAAACAGAGCCTGGTAAAAAGCTAAAACTTAATGCTATTAATACTTCTATGCTGAGACCTGGCCTTACCATACGCAGAAGTGCTACTCATCAAGTGCTAGTTTTTTAACACAATAAAAGATGTAGCAATGTCACCAAGTTAAAAGAAGGCTGATCTTGGATCTACAAACAAGCCCTACTAGGGAGCCCCTTAGATCTCCCAGTCTTGGAGTCCAGACTAAGAGCATTTCAGCATCCACAAAGATTAGAACTACTGCAGTATTACATTATCTAATCTGATTAGCCTGGATTACAGCCAACACTTTGCATCTGACTTGAGCAGAACTGTGTATTTTGACAAAACTCAAGTGTCCAGCAAAGCACATAAAGCTGTGCCTGCGGAGGGGCAGAACTGCAATAACCTCAGACTCCCCTTCCGCAATGCTCAAAACAAAACTCAGTGTCGTTGTTCAGCTCAATGAACACTAATTCCTGAATCACTGAATAAAACCACAGCACAATAAAAAGGCAGAGATGTCATACACCGTTTGCAAATGGCTCTCCTAAATTAGCAAAGGATTAAAATTAAAGCCTGACCCACACCTATTGGCACCTTGCAGAAGGCTTTTTAATTTGGATTTAATAAAAAAATGAGGAAGGAATGACACTGTAAGTTTTAGAATATAAATGTCCAAAGAAAAAGGAGAAGATTTTGGGGTGGGAGAGGAAGGAAATGAGAAATTTTCAATGGAAATGTACACTACTAAAGAACCGAGCAAATTTAGGAATAAAATGAGGAGAAATCACTTGCAAAATGCATTGTTTCTAGACTTCAAAATGCTATAACACTGCACAGAACTTCTCAGAACTTTTAACCCGAATTTCAGAGGTTCACATTAAATAAATTTCTAAGTATATGTAAAACTTCCAATGGAATATGAGAAGAATTAGGAGGGATGGCCAGGCTTTTCCAGAGTAACTACCACTTTAGTTTGGATGCAGTTTGCTGATGTGTGACCATCACGGGAACCGTCACAGATCCTAAAAGAAGCAGGACCATTGGTTAGCAGACCCAATGAACAGACAAGAATGTTAACCACCTCTGCTGCTCTGTACCCTCCTCTCTCAAATGCCAAAAATTAAGTCAAATAAAGCTATTTTTAGCTTGAAGTTTGCTGGTTTTGTTGCAAACAAGAAAAAGGGGTTTTATACTAAAACCCCAGAGCTTTCTCCTCCTATTAAATGTAACAAAAAGACATTAACACCCTCTTCATATCTTGGCCTGTTTCCATCCTGTTGCCTGCCTCCTATGGCAACTATAAATTATTCTTTCAGATTATCTGAGGTTCTGGGGAAAAAAAATCACCCAGCACTGAGTAGACTAGGACACAGTCATGGATAAATGAATATGATCCCATTTACAGGACAGGCAGCATCAAGAAAGTTATTTCTTAAGAACACCTTTGTACAGAGTGTGACACCAGATAATGAAGCACCGTTCAACAGCAGAGTAACTACCACAGAGTAGAGATAAGGAAGGCTGTGTGATGTTCAGAGAATATTATAAAACCTGGGAGAGTACTTGCATGTAATTGCATTTAGGGATGTGAAAAGGCAGAGGAACTGAGTGGACATGAGAATTTTTTTTTAAATGACTGATGCAAAGTAATTTTGAAGAAATAGAGGAAAGGTCTGCCTCTATCGTACAAAATTGGATAATGCTACACATCTGCAACATATTTGAAAAAACCTAGCTACCAACAGGAAATGCATCAGACTGGAAGATCAAGGGGAGTATTAATAACATTTTATATTAGTCTAGTCTCAGCCAGCGTTTTCTCTATTTAGGAGGGAATGACTGCATCATCCAGAACAAGCAGCGAGTCTCCCAAAATGAACCTCTCTGTCTACTGAGTACCGAAGAAAAACAAGGGAGACTAAGCTTAGAAAAGTATTTAGCTTCCTGAATGTATTTAGGAAGAAAGGCTCATCAGACTTGGTAAGAAAAAATAAAACCACCTATTTAAGAACTACTTTTCTTTAAAAAGTTATGATTTGTAACAAACACTGGCTTGACGCCAATGCAGAGACTATTACATGAAAAGCCTGCAACTGTCTAACTTAAAGTCTCTTAAGGATGAAAGATGAAGTTTGGCAAGACTGAGAACTGCTCGGTACAGTCAATGGTACCCGAGCCCAGAGGAATACAAGTGAAGAACTGCACAAACTTCATTCAGCTATTTTATGCCATCAATCACCAACAGACTAACAAAAAGCCCACGAGGAACATGGGAGTGGTTTTGGTTTGCCACATTTTTGTTTTCTGGACAATCAAGCAATTAATGTGGTGGGTTGAGCACCCACTAGAATTATTTACTCTTTTTCTGCTGTGAAATAGGATTAGGAGAAGAGCAAAGCAGGCTCAAAATTTAAAGGGTATAAATAAAACTTTATTAACCTAAGTACAAGAGGGAGAAAATTAATAAGAATCAGAATAAAACTTTCAAAACACTTTTGCTCCCTCCACAGGTTTCTTTTCTTTCTCACTGGCACACGCAGAGACAAAATTTAGAACTTAGGTTAGTTTATTACCTCTAAAATAGTCTTTCATCAGTTCTTTTAGGGAGAGGAGTCCCTTTCACCGTGTCACAGAAACTTCTCCACAAGAAAAAGTTGTCTCATGGCTTTAATTCTGACAAAAGCAGCCGCCCAGGACTCTGCATTTGTGAAGTCCCTCCCATCCCACACAGCCTTTCCACAGCTGCATGATGGGCGACGTAAACTCAGGGGGTACCATTTTAAGGATGAGCTGTTCAAAAGCAAAGGTTTTCTTTATTTAGTTCTGAGATAATTTTCATCTCTGGGAACAGAGATATTCTCTCTCTGGGGGCAGATCTTTAGCTTCATCTCATCTGTTTCTCTCCGTTCAAGCTTCTCATGAAATCACAGCTACTTTCACATTTACTTGCTTCAGCATAAATGTCTTCGCTTATGTCTGCAATTTAAAAACTTCCTCCTCCCATACTGTTTAAAGGGATATTCTAGCATATTACAGCCCATCATCATGACTTCAGAAAAGAATTTCAGCCTAAAACCAAGGCACCTCCTCACTCTCCTCCCATCCAGGATGTGAATCCTCCTTCACTGGCCTTGGCATCTTCACCCTGTCCTTTTCTCTCACTCGGAGAGGATTAGCACTTTGCAGGTTTAATGGAAGGAGTCCATATCTTGCGTGGGGCCTGCAGGGGTCGGGATGGTCTGTGGTAGGTTCGGGCTGTGCCAGGATCTCGGGAGCTGCGGCCGTATTTGATCCCAGCTGCAGGGCCACTCTGCAGGGCTGCAGAGCCGCCCCTGGCCGCAGCCACATGATGCCTGGCAGCACCAGGACAGTCCCTCAGCAGGGTGACTGCAGCAGCCCCAGAGCTGGGCACGGTGCAGGATTCTTTGGCGGCTGCACTGGGGAAGTGTCCGGGATCTCACGGCGGCGTGCCCACGGCCGGGCCCCCTTCCCCTGCCCACTGGGGGCTGGCCCGGCTCTCCCTCCCAAGACAGGGCTCTTCCTCCTCCCTGCCCCTGCCCAGCAGCCGCCAGCCCCAGCCCAGAGCCTGGCAGCATTCCCAGGAAGGGGCCTGAGCCCAGCAGGACGCACCTGGCCCAGCCCCGCAGCCAGGAGGGAGCAGGACCTGCTTATTACCTCTCTTCCCAGGCCAGCAGGAAAGAGAGCTTTCCCCGGGGTTTATTCCGTTTTTAACATGTGTTCACAAAGCTTTGTAGCAGTTTAATAAGGTGTCAGTATTCAAAACTAGTCGCCGATTGGCCCTGTCAGGCATGGAGGAAGCTGTCAGCAGCCTCTCCCAGAAAAATCACCGCCGCAGGTGGCTTTTACCCTCTTTAAACGCCAGTCTATGCAAAACCAGCACAAACATCAACAATACGCACAGGAATAGAGTTGAGACACAAAAGTCCATCTCATGTAGCTCTTCCAATGACTGCAACCAAAACCAAAAATAACCCTAAAACCGTGGAACAGCTTGGAGAAGAACATCACCAAACAGAAATTGACTTCCGCGCAATCTAGCCATGAATTAGTACAACAAACCAAGAGGTTTTTTTTGTCAGGATCTTCTCTAAAAATGTTCACCTGATTTAGTACTACACAGAAAATTAAGCACTAGGTCCTCATTCTCCATCCTCCAAAAAAAATATCTTAGGGAAATATGTCACTCTTAGGGACACGAAAGAACAAAGCAGGCAGCAGGAGGTCAAGCAGGAAAGCTCTATACTTTATTTTCTGACTCCCATCTTAAATACCTTTTACAAGCAGGCCAAAAATTGGCTACACAGGTAGCCAGCTCTTTGACCTCGTTGGTGAACATCACCATCAATCATCTTTCTCCTCCCAGGAGAGAAATATGTAAACAATTCTAAAAACATACAGAGTTTACTTGAAGCTGTGTGAGAACAAATGCAAACGGTGAAAAGCAGGCAAACTTGAGGCAACAGAAATACAATTACATGAATCAACTCTTAATTAGCGCGATTCAGATGTACTTCATTCTTCTCTCAGTGATGCAACCAGGAGAAGGAATTTGCCAAGCAGACATTTTTTACATTTTACTGCAGTAGATTAATACTAGTTAAGTGTTGCATTGCTTAAGTTTTGTTGTACAATAATAGCTAAGACCAAAATAAAACCAAGATTTGCATCACATATAACTGAAGAAGTTTCAAATTAAATTTCTGTAGGAAGTTGGAAGTTGGCCCTGCTCTACACAAGATGCTTCAGTAGACAATCTCCAGAGCTTTCTTCCTGTTAGTCTTTAACTCTGCCATTTCATACATGCTATGCCACATGGTCAAAGCCCACCTGACCCACTCTTCCCCAATCAACTACTGAAGACCTCTCCCAGCAGTAGAAACTGCAGCAGCAGCAGCTGGGACTTCACAGCTGGAGCTACAGATGTAGGGGAAAGAAGTGAAGCTGGGTATTTGCTCCCTCTGTGTGATCAGTAAATTACATCTTTAGAAATAGACCAGTGGATAAAATACATAAGGTAGGTCCTTTTCTCCTGATTATTTTGCTAGTGTTTAACTGAGAAATCTTTCCCTGATACCAAACAAAAGCATGGTCTCTTAGCTCTTGTTCTTGTTGACTGCTGTAAAACTCTTTGCATTCACGAAAAGGATTTTCTCCAACAGCTTTATTGTAACATCCAATCTTTTGCTGCCTTCCTTGAATTAAAAGTAGTTTCTGATGGCAGAGGTTTACGTCACATAAAGAAAGCCTCACCTGAGGCAGATGTGTAAGTCACTGCACTCACTATCACTTCACCAGGTGAAGAGCAGCAAACTGAACTTCTGGTAGGGAAACAACAAACTGGACATCAGACAAAACCCTCTCAGTGTCTAATGACTTATTACCCATTATTTGGAATGCATTTACCTTAAAAAAAAAAAAATTAGTTCAATTAAAATGCTGATGCAGTTAAAAGGGATAAAATGCACTTCAGACAAATAGTATTCTAAGAAGGTGTATAAAAGGGTGGAGAGCACAGACTTCACTTTCCTCAACAGAAAAGGCTTTGTGTCATTTGTGGACTTGACGTGAAGAAGACAGATTTACTCATACATGCGGAGAATGAGAAAAGAGATGAAATGTTTTTATGAAAACGTGCCACTTCTATTTTGGCATAAGAGGAGCTACAATTAAAGGAATTTAAGCATTGAGATATTATAAATATGATAGAACAAAACTCAAGTCAGCACAGGGGAGGCTGAAGAGAAGTCCCAGCTGATGAAATAGTCTTAGTTTGGGCAAGGACATGAAGAGAAAGATAGAGAAGCAGCGGAGTGGTCAGTCATGCAAGAAGACAACAGAAAGGGGAAAACCCCCACAGGTCCTGAGAATTCTGCATATATAAACATACATCAGATCTTGCCTATTTGGTCCTTGAAAAAGTTAATTCTGTGACTGTCGTGGTTTGACATTCGTCAAATTTTGTTTTTCAGCTGGGAGATAGGATTTTTGGGAGAAAAAAAAGGCAAAACAGGCACAACTTAAAAGTAAGAACAGATAGATTTTATTAATACATACGAAAGAAAAAAAAAAAGACAAAAAATGAGATCTGCTGAGACATTCAAACACCCCTCCTCCCACCCCCCCCCCCAACTGTTTACTTTTTCACACACTACAGAGAGAAAACTATGATTTTCAGTCAGTTTTCACCATTTAAACACGATTCTACATCACCTTGGGAGAGGAGCTTCTCTAGGGTTATGGGGAACATGCCACAAGGAAAAAAAAAAGAAAACGAGTGGCTTTCAGAGATCTGCAACCGCCTGGAATTTTGCAGATTCTGTGCAGTCTCACCCATATAACAGCTTTTCACGCTGTTTATGGGCTTCCACGTGTTTGGGGTATCATTTTAAGAATGCTTTTCTAGTACAAAACAGGGATTCGCTTCCATCTCTAAATTCACTTCTCTCTCAAAAGGAACAGAAACCTCCTTATTCTTCCCAGGAGCCAGGGATAAATTCTAATCAAAACTCTTAATTAAAACCCATGTATATCAATATACACAACCCTTTGGCTAGAACTTGCGTTCCCTCAAGCAACATTAGGATATTACAAAACCAGTCAATTTCTCCATAATTCACATCTAGAGAAGTCCAGTCAAAAATGTCCACTTGCTCTATCCCATCTTCAAAATAGTCTTTCTCAGTTCTTTGACTGACTTTTTCTCGGTGCTCTCTCTCTTTACATTTCAAATGTCTTCCACGGAGGTGGAAGTCTTTGCTCAGAATTTTTTCTTCTTCAGCAGACTCAAGGCCACAGATGATGGTCAGGAGAGAGGAAGGGAAAGCGCAGGCTCAAGAACACTGATAGACGAAATCTTCTCCACCCCTGGTCAGGCTTCAAGCTATTTAAACTCAGAGCAGCTTCCTGGGGCTCCGGAGAAAAGTTCTTAAAAAGTCTTTTCTCCTTCAGACCACTGGCTCTGGCAGCCAAGGCCCAGAGCACGGCCACCGTGGTCCTGGCGCAGGGCAGACTGCTGGTCTGCAGTCTTCCTTCTCCTCTCCCCATCGGAGGGGCCGGGAGGGGACAGAGGGGACACAGCCAGCCTCGATTGCTCTCCCACAGGCAGGGGCCATCCCTGAGGTATGGCAGGCCTGGCCCCAGGGGGCCCAGCCCAAACCCCGACTCATGAGATGATGTTACCTCACTGCCGGCCGGAAAAGAAAAAGGGACGAGTCACTTGGGACTTGTGATTTAAGACTGTGTTTCCAGAGATGTAGAAACACTCCCGTTCGTCAGCCAAGCTGTCAATCCCAACCATTCTAAACCACCACAGTGACTGAAGGATCCAAGTCTTTTCATGTCTTTTCTAACACATGATAAAATTGCAATACTTCTAAATTGCAATTAGCCCGTCATGGCAATTACACACCATCACCAGGAGCAGAAAACAGACATACAAAGGAAGGAAATACGGACGTTTCAGATTTTCCACCTACACTCACTAGGTTTGCTAAGGCAGTTTTGAATAAAAGAATAGTAAAAAAATACAGAAGAACCAACATTAGGAAACAAGCCTCAAACTCTGTTTCAGGCTAACTGTATGAGGGAGAAGACACTAAAGAGTCAGTTTACAAGAGCAGAGAGTTGAGGATAAAATTTCAGATTTACCAACAGGAATGCAATTACAAGCATAACAAAACTAGTTTCCTAGAAATTTATGCATCGTATGCCACAGCACACTTTAATTTATGAATCTGTAGACTTCACATCATCATGATAAATGGATGACAGTAATTTTTAAACTTAATGTCAGTGGGTTGTAAAGATTAACACCCACATTCTTCCTTGCATAAATTAACTATCCAAAACCAATAGGCTGAGACTGTTCTCTGTTCCTACAAGGTGTAACAAATCTATGAACAAGAGTATCATCATTTATAATATTTCATAATTACAAGTACTTTTTTTTTTTTACACAAGTCGTTAACTCATGCTTTCTTTTATAAGGAACAGACCTCCACTTCAGCTATTTGCAATCAGACCTCTCTTTCACTTGTAAAGACCTGATTTCATATTTTTTTTTTCTTTAGAACTGTTTTCCTTTGAATACAGTATCATACATAAATAGCAAAAATATACAACTAAATAAAAAAAATTGGAAAAGCAGACCAATACATTTAAAAAAAGAACAGCATTTTGTTTATTATTAGATGTCATTTATAAGAACACAAAACCAAACAAAAAAACCCCCACAACCACAAAAAAAAAACAAAAAAAAAAAAAAAACCACAAAACCAAAAACAAACAAACAAAAAAAAAACCCAAACAAAAATCAACCAACCAACCTTCCAAATGCTCACAATTCTGCTTCCCTGAGTGCCAGTGGGACAGGCTTGATTGTCAGAAATAACTGCCCCCTCAATCAGTCAGAGAAGAAATTTTAAATTAACTTTAAAGTAGTGCATCTTGTATGATGCAGGGCTCAGAACCACCAGAACCACTAGGGAAGGTGTGTTTACTGTATTTCCTAAGAAGTGTCCTGTAAATCTGAATGCAATTCTGACACTCCAGGATTCATCATTTCCCTCAGCACCTGCAAACTCAGCAACTCCAACTCACATGTGAGAAGCTGACGTGCCGGCGCAGCACAGAACCTGTTTTGAAAGAAATCTGTTCTTTAAAAAGGTATTTCTCACCCAGAATGCCCATGTTGGCATGAGATGTACAATACTAATTTCTGTAGAAAACACAGAGCCATTAAATACAAGCTCTGGAGTTCCTCTGCTTTCCAACACAATGCAAAATCCTCAATGCACATTATCCTTCCTAATTACAGAGTAATTTCCAAAAAAGAGCAGATACCATCTTCTATTACACTTCTAACCTTTCTATTTAGATAGAGCAGTATATGAACAATTTCATCCCTCAGAACCCAGTATTGCTGCTAATACCCTGTGGAATAAACGAAGAGTGACTTGCACTGTTCTTTACAATTACTCCTAATATTTACTTCTTTGTACATGAACTAGTCAAAAAAACCCAACAAACCCTTCCCAAAGCAAAAAGGTGACATTGCCATAGAGAAACATCTTTTCAACAGAGCACTTAAGAAACAAGCCTGACACTTATTATTATTAAATTTAAGTTTAAACAAATTAAATTAACATCTGCCGAAGGGTTCTACCAAAGCTTAGAGATGATGTTCTACACACAGTTTAAAGCAAATACAGCAACGTTCACCTTTCTTGGAGCCCACGGCACGTAGGCTTACACATCAGTGCTACCTGAATTAGTTTCTGCTTTTACTTACTGTGAAATGTTGTTAATCATTCAACTGTGTTCAACCAAAGAATGTAAATACATTAAAAAAAAGCCAGGAGTCTTCTCTGAAACGAGCAGTTGACCAAGACAGATTTTTTCTTTTATGCAATGAATAAAATTAAGCATTCCAATAATCAAGTCCAAGAAATTTTGAGAAAAAAAACCCCAAAAACTGAAATGCACCGTTTCAATGAATCACAGCTGTAGAGATAAAAGTAATCATTTAGCTCAATTAATCTGACAGAAGATTTTTAACCTACTCTGAAATCTCCTGAGTTTTAAGGAGATTCATGTATTTTATTTATTAGCAATTGACTTGTTTCATCTCTTTATTAACATCTTTAGCAACACCTGCATAAATTTTAGGAAATTTCAGAAACAGGGAAGATTTGCACTATAAGCAAGAGGCACATTCATAAAGTACTTCCATCAAAGGCTAATTTACACAGGGAGAAAAATCATTCTCAGGTTATGCTTCTCTGCACTAAGACACTGAAATACACACAGCATAGTACCTGTGAATAACCAACTCACACTTCTCCCCTCAGACCTAAGTCACTTGCCAGGTGCAACAGCTGACCTTGTAAAGCAAGAAGGATTTCCCTGCCCTGAGGAAAACTCTGTATCCCACATCAGCAGACCTGCAAGGGCCTGAACAACCATCTCTGCTCATGCTGTTTGCACTGTAACATCCACACCCTGATCATAAGAAGCAGACACCACTCAGTTACTGGGACTCCACTCCAGCAGCTGCCAGTCCCCACAGTGACAATACCAAAGCAGCTTTAGAGCGATGGACACTCAAACTCTGCCCCCTTTCAGGCAAGAGTCTACCCTCGTGTCTAATGAGCAAAGCACAACTTGGGAATATGAACCTAGCTGTGACTTCACTGACAAGGGTTTTAAATTACTTACACCTGCAGAACTACTCATGCTTCGTACTGCTGCATAAAGCAAACAGTCCTAACTAATGGAAACAAGCCCAAAGGACATGGCCAAAGAGAAATGGGCAAGCAAGGCCCACTGACCACACGGACACACAGAAATTAAACAACTTCTCAGGCACATGAGACAAACCTTTCCTTCCTTTCCAGGTTATGCTCCTTTAAGAGAAATCAAAAAAGTAGAATTATACAAATTTGCATGTGCTTCACGATACAAACTATGCCCATGAAGGTGTACTTTCGGAGGAGCAACACACTAAACAGGCACTGTGCAAGTGAAATGCTTTTGTTACTTTTCCTCAGTGAGGGCAGAACCTTACCCCAGAACTGGGATCTTTAAACTGCAAAAAGTGAAGCAACTGGGTTTTGTCTTCTTTTTAAATGCTGAAGATACTCACTGCCTCAGTTAATACAGTTTACTACCCAAGGCCACTTCACTGATGAGATCTGTAAAAGCACATTTTGTGTGACAAATATCTGTGACACTAAAAACTCCAGAAATTCTACAGTGCATTCCACAGTAACCGGAACACAGGATATCACAAGAACCTCTTGTTTAAGATACATGCACAGGGATGTGCTCTTCCTTTCCTCGAAGACTTCTCACAGCTGCCGAGAGGATTTGAAACTGCAGAGGTAAATGAAGCTGTGGGGATGGATAAATGGACCCCTGTCACATGCCCCTGTCGGCCCCAGGGACTTCTGCCCAGCAGGAATATCCCCTGGGTGAGGACATTTGAAATAGCAGAAATACTTTCACAACTCATTATACAACCTCATCTTCCACTGGATTCTTATTGAAAAGTGATGAAAAATTTTCAAAGCGTACAAAAGAACAACTAGAGTCTGAAAATTATCGTACCTGAAACAGCAAGGAAATCATCAATACTCGTTATATCATCTACAGCTTCAGTAAGAACACGGATGTGATTCTCCCACGTAGTCCTATACATCTCCATGTTGTTTTTCACAACTTGACTTTTTGGTCTGGCAGCAAGAGCTAAAGCAGCATTAATAACCTGTACCAAAAATAGACAAAACCAACTAAGTAATTATTTTTTTAGAAATCAAATCTTATGTTCTACTTCACACAGCAAAGCAGCATTCCTATTCTCCAAACAAAAACTTTGCTCAGCGTTTGGTTCTGTTCTCAAGCAGAAATATCAGTCAGAGGTTTCTCAGGCCAACTTCCATTTCAGCTTCATAAACTAAGAAGCTGATGGAAGAGGACAGCAAAATCCCACCACTCTGATTTTAGCTGTAAAATCACACTATCACAGTTTGCAAGATACCAAATACAAGGAGGTTTTTACTCACACACACTTCAGGCACACACCGGAACAGCAAACATCAGTTCTGAGTTTGAGCTCTTTAACATCAAGTGCTTGTTATAGATGCTTCCACTGAGAGAGAGAATACTAGCCTCTGCCACAGAGAAGTGGGAGGTTTGGCCAGAACAATAGGTGTGTCTACAGAACACATATTACACCTAGATAAAAGCAGCAGACTGGTTGTGCTGAATCAGTTCAGACTAAACCCAGAAATTATATCCACATGAAGAGGGTAGACTTCATCTCTTTCAGGAAAGACTAACTGAAGACGCAAACACTGGATCCCTAAGTGTTTCTTTCTATAGTCAGTTAGTTAGAGACGGAGTTTTTTCCCCTAATATGGAAGTTTAGTGATGTTATATACACAAACATTTTAAAATTAAACTAATGTGTATGCCAGGTAGAAGCTGAACATTAACCTTGCAATTCCCTTTTTTTCCCCTTCTGAATACTGCTTATTTATCAAGGGGGAAGGATTTTAAAATAACCAAGCGAAACATAAACAGACTAAAACCAGCATACCCTTGCTGCTGGGCTTGGGAGAGAATTGAAAAGCACAGGAAGAGCAGCAGGAAAAGAAAAAAAAAAAAACAACATCACAAATATATGACAAGTTATCTTTCACATTCTGAAATAGAAAGAAACCCTTCAAATTGCACATTGGCCCCTGCAAGAATCATAAAAAGACTCTGCAAGATACTGTAACAGATCAGAATATGCTGGTGCAGTGACAAGAATTCTGCCTTCCCCATTTTGGTCAGCTGGGTTCTCGACCTGGAAACAAAGATTTGTTACAGCACAGGAAAAAGGCAAAAGCTCTGATACTGCCAGGAGCAAAAGGCTTCAAGGCTTTCGCACACCACCTACATACTGGGGGACATTTTTATAGAAGTGGGGAGGCAAGTTGCAATCAATATTTTTTCTAATTCTAACTCTAAACATTTGAAAATTTTGGAAAGCAGATTTTAAGCATGTCCAAATTCTGTCCAAATCATGCGTTTTGTTAGGATGCACAAGACACCCAAAATCTCCATTCAGTGCCTATCCCTGTACAGTTGCATAAGAGGTATCACCTCCACTTTCTCTATTTCAATAGCAATACCAAGATACATAACTTTCCACATGCAGTGCAATATATAAAAGCCCATTTCTGTTTGGCTCTACAGCAGCTTCCTCAACACTTTTAAAAGTAAGAAATTTGTAGGAGTTGAGGCTTTAACTGTTTTCATTCCTATCACACTTGATCCAATTTCACAGGATCAATTTTCTAAGCCAGGGGCCCAAAATTTCACCTCAATAATTCTTAGGTCACATTGGTCCTGTTTTGATTTACCACACTAACTAGTTTAGGTTTTAAAATGTGTCCATCAAGTCTGAAACACTGAACAGGCAATTTCTAACTTTTCTGTTTGAGCCTCTAATTAGATATTACCTGAAAGTCAAACTCTATTTCTGATCAAACACAATAAAGTCTTTTTCTGACTGCATTTTCTTCTTTGTTTTGGAAGATTCACCAGGTCAGCTCTGCCAAAAGTAACAATGAGACTGTGCAAAAAGATGTTTCAGTACCAGAACCAGCACCTTTTATCTTGGCAAAGATAAAAAAAAAAAACAACTTTTGTCTCGCCACATGCAATAAAGAGGTGAAGTGCTTGGGAAGATCACCAAAACTCTTACAGAATGTAGCCGACTTTATTGGATGGGTGCATTTAGAAATCCTGATGACTCCAGATCTCTTTGGAAATAAAGTCCTGAAGCCAGCAGTAACTCCAGCCCAGGCAGGTGGGCACCCTGCTCTAACATCACAGCCACTGCACTGGTACTTCTGGTGGGCTGAGGCTGCACAAGGCTGCCTCCAGCACCTCTAACCACACCAACAGCACAAACCAGAGCACTCACCTAAAGCTTTCCTCAGGAAACTTGCAGCTACAAGTGAAATCAGGTCCATCCTACACAAAGGCAGCTAATCCCGAATTAAAGGCGACACCGTTCCTTATGGTTTCCCTGGTAAATTGCTCTAACCCTTAATATCCTATTAAGAAAAGATCTAATTCCACTTTTGATAAACACGGCTTCCACAAGTGTGGGAACAACTCACAGAAAAAGATACCCTAGAACAATTCAGACTGATAGCAAAGAAACCCAAATCCTGTCATGTCTAAACTGCAGAGCACACTGCACACCCCATGTCTTTGTCCTGCGTGGGGACCACATCAATGAGCCTAGGAGCCAAGCAAGGCTGCTGAAATTTGGCTAAGCACAGGTCTACTGCTAGCCTTGTTCTATCTGTACCCATCCCAAAGCTGTGATCCACATGCATGGTTCAGATCGTGAACTCTCAGTCTGGCCTAACAAACTTGAAGACATACATTATTACATAAGTAAAATGGAGATTTTAAACCTTTTTCTCCTGTAAAAAGAAGGAAAAAAATCAAAAAAGGAAAAGAAAACTTCACACTGGCACATACTCAGACTCATCAACAAGGCACCAAGTGGAAATGCCACTTTCTTAGGCTTCATGAAGTTTATTAGCTTTTCTACTTCACTCCAACTATCATCCATGGTATAGATTTATCATCTGAATTGGCCTCAAGAAACAATGAGAGCAAAACTCATCCAAAGTCCCTATTTCATCACTGCTTTCTGATCTAAAATAAGGTTAACATTTGTTAGGGGCTAATTAAATATAGCCTTATTCTCCCTTATTACAGCATATTAGGCTGCTCTAATTTCATTATTAATTTTTCCCTCTTTGTATTTCTGCACACAAATATCACAATTCAGGTTACCAGAAAGCTGCTACCACTCCTGCTCACTGCTGGGGCATTTCACTAGGAGCTAAATCACCAGTTTTCAAATAAATGCTTGGACTTGCAAGCAGAACCTAGGCAAGGACAGCATCTGCTATTATCAGCTGCACAGTAGTAATATCCAAATGTCATCATCAAGCCCAGGATACATCACACTCTCTACGTTCCATCAAATGAAAAGCAGTCCCCGAAGTTTAACAGCACAGTGATTACACAAGCTGAGAGAAGCCTGAGGACACAGCAAAATTCTGACAGTAATAAGATAATCCTACCTTCTTCTAACTTCTGAACAGCTGGTTGCTCCATCAAAATACAGGTAAGTTAAAATTAAATGCGAGGCATGCACAGGACATGCAGCTTTCAGGGACATACCCCTGTGCACAGTGGGCTAAAACAGGGCATGTGGGGGGCAGGAAAACAAAACACCAAGACCACAGCAGGCACACAAGCCCACAACTGGACACTGGAGACACAGGCAGCTTAAGACTGGCACTGTTACTCCTTTATTGCAGAGGTGACAGCTTGGGGACAGCAGACATCCATCCTGCCACACCAGGCAGGGAGGAAGTGTTCAGTGAGATGGTGCCTTTAGAGAAGCATGAATCAGCCAGCCCAAGGTCAGGAAAAAGGAGACAACCCAGGAGTGAAATGTGCATATGCAGGGTTGGACTAACATTACAAGACAATGCTTTTACAATCTTTTAATTAAAAAAAAAAAAAACAAAAAACACAGAGAAAAGCAATGGCAAATACCTGTTATGGCAGTGACTACAGCAGAAGAAAAGTAGAAATTTCTTAGAAACTAAATATAAGGATATTCTGAATACTAAAATCTGTTAGCCCCTCTAACAAGAAAAATACCTAAATTAATAGCTTGGGTTTTGTTTGGTGTTTATCTCTCTTTTTGGATAACAGGAGCTGGCCACCCAGCTTTACATTCCATTGCACACCCAGCAGAATAATTTCCAACAAAATTAGGTGGGCAGATACATCAACTTGACACAACAACAGCAGAGTCCAGTTCAATCAAGCATTTCTTAAATACGCGTGAGAAATTTACCTCCAGGAACAGAAGGGTCAGTTCTGCTCTAGAAGCTACTACAGCAAAGCTGCAAGAGCTCACCCCAGGATAACATCATTTAGAACTTGACCTGAGTTTTGCTACAGTAAGGTGGAACCTTGCAGCTCCGTATTTTATTGCTAAAGGAAGTACAACAGGATGGTCCTATTCAAGGTGGACAGTACATCCACGTGTCATTTAAGTCTGCCATTTCTAGAGATTAGAATTCATGTCTTTGTTTAGAATCAAAACTGTTCTGTGCATCTAACACTGATCCAAGTAAATTCATGTAACATGACCAGTTTCTAAGCATACCTGAACAAGATTAATCGAGGTACATACACAGATAACACGACAAAACACAGAAAGCGGTTTCTGAGCTTTCAGAATGTGGATATTTTCCAGGCTATTAGTAGACTAAGTACCTCATGCTACATCACAAAAGAAACTGCATTGCTTGGGACTGTAAGGAAGAAAATTCATGTCCAGCCACTTTTGATGGAAGAGAACCTGAGGTTTTTCTTCTTTCTCTCCAAACTGATCACCTGAACATGTAAAATCCAGTCCCACAGCTGGGCTGGAGTAACGTACTCCTCATGACACAGCCTGGGAAGTGGCTGGCTGGAAAAGGACTGGCACCTGCTCCATGTCAGCAGCATTGCCCAGTGACAGCTAAGCTCAAAGGGCACAGTGCAGAGGAAGAGGTGACACTTACTGGATCACACCAGGAAAACTGTGTCCCGTTCTGGGCTCTCTGATGCGACAGAGACCACAGTGAGCAGGGCACATTCAGCAGAAACCCATTGAGGAGGTCATGGGCTGGAGCTCTTATCCTGCAAGGAACAGGACAGAACTGAGCTGTTTCAAGCCTGGGGAAAAGGTGGCTTCAGAGCGCCCAAGAGTAGCCCTTCAACACACAGGAGATTACAAAACCAGCCCAGACAGGCTCTTCACAGCCATGCATGGTGGAAGGGTGTTCTGACAGCAATCAGACAGAGGGACGAGCCGATGAGAGATGGCACAGGAGCAATTTCACACCAAGGTCAGTCAAGTTGTGGAACAAGTTGCCCAGTTTGTGCAGTCTCTGCCCTTGGATTTTCAACACTCGACCAGTCATAGTTTCGAGCAAGATAAGACTTCAGTTTGAAACTGAGCATTGAAACAAACAGCTGTGAGCAAAAGGCTGTAGACATCCTAAGGTCCCTCCGAACCTGAAGTACTGTTGTTCTGAAACGCAGTTACAGAGTGATCATATGATAAATACTGACATCAATTGCTTCTGGGGCACGAGTAACACACTACCCCAGGGTAATCTAGGAAAGGTAAATAGAAATGCAAACAATGCAACAACCAGGATAGGATTTCCTAGGTCACTGCTAGGATACAATGGTTCTACTAAAGAAACCACAGAAACACTCTGACACTCTGCTATTTTTGTTGTTTTAATACAAAATCGTGGGGAACTTATTTCTGCTTATTTCAAACTGATTTCAAGCTGCGCCTTGTATTTCTCTTAACACAGCAGAGGAGCTAAAATATCCAGACATACCAAACTCTGGAAAAAAAAAAAAAGTATCTGTCTACTACTAAGTCGAAAAAACAAACTTGGAAGTAAAACCCCCACTATAATGGTAAAAAGGTGCAAGGATATGTGATACTGTTGCTTTGGCATCTGGCCTTTGAAGTGATTGCAGTAACCCAGATACGAAAAACCCATAACATTTTAAAAGCTTTGAAAGCTGAATATCTTGTACAAAACACATTTAATCATAAAATGCATTTCAGTCAATATAAACAAATAAAATTCAGGTCACGTTGGTAACAGCTCTAGACGATGCAGACACATCATATCCAAGGGCTAAATGCATTCCAAGAGTAAATAAATTACTGGCTATATTTGTTGATAAAACTGACTTGAATTGTTTTGTAAATTCAAAAGGTGAACTCTAAACCCCACTGGAAACACCTGAAAGCAGACACAGAGTAAAAGGAGATTGTTTAACTGTTATATCAAAAGCGACATATCAAGACAAAGCACAGTTGTACTTCCACAAGAAACTTTCACCTGTTTCTGATGGAGAATTTCCATCCACAGCCCACTCCTCACCTCACAATGGAAAATGCTACCTCAGCAGCATTACCTAGTCCTGATAATTATGAGGAGAAAAGTGTACACATGGTACATGACCATAAAGCTTCACATTATGTTCAGGATTAAGACACCTACTGCTTCAGAGAGACACTCAAAAATCCAACAAGAAACAATGACACAATAAGAATTCAGCCACCCATAAAATACTCAACGCAGTGGCCAAGACAATTAAGACAAATTCAGATCTAAGATAGAATTTCAAAGTCCTATTTGCAATCTCTACTTTGGTAGAACTAGTATTTCAAAGAACCTACTAAGATTCTTCCTCCTTTCCCACAATTTAAAAAGCAGGAAGGAGGGATCTCACTCAAAGCACGTGGTTTAACAGTGAACATTACTTGACTCTGTTTGGTAATAAGTTTGAGAAGTTATATGTGAGTTTACTTGTTCTGAGAATATGAGGCAACTTGAAGCTCTGCAAAAAACATCTGTGAACAAAGCATAATATTATCTCACCTTAAAATCTAGCAAAAACCTTCCTGATACCAACAGTTAAAGGAAGATTAAACTTCTACACGGTTATTAGAAGCTACTGGCCAAGGAATTTGTGATGAATTGTGATGAAGAGCACACATAAAGCAATCCCTCAAGAACAAACAGAACTGTGGGCAAAGAGGTAACCCAGCAATCCTACAAACATTATTGATCTGATACATCAGGCAAGAAATCTGACAGAATTCTGCATGGCCGTCTCCTGGTGTCTGCCAGGGATACACAGAAATATGTTATCATTACACCAGGACAAGTGTTTTGTATTTTATTAAAACAAATTGTGTAATTTCACTCAAAAACAAACCTTCTAACATAGTCTAGCCCTCCGGAGAGGCATGGTGCACTCCTCAGGAAGAACACCAAACCCACACAAACCAAGCGATCCTCTCCAGCTCCTCGTACTGCTGTACACATCTGTTTTGGCTCTACACAGGGACTAGACACACATACCTGAATGAATTTGGAACCTTTCTACAGAAAAGGAACACAAAGTTATCTTTAAGAAAACAATAATTTCCATTAATTTAGTTTAAAGTGTCACAAAAGCACAAAAGAACTGACAATGCAGTTAAATATTCAGTATTTACATTTGGGTGGACAGTCACTATATATTTTGGAGACACTTAGACTGATTCTTAAATGCCTCCAACAGCACTTTTCTTCCAGAACTTACTCACTTGACCTGACAAGTGAAGCAAATAGCAGATCCCAAAATACGCTGGGCTTTTTTTGCAGGTCAGATTTCAGGTGTCTGATTTGAATGGACCCATAATTTCAGTTACTTTCACTCTTTGTTTTGCAGTGCTGAAACTCAAGGAAGGAGAATAAACATTTTTGTTTCTATCTTTTCGAATACAGTGTCTGTAAGTGACCCAGGGAATGTTTTGGATAGGCTATTCAAAGGTATGGGGGTGGATTGCACAAATTCCCTAGCTTATTTCAAGAACTGAAAGTGTGTTTCTGACTCAACCAAAAAAACCACTGTTCCTCCAACTATATTTTTTGTAGTAGCTATACACCCATTATCCAGGATCTCAACTAGGATCAAGCAAATCAGAACACCAGGCAATTACTTTAAATCATTTTAGCTACAGTTTGAATCTTCTAACTAAAAAATTACTTTCTTGTAGCCACAGTTGGTATACATGGGAGGGGGGGGGGGGGGCAATTAGATTCTGCTCAGAAAGCCACAGAACATTTCACCCAAGTTTATTGAGCCTTGAGCAATTCATTCTCAAAATTCTGATTTCAAGATAAGCATATTCTTAAAATAGAAGGTTAAAATAATCCTCAAGACTTATTGATACATGGAAGAGAGAACAAAAAGAACAACATTCTGAGTTCTGCTTATAATGGTTTTGAGTATAAAACAACAAAACAAAACAGAGTGGAAGTCGTATCTTCAACAGTGCTCCAGATCTGGAGCTCAGCTACCTGCAGTTCACCATAAACGCATTTACCTCTCTGTTCCTTTCCTGTCTCTTCCTGCAGCAAAGCTTTTTAGAGATGTAGACTTCTCCCACGTTTCCTTAGGCTGTGTAAATGCTCTATCACAGCACAGCAGCAGTACCAACTACACTGGGATGAAACTTCTTCCCACAGGGGATAGTTGGGTTTGCTGATCCAACTGGGACAAGCCATGCAGCCACCAGCACACATCACCCTCCCACAGCTATGGGAGAGCTTCCCAGCCCATGCAGGCATAAAGAAAGCTCTCCAGGGAATTATGTAGTCTAAGGACTCGATCTCAAAAGGTAAGCCCCTGTGTCTAAATGCAACACCCATAGTTATCAATGAAATTAGCTGCATACTAAAATTACAGTATAAACCTAAAGCTCATGTCATTAACCTTCTGTTTATTGGATTTTACATCCAAGTAAATCTTTAGGCCAATTTATAACGCAATGCATATGAAACAGAAAGGTCATTATGGACTCTTCATTCATGTACCAAACTTTAAAGAGATGAAATAAAACTGTAATGGAACTGGAACAATTGCAGTGTAACTACACTACAGTTACAGTCCTTGAATATTTGGTAAGATGAACACACATATGGATTACATTCATAAACTGGGGGGAAGGACATCATTAAAGCTCAACATGTATGACACAAGTATTGCTTCATGTACTTTTTTAAGTGTATTATTCAAAATCCCAACCAAAACAGCAACAAGAAAATAGAAACAGCCTACTAAATCAGCATTAATTAGTTCCTCATTCCCTCCTGGGATTTCTAACAAAACCATCAACATTACAAACAAAACTAGCAATTTAGTAATTATCTAAATGCAATGCCCTTTATTTCCTGTAACATCTATAAGGTATGGTATGTTCTGAGCTGAAGAAATGAAGAGCTGAAGCCAACAGCAAGCTTTCAACCTCAAACAAAACCAAGTTACTGAATAGAAAGAGAGGAGAAAGCTTTAGGAAAGTTACACAGAGACAAGGACATGGAGGTTGAAAATCCATAATGTGCCTCTGGAAAGAGCAGGCAGAACCAGTCTGGTGAAAAAGCTGAGCTCACAGGCGTCCTCAACTGTATTCCATGTCACTCACACAGTCAAACTCCAATTTCTCCCGTTTCTGCCACAGTCAAAGATCTAAGCAGCAGCAAACACTACCATGCCCTTTCTGATCCTGGAGGTTTTTGCTGTCCTCCCAAGGCCTTACTCCATGCTCCTGGCCCCCACTGCAGGTTTCAAGGATCCTGCTAAGGCTTCCCTTGCTGCAGCCTACAAACACCCCGAGCTTCCTGGGCTGTTCTGTCTCCCAGTTCAACATAACAGAACTGTGAGCAGACAAAGAAGCCAACAGCCCATGCAGACCAGATTCTTCCTCTAGCAGAATTAATGCCAGAACAACACCCAGGTGATGTGTCTGTCTTCACTTACAGAAGGATCAGCAACAGAAAGAGCTTGTTGGGTTAAGTAAGAACATTCAGTACTATTGGCTTAACCCCAGCCAGTAATTAGGCACCTCACTTGAAGCCACGTGTGCAAGCAAAGGAAAACATGGAATTCCTATCTTCAGACACAGATTCAGCCAACCTCAGGAAAACAGAGCTCTATCACTGGTTTTATGCACAAAGTCACGTGAGCTTGTTCTGATGTTTTTCCTATAGTCAGGTGGTCAGAACACTCTACTGTACACCCTCTTACAGTCAGAGGTCAATTAGAGCAAATGCTCCCGCGCAGAATAACAACCACCATCCTCTTAGCCAGCCCTCACTTCAATTCCTGCCTATCAGAAGCTACATGGGTAAGAGCTCAGTATTCGAGGAAGTTACTGAAAGGGACAGTTAAAATCTAGAGTAAGGCTATGGCATTCTAGCCAAACACACTGGCCACATCTTTTCCTGCTAGGATGCCAATACCACCATCTGTGGGAAATAAAACATGAAAACCCACACCACCAGCAGTTTTCACAGAGTTCTTCACAAATCCAAAATGATCTACAAGTACACAACAAGTTGCCTATGTAGCCTAAGAGTAAAAATCCTAAAGAGTAATCCTAAAATCCTAAGAGTAGTCCTGGAAGTACTACAATCCCATGGTACACATAATGGCATGACATTATCTGAAAACCGAAATTAATTACCCATCAATTCATCACATAAAGATACACTGAGGGGGAAATAGGCTTGGTAAACACCACCTGAAATTACTGTTTGCAATAGTAGCAAAAGCTTTATGATGTAAAACAAAGCTTTTCTAACTCAGAACAGCAAATTAAGACTCTGCCTCCATGTCAACAATAATGCACAATCATCTAAGAGATACAGGAAGGAAAAACTGCTGTGGTACTTGCTATCTTTACTGTTACTTTCAAAACTGCTGTGACATTTCCTAATTACTTTTAATTAGGAATTTAGTAAAGCAGGCAGTCAAATTGCTAGGTATTTTTGCAAATATGAATGCAAAATGGAACACAGAAAATCCCCTTGCAGATCTCATTACCTCTCTTTGCCACATTTAATGACATTATAGCATTATAGTTTACACTCAGAAATCATGAAAACACAATAAGTGGAGTCATCCATTGCCTAGAATTTGATTCTACTGCTATAAAACCATTTTAAAGCTCTTTTTTAAAATCCTGGAAACTCAGAGACATGAATCAACCAACATTTGTAAGATGTGCCCTTTCACCCCTTGTCCAGGTCAGATACTCCACAGATTGATGGAATGGCAGGGGGTGGAATGGACTGCTGGAGGTGCCCAGGCAGGACCACCCAGAGCCAGCTCTTCAGGACCACATCCACATGACTCCTTTAACACCCTCCCTCAGAGCTGTGCCAGAATTCCCCCAAATCACTGAAGTTTGACCCTGCACAAAGGGAAGGGAATAGTGTGTGGGGAATACCATGAAATTGTGCCTTTCCTTCCCAAGCAAGCTTGTTCTGCAGCTGCAGCTCCTGGGACACAAAGGCACACACAAGAATGCAGCCCATCCTGTCATCAGTGCAGCTACACCAGACTCATGTACCTCATCCACTTCCCGAAGTGCTTGCCAGACTAAGTCCATCCATCTGTTCCTCATCTACATCCCCAGGTGGCTGCAGGGTGCTGGGCACCCCCAAGAATCTCCATCACACTGCCAGCATTCCAGCTGGAAAACATCTCCAGGTTAGGGGTAAAGCCGGTAACAGAGATGCACAAGGCCCCAGAACTAAGCCATGTCAGCTGGATCCACGGCTCAGTGATTTTAGCTCCTTGCTTCAACAAGAGCAATGAATTCCCTTGTCAGCCTATGCTATTTACACCTGTTACTGCATGCTACAGCTACTTACATTTTCAGCTCTTTATTGCTGTCCATCCCTCTCATCCAAAAACCATGTGAAAACTCCATCTCTTACCAGTGGTGTTATTTTGCTGTCTTGTACTAGTCTAAGCTTTCCTTACCTTCCTCCCCAGATTCAGTAGGATTTTTACCACAAGCAGTCTCTAATAATGATACTTTATTGGGTTTCTTTCCCTTCCTGGCATTTTACTGTAGGACTGTCACCAATAAAATGTAGCATGTCAAACGAATACTTCCAAGTTTTAAAGGCAAAAGGAAAAACAATTTGTTTATAAAACATTCATGACACTTTGGTGCTATATGAATCAATAGTAAATGTCCTCCAGCAACTTTAAAAATCTCAATCAGTCTCGTGTCCACCGACTGAAGGCAAGGCAAAAAGAGGATAACCCTGAACCTACTCAGGGTTTGCATGTTTATTTGATATTACAAAGTGAGAATTTGTTGAAGATTCTATTCTAACACAACAGATGCTGGAAGATGAAAGTTAAGATTGAAAACCTCAAGGCATTTTGTAGTTAATTATTCTCTCTCCAAGGGCTATTATAAAAGAGGCAAACGGTCATAGCCAGCATGAGACTTCCAGGGGAATCTAAGAGTAACAGCTCCCTCCTTCAAATTGTTTATTGGAGAAGTTCAAGCCAAAGCAAACATCTAAGTCTGTTTGTACAGAAGAAAAAAGTACTGTGCCTTCCAACATATTTTGGTGTTCCACAGCTTTAGGATTCATAATATCCCAATAAGCCTGCTGCAAGGTTTTGAAAACGACAAACCTCAATTTCCATAAATGGTGCAAGATAATACCCTGCAGACACTAGTGTCAGTACATTATGCTAGGGGATATAAGAAGGATTTTTTTCCTTGTGCCACTTGTGATATAGCCAGACAGCTGGTTTTGTACACACCCCTCTAGTGCAGCTTGCCCTTCACATGAACACCGCACTGCTCTGATGACACAGAGCACCATCCATCCAAACAGGGCCACACACTGTTGTGTCAGCTGGGAACAAGGCTCTCAGCTTCTTCCACACAGCATCTCCTGGTAACTGGTACAACAGCTCTCCACCAACCCTGGACACTGCCTTCTGTCACCCAAGCTGTGCCACTGCCAGCTCAAGGCTGGCATCACTCAGTGAGTCCACAGTGCCACCCTTGAGCCAGGCATGCCTGTTCAGGCACCCACACAGCAAACTTCACTGAGCAGCTGTCCCGAGGAAAACTTCACCCTCCTGCTCCCCAGCTGCACTCACAGCAGTTTCCTGATCCAGACTGCTGAGTGTAGTGACTTCTGTGTGACTGCTGCTCGTGAGGGAAGGGGCAGAAATGAGGGCTTGGGAGCAGGGAGGGAGGGAAGTCTCCAGCAGCACTGATGCTGTAAACCAGACCAACTGGCTGTGAAACCAGGATGCATGAGGAGCTAAACATGGGAGTGCTCAACAGGTCGACCACAGATACCAAGGTTAATGACGAAATCCTCATCTTTAGCAGCACTGTGTGCGAACTTCCCAACATGGGGAAAACCTACCTGAAAACCATCACTTGACAAGAGCAACTTTCCTTTCAGAAATAGTATTACTAAGGCACAATACATACCTTCAATTAAACTCCCCACTGAAAGGCTGGAGGTGATACCTAAGAAGTCCAATACTTTTGGATACTAACATCTGTTTTCTGTTTTTTCAAGCAGATGGTAGGGAACTCACTGATTTGCCATGTTCTCCCCCATTACTTCTGCCCTGCATTTGGATGAAATACTACTAATAGAGATAAAAGGAGATGCCACACAGATGGTTCAAGCAAGAGGATGAAACTGTGGTTGTTAAAGTGATGTTGGTGAAGAGCTTTTATGAAACTAAGAAAAAAAAAATCTTCTTCAACGTCCTCCCTATTTAATGAGCCAGAACAAATAACAAAATGGATGATCGATTTTCGCTCATGAAAGAGTAAAAATACAGGAAATGCAAATTGCTAGCTTCAAAAATCCACAGCATCATCAAATACATATTTAAACTCCAATACCTGAAAAATGCAACACATCAAAAGATCCTGCCCACTGATTAACTATCAAGTCTTATCTTTCTGAACAAAAATCTTCATGTTTGCTATTACCTACTTCCTAGAAAATTATACATAAGGAAATAAGGAAATAATATCCATTTGTCTGTATCAACAAAAAAGGACCAGACAATTTAAGTGTAAATCCACACACAGCTCAAAGGAAGAGCTAAACTGCTCCATTCATATTCATAACAGAAAAACACAAACACAATGTTTAATTTTGAGAAAAAAATTATAGGACATTCACATGACAGCTTGATCAAAACTTGTGAAGCATAAAAAGCCACGACCATTTTCTAAGAAAGCAAGCAGAGAGCACACAAGCCCTGCTTGGGAAGCAGAGCTTCTCGAGTTGGATTTTTATACGTGTGGGGCAGTGTGCTGTCACTGCTGGGCTGCTGAATGCTTCCACGACCCTTTGCACCAAAGTGGAGGGCATCACTGTACTTGGAAGAGCAGAGAATGCAGGTGGCTGCTGGACTGGAATGGAGATACTTTGCCTGGATCCCTTCTGCTGACACACAAACGCTCTCCAAAAAACCCCTCAATCCCTCAGCTCTTGGTTCTGTGCTATTTCTGAATTCACTGATAAACACAGACGGGCTTAACACTGTCTGCTAGCAATACAGGAAAGAAAGCATCACTACAAGCATGCTGAAATTATTAAAATTCCAAGAAAAGAAGGCAGCAGAGGCTGGTTTCTTGCAAGGCCCAGTGGTTTCTGCCCTTCTCCTCACTGCAGCTACACGTGTGTCAATAGAGAAACAGCTCTATAATACAGCAGTCAGTTCCAGACTGTCATCTTGGCACTGAAGAAACAGATGAATTATGCTGGACAAGCCAAATACAAGATGTTCAAGACAGATGTCAGATCAGTATTGCAGTGGCCTGTAAACACGACACGTATAAATATATTCCCACTGATCAGCTCCCAGCATCTTGCTTATCCCAACACCTCTCTCCAAGCTACCTGAACCACCGCAGTGATTTATTTACAAAAGCACCATAGCCAAAAAATCACCTTCTATATTTACTGGTTTATCACATACCAGGCAGTACTAACAACTACCAGCAGCATATTAAGTTCTAAGCAGCAAGAAAAGATGGCATTCAAAACTGCAGCCAAATCCTTCACAAATGTGCTAAGTGTTACATACTTTTCATTAGTTACATAGAATTGCTTTTCATCTCAGTTTATAACCAGATGGTTTCTATCTATCTCTCAATACTTCAGAGCAAAACAGAGCTCACCAAAATACTAAGATCCAAAGTTCTGCTTATATCAGTGCTTACACCTTTTCTTGAAAATATCTGGTAAAATATTCCATGAGATCAAATTACTTTCAAAACTTTTTTTAATCATCATCTGAAGACTAAGCTAATCCACGAACATTTGTGTGTTTTTCTTGGATTTCCTTCCTTTCATGATGTTCCAGTAACTACCCTGTACTGCTCTGGTAACCAGCAGCAAGCTCCAGTGAGAGCTCTTTCAAAGGAAGTGAGCCTAGAATTCACTATTTCAGATGCAGCTCTTCTAAAATATCCAAAACTCCTGTTCCTTACAACTCTCCAGGGATCTTTATGCTGACAAAAAGCCTCTAGGCAGAGCCCTCTGACACACTGAAGATCATCTTAGCTGTTGATTTTCAAGACCACCCACCTCTGATCTCCACTTTGACACAACTGTTCCAGCTTTAGGCTCAAGGTCATTCTTCTCAAAAGTAGCAGTTTAAGATTTGAAAGGTGATTAGATCATAAAAAAATGTAAAAACTTATCAAGAATTTAGATAGAGAAACCAGATTCTCGTCTGCTAATTTCTGGTTTCCCACAGGATAATTCTCCCACTCGATGTTGAAAGGTTTACCATCTACCAGGTATTCCAGAGGACTCTTAGAGCAGCCAGAGTCTTCCCCAAACACACCACTGAATGGAAGCACAAGGGTAACAAACCCAAAACAGGTATAAGCAAAACACTTCTACAGATTTATAGCCTTGCTTTTAAAAACGAAAGCATGCTCGCTTCTGTTGGTTCTTTCCCTTCTCTTTCTTTCCCATGCACTCATTTGAAGCCAAGATTTTGCAGGCACACCAGGACAGTAACACGGATTCCCAATACAAGTGACACAGGTGATCTTACTTCCCTGCCTACACCAAATTCTCCCAACCAAAACTGAGTTATACAAACAGAAATAATTCTTCATCAAATCAGATGCAACAAGCTCTTCGTTTGTTTATTCTATTACTGCTAATTTGACACTAAATTAATTTCTCATGAAACATTCATAACATTCTAGCATCCTTATGTGTTTTGCATTGGCTCTAATATAAATGGCCGGCTTATTTCATTTGTTGAACAGTCAAAATATTTGATAATAATTTCATCAGAGAAAACAAAGAGGGTTCAGAACCAATCCTCTGCATTTTACCTACAGTAGGGTATGATTAATGTAACAACAGCCAAAATGCTTTTCTCCAATGTTTGCCAATTCTGTAGCTGCCTTTTCCTCTGTGATCTACAGGAAGTTTTGCTGTCAAATCTGCAAAACTCCCAAGACTTCAAGGTGTTTTCTGTAAGTGCTAGGGGGGTTTTTTTATTTGTTTTTTTTTTTTTTTTGGTTGGTACTCTTTGGGGCATTTGGAGCGGGGAGGCTCTATTTTATTTCTGCCAGATCTCAATCCATACCATGCTTCCCTACATGTAATATTTGGCAAAGCACATAAAATACCTTTCTTTTCCCTCTGAAGATTTAAGAACATTGGGGAGTTCTGCATGAGAATTTCCCCATTCTGAACTCTAACTGATATGCCTCACAGGGAACTTAAGAGATAAATATTTCCCCATGGAATGTCTTTAAACGATATGGCCTAATCCGACGCACTGAAAAGATGCAGGAGCCTTAATCTGCTATTTCTTACTCAGGTAAAATGCAAATTGCTTTCACAGGGCATGGTCCTTATCTAAGAAAGCAGCAAATCCTGCACAATGAACACACCATAAGTAGCAATATAATCTTATGTGCATTCCACATCCTCTTTTTAATCATCAACTAATTTACCCCAGTTTACTTTGAGGGTAACCAAAAAAGAGAGGAAAAAACCCAAGAAACTTTCATTTTGCTATAGGAAATTAAAAGCCTGGAAACTTAAACGGCTGTACAGAAAAATCAATATTTTAGTCAAAATTAGATTTTAGGAGTTTCGGGTATCAGATATGGAAGCTTCAATTTCAATTAAAAAGCTGCATCCAGATGCATAATCATCCATTATAAAACTGCACCTGACCCCTGGAGAGACAAAAAAGCTTTTAGAAGCCTACTTACAAATCCAGCCACATTAAATCACATAGGAGTGCGATGTGAAACACAGAACTCTTCCAGTTTTAAAAACAGACACTGAAACTGAATTATTCAAGAGAAACATTGATTTGTGACATTTTCAGAACATCACACTTCCTAGACAGAAATTTCTTTCTCCAAGACGTGCATTTCTTCAACAGGCATAAAACGGACTTTACAAGCTTGCTATTGAACCTATTAATACTTGCTCTTCATCTTTTATTTCAACTACATTACCACAAAAGGGTAAGAATACTTATGCCAACTGTGTAAACTACAGTGATCTTCAAAGAACTAATGATCTTGAAATTATGCAGCCTCGAGGCTGCAACACAGATCAGATTCAAAGGAATCAGTAAAATCTTTGCTCTGAAAGATCTAATTGCAGAAGTTTTTATTTCTCTGTAACTCTGAATATGATAAAGTGAACGCAGTTTTGGTACTTAATAGCTTAGAAAAAGTGTATCTGTAGCTGTGCTTTTTTTTCCCATTCATTTCCTTTAAGATGAAAGTTCAAGCTTTTAAATTGGTGATAATCAGAAGAATTCATGCTTTACTGTTCACTTACACAAAAACCAAATCAAGGTGAGTCGTTCAAGTTAAAGGCCAAAACAGGTACTGCTTTTTAAGAGTAAATTATTCCAAATTTTTTTCACATTACAATGTTCTTTCAATCAGGTGTGATCTCAGAAGCAGAGCAGCATATTTTCACAACTGCACTTTTTACAGCTTTTCAGAACTCCCAACCAATAGAGACTAGTAACCATTTCTATGTTAACCCCAGAGAAAATGAACAAATCACCTAAGTATTCGCATTTATCATTTGGTCTCCATTTCCTCTGCTGAGCTGTGTAAATGGGACGTGAACTCAGACCAAAGGAACACAACTAGACCTGTGCACAGTGTGACAACACCACAGTGTAGGTGAGAGCACTGCCGTGGGAATGAAGTGAACAAGTCCTACCTGAGGGCACAACGTCTCGAGGTGATTAGCTGCCATTTGCACAATTTTCGTTCCATCTTCATTTGTTGACAATGAACAAGCAAGATTGGCAACCTTAAATGAAATAAATAAACAAATCAGCAAACAGCCTCGTAAGCAAGTATTTCCTGCTCTGACTTCAAACTTGGCAGAAAATCATCTCTGCCAGAAAGGCTTCATTTTGAGGGAGAAATATTTTGTCAAAGAATGGTTTTGGACAAGGAAACACCGCAGGAGGGAAAAAGAGCTGTGGAAAGCAGTGACAGTGAGGAGAAATCTTACGACCTCACCAATTTAGGCTCAGTGGGTAACAGCTGCAGAGTGGTGTTTAGAAAATAGGAAATTTCAAAGTAAGAGTCGAAGGTTTCAACAGATTGCTTGTGATCTTGCCCCTTAATTTTTCAGAGCCCTTCAAACCAGAACCATCTTTTGCACTGTTCTTTTAAACTTACTTTTAAGACCTTAAAGCTCAAATAACATTTATCTTGACCTGTAATTAAACACAAAGCTATTTCTGCCCTGAGCTATCCACAGATCATTCTTTTAATTAGTGGTATGGTTTTCAACTGAAATGATCATATCGTACAGCATATACAGTGCAACCAACAGTGACAATGTATATTGAAACTTGAAATCTGTGAAAGAGCAAATCTATTATAACATACACCATAGAGATACAGCTTCCTTTAAAGTAAAAATCTCTTCCACGGTGCTCCACAAGTTTAAGTGGATGAAGGAAAAAGCATTTCCCTGCAAATCAATAACAACAGGCTGAAGGAGACAGGTTTGACAAAGGTACAAGAGAGGGTGAGATCCAGGTCTTTTTATCCTACTGCAGTAATATACAGTCCTTCTGTGAACCACTCCACACTTGTTAACCATCACAGCCTCCTCTGAAGCAGCTGTGCTGCCTACAGCCTCTGTAATGTTAATGCAGACCAAGAACTGCCTGAGCACCAAACCTCTGCAGTGCTGCAAATACAAACAGCCACAGTTAGTCTTGGAGCTACCCAAAATTCACACCAAAATTTCTACTGTTCAGCTGCTGTGAAATAGCAGCAAATCTTCCTTCACCAACATTTTAGGACATCGCTACTAGTTTACCGATGATCTACTACCAAAGGCTTTTATTCTTCTTACTTAATTGATACAAGTAATTACAAGGCATTAGTCAGTGGATAGACAAATGAATTACTTTCTCTATTGAAAATTCAGAAGAGATTAAGAAACACTTTCTGAAATGGAGGAGATTTAGAATGCGGGGCCTTCCATGTGCACCTGTGCCTACACAAAAATACTTCATACAACTTTCCCTGGTATTCCAATACAATTCACTGGTTCCCCACCCCTGTGATGTCTTGTCTTTTCCACATTAAAAACAACGTTTAAGACTGAAGAAACCCAATTTTCATCAATGTACTGACACTGTATTTTCTTTTATTTGAAGTAAACTGCCATGGGATGGTTTTTTAATGCAGTATCTGAAAAAAACAGGTTTGCTCCTATGCTTTCCTTCCTGACTCTTCAGCTTAAATTACCCACAAAAGACTTTACACCATCACAATACAACTCTAAAAGATGCTATTCCCTCCCCTCAAAAAGTAAAAAAAAAAAAAAATAAAAAAAACAAAAAAAAAAAAAAAAAAAAAAAAAAAAAATAAAAATAAAAAAAAAAAAAAAAAAAAAAAAAAAAAAAAACCAACAACAACCACACCACCACCAGTTGTTTTTCTTTAGATTGAAGGTCAGGAGTTTTCACTACTGGTCTCAACAATTAATTCACACTGGTTTCATTATTTTAATTCCTCTGCCCCAGTCACTGAGGTGCTTGTGTATCCTTCATTTAAATGTGCTCACAGCCGCTTTGTTCCTACACCACCTCTGTAAAATGAGGCACTCTGCAAGACTCGATGCAAACATTGTTGATTCAAAGAACTCTTCTATGCCTAAAGCAGTAACATTTCAAAGGTAAAATAGAGGCAATGCCAGCCATTCCAAAAACTCTCAGGAGCTTTTTGTTTTCCACTTAACCTTAATTTTTCAAATTCATTTGGCAGTTTCCAGACCAAGTTTCTTTCCAATTCTTGGAATCCACTACAAACATGTGTGGTACAGAGCTCCTGTTTATCAGCGAGGTACTGCTCTCAGCAGTTTTGTCCCTGTCTCGATGAGCACGGCAGACACAGATGGTTCACAGCTACTTTTTATCCTGTTTCCTAGTTACACTGGCTCCCACATTTCAGTACAAATGCAGTCCTTGATATCAATTGTGCCACAGTCACAGAATAATAAATTAGGATGAAAGAGGTTTCCAGAGATCACATACTCCAACCCCCTGTTCAAAATACGAGAATGAACTTGAAAACAATTTGTGCCAATGGCTCGATGTAACAGATCGCCATCTGGGGACAAATTCTGTGTGTGTTGTACCAGATCATGTGGGAGATTAGAAGGGTAAAAAAGTGTGGCTCTTCTCTGACAAAGCATGCTCAGGTTGGAAAGGAGCTCTTAACTCACAAGTATTCCTTTTTATTTAAAGTCAACAGGAATAAGGGGGCTTTTACTACTAAGAGGAACAACTTTCTGATCTTATGCTTCCCCTCCTGATTCTTCAGCTCTAAGCATTCCTTGGTGATAGCCCAAATTCAGAATAGTATTCTCAAAGCACAAGCAGCAAACCAAGGGTATGTGCACTAGGAATTTACACCAGGCGATTTACAACATCAAACAGGGATTTGTATTATTTACACTGGGTGCCTTAAAAAAACCTAGGAAGTTAAACAAAGTAGTATTGGCTACTTTGGAATAAATACATCTTGTATTTTGGATGTGTACTTGGAGTTCATACTACAGTGGCATGCCAGCAGCAAGTTTAGACCTTCGCCTTGCATTTTGATCAATCTTAATAAGACTTCTGTTTCCATGAGAAAACAGGTAGAATTTTCTTTCTCTGGCATTGAAGCAACACTTGTCCACATGTACCTTATGCATAAGTAAAAGGGTTCTCAGTCCCAGCAGTAGGTAATGAGGCTCACAGCTATTCCACCCAAAGACAATCCAGATCCCTGCAAGTCATTTCCATGGTCTCAGCCATCAGTACATTCACTACTGGTGCTTCACTCACCAGTTCCTGAAGAGATCTCAACAAAAGTCCAAAACACAATAATTCCAATAAATCACATGGAAAGAGGCAAACACCTGTGTGTAACTTTTCCAAGCAGGAGGAAGGGCACGTGAGAACCTGAAGTCTCTTTTGAGGCTGTAATATTGCTAATAAGGAGGACAAGCTGTTTCTGAAATAGTAAATATCAATAGCCCATAAGAAAAAAAAAAATCAAGCCCTAGCTCAGATAAGACCTTACTGTCATCAGTATCATACGCATCTCAAAAGATTTTTGCAATCTGAGAAGTCTTCGTTACACCACAGTCTCTCCCCTAAGCAGCATAAACTATAGAAATTCATTACATTTCTTTTGTATTCTCTGAGAGAAACTAGCTTCCCTCAGTAGGGCTTCAAGCCCAATCATACTGCAACTTCAAAAACAAATAAAATTGCAAAATGAAAACCCAAGATTCCTCTCAGTCAGAAAATAATTGTCTTTCTGAAGACCAAAGTTTGTCAGGACAAAGAAAAAGCTTTCCTGTAGGCTGGTCAGATTGAAATCAAAACTCTACAAAAAAAAAAAAAAAAATCACAATCATTTTCTCCAAGCATTTTTAGGATATTAAGAAAGCAGTTACACAGAGATTTTCCTTGAAAACATAACAAACAGAAAACAAACCATCCTCGATGAGGTTTAGCAACATCAATTAATACACTAATTAAGGTGCAGTGGGAAAGGAAGACTTTGAGCTGAGCATGTAAGCGCAGCATTGGCAGTAGATAAAACATTTCATTAACCTGATGGTTTTTTAGATTGGGAAGGCACCAAAGAGTGTATTTTTTTATGCCCATTACCTGTACACAGAAGATATGCCAACAGACATTTCTTTTATTCCTGCAGTTATTAAACAAGCTTCTTACAAGCACTTTAACTGATGATTTTTACTCTCGGGTGAGGGTTTATCTTTCTGTATTGGAGAGGGGGTTCCTCTCTTTAGGATATGGTGACCCAACAACTTCTCAGGCTAAAATTGCTGAAGATTAAGATTTGTGTATAGCAGATATATTTGGTTAAAAAAATAACTCAACAATTCATATTCCTCTCCTTGATTTTTACATTACATGGGACTAGGGTACCTTGGAGAGAGCACAACTGGAAATGTGTGTCCAGATTTTTTCAGTTCCTACTCTTTACCAAACAACTGAAAGGCAAAGAAAGACGCACTTAGGGGCCATGAGAGATACATCATACGTGAACAAGTTCACTCTGTTGTCCAAACTTCCTTGGAGTGGAAGGCTTTTTCCCTTGCCTATGCTCACACAAGTGCATTCACACTGTGGATCCCCTAATGTTCTTTCCCCAAGCAGAGGATGAAGGCTACAGGTCATTCTCTGAAAGCTTCAAGCTTCATTCAACCTCCGATTTCCTAATTCTTTCCACTGGGTATTAGCACAAACCAGAAAAACACATACAGACAAAACACCTTGGAGAGCCACTAATTACTTCCTGCGGATTTCCAGAAAGGTGTGGTCATTCTCAACAGCCTGAAGCCATCTATTGCTGGAAGTAACAGATATAACCCAATAACCTTTCTGGAGACAAAAGGGACGTGTTCCCAACCCCTTAAGAGCCTCGGGGCAAGCGGAAGTTCACATGCTGAGTGAGACTGTCTCTTTTGTGAGGGTCTTAAGTTGATTCTGCCGGAAAGGAGGAGAAATCCTTGGGGGAGACATTCCACCCATGATTTAAGGTTGCAATACAGTGGTTCAGGAATGAATCCTGGCTCAGAGTTAACCCCAGGGTGAGAAAAAAATGCAAAGTCAAATGCAAAAGTGAGATTTTTAAGTAGTAGAGGAGTAAATAATCACTGCACTGCCTCACCACCTGTTTCATTCACAGCTGAGAACAGCTTTGCTGATCTATTGTCCACACTGCACAGCAAGAATTAAATGTACCCCTAAGGATTTTTTTTCATTCAAATTCACTCCATTAACTCCCAAAAATAAGTATTTGCTCAGGAACAGATTGTCTGCTAACTAGCTAAATTCTTCTTCTATAAATTGTACAAAACGAAGCAGCATGTTCCCTAGATGTGATCTCTTTTGCTCCACCAATAGAAGCTCAGTTTCTTTTCATTATTTTACCCAAAGTCCCAACTTGCTTATACAGTAAATCACTAAGGATAACTAAATCATTAATTCTAGGAAAGCTTCTGTTTCCTCTTCTTGGTGAAGATTTCCTGTTCTTAGTATTAGATACCTCCTGTCAGGAAACTGCTTCACTGAGGAAAGACCTTCCAAAGCTCTGCCTAGCCTCAAGTCACCCAGGTCCTTCTCTACACCGCAGGGTAAGCCTGAACTCTGTTCTTTGGAGATTTTTTTTTAGCCTAGTGCAAAGAATCCTCTGGCAACCCAACCCCTCCCACTGATAACCCTACAGAAATTCTCAGTGCCACACTGGAAAAGTGTTACTAAAATAAAAACTGGCATGCCTCATATTTCACAAAAAAATGAACTTGTGTGTCACAAGATTTCAAATACAGTCTTCAGGATGTTTAAAGTACGGATCTTATCATTTTGCCTTTTTATAAAACATAGTAAATATCAGAACATAGATTTACTGCTTTTCCACAAAACCAGGCAGAAGTGTTTCTTATACACACCTCTAAGGAACATTAACCAGATACAGTATCACTTCAACAGGTATATGAATTCGCCCTGGCACCGGCAGGGAGTTAAGGCCCAGGGAGGACAGTGTAGAAATGGACACAAAAACATCCCAGTACCCCACTGAGGTAGAGGCTAATCCTGAATAATCACAGCTCAGACAATATTTCACTCGTAGCACAGCAACTGAATACTCAGCTGAGGAATAACATTTGAATTCTGGCATTCCAGCAGTCAATATGGCTTTCAATATAAATTATATACTCTGTGTAAACTGATTTAAACTGTTAGCCTCTCTCTTCAAACCATAAATGAAAAAATGTACTCATGTATTTTCTGCTTCTAATTTTGAGGTCTTCAGAAATATCTTCTCCAGGTTTTTTATGGGTTTTCACTTTCTACCACTAGCTTTATTCATGAAGCATTAAGAAGTCTTTTGAGGAAAATGAGCATTCATACAAAAAAGAGCCATGAAAAAACTACAAGGGTCAACATTAAATAATGACTCTATACTTTTTCAAGACAAAGGCTACACTGATGTATGTATGTCTTCCAGTCATTCCTGCATTTTTATATGCATTTATGATTACTATGTGCATTTTTATGGGCTTAATAAAACTCACATAGACTACAGTATTTGTTCATAGTGAAAAAACACATTCCTTTAGACTAAAAACTTACCTCCTGTGGGCAATAAATATCACAATGTTGCTTGTTTTCCAATCCATTTTCTACCGTAAAGCTTAATTTCTTTCCAGATCAAGTCAAGTAGTTGCACTTCAGGTCAGAAGTTAGGCTCTTACCTTTTATTTGTTTTTACTTTTGTGGGGAAAGAGTTACAACCTCTACTGAACACATGCATTTACCATATATATACATATGGCAGGCTTTCCCTGCCTCTTCTAGCTTTTCACCTTCCACTCTTTCAAGAAGACTCTTGAATCTGCTAGTTACAGTAGAGAACTACTCACCTGCAAAACACTTCACTTCGCTTTGGTTTCTTTCACATGTCTCTTAATGATGCCTCTCTCCATCTCCCTCCATCTTCTGCAGAGATGATTACCCAGTGCTCCATTACTGCCAAACCCACTGCTGATGTGACAAAATTAGCTCAGCCTGGAGGCTTATCACTGCCCCTCCAGGTGTTACCAACCACCTGGTTAAGATGGTTCAGCCTCTGAGGAGTGTTATGGAACTTCAACCGTGTCCCACCCAGCATGTCCAAGATTCTGCTTGTGTAATTAATAAAGCATGTACAAATACCCATGGACTGGATTGGGGACTTTTGTTGTGGGTTTTTTTTTTTTTCCTAACAGCATAACTGCAACTGGTTTATTTCAAGTTCCATGTGCTCAGACGAGCCTTATCTCATAGATGTTCATCTAGGAGATTGCCTTGATGAATTGTGCCTCAACCAAAATGAAAATAGATAATACACACACTTTGAGACAAACACTGCACACATGGATAATCCTGCCCAGTAAAACTCCAGACACCATTTTCTTTTCAATGAAGGTGTCAGGCCTGATGCAGAGCCCCATTAAGCTTTCTCTCACTGCTTTAGGTCACAGCTAAATTTGAAGAATTCAGGTAAGGATTTCCTCTCTAGATTTTGAGCTCTGGTTACAACCAAGAACAAATACTGTATTTGTATTATATTCATGCTCTGGAAAGCTAGCTGAAGACTCTAGTCAAAACAGAAACCGCCTGTAGCTGTGACTTGTGTTTCACTAATTGATCTCTTCAAAAAATGTCCCACCTGCACCAGCACCAGACATAATCCACAGCATTAACTGTGAAGTGGGCTCTGATCTTGAAAACTCCTGCCACAGGCTGAACATAACAGCAAGGGAAAGCTCTAAAGGTAAGCTACTTGATGCAACCTCCCCCTCAGCACCATTTACTGGAGTGTTAGCAACAGAGGGCTTTCCATAATTATGCTGTATATTAAACCAGAAGAGAGCAGGGTTTCCGAAAGGATAAAGTGGCTATCCCAATTCTGTAATCACATAACCTCCTCCTTTTCCTTATCTCAGCCTCAAAACTCAGCAAATAAGACAGCAGTTACTCATGGAGCAAGAGGACACCAGTCATGCCACAGAATTAGCCAATTCCTTACAGCAACCAAGAGAAGGAGTAATCACTGCTCTTGAAGAAATGAGGCATGCACACGTGCTAATAAACAGATTAATTAACTGCCCCTGTCTGGCAGTAGCAAGATTTGATCAACATCTATCACCAGTGGAACTCAGTAAGGATAAGGATGGATCATGTTCTCAAGACTACGTGCAACCCTTCATTTCCTGCACTTCAGTAATAAAGAGGAAAATACAACACATACAATAAGCTGTCAAAGGAATACTCAAAATTTCAGGCCTTTTCCATCTGTAAAGCACAAGCAAGATTCAAACATATGTATGAACACATCCTTATCATTTTTTTTATTACTCTTTATTCAAATATTACTTATTACTCTTTATTCAAATATTCCACAAAAAAGGAAAAAATAAAAAGTCATGCAGCTTCCAATATTCTGCCAGTGGCAATATCTGAAACCCAGCACTCTGAAAGCCTTCCCAGAACAAGTGCAAGTCCATCTCCCAGTTTAAAATAAGAAATTTACTGAAGAAAGCAAATCAGAGCCCAAGGCAGTTTATGTGATGTAGAACCACCAAGTCCTCCCACGTCACACAAGTACACACCATGTGCATTCAAAAAAAAATTCTCTTGAAGTAGCAGAGCAGCTTTTCAGAAAGAAAACCAATCCCACTTCCAAAGCTCATCAGGAGTCGGTTCCCTCTTTCTGTACTCCTGGAATCTCTCTCCAACCTAAGCGGTTCCCTCCAACCTCTGGAAAAGACCTTTAGCCTACTGTTGTCCTGCTACCACTCAACAGGACTTGAAAAAGTGATTACCAGAGGATTACTGTAACAGTCTGTGGTGGTTTAGCAGAGCTGTGAGGCTGAGGACGGACTCTGGCTGATCAGTAGGAGTGTTGTCCATGCCTCTGGAGAACTCCAGCTTAAATCAGAAATCCCCCACGACTCAGCCCTTTTTTTTCCAGCTTCTGGCCAGAGAGGGAAAAGATCTCTGAGGAGTGGCCCAGGCTGGCCAGGCTCCACTGCTCCTTCCCTGTGTGGGGCAGCCAGCCCTGGTCTGGCCATGCCTCTGGACCCCCATCATCTGCTGGGGATGGGGGTGGAGGCTGCAGCTCAGATCCCGGACTGCCCGAGCTGCTCCCATCAGTGGGAATTCTTTCCCCCTCTTCCCCTATTGGCCTGGCCAGCACGGGCTGGAAGTCAGCCACTGCCCAGAGAAAAGAAGAGCTGGGCAAATTCGACTCTTTCTTGGCACAGATGAAATCTCCAAAGCCTCAACCTTTTTCTTAGTGAGAGAAACAGCCAAATTTGAGACATGTAGAGGGACAATACGGAGATCTCAAAGTCAGTAAAGGAAGTGACTTTTTTTAGTTGGAAGAGATGACAAGTTGCCTTGATTCTAGGTTGAAAATCTCCTATGGATTATGGTAACAGTCTGCAATATGAATATGCGAGAATAATCCTTTAAATCGTGGAAAATATGAATTGGGGAGATGATTAGTGGATTCTCTGAGCAAAGGTGTCACTGATTTACTGAGTGAATATTGAATTAGAAGTTGTGATTTTGGTGGTCCTATGAGAGGTTTGAACAGAGAGAGATGAGAAGAAGCCCCCTGTGCCAGTAAAAGTAAGAAGACATCTCTGTTCTCTGAGTTAGAGAATCCTTTGCCTTTGAAGTTGTTCATCTTTAAAAGTGCCACCCCAATATATATGTGTGAGCCTATGACCCATATGTGTAGTGGCAGGAAAGGCTACATGATATGGGAGGTCCCACAATTGCAGAATTTCCTGGGTGGGTGCTTTTGTGTGAGTTGGAAGCCACAAACAGACCGTTTCTCTTGTGGAAAGTAACCAAACAACAGGAGAGACTTCTCTCTCTCTCAAAGACTGAATGAAAGACTTTTATAAGCGGTACTGACCTGGAGTTCTGAGTTTTGCCTCTTTACATTGTTTGTAGAAAATGAGCATTTTGTGGTGGGAGAAAGGGTTGGTTTAGAAATTCAGTTGTGTTTTTTTTCCCTTTTCCTTTGCTTCTCATGGTGTGTGTTAATAAAATCTATCTGTTTAACTTAAGTTGGGGCCTGTTTTGCCTTTTTCTCCCAAAATCCTATCTCCCAGCTGGCACACAAAATTTGGCAAACCAAAACCAAACCACACTCCATCCACAGACAGCTTTAAACCCAAGGACAAAGTGTCAAAACTAAGCCACAAGAGCAACACAAACGCCCCCCACACCAGGCTGTTTGTCCCTCGCCGGGGCTGAGCTGCACTCGTTCACCCCAAGGCTCCAAGAGCTGACAATGAAAACTATGGAACTCAAGGAAAAAAAAAACCCTCCTAACATGTTGTTTTCTGCTGTTGCATCACAGATGGATATTTTAGAACTTATGCTGCATGAAGTTAGCCTTTAAAGCAGCAAGGTCACCAAAGGCCCCTGGTTTCAAAAGAGAAAAAACACCTCGAAGCAGACATTAAAAAGGAAAACTCAGAGCAGTGGGTGGTTTTAGATGGCCACCCTGCCCATGTTGCTTCACCTCAGAGCCAGTGCCTGGCACATCAGGACTGGGGCAGACAAAAAGGTGGAAGGCCGATGCACAAAAAGGCAGAATTCCAGTGGCAGGGACAGCAGGATTCCACCACTAGGTCACCGAAATGCAGCCTCTGCACTCAGGTTGAAAGCTCCATGCAGGGACACGCAGCCAAAGCCGCACACACCAGTGCTCACAGCCCGCTGCAAACCTTCCAGGAGTGGACACGGAGGGCACAGGGCTGAGCTGGGGGACATGGGGCCAGACTGAACACACAGGTGTGTGTGTGTGTGTGTGTGTGTGTGTGTGTGTGTGAGGGTCCCATCGCTCACAGCTCTGTGTGTGTGTGTGTGTGAGGGTCCCATCGCTCACAGCTCTGTGTGTGTGTGTGTGTGTGTGTGTGTGTGTGTGGGTCCCATCGCTCACAGCTCTGTGTGTGTGTGTGTGTGTGTGTGTGTGTGTGTGTGTGTGTGTGTGAGGGTCCCATCGCTCACAGCTCTGTGTGTGTGTGTGTGTGTGTGTGTGTGTGTGTGTGTGTGTGAGGGTCCCATCGCTCACAGCTCTGTGTGTGTGTGTGTGTGTGTGTGTGTGTGTGTGTGTGTCCCATCGCTCACAGCTCTGTGTGTGTGTGTGTGTGTGTGTGTGTGTGTGTGTGTGTGTGTTTGATGGTCCCATCGCTCACAGCTCTGTGTGTGTGTGTGTGTGAGGGTCCCATCGCTCACAGCTCTGTGTGTGTGTGTGTGTGTGTGTGTGTGTGTGTGTGTGTGTGTGTGTGTGTGTGTGTGTGTGTGTTTGATGGTCCCATCGCTCACAGCTCTGTGTGTGTGTGTGTGTGAGGGTCCCATCGCTCACAGCTCTGTGTGTGTGTGTGTGTGTGTGTGTGTGTGTGTGTGGGTCCCATCGCTCACAGCTCTGTGTGTGTGTGTGTGTGTGTGTGTGTGTGTGTGTGTGTGTGAGGGTCCCATCGCTCACAGCTCTGTGTGTGTGTGTGTGTGTGTGTGTGTGTGTGTGTGTGTGTGTGTGTGTGAGGGTCCCATCGCTCACAGCTCTGTGTGTGTGTGTGTGTGTGTGTGTGTGTGTGTGAGGGTCCCATCGCTCACAGCTCTGTGTGTGTGTGTGTGTGTGTGTGTGTGTGTGTGTGTGTGTGTGTGTGTGAGTCCCATCGCTCACAGCTCTGTGTGTGTGTCTGTGTGTGTGTGTGTGTGTGTGTGTGTGTGTGTCTGTGTGCGTGTGTGTGTGTGTGTGTCCCATCGCTCACAGCTCTGTGTGTGTGTGTGTGTGTGTGTGTGTGTGTGTGTGTCCCATCGCTCACAGCTCTGTGTGTGTGTGTGTGTGTGTGTGTGTGTGTGAGGGTCCCATCGCTCACAGCTCTGTGTGTGTGTGTGTGTGTGTGTGTGTGTGTGTGTGTGTGTGTGTGTCCCATCGCTCACAGCTCTGTGTGTGTGTGTGTGTGTGTGTGTGTGTGTGTGTGTGTGTGTTTGATGGTCCCATCGCTCACAGCTCTGTGTGTGTGTGTGTGTGAGGGTCCCATCGCTCACAGCTCTGTGTGTGTGTGTGTGTGTGTGTGTGTGTGTGTGTGTGTGTGTGTGTGTCCCATCGCTCACAGCTCTGTGTGTGTGTGTGTGTGTGTGTGTGTGTGTGTGTGTGTGAGGGTCCCATCACTCACAGCTCTGTGTGTGTGTGTGTGTGTGTGTGTGTGTGTGTGTGTGTGTGTGTGAGGGTCCCATCGCTCACAGCTCTGTGTGTGTGTGTGTGTGTGTGTGTGTGTGTGTGTGTGTGTGTGTGTGAGGGTCCCATCGCTCACAGCTCTGTGTGTGTGTGTGTGTGTGTGTGTGTGTGTGTGTGTGTGTCCCATCGCTCACAGCTCTGTGTGTGTGTGTGTGTGTGTGTGTGTGTCCTATCACTCACAGCTCTGTGTGTGAGGGTCCCATTACCAGAATCAGTAATTTCCTCAAGTTTTTTGGTTTTTCTTCTCCTCTGTAAATGGTGCCATGAAAGGCATGTACAGACAGCCAATTCCAATTGCCAGGGAAGCCAGACCTCAGCTCATAGCTGCTGTAGTTTATATGGAACAAATTGTGTACTAACATAAAGTATTTCTGTGGCAGTGGAAATCTCTGTTTCTGTTAATGGAGTTTAATGGTTCATTAAACATTTTATACTTTAACCCCTGACTAATTTTTGCTGTGTGGTCTCTGATCTAGGAAATCTGAAACTGATCACAAAGAAAACATTTTAAACTGTTCATAAATCTTCCAACCAACACGGATATAATAAAACTGTCCAGACTGCAAACTGCAGATTGCAGTGCGGTCTGTGAAGCATCAGTATGGGCTCACCCAAAAGCATGTGCATAGAATTCAAATGCAGTAATGTGATCATACTAAGGTCACTGAAAAAGTCCTAGGAGATCCTATCTTGTTTACAGTACACTGGCCTTGAACAGAGGCACATGAATTGACTGTTATTCACCGCAAAGCAACACCCTGATGAGAAGTGATCCGCACGCACAGCAGACACCAGTCCAACAGCAACAAAAAGATATGCAGAAGTCACATTTCAAAGGAAACAGATCTCTGTGCAAGGAAGTCTAGAGTTCAAACCTACAAATGACTCCTGGTTAATAAAGCTGAATCTCAGAATATGCTGACCTGAACTTCCCATCACCAAAGCTCCTGGGCTATGGCTCCTCCTGTCCTCTGTGCCCTCACTGCCTCAGCGGGGTAAAGGGCTGTGATAGTGTGACTGAGGACAGCTCACACAGAGAAAGCTTGTCTGCACAGGTTAGTTCTGCCCTGCTGAGCCTAGCAAGGAGGCTCCTCACACCAAGCAAGACCAGCCTGTGCTTTTCAGAAGGTTTTAGAAATTCGCCATGAATTCAGTATTTTGGATACTAGGCTGAGTTATTAAGAAGCAATTTAATGCAACGATGTTAAAATGTTAGCCAAGTGAATTTCTTCTAAGTAACTACACTGACATTATTGAGTATTGTTCAACTTTGATGTTCAGATTCTTTTAAAAAACTTCTGCAGAAGACGAATAAAACCAAAGGGAAATACCTAGCAGGATGTTCCTTTTGTCTCAGCCAAGCTGTCATAAACAAAAACATATCCAACTTCCCAGATAAACAATGATCATTTGCCTTCCTTGTAATCAGAAATTCTAGTACATGGCTTCCCACCGTGTCTTTTGATAATTTCCTTACTTTTTTTTCCCCTCCAGCTTTTCTCTTTTTTTTTTTTTTTTTTAATTTATGCTGTTCTGCCTGTATTATAAAAATCTGTCCGTATTATAAAAATCTGCCCTACTTTTGCGCTCTTGTCTCAAATACAAGGTATGACATAGCTCCTCTAGGTATTGTGCACAAACTGCATTTCAGAACAAAAATGTTCATCAGTTATTCCAATGAAATAACATGTTTTTCAAGAAATTCATGTTATGAAGTACAGTCTTGTATCACCCAGGCAGTGGCAGAAAAATACTGGTTCAAAAACCATTTGCCAGTGGTAATATAACCAGAAAGACTCCTAGAGAGGTGGTCAAATTGAGCAAGCCAAATTGTTGCCCAATTGTCAGGAAAATACTCTTAAAATCACAGAATGCTTTGGGTTGAAAGGGATCATCCAGTCCCACCCCTGCCATGGGGAGGGACACCTCCCACCACACCAGGGTGCTCCAAACCCCATCCAGCCTGGCCTTGAGCACTTCTAGGGATAGGGCAACTTCTCTGGGCAACCTGTGCCAGGGCCTCACCACCCTCACAGGGAAGAATTTCTTCCTCCTACTTCATCTAAACCTAACCTCTTTCAGTCTAAAACTATGAAGAGTAAACCTTCTCCTTCAACAACTATCACAGCATTCACATTCCATAAAAAAAAAAAAAAACAAACCAGCAGACCCTAAGAAATGAACACAGAGCCTTGTTTGGTATTTGAGAAGCACAAACTTTAGTAAAATCACGTTAATATTTGGATGATGAGTGCCTTTTTTGGCACCTTTGGAATTACTTTGTTACAGCTGACTGGCTCATTACAGATCAATGTATTAAAATGATGAGACTTCTGGGGATATAATGAAATCGCAATTATCACAATTTCTAATGTTCTTGAGGAACTTCTAAATGTGCTTTCTGCAGCAACAAAAGGCAAGAAGTCAGTGCCAATGCCCTTGTGTTAGCTCTCTGGGCAGTATCACACACATGTTAACCAGTGTATGCTGCTGGGGAGTCCTCTTCCCTCCCAAACTCCCAGCACCAGGTGCCTGGCATTTCCAGCTGCTGAAATATGCCCCTCAGACACAGAAAGTCTGATCAGTCTCTGGGTTGTTTAGCTTTTGTTCCCTTGCTTCACACTTACGCAATAAAGGCTGTGATTAAGAGGATTAATGAAAATGTCACCATTTATCACCTGAAGTTCAATCAGTAATAGAAAAGTGGGCCCTTATTTGATTAATTATACAGAGGTGCAAAAATCCTTGCATTATTAATTCAGGGCTTGCTGCAAAATGCTAGAACTCTGTGAGCCCCTAAACAGCAAGGTTCAAAGTCTTAAAGCTTACATACAATGAGAAGTACATGCCTGACTTTATCTAAATTTTATTAATTTTCTTAATTCACTGTCTTGACCACATTAGCTCTCCATTAAGCATCCATCTACCAGCTCCAAAACATCCAGAAACAAGTTACCTGTCTTTAAAGTCCCCTTCCATCTGGCAGCCACCTCCCAATTACTATTGCCAGACTGCTTCTATTAGAACACAATACACTTCTTTGCATTTCAAATAATTTGTGCATCTTTCATGTGCTGCCTTTAATTTTAAAAGTAATTCCATACAACCCTCCTCTTCAAATGGCATCACCAGGATTAGGTAAACCACCTTTACCTGGCTCTCTGCAAACACCCACCCAACTGGAGCAACACCTGGCAGCAGAGGGTCTCTAGGCTGCCCCAGGGCCCTCACACCCTCCTGCCAAGCAGGTCAGTTTGCTGAGGGACTCTGCAAACTCACTGAAATGGGAAAGCTGGGGTTTACACCCAACTCTTGGGCTTACAAACACTGCATTTGTGTTTCACACATCAAATGTTTGATTTTTAAACAGCTGCAGAAAAAAAATAAATCTATAAGTAAAATGAGGTAGTGCCTTTTTTATTTTCTTTTATAGTTCTGTTAGTATTGCTTATCACAGGCTTGCTAAAATTAGCAAAGTCAGCAGTCAGGTTACTCAAACAGGTCCACTGAGGCCTTTGGATTTTACTGAACAGTGAAGAAGCTACAAGAAAGGAACCCCACTGGTCCCATGAACTAAACCCTGCCAGAACAGGGAGGTGGCACACAGGTCTCTCCTGGAAGTGAAAAAGTCAGACAGCAACAAGGGGAGCCTGAACAGGAATTCCAAGTCACACAAACTGAGGAGGCATAGAAATTTGACCAAACTAAAATTAAGTGGTTTTCTTCTCAAAAACAAATCATTAGCTTACTAACTGAGGGAAAAAAAATAAAAATAATAATAAAAAAAAAAAAGTGTGATAAGAAAGGACAGTTAATTAGTATGGTAATGTAATGAAAATCCACGTCCCATTCATAAATATTGATTGTGCTTAAAAGAGCTTATCTTATTTACAAAAATGACATCTTAATCTGCTGCCAGATATATTTTATTCCCAAAATGCTGACCCCAGCGTTGTGCATCCACAGCTCCATATGCTAACTGCTCCACTGATGCTCCCTGAAGCAGAAAGCCACACTGGAGTTCTGTGCCTGCAGATCCCACTGTGCAAAGGGACCTTCTATCTTCAGGACAGCTGCTGTGCACGCCTCTGTACTAACAAACTGTACCACAAAATAGATAGGAGGATATAGCCCACAGTTTACAGTCTTCAACTGCTGTTTTGACAGATATGATCATACCACTGAAAGTATATTATGGGTTAAAGAAGAATAGTAAGAGCAAAAGCAACAGCAAAATACAAGCCCTTGACTTGGATCTTAAATCTGGGGACGAAAACCCTTAGCATTGAACAGCCTGAAACCAAAAACTTCCACATAACAGGATTCAGGCTTCTTGTCTTCTGATTTTACTCCAAAGGAGAATCATTAAAGATTCTGCTCTCTTCTGATATTCTGAAAGTTAATAAAGACATTCCTGTAATTTGTCAGTTTGACCTCTACGTATGCAGTTTGGAAGTTGTGCCACTGTCAGAAGTAGTTTTATTTTTCAACAGCTCAGTAAAATCAATATTAAAAAAGAGGCAATGAAGGATTAAAATGTTATTTTTATTTTTTGTTTTCCAGTCTGAGATTAAAAGTGATAGAAATAGGAGTAGTGCTGAGAATTCTCAATTCCCAATTGTCTTTGAAGGTGGTAGAAAGAAATCTGAGTCTTCCAATTGACAGGACTTTGTACATGCAGTACTTTGATACATAAGGCAAAATTAAAGGATTATTAAATCCACTTTAGATTAAGCTGCTATCTGACAGGAAACTATGCAAGTGTATACTGGATATCAAATCAGGGGCGCTGTTGGTTTTCAGAGTTCAAGTAGGTTTATTTCCATGGACTCTACCTCCAAGTAAAAGCTGAGGTAAATAATGCAGTCCTTAAGTACAGGATGTTCAGAGGTAAAAGTAACAGCTGCTTGAAAGTTGGTTGTACCCTCAGGAAAGTACAAGAGTGAGATGATTTGTTTAGGATGGGTTTGTTGCATCTTCCAGACCTATGGAAAGTTGCTCTCAACTCAATTTTCTGGGTGAATATATTTAGAGAGATGTATCAAATTACATACAAAATCAGACGAGGTGGTGAATAAGAACACTTTTAGATGCATGCCAATAAAACAGACTGAAGTGTGAGAGTTCTTCCATTGCACTTAAGGAGACATGTTTATTGCTTGAATAGAATATAGTTTGAATAGAATATAGTAAGCAACCTGTTAGATTTTGCAGATTCCAGATTAAAACTGACTTTTGGCCGAGCTGTATATCCACAAGAGGCAGATGTAGACAGCTTTAGTTCTAGAGCTAGCGGCTGTGTTTTGCCTTTTGGGAGAAAGGAAGTGTTTTCCTGAGCATGCTTATTCATTTATTCTCAATATTATTTTTGGTTACCAGACGCTTACTATTATTTCCACTGTCCTCAGGTTTGCAAACATTTTGCAAATGAACCACTAACGCTGAAAACAGTTCATTTTACCATACATGAGTTCTTCCATATTGTTTGCCAAAATGGCATTGTAATTCTCATAGTATTAAACAAAAAAATCATCTTTAATCTAGTTATATCTAAAACCTCAATTTCCTTAAAGAAACAGAAACAATATGCATTTTTTATAACTCAAGGGCTTTTCTCCTTTAGAGCCTTTAACTTCTTTTTTTTTTTAATGCTCTCTTAAGGAGACTTCACCTTCAATAGATGTGCATTTTCTGTGCTCGAAATCATCGTACTAACTTGCAAACTTGGTTTTTGAGCAACACTCTGTGTCCTGCATGCCTCTGCTGCTCTATATCCACACATCACAACACTGATGCACTAAAATACATGTGCTGTGTGTTACTGTCCCTTGTCTGTAGTCACAGAAGCCAGCACCGTCACGTTGCAATACAGGCAAAACTGAAAAACACACTGGCAAGAATTAGGCCAGAGGCTGAAGTGTCAAATTTATGTACCAGCAGACCTGAAGTCAGTATTATTAGATCAAACGACAGAGCAAAAGGTGTATTGGTATACCGAGAGAAGGGATGAAGAACACAAAGTTCACTTCATCATCACCTCCACTTCTATTAAATCTCTCTGCCTCTGCTTGGTGTAGCTGCCCTTTAAACACCGCAGTGGGAGATTTGCATCTGTGCCAAAAGAAAAGATAATCAGAGGATTCTTCCGTGCTGCCATCAAATTCCTTTTTTAATCTCAAGTTCAGCCAGCCTATCACTCCTCCTCTCAGAAAGCATTACATCTCCGTGACGGATCAGCTCAGGAGAACAGTCTGTCAGCTTCCTCAAACGAGAATCTGCCAGCTACACAGGGCCTACTTTTGTCCCTAGCTGGGACAATTTCTTCTTGTTACCTATTTTTTGGTCACTGTTACATACTTGTTATCTCAACAGCAGAATTTGCTTTTGTGTCTGGTAGAAGTGAATCGGAGGCCAGAACACTCCAGTCACTAAAAACAGGCTTGTCTTACAAGGGGCTAGAAAGTTCACCTGGGTCCCGTAAAGCTTTTCATTATTATTTGGCCTTAATTTTCATCATTTAAAATAATCTTTATATACACAGATAATTTTGAAATTTCCTAGAAGACTCTGTGACAATGTTTCCATACAGTCAAATATTCCAACTAGATTTGCAATATAATTGCAACATTTAAAATTAGAAGGTATTTCAAAGCAAAACCTAAATGTGTCAAATCCAAAAGTACTTCATCTTCATATTTTTAATATTTTTTTCAAAATTGCTGCATTTTAATATGGAATTCCCATTAATAACAAGCATTTTCTAAAAAAAACAGATCTTCGAAGAATTTTTTTAGCCAAGGCTCACAAAGACTTAGACTACAGAGAGAATCTTAACCCAAACCTTTTTTCATCCTGCAATATATTCTAGGGTTTATTCAATGTTACATAATCAATATTCAGACTTAGAAGTATTTGATGCAGTATATGAGGAATATAAGGCACTGCAGCCTAAAATAACCTCCATCAGAAGAATGTTTAACATCACCCTTGGTGCTCGTCAAAATACTTCAGCAGCTGAGTGTTCATTACAAATGTGGGAAGTGTCCAACATCATAGCCAAAGTGGGCAGTTTCATGTGGTTTGGGGTTTTTTTTTACAACATAACTGGGACTATTCTGTTTCCTGCACATAGCTGAATGTACACTATTCACATTTAAACACCCAGACACTCTGGTGTGTGCAATTCTTGGGCAGCTATGGCAGCGTGCAGATGTCAACCACGGTATCCCAAATCCCTTGCCACTGTCTGAGCTCTCCCAATAACAGTGCTGGCCACAGAGCCCCAGCTGATGCTCCTGGGAAGTGCGGCTGACAGCCCAAGCCTGTGGACATTTCAACAGCAGGTAGAACCTCCAGGCTAAGAGCACAGAGCAGTTAATAAACTCAGCAAGGAGAAAGCCTAAGAACACAAGAAAGATATTTAGTTGCTACTACCTCTGGAAATATTATCTCCCCAGAGCCGGTATGGTGTTCAGCCTTTCCATCTCACTGATTTTTTGGACCTCACTGAATTTACAGACATGCTTCTGAATTGTATTACTTTGTTGTGCCCTAATTCAGTTTTGGAAGGAAAGCCTGTAACTTCCAAATGCTAATTCAGAAGGGAGATTTGTAAGAGATCTCACTGCTCAAGCCGATTTACGAAGGTCACTGGCCTATGAGGATACTGTTTGTTTCTTAAATTACAGTGTGAGCAGTGAATCAGTGTAGCAGCAATTTAGCTTAGCTCAGTTAACATTTCCCATTCAAAGAGGAGAAAGAAGTATCCTCTTTCTCAAGACTTGATTCTATTAAAGAATTCTTCAGATTAAAATAGAAATCACAAAAAATCTCTCTTGATAATTTAAGCAGTACTTCTAATTTCCACAGCAAACTCACTGTTGGATTAACCTTTGTGAGAAGATGAACTTTTGTTTTTATTATAACCAACTCAGTCTATTGTGTTTATATACAAACCATTTCAAAATCTACTCTTCGAGCATCCTTGATTTTTCAAAAACAGATTAAAAAACTGCCCTCAAATATAGGATCTGCCTGATTAAAACTGCTATACAAAGCATAAGAGAATGCAACATAATGCACGTCTCAAGATAGACCAACAGTTAACTCTCAAGGTACAAATCATGTCACTTCTGTCATCGAAAAATTAGGCATCCACACTAAACTAATCATTTAGTCCAAGAAGAAACAGGCACTTTATGTAATCAAGAGAAATCTTCAGAAAATCTTCATCTTGGGTTAAGAGTCAATGGCGTAAATAAGGTTTTAAATAGAAAAAAAGACCAAGACAATAGTATCTCAGAATACCTGCTTGAATTTATTAACTTTGAAAGAAGACACAACAAGCAGAACACTGAGAGGAGTGATACTGGTGGGTGGGCCATGCAGGCCTGAAGTATTAGAACAGGTTTTAAACCGAGCACGTAAGGAGATGCATAAACTGGAAATAGCACAAATATCAATGGCTTGTTTTACTTAAAAATGGACTGTTTAGAGCCTATTCCCGTAACATCAAAATCATTTTATTACTATCAACACTGGACTTGCTGGCTGCAATAATAAAATCCATTCTTGACTGGAGATCTGTCTCTACACAAATCCACAGGTCTTTGTGGCCCAGATTCAGAAACTTACTTTACACATTTCTGCAATCAAGTGAAATATTGTGACAGGAAAATTAAACACTGATGGTTTAATCAATATGGCAACAACAGCATATTTATAACTGAGCCATAGAACAACATTAACAAAGGATATATGAGAATAGGCAATACCACTGTGCTGATTCAAATTATTGCTCACTGATTACTTTGAAAGTGCAATATCATCTCTTTTGACATGTTGTTCTGCCTTCACTTTCAAATTACTATGATCAAGTTCAACTTTGGTGCAACACTAACATCATCAGCCCAGCTCAACAACTGCTCTGAAGGCTGACAAGTGTGTAGAACACGTTCAGCTGCAACACTGTCTGACAGGATAGAGCTGAGACAATGCTTTTTATGAGAGGAGACTCAAAGTTGAACTCATGATTGGATTCAGGAAAACCTACATTTTTTTAAAATCACTTTTCCCTTAATTTGGAGATAATTAAACTTCAGCATTGATTATATAGGTGATTTCATAGCATCTATCTTCAAGTGCAACAACTTACCTTTATAAAGTGAAAAGGAAATAGTCATAAATCTTCCTTATGCCATAAATATCTTTTAGAAGAGCAATGCTTAAATAAGCAGGAATGGACATTCCTTTCTTCATCCATGAAAGCAATGGAAGAATGGAAGATCTGGACCACTGAGTGTGCTGTGTATGAGATCCAGGCACATGGATGCCAGACTCCTCCAAGAATTAGGGTGGCTGAGCAACCAGGAAATTCCCGGGTGATTCAGACAGCTTAGCTTCACTTGTTTCAGCCTCAGGAACAAATCAACAGGAAACTGGGACAAAGCTGTCAGTCAGGAATTTCACTGTGGTCACAGTGTCCGCATTAACTATTTTATAAATTTTGTTTACAGACATTTTAATGAGTTATTTGGAGCAGTAAGTAAAATAACGAATGAAGATGTGCAAAAGGATGTCATGGTACTAGATGACAAAACAGTACAGAGACGAAATTCAGTTTAGAGAGATTTAAAGTGAGTCACTTTGTGAGGAAATAACCAACAGTTTCTGTGATTCTATGAAATATCTTGACTGCATTGATTAGCACACACAGTTCTGCCCTCCCACCTCATGGACTGCAAGGTGCTGGAAAAGGTACAGGGAAGGGAGCAAGCAGATCCTTTTCTGGCTTCCAAATAAGGAAGGTTTTAGAAGAGAAGAAATACTTTTAAAGCAATAAAAGAAAAAGAAAGAATAAGTGGCATGGAGAAGGAAAACAAGGACTGGTGTAAATTTTCTCTTCTGATGTCAGAATTCAGAGACAGCAAAAGAAAAGATCATACGTGGGAGTCTCACAGACACTTCTCTGCACAACACACAGTCAGGGTGTGCAAGTCTTTACCAGAGGACGGAGATGTCAAAGGTTTACAGCTGGCTCAGACCCACACCTGGAGTGCTTTACAGACAGTGTTTGCCATGTCTCAGCTCTGAAGTATGTGTATGTTGAAGGACATACGCTGCTGAACACCACTCTGGTCAGATCCAAGGCTATAGATACTATTTCCCTTGAGAAATCAAAGCAAGAGTGCAGTGCTCCACTGCAACCATTTAAAAATACATATATTCTCAGCTGAACATGGTTTAGGCCACTAAAACCCAAATATACTTCCAGTTGGAGCAGCTATAAGTAACTGCTCTAATGTATTTAAAAGCTATGACATTCACATAAATTTAGGTGGTATTCAACACTCCCAAAACAGTTGCCGTATTTCTCTCTCTTACATGATGGTGTTGGAAATAATTGATTTTTTCTTAAAAATGAGATAAATCTGTTTATCTCCACAAAACCCCTTTGTGGTCACTTGCTTAGCTGCTAATGTTTTTTTCATTTTTGTTCTGTTTTACCTTGGATAGGTTCACAGTTGATGGATGCAGTACAACTACCACCTAATTAATTTGCTGAAGAGTTCAGCAGTTGATAAATATAGTTTATCAAAAAGCCATCAATTAAGCTCTTATTTAGAGATCTGGTAAGGGCATTAAACCAATGTAAGCAACTTTTAAATAAGATTCTACTGAATATCCTGAAGATAACAGAAAGTAAAATTCAAGTTAATTTTCAATAGCAGCCCACGAAAAGCATTTATAATTTTCAACAGCAGCCCCAGTAAAGTGACATTGGAACAACTAATCAACAATAAGAGGTGGCATTGTGTACAGCCTCTCTTTAGAAGTTTTCTTCACTGTAGGCAGCACAATGAGTCACAGCATAAATATAAATACGTACACACACACTATGTATTCACACATACAGCCTGGATTTTCCAGGCAGAGGATCTGTGCAGCCATCAGTCTCTCAAACCAAACAACCACACTCATGGCCAGCTAGTCTTTGCATTGGGACGCAAGTTCATACCCGTGAAAGGAAACAAATACTGGAATTTAGGCTTACGTCTTCTAAAATGAATAGTAATTTGGGTATTTCAGCAGTACTCAGTAATTCAGTCAAGTTATTCGATCTTCAGTGGTCACCTGTTCATTCTAAAAATGAAGTCACTTCAGGATGGTTTAGCTTCAGTATTAAAAATCAGAAAAGCTTGGAACTTTGAGTTTGTGCTTCAGCTGTCACTTGATTCTGCACCATGGTCAAAATCAGATAGTCTTGTAAATCAAAGAATAACAACTATTCTTATTCTGTAATCACTTGACCATGAAGAGAAACGTAAATCCAATATCCTACTCTTACTTCAGCTCTTACCTATTTTTCTTTCCTTATCTCTAGATCACCCAAGATTAATTATTAATTCTGAGCCAAATAGTCTTTCTAAGTAAATTTTCAGCTGCAGAGTGAATTCATTGATTTTTCCCCCCATTTTGCATTACTGCACACAAAAGCACCAAAAGCTAGAAAACCCCACAAACATTACTAATGCATTCCTTCCAGGCACTCGAGATAATATTGCTATGAATTTTTGACTTTAGTATTCCAGCAGTGTTCCAAGCTCCAGTTCAAATGAGTTTAGGTCAGTGCATATTCAGTCACGTGTGCAGGACTGATTGTCCAACAAATGAAAATCTTCCCCCAGTTGTGTTTGCAAATCTCTTAGTGCTGAAGTATCATTTATAAGCAATAAGGAAGTACATCCTTCAGAAATGAACGCTGAGTCTCCACTGTATGCAGGGGATTCGTTTAACAGGCAGGCAGGAGCTGGCCTTGGTGATCCTTGGCAGCCCTTTCCAACCCAGAATATTCAATGATTCTGCCAGTGGGCTCCGGGCTCTACGCTGTGTCACAGCCCCATTTCCCCTTCAGCAGAGCCCTGCACAGGTCACAGACTTCCCAAGGGAGAAAGCTGGCAAACAACTGGCACTAACACCATGTCTCCTGTACTTTGGGCAGCAGGATCCCAAACACTGTGAGCTAATACTCCCAGAAATACACATTTAGTCAAGGTCCCACTGAACACCTCGATGGAAAGGCTTACATTCATTTCTCAAATTATAATTCCACACCATCTCACTTCTATGCAATGAAAAGCTATACAAGCACAAAGCCCTCTGTCTTACTACATACCATTACAGGAAAATGGACTACATTTACTATTACCCAAGGCCACTTATTTATTCTTGCCTGAAATGCCAGCCTTAAACATTTTTTAATATCTGCCAGCAAAAGCAGTGTTCAGAGGCAAGCCACTTACACCATGTATTCCAGGAAAAGTGCAATTCCATCAAACATACCTCCACGAGCCTGCTGGTATGTTCTCGAAATATAGCAGCATACTCCTTTATTTCTTTCTCTCTTCCATTCTTCGCAGCTTCAATGAGAACTAGCAGTGGAACAGTGGTGTCTAGGAAGGAGTCTGAGATGTGATCTATAATGGCTTTACGGAGCTGCAAAAGAGAGCAGTACATCAGTACCTGCTAACTGGGGCATTCATTAAACCTGCTGTAATAATTGTCCATTCCCATTTATAACATAAACACGTACACGCTGTATTCCTGCACTGTTTGCACCATCGGTATGAAACCCGGGGCAGCTACAATTTCTGTACTACACAGGAAACTATATTTCATTTCAAAGACAACTTTAATATGCCACTAGGTAAATATAGCTGTTTTTAAGTGTTTGCACAGATACATAAAACACTAGAACATGCACTGGTTCTCTCGAAATCAAGGGAGCCACACAAATATTCCCTTTTCTTGATGAATAGGCTACTTTAGTGATTCCACATGTGAAAAATTAGTCAGCCCAGACCTCATAATCTCCTGGGTGCTCTCCCTTGTAATTCAAATGCCAAAGGAAAAGGCTATTTATTTTACAAAGAAAATATTAATTTAATCATGTTTGTACTCACAAAACAGCTACATCCCATGATTTCATAATTGCAAAGCTACTCAAGTATTTTCTCCCTGGGAAACCCACCAACAGAGTCTGGTTTGCAGAATGGCAGCCTTCATGGTAATTATGTCAATGAGATTACTCATTGTGCCACCTGATAATGTATTAATAGAGCAGGAAGATCTATAAATGAGGCTGGAGTTCAATTTTCTCTGCTTAAATTAATTGTTCTTCAACTTCTAACTTAAATTATTAAAGAAGTATAACATTCTGCTATAAATTACCTCTCTTAAATTAGGCTTCACAGAAGCTTGTAACCAAGCACTGGGACATGACTTGAGAGGTTATTTTGCATGTCACCTACACATGAGAGCTGTTCTTTTAGATCATGCAGCACTACAACAAACATACCAACTGGAACACATGACATGCAACTTAATCATCAAATGCACTGAATTTCCCAATCCAGTATTTTTACAGTATATAGAAAAATACTGATTGGAACAGAAAAGGACACTAAATGTTTTAAAGCTCATCATGCTGTTGCCAAAGTACTGTTTTCACTGGGCGTTTTGTTCCAATGTATCTGTGTGAAAATTCAGTAGAAGTAAAGACTCCTACCACGAGAAAAATAGAAAAAAACACAATCTTTTTGATGCTGCTGTGTTTGTAAGCAAGGCAGTGACCACACACAGCAGAAAGAATAGTGGAGAACTCTGCTGATTATCAGACAAGATCCGGATATGAATTCCAGCACAGGCTTTTGGATAGCCTCTCCACCTAAAGTCAGCTCTCCTCGACTCACCAGAGGGACAGACATACCTCCTAAACAAACGCAGGCAATTTATGTTTGGAATGGTTTCTTTGTCTCCTAACCTACAGTAGCCTACCACATTAGGATACACTGTCTGGATACACTGTATGTTCTGCAAAGTAATTTACAAACACAGAGGCTCTGGGATTCCAACACAAAATTGGATTTCTTACATTCTCAGCTCTATTCAGGCTGGAATTAAAAAAAAAAAAAAAAAAAAAAGTTATTAGAAAGTCTCACTACTAGAAATAAAATACATTGAACCTCCAGTCCTGCCAAGTTATCTGCTAAGATTTCTCTGCTGTGAAGGCTCAGTTGACGAAAATGGATATTCGTGCCTGTTTAAAATTAGGCACACAAATGTGACTTTGAAGAGTCACAGTTTAAAAATTAAGATTTCACTTTACAAAAAACAACAACAAAAAGTGGTGAAACCATCATATGCATGGCTGATGACTCATTATGTCCAACAGGAATATTCCGGAGTTCTGTACAGCCCAGACTGCAGGACTTTCACAGCCTTGGCAAAGTATCACAATAACCCCAGTCACATTTGTGGTGAGCTTGAGATACCCAATTTCAAACCAGCAGCCCAAGTTTAGCTCTCACTGCATAATTCTTTGCTATAGCTTTTCACCAGTTTTCTTGGCTTAATTAACCTTTCACACAGAAATTATCATCACTATTTTGTTCTAAGAAATGCTCTGTCCTGCAATTATGCAGCAAATCGGATCTTCTTCAACAAAATCAAAGATAATGACATGTCTTTGCTGAAAACAAACAAGTTTGAAATTATGTTCCCGTTGAAGCTCTGCAAAGGAATACATGAAGCTGAGAGCTGCAGAGGTTGCCTTGTGTAGCATTAAACAACAAAGAAATACAGCACAGAAAAAGAAGGAATAATATCAGAAGCAGTATCTATTTCTTTTCATGCTAACTCTAACAAGCATTTCTTCCATGACTCAGTAATCTGTTTCTGATTCTGGCCACCTGTAGGGCAAAATGCTCAAAGCTAAGTAGCCAGAAGAGAGGCATATGAACAAAGGACAGCAGCAGCAGTGCCAGCATGCAATGCTAGGGAAGTTATTGTGCTATAATTAAACTTTTGCTCGTATTTTTAAGTCAAAGAGACACGATCAGAAGAGGGAAAGGAGGGAGAGGATGATGTCTGACACATTGTTTTCTTCTTAAGATGCAAGGTCTTACCCTTTGAGTAGACTGTTACAAAAGCATGGAGAATTTTCGTTTTGATATCGAAATGCATTAAAAAATAACACAGGAACACGTTGTTTTATAAAACATGGGGCATAAGGTTATCAAAAACATTGGAGGGTAGAGAAAAAAAATGCCAGCAGCTGTTTGGAACACTATTAAACATCAGTACTGATGAGCACAGAAAACCCTGTTTGCCTCTTGCCTTACCAGACTACCCTGGCAAAAGTCCAGGTCAAACCTCAGAGCAGTTGTTACTGAGGGATCTCCCTTTCCTGTTTCAAAGGGAGCCAGGAAGGCCAGCTCTCCTGTGTCCAGAAACAGTTACCCATGACAAAGAAGTTACACAGAAATATAAGACCATCACCAGGAATAACATCTATTAAAACAACTAACCAGCCAGAACTGCAGAACAACCACAGGAGAAACATCTGTGCAGTCCATTCAGGCTACACTGGGAAAGAGCTGGGAGGCAAGAACTGAGTGTGGTAATTTCCCATAGTTACAAATTGGAATAAATAAGGAATTCCTTCCTAAATATTCATACAGCTCTCCTCATCAATGACCCAGGTAAAACTGCACACAGAGAAATTACATGCCCATCTCCAGCACAATACAAGCAAAAATCAAAACAAAGCAGAACATTTAAAGTCCCTGCAAGTACTTGCCAAGGTCCTGAAACGAATGCAAGTAACTTCCCTTGAGAAGCCTGGAAGATTTTACAGCTCATAGAATACCCTGTTCTGGGGACAGCTTCTTTTGCCTTCAGTCTTACCAGACACAAGCCTTCCTTCCCTTTCCTTGCTGTGTTGTGCAAAGCTGTTCCAAAGGGGCCCATGGCAGAACCCACAGCCAGGCTGCTGACTGGGACAGCACCTCTCTGATGGTTTGGTTCATTGGGTACTACTGAGGAGATCTAAAAGTAATCGTTTGTAAGGTTTCATCTTTAACCCCAATTCTGCAGAGGCAGTCCCAGCCACGACTGAAAGCAGAGTCCACTGCACATCACAGCCCTGAATCCACTGAGAGTGCCTGATGCAACACCAGCAAAGGTACACAGTATCATTAAAAAATAAAGTATTATAAAAGCTGTAAGAGTAGAGCAAACAACAATTTTCATGTTTCTTGTAAAATTGCTGGGAGACAGAATAATGAATGTTTCCAAATGAAAGCAAATAAGCCCCTACTGTGGTATCTGCAGGCACAAAACTCACAATTTTACGTCTCCCAGGTCAGGAATTAGACATGCAGTAAGCACTCTTCCTAAAACAATTCTTACGCAATTCATATGTATGAACATAGAATTGGAAGAAACAGGTAAAATATTTCTCATAAACGCTTTCCAGTGGAAAAAATGTCAAGAAGCACAGAGCTGTTCTGGTAAGAAAAATTTACTGGTTCTAGATTGACTGTAAATTGGGCATGATGACGTTCAGCCGGAACATTTTCTAAAGGTTTACAGAAAGACGCAAATTGAATTAGTTAACAGCTTTTAACTACTGTAACAGAGTCAATAAAGTGTTTTAAGCTGGAGTTTAATTAATTCACGGAAAGAAATGAATGGAAGGGTTCCTAGACACACTGAGCTGGTGATTCAGGTCTCTGCACTGAACATATTTTGGACAGAATGTAAGCAGAAACTGAATAGCTACTTTAATGTAAACATTGTACTTATATGATATTCTTCTAATTTTTCAAGGCTTCCTCTGGCTGGTTATGGGAGCAGGAAGGAATTTATTCCTCATCTTGAAGCACAGGCTGACTTGCAAAACTGAACACAAAGCTGGGAAGGATGGTCTCCCACCAAGGAGTTGGCAAACATCCCAAGCTGGAGACAGACTGAAAGAGGCGTGCTCATGTTCTGTGTGGCTGTAAATTTTCATGCAGCTGGTTGGGGCAGCCTGGCTGAAAGAACTACTGACTTTCTAGGGGTTTTCTTTCCTAAAAGGGCACATGACACCCTTCCAGCATAATTTGCAGTTTTTCTCAAAGATATTTATTGCAGAGAAAGGGTGTAAACACAGCTGATGTCTACTGCAAACCTCCTGCCCTTCACTGAAGCTGTGAATTCTGGTCCATGTCTCGTGTTAGTTTTAGGACACTGGGTGTAAAATGGGGAGGTAGACTGTGGACTGGGCATTCCAAGGAGCCCCTTGTGTGGCAAGAGGTCTCACAGCTGTAAAGCCACACACATAGTGATTCAGTAGTTCCTTCAAGGTTCCAACAACCAGCAATAACTCTAGCTTATTGAAAATCAAACAAATCCTGATAGCCAGAGTAGATTACTGGTATATACCTACAGCAAATCTATTTAGACATGCAAACACACAGGTATATATACACCCAATATCATCTGGCGGGGTTTCCTCCCAGAGTTTTGAAAACTGCCATGTAAATATTCTGTGGAATGGTGCAATTGTCTTCAAGATATTTTTATTATGGGGAAAAAAAATCTTATTTTCAAAATGCATAAACTGAAAATAGCAAACTGGAAAAGAACCCCTCAAGACCTTTTTCTACCTTTCCCCCCAGGTGCTCACCTGTCTGCGGAGGTCTCTGGTCTTCTTGCACATACCATCTATGGCAACATTCAAGGCATTGCTTCTCTCTGCCTTGTCAGTCTGCAAGCAATGAGACAGAAAACATTCAGTGGTTGTCTGGGATCCCTCAGCAAACACAGTCTTTGTGTCCCCAGTGCATCAGAGCATTTGGTAAATCCTACATGCTGAAGGGTTTTTCAAATTTTTCCTTCATTTCAAGAGCCAGTACCACAATATTCACAGAATGCCAATTTGTGATGTTAAGCATAATTTGCTGAATCAAAATATATTCATTAGAAGCAGCATAGAGGAACAAAATAAACACATCTTAACTTCTGAATTGCTGTAATACTCCCAGTGTAATCAACAATATGAATAGAATTATGATGGTAGTGATGATGGTGGTGATGATGATGATTAATATTAGTAGTAACAACAACACTACTAATAATATTTACGGCAATCCATTACTACTGTATTCATGTGAAAAAATTATGCTCTCTCTCTACAAACAATGTATAAATTCAGGTGCCCACAATTCAGTTTGGTTATGCTTTTGTCTGCAGTGTTCATTATTTTCCTTCTGTAAAACAGAATTGGTGAGTTTCAAAATGTCCAAGATGTTGCAATGCAAACACTGTCCATGAAATGGCAATCTCTTCATTCTACAGCATCTAGAAGACTAAGTTCTTGAGATATTTGAAAGGTCTGAAGAGAATCAGTTTTACTTCCTAAACAAATTTAATTTTTTTTTTTATTTCCACCTATAAGTGCAGTGCTTCTATCACCGTTCCCTATTTGAAAAGTGTACTTCACACTTCCCTGGACCACTTAGCCTTTTTTCCCTACAACATTACCATAATACTTCTGTGCCTACTAGCTGGCTGGAATTGTTTTTCCCCTGTTAGTACTGAAACTATATGAAAACTCAAAAAGCCTGATGAACTTTGCCCAAAGCAAGCAATCACTGTTCACTACCTTGGAGCACTGCTCACTGCCCTGGTCTGAAGGAAAAGAACTGCAAATAGTGATGCTTTACACAAAGTCAGCACACATGACATTTACAGTACAAAGAACCAGACTCTCATAAATGCTAAGCAATAGCTATGTACACTGACCATGGTTCTTGGACTTCATTTACCAAACACCAGGAAGTCTCCATTATGGACATGACTGTCTCATTTTATAAATAACATTAAAATTAATATGAAAGCAGTAATATCTTGGGAAGCATCCAGGAGCATAAGCTTGTTATCTACACATCATACTTCAATCACAGTTCTTTCCTTGCTAAGAAACCTGTGCACAGGATAATATGCGTAATATTAAAACAAAGACTAGAGGTAGCAAGAAAACAACTCTTACATTAAAACTGAATGTGCAATGTCATAAATGCCTTGAAATGATTAGCACATTCTCTATCAACTGAATGGAAAAATTACTTTAAGAATTGAGCTTTTCTTTTCAGGGAGGTTTAGAAAATCTCCTATGACCTTCTATCTCCAAAACTGCCTACAGTCTTTGCAGGGAACAGATGATCAAAACCAGGTCTTGGAGAAAGGTCTGAACTTCACCTTAAAACCTCCAAGCAATCCCTGGAGGTGGATACTCATTTTTGTTCCACGACAATGCCATCACTTCCTGTACCAAGGCTTGCACAGGAACTAAAGTAAATAATGACTCCTCTATTATGCTTTGTAAGCTCTTGTCGACCTTGACAACAAAATGATCCCTTCTGAATGGCCAGGTAAACAGGGCCAGGAAAGCTCTGTGGGTACAAACTCAGCTTATGCCTATGCATTTTCAGACTATGAAAATGCACTGACATGTCCTTTCTAAGCTTTATATTTAAAGCCTATTTTTCTACAAAGGCAAAATCATTGTAAAATATTGGGATATTTTTCAAATTCTCTGGTAATCTGTAACTTCAAAGGTGGCCACTAATGATACATCTTGGTCTAAGCTAATCTAAATCTTTGAAGCAGCTAATATGAAATAGCCTCAGGCAGCAAGTGGCATAAAATATTGAACAGTGAACAAGTTAAAAATACTTTATTTTCAGATCCTTAACACGATAGTCAATGTCTAGAAAGCGAATCTTACTACTAGTGAAGTTATTCTTCACCTCGTTTTCCCCAAGAAATAAACACACCACAAGTGCACTGTAAACGCAGCTTCAGGCTGTAGATTATGGACAAGTCCAGACTGCAGGTAACCCCCTAACTGCAGACCCTCATTCTTCCCTAAAGAAATTTAAACATCAAAATCCCCACACTACTGTTTGGATAAACCCTACTTACAAAGACTTACGGACTTCTAAACCACGTGCAGTGTTTTCCAGTCAGGGGACACCTGGCTAACTGTCTCCTGTGGGAACACTCTCAGACATCAGTGGCCTGAAGTTGCCTTCTCCTGCTCCTGTGGGGTAAAGTCCATTGGCCCCAAGCACCTTGGGATCTGAGGTACTCCTGTGAGTATTCCCCTGCAGACCTCACCTCAGATCCCACCCTAACAGTCCCCACAGCTACACGAGATGATGATGGTCTTGAATAACCAAAAAAGAGCAGATGTAATGTCTTTAAAGTGTCTGTTGAAGTGCTGGCACAGGGAAACCAAAGGTGACCTGAACACCCTCACACTCAGCAGAGAGCAGCTGCCTCATCCCCAGTGATGGAAGCCACACGTCTGGAGTTGAAATACTCTGCATCTGCTTGGCAATTAAATCCTTCTGGTGACTGCTGTACTTCAAAACAGGCAAGCCTATCCTAAAACAGCTCCTTCTTGTACAGAGGGACTGAATGAGGAAAAGGGCTAGGAAAATTATACACATTATTCTGGGTCTGCATTTTAAAAATCAGGCAGCTGAGCCTTTCAGTTATCCTGCACTCACCTACTGTTTTTTCCTGTAAAATATATGGAATAATAGCTACATAGCTCCCTTATGAAGATCCTAGAAGCAATATCCAGTTCCTATTTCAATGCATTTTTAACATTCGAAACATTTTACAAGTACTAAGTCATAGCGCCATTAATATTTCACTGAGTGAAAGTAAGTATTTTTAATTAACACTGGGTAGCCTGAAGATAAATGCTGGCTACTGCAAATAATACAGGCCCATCTATTTCACACACTGGCAAACAACATTAATTGAATGTCTCAAAAACCACATGTGCAGAAAATCTTTGCTGCTGGATTTCCATTTAAACCGGGACACACGTAGGGGCAGATTCTCCGTCGAAACACACTTAGCCATTTTTACCAGCGGGGGACTGTGACATTCCCAGACCCTTCTGCACCCTGAGGCAAACAGGTGCCAACCATGATGTCTGCACAGCCTTGCAGGACTCAGAACAAGCCTCCAGCCAAGCCTCTGTGGGTACACACCAGCTGTTACCAGGGGCAACAAAGGCTGCAGGAATTCCTTAAGCTCCAGACTTTGTCCAGTTGATCCTAAACAAAGGACTATATAGATACTCCTGAAGGCCCACAAATGTTTACCTCATAGCTGCACTGATCAATAGATTAGATGGAAGATAAGGGCAGAACTACTTAAGAGATCATCTAATCTCTTCTAGTATTTAGGCTAATATTTCAACATTTAGAAGTCTATGGCCGGAAATGAAGCACAAGTTTTGTTTCACGGGATGCATCTGTTCCCAAATGGTCATTGCACAATCTTGGGAAGAATAAATAGAAAAAAAAATCCAATCTACTAGCATGATTTTCCCTGTTTATCCCACAATGACAGAATCGTTTGGGTTGGAAGGGATTTTAAAGTCCATCTCACTCCAAACCCCTGCCACAGGCAGGGACACCTTCTACTATCCCAGGTTGCTCCAAGCCCCATCCAGCCTGGCCTTGGGCACTTCCAAGGATCCAGGGGCTGACACAGCTTCTCTGGGCACCCTGTGCCAGGGCCTCACCACCCTCCTAGGGAACAATTTCTTCCCCATATCTGATCTAAACCTGCCCAATGTGAATTGTCTCCAGCACCTGTACCATGACTCTGTCATAAACAGCTTTTGCTATAGCTCTGGGTATCCAAGAAGAGTTTTAGTTAAAAAAAAAGACTAGCACATTTATCTAAATCAGTTCTCTATAGAAATATAAAAAAAAAAAAAATAAGCCAAGCTAAATGGTAAACACTGATCAATACTACAATAACTTAATAAATGTCAGCACTCTAATTAAATGACTGACTGTTTCAGCCTATGTGTTGACTGAAAATACTCCTACGCTCAGCAATTAGAGGGTCCTGTATGCTGCACTTTAATTAAAAAAACCCCAAAAAACAAATGCTCACACAACCCAGGTAGTTAAAACAAAGTCACAGCCTCTATAGAGACATCAAGAATTTTATGTCTTATTACAATTTAGCATGTAACATAAAATTATTTTATTTGCATATGGTTCTTCTTTTGATCTATAAGTCACTGCGAATTCTAATCAAAACCATAAGACTAAGAAAATTGTATAAAAAGCAATTTTACAATTTTTTGCATGATAAAACAATTTTGTAATTACTCGGGACATTTTCACACCTCAAATTTTTTTACAATTACAAGATTTTTTTTTTTTCCCCATACACAGCTTATGGAAACCCTGATCTTTCAAATCCTGTTGTGGAACTCAACAGAGTGAAGCCATCTACAAGCATCTGTCTCAAAAAAGCCCCACAGAAGCCCATAAGCCTTTATAAGGGAAGATCCAGTTCAATCCTGCTGAGGTCTTCGTTCACCCCAGCTGGTTCACAGCTGCCAGAATTAGTTAACGCCATGCTTCAGCCATCAGTAACTAAATAAAATTAATAGCACTTCCTACATTCTTTTCTAGGAGGGGACAAAGGATTTGTCACCTTGAAGGTGACGCACAGAGAAAAAAAATCCCAGCTGACTGTCTGGCTATGGGAGAAATGCCAAGTGTGGGACGGAACCTCCTTGTATTCCTTTGTACCAGTCTAGAAACCATTAGGTCATGGGATTTGTCCCCTAAATGCAGAATTCATTTAAATATTATTTTACCCTTCAAATTTTCAGCTTGTCCCTCAAAGTGCAACATCCATGTAAAAACCAAGATTACTTGTTTTTGGAGGTGCCACATCTGGTTGAATACAACAGAGCAAAACAATGACCTTCTCCAAACCTGCAGAACTCAGTGGACAAGCCTGTGTCAGGCTGGAACTCAGAAATGAACTGGTTGCTCACAGTTCTTCTCAAGTACGTCTCATGCTTTCAAACAAAATGTTTTGAAGACCTCTTGGTTCCCCATCCTGGAAGTGGATAGGGGTAACTCCTGGAGCACAAGCAACCTCACTGAAACATGGAACTACTGACATGCACGAACAATTATAACTCACAGCATTCACTGCCTGAGAAATCTCTTACATGAACATTTCAGAAGTTATTCAAGGAATCCTCTGACAAGGCAGTTAAGGCAGAACCTGACATTTCTGACATTTTTCCTTTGAAAAGGTAAAAGCTCCCAGGCCTTTTCACACAGCATTTCAAAGCCTATTTTTACTGTACATCAAAAGCCTGGAAAAGGAAATTAATTTAGAAGTACGTTTATTACCTTTCTATGGGCAACACAAATGAATAACCCACAAGTACTTTAAGTTGAAAATCACTACCTCCACTCAGTGACACAGATTCCTTACTCTAACACATCCACCCTGTGTGATTTTTTTTAAAGACACCTGGCTCAAGAAAACCTATTTCTGTGATAAACAGGGAAGAATATTTTTTAAAAAGGAGTATGGAAAATCATATGCAAGTGAGCAAATAAGGACTCTTTGATGTGGAACTGTTTCTCACTATAGACAGGGTTTTTTCCTCAACAGCTTCAATATGAGATTGTCATTTTCCTCCTCTTCAAGCCCTCATGGAATACTCCCTACGGATCTAATGCTGTGAGATGTGAAGTGCCTCATAAGAAATTAATTACCTCAACCTCCACTGCTACAGCTGGAGTACTAAGGGCTCTCCTTCCTATGTCAATTACCCTTTTCCAATCAATACACAGGAACAGCCAAGAATTTAAAGCCTCTCAGCACAACCCTTTTGCAGCATTCAGTTACTTATAGTTTGCAATACTGCAAAACAAATTTCAGATTTCATTCTAGATAAGCACACACCACACATCCTAAAAATCCCAGAATTTGGGATGCATAGCCCTTTAATTATTAGAAAAAACACAGGAACACTGAAATTTGTAGATCCAAATTAATGCTAAAATCTCAGAAAGAGTTATGTTGCTGGAATATGCACAGTACTACACATTTTAATCCACTCTCCAAAACACTGAGGATCAGTCAGCTGAAGGTGTGGAAGGTGGCCAGGTTGCCTCAAAGGACAGAGCTGGGATAATAAATACTCTTGAAAGTGACTGGGATTCAGTCATAAGAGAAGACAAGGAAATCAACACTGTTCTAAAATTTTGTGTCTTTCTGATATGTAAGACAAATATCTCCTTATAACAGTTTTTCTCCTTCTTTTTCACGTTGGGAATATTAGAAAAGTTCAGCGTGACTCCAAGGTGATCCTGAAAAAACACCTATATACTTCGCTAGTACTGATGTGGGGGGAAGTGTATGTGTCATAACCGGCATATTGCAGGGCAAATGCAACCATCACTTACTACTTCTAATGCAAAAACCAAATGCCACAGGCACTTCATATTTGAAATATGACAGCCTCAAAACTCGACAGAGAAACCTAAAAGGCCAGTAGTACTTTATTTTGGTTTGTATTTCAACTCCAGGCCTATCGGAAGAAGCAGCAGGGAGTAAAAACGACATTAAATTTCTTTTAATCAGATGTTACTGTCACTCAGATGATGCAGGAAGGAAAGGCAAACATGAGTAGAAATAGAGCAATACTATTGAACTGACAGCCAGAAGTATACTTGAGGCTAATCTGCCTTTTACTAAGAAGCAATTTTCTAAGTTTCTAGTACGGAAGTTTTTAATTGAATATCCATCTACCTTTCACCTAAATGTTCTGGCAGTTTTACAGCAGGAAAATAGAAAATTAGCTGAAGAAAATCTCATTCTACAGCAGCAGCATAAGACTTTCCTGTGATGAACTATCATATAAATTGCTTGGAGATTATATGCTGCAATAAGAAAAAGGAAGGGGATGGAGGGAGAAGAAAATTCAAAACAAAATACAGTAGAGTTGCTGAGACAGGCCTTCTCATTCAGATTGTTTACAAGTCTTAGCTGTACTCTAAATCTGAAAGTTATGGTTTTAAACAGCAGCCATAAATAAGGAAAAATGTCCAGCACCCAGCCATTCACATTCTGCCATACCTAGGGACAGACTGAGTTAGTACAGGTTCCAAAGGGGCACAGCAAAGGCACATCTGCATTTTTCAAGGAATCAAACACAAGCTTACTGTGGCTTTTGAAGCGGTATTTTAATGCACAATGTGCTACACAAATAGATTCCTGCAGACTTAAGAGGAGTGTAACAGCACTCAAATCAAACAGCAATACATATACATATAATATATATTTTAAAATATATAGGGCAACTAAAGAATTGTATTTCTAAAAAAAACCTTCCAAGTCTTCAAAGCCACTCCATGCCATCCAGTACTCTCACACTTTCTCCTTGTAATTCCACTGTATCAAAGATGGAGAGATAAGGAAGGTAGAAGAGGAAAATTAAGAAGTTGGCTGTGATGACACTATCATTGGTCTGGGTAAATCTCTGAGATACTGCTCACAATCACTCAGAACAGACGCGCTGTGATACTTCTTTTAGCAGGAAACCAGGAACACTTTTGTATCACATTGGATGGGGAATGAAGCTTGATTTCCCTGATTTTCACTCCCACATAACTTTAACATTTCTCTGGAGTTTCCCACAAGGAAGCAGCTTGAGATAAGTATGGGTGGACCCATGACAGAACCTGGCCCACAGACAGAAACCTTAGAAAACAGCTACTTATCCAAGACTTCAGCTCTGAACCAGGCAGAGCTCGGTAATTTCATATAACACAGACACTTGGTACGCGGCTCTGTTCAAAACTGTACTTCTAAATAAAAGTTCAATGCTGAAACCCCAAACAGACCAAAAAATGTCATTCCATTTAATTATGTATTAATTGTATTGGTTAATCCCATTCTAGTCCAGCGTAATTAATTTAATTTAACACCAGGCTGTGATGCAATGTGTGAATCTAGGAGGCACTTCAGCCTGTGCAGCGAATGAAAGCCCAGCTTTTAGGGAGAGGCGTAAGTTAAATTCTCAAATTTACAAATACTTCAAGCTGAACACTATCCTGCATCCTGTGTGTATAGTGAGTCCAGGCAGTGTGGATTCCTTTGATACTTGTCCAGTCTCTACAGAGGACTGTAAAGAGGGAGGAGCACAGGACGTTCACGGGATCACCACAGCAAATGCTAGTTGATGCCATCCCCTCATGGGTGAATTCAACCACTCCTGAACAAAACATAGCCCTCTTTACAGCGACACAAGGACACAGCCCCAAGGTGGTATTCCTAGAAGCTCATGACTAAACGTTTCAAATATTCAACTGTTATTTAAAATTCACTATTGTTAGCTAGAGAACACCTACTCTAGTTCAGAAAGTTTCTGTTGTTAGCACTTGTGGGGGGATGAACGCAAAGGAGATTGGTAGAAGAGCACTTGAATGATGCTTTTACACTGATGACTGCCAGAAAGGGGCCCTTGCAAAGCCATTTACTCAGCAGATGGATTTGAGAGTGAGAAATCAGTGCAACACTTGGGCCGTTGGATTAGAGCAGCACATGCTTGAAGATCCTGGGTTCCTGTGCTACAAGAGAGAAAAAAGCCCCAATTTGTTAAAAGTAGCAGCTACCAAATGGAACAAGGGAGGCTGTATGTGATGGCATGCAGGGAAGACAACTGAAAATTACAGTCTCCTGCAGGGCTGAGATCTGCAGAATCCTGCAAGAGATCGGGAGAGTCTGCTATTCAGGGCATATTCTTCTGCAGTCCTATGCATAAATTCCCTGGGCTTTTTCCCTATTTATTTTTACACAGAAAAAAACCCCTAATATACCTGTGGAAACATTCAAACTCGGCAGGGAATATTTCTGATACTCCAACATAGCAATCATACTTCATGCTGGAAGTTCACTTTCTGCAGGACTTTCACCTCAAACGTTGTAGAGAACTTTTGTCTATATCAAACATGAAAGTTTCATGTCTATTTTTTTTAACTATTTGCATCTCCAATTAGCCAAGGAATTCATTTATTATAAATGAACCTAAATTTTCATGTAATTGTCATCAGCTCCATGGAAGAATGCAGCAAAAAAAAAGGAAAGGAGAAACATAGACTCCTAGACATAACTAGAACAGAATCAGTAGAAAAGTCATTAGAAATTAGGTTGGGTAAAGCAAAAAAATTATAGAGCTCAAAGACTTTTTTCCTTTAAGATTTATACTAAATCCTTCAGCTTCCAATGAAATAAATTAAATACTTGGCTGAAATCTAATGAGTAACCTGTTCTTCCTGTAAATGTGTTCTACTGAATTTCATGCGAAGTTTAAAAAATGTTAAAAATACAGTTAGAAAGGTTAAAAATCAAAAGGTTAAGTAGGACCTTCATAAATACGGTTCCCTAGTTGTAATGTACATGAAAATTCAAACATTTATAGTTTGCATTTCTATGTAAATGCATATAAGAGCTACTTATATTAAAGAAATATACCAGCTGTGTGGGCCTATAATCAAGGTCTTAAAAGATCTGCTGTTTGCATACCCTAGAAATGGGCACATTCTTTATCCCGGTGTGTAAGATCTGAAACGTTTCCTTAGGAAAACGACCGGGTGTCTGCTCTGGGATGTCCCTCCCTGCTCCTCACCACGGGGTCAGGTCAGAGCACCTGCCACCACCCTCCATGGGTGCTCCAACAGGAGTAACAAAGGGTGGCCCAGAGCAAAGCTCACCCACACCGCCAGCTTCAAAAACACTTTACTGCTGAGGAAGTCTCCTTTCTTCACTGCAAGTGCTTGTGTTTGCTGCAGCGGGAGCAGCCAGTTAGCACTTTCATTTATGACACTTTCCCTTATTAGCTGGCAGATAGTTTGAAGTTTCTCGTGCAATTACTGATGAAGTGCCACCCCGCCAAAAGCCGGTCACCTCCTGGCTCTTCCCAGGGGCCGTGGCATTTATTGCCAGTGCCAGTGGAGCTGCCAGCAGCCCCCAGCAGCCATGCAGAGCTGCATGATGCCAGAGAGCAGTGCTGAGGGTTAGGTTGGTTCCTTTTTACTCTAAAGAATTTTTCCCCATAAGTTACCAAGGAGACTAAGGGTTGGATACTTGACACTACTTAACAAAAAACACAGGGGTGGTCAAAGCTCGGAGGGAGAGATAATGCGATTTTTGGGGCAGGTAAAGGACAGAGCTTGAGGCACCTAGGCGCTCTGGTTTTTCAGGTTCCGGGGAGAGAGCACGGCTAAGTTGCTGCTTGCTGCCAGAAGAGTTCAATCAGTGAACTCTAGAAGGATCCCTCTTGAAGGGTCCAGTCCTGAAAAATCTACCATCATCTGCTCGCCCTGGAATTCTGAGCTTCTCTGCCACTCTGTGTAGCGGAGTTTATAAGAGATGGAGGACATGGTTTGTATTTGGAATGAGGTGGGAGCAATTCCAGACTGGGCCCTTTGGCCTGTGGTCTCCTTGAGTCTGCAGAACCTGTGGGCCTTTGTGGCACAGTGGAAATTCAGGTTGTGGCGCAGCAAAAATTCACCTCTCTTTCTTAAGGTATTTCGGGTCCTAACGGGTGTTCACGTGTAGATCTACAGTGCTAATACAGTAGCCACCTTAAGGCGGCAAATGTGTACATTCTTTGTGTGCCTTTTAATGTCAATAAAGTTATAAGAAAATAAATATGAATGCACAAACAATAAACGTCAGTACGACATTTATCACTGCATCAGCGTGGACGTGTCATAACTCGGTCCAACCTCTCAAAAAAACCCTAACTTTACTCTGCGAGAGCTGGGCCAGCCCCGCCCTGCCGTCATGGTTTTGTCGGCACTGCTCCTCTTGCTACAGTGTGACTCTGCATCCGCCTGCCCTGCCGGGACATCCTGCCCCTGCCCTGCTGGGACATCCTGCCATCCCAGCCACCAGCCCAGGACTTTCCACTGTTCCCAGCTTGGTGCTCTGAGGATCCTACAAAGGCACCGAGACCAAACTGCCCTGGGTTTTTGTGAAGCAAAGCCCTCAGGGTTCTTGGTACTGTTTTGTTGTTAATGCTGTAGCTGTTGCTTTTTGTATGCTTTGCTATACATACTAGTAAAGAACTATTTCTATTCCCAAATCTTTTGCCTAAAAGCTTCTAACTGCAAATTTATAATTGGAAAAAAGGGGGAAGGTTTTACCTTCTCCATTCCAAGGGAACTCCCGCTTTCCCTGGCAAATCCCTGTCTTCCCAAAGTGAGACAAGGAGTCTGTAACAGGACAGCCCCGCCAGCAGCTCAGCTCCTCTGGGGAGCCGTGGGCAGACGGGCAGCAGTGAGCAGCCCGGGAAGCTCGGGACAGAACCGGTCGGTGCCCCCACAGCAGTGCTCGCTGCTGGGGACAACACATGGCGTCAGCAGCCATTTCACTGCACTGCTGTGAGTCTGCCGGGGGACACGAGCCCTGTGAGGGACCCTCCTCATCTCACCGTGCTCCTGCCGCTCCAAGAGCTGCTGCTATTGCTGGGCGTGCAGCTGTGCACTTCATCACACCCAGACACGTTCTTCAAACACATCACAATCCTCACCCGTACATATGCAAAAAATAAATATAGATGAATATGTCACCCTGTATTTAGCTTACATTATAAACACACTTTGGACTGAAGAGGCTGCCAAAACTGCAGGCAGATCTGGTGGGAGGCTCAAAACAGCAAGCGTACAAACCTCTCAATTTATCATATTTGAGATTCATGTTTAAGCATTCAAAATGTTTTTAAAAGCCAATTTTATATTAATTTGATACATAACCACCGTTAGTAAGTTCCATGAAAAGAGACTTTATCATATAGTAAAATTGGAAGCATAATTCTGAGAATGAAAATGATGTAATACTTACCAGGTATATTTATTTCACTTTAGGCTTCCATGACAAAAATACTTGCTATCATACCAGGAACAGCAGAGCAGAATGGAAGCCCCCTCCTGTAACCCTCCACTCCTGCTCCACCATAAGATGTTCTGACCTCTCTATTCTAAAACCACAAGGAGAATTTTATGGCTGTTTGTGGGGGAGAAAGAAGTGGAATCACTTCAATTATCAACTGTTTACAAAAGTATAAAGCACATTAAAAGGCCCAGTGCTGAAAGTGTAACTTCAGTTTGGCATCATCTTTTGTATGTAAATAAACACACTTTCAAATGCACTTGCTGTATGTTAGAGACTTCAGAGTGCCATGCTTCCAGACTGCCACAAGAAGCATTGCCTAAAACAAAGGCTGGAAATCTCCTTTGTCAACTTACAAAAATTTTCACACAGAAAGTATACATTTAAACTCCTCTTTTTCAGGGATATTCAAGGGTGCCATATGTTCACTTTTAATTAGAGTATGTCTTTCAAAGTAGACAAAATAACTCTTCAATCACATGACAATGTTATATATTAAAAAACAAGTAAAAATAATCATTTAACAAAACCACATTAATGGGATCCAAAAAAAAAACCACAAGAGCAATTGTGAAAAGGCTTTATATCAGATTGTGCTTATAGCCTAAGAGAAAATGGATGTTGTAGTAAACCATATTACTTAAAGCACAAAGCTGATGTGGCACTGTGTCTGCAAAGAATGTTAATAAGAGGAAAATCAAAATCATAAAAGAATGAGAATGGGAAAGCTAAGCAGAATAGGTAAAGCAAATATTCCAGGCAAGGTTCCCTTTGTAATTACAAAAAAGAAATTAAATTATGAATTATGGAAGAGTCATTTCCTACTCAGAAGGCATGAGAGAGAAGGATACTTGGAACTGAAATGAGTTTGCAGAACCAGGGCTTAGTTTTGCTTGCTTAAAACTGTCAAACTCCAGCTCAATTATTTTAAGGTTACTGCTACACTTCTACACTCATCCATAACAACAGCAAATGAAATAGAACACAGGTTTTTGCTCCCCTCAGGAAACCTCAGGCGGGCACTAACGCAAGAGCTGCTGCAGGCACACAGTGACAGGACCAAACCCCAAGGGACTGAGCTGAAGAAACCAAACCCAATGCTCAGGCCCGGCAGCCACAACGCTGGAGGCTCACCCACCTTGTGAGCCGCGTGAGCACGGCAATGCAGCTGAGCAGAGCCTCCGTGCTTCCCCACGGCCCTTCTGCTAACCCAGGCTCAGAAACACCTGGCTCCTCACACACCACCCAGCTGAATTCTGACAGGTAAACAAAGCCAGAGAACCACTGAAGCAAAAGATGGCAATAACTGGACATGCCACGATCCCTGCACAGGACCTCTCCTTGCCTAAAGACATGAAGCCTCTGTTAGCAGAGCAGGTGCCAACTAAAAGGTTCTCTGGCTTTGGGGAAATCTCATCCAATCTCTCAGCATAACTACCTGTTCCCTGAGTGATCAGGAGAGGAGAACAGCAGACAGAGCAACAGGGCTCTGGAGCTATGTCTGATTTACACCACCGCGAGAAAAAGGAGAAAGGAATTTTGCATTGTAAATGACACAGTCAATCAGACTCACTTCATGTATCCCGTACTGGCCAAGTCCAAACCCAAAAGTTGACAGATGTTCAACCAAGTGTGCTTTCATTAAACCATCATGGTAATCCCATGGCATTTGCAAACACATTTAAAAAAAAAAAAAAAAAAAAAAAAAAAAAAAAAAAAAAAAAAAAAAAAAAAAGCATTGTCTCTTTTAAAATAGTCAAATTTTAAGCAACACTGGGAGACAGAGGCTATAAGGGACCAGGACAAACCAATTTTAAAACATGTCCATTAAATCCACCTTAAGCAGCACAACAGCAGTGCTCTGAGAAGTCCCTGACAACATATGGGCAATGTGAACTGGGAGCATCTGGGCATTCTTGTCCACGTTTCAAGAAATTTTCAGAAGGTAGAAGGTGACTGTAGCGCCCACAAAAACTTCAAGTGCAGGTTTTGTTTAGTACACATGAGTGCGTACATACTCTGTAGCAGATCATAAGAAGATGCTTTGAGCTCAGTTCACTTTGTGGCTGTTTTTGCAGCAAGCAGCCAACACTACCTGAGTGCCAGCAGGAATATGTGCATGGGGAGATCAAACAGGCTGAAGGAAATACACTGTAACATCCACTTAGTCCTCATGCAATACAAAAATAAAGATCCCGTGTTATGTAAAGTATCTTTAACTACTCATCACACTATATATTAAGTACAGCATTTACTGAAAATGTTGCACTTTTAGTTCTAAAGGTATCTTGGTAGCAATCAAAAGGTTGGGAAATGGGCAATATACAAGTAAGTGCTATGCTTTTAACAAATTTCATCCACTAAAAATGATCCAACCTAATGCCATCCAATGTCATTTGGAAAGATAAATACACTCAGATTTTACCTGTAACTTGAGCCTAAATAAAACGAAGACAACAAAACTGAAAGGCTCAATGCATTAGTTGAAAGAGCTGGTAAACCTCAATACACTGTACACAACTTTGCTGATAAAGCTAAAAAGAAAACAAGAACAAGCTTCTAGACAGCACAAACAACACTTTGCTTTCATTTTCATATATAATTGAAATACTAAAGAGAAGCATACTCAGGGGCTCTAAATGATATATGATGGAAAACAGTGATGAAACAAAAATCAAGCAACTCAATTCCAGCATCAATGAACATTCAACATGGGGCAGAGAACAACAGGAACAACCAGCTCTTGATAACTTTCATTTTGTGGAGGTTGTTTCATACAACACTGCCATTTCTGAACTTAGAAAGGACTAATGGGAATTAAAAACCACATCATCACTGAGAAGCAAGTGCCCTGTCCAGTTCAAGCCTACTGTGAAGACACACTGCCATAAAATGAAGGTACTGATCGACGGGGGCTGTGGCAGAATAGGAACAGCTTCCCACCTCGGGAATAAGTTTAATAATGGAAAAGGGAAAGTTGAGCAGGAATGAGCTGTGGCACAATGGCATCTCAGACAGGAGCTCAGAAGATAATATCTGTAATTGTAAATGGGTTTACTTGTTGACTTATTAGAGAGCAACACGGACTTGCAAAGCAGGGCTTTATCAAGCAGTTTTTTCCCCCATCTTTTGGAAGACAAAGTGAAGTTCAAGAAACAAAATCTTTGTTAAAAACATGGTTTTTGCTGTTACAGAAGCAGTGAGCATCCTCTATGTTCAGCAGTAGTTAGTGCTCTCTCATCAGCAACTAGTGTCCTTTGACTCCCACCCACTACACCACAGCTTCCACAAAACATGGATCATACTCCTTGCTGCATAATGATATATACACTGTCTAAACAGGTAAAGTGTAATAAAAGACTGACTCAATATTTAATCCATACTTAAATGAGACTAATTTCTGATTCAATGCACTGATTAATAAGCCAGAAAATACTCTAAATTATAGGTGTGAACAACATGCACCCACTTAGAGTACAAACAACACTGGTACCGCTCCTGGAATTTGTATTTAAACTAATAGGAAATGCTGCTGAACAGAAAAATGCTTCTAATTTAGTCTCCTCCTTAGCAATGTGTACTGTAAAGTGACAGGAGGCAGCACAGAAGACTCAGACTGAAACTCTAAAAGCTGGTGATTCTTACAAAGGATTCCAAGTACCCTCTACAAGTTTAGAGACTATTCACCACATTTCTAACACACTCTAAAAAGCTCTTCAGTTTCTGGACACATGCCAGAAAATTCCCATCTTTCTTACTTTGTTTTGCTAACAAGTCTCATTTATCTAAGGCTCAATGAAGAGAACTTAATTGCAAATCAAGATCACTAAGTTGTAAAATACATTTCCTATCTGAAGACTACAAAACACTGTGCTAAAGAACATCTAAGTCCCCTTTAGTTTAACAAGACAAAATCTATAAACATTTGTAGATTCTGTTCAAGACTATGCTTCGATTCTGTCCCTTTTATTCTTTACACCTCAAATAAAACCTGGATAAGTCAAACGCTTTTGAAAATTACACCTTGTCATCAATTACTGAGTCTCTCATTAATACATGTCTCACAGGCCACGGCCCTAGAAGTACCGTGATGCCTCTTATCTGTGCCATGCCAGCTAATGATTCTTCGCCACATTCTCCCAGACGACGGTAGCTCTCGATAACAGAATGCCAAAAACAGCTACCCCTGGTGATCAGAGAGGCAGGAGATGAACTTCAAAGTCCTTTGTTTACAGCCATTTCTCATTTTCTCCAATGAGCTTGTCGCCAGAAACAGAACACACACTGAGCAAAGACAGTATCCAACATGTATTTGTATTGCAAATAATTTTACCAGTAAGAGCTTTGTGAATAGGTTTGTGTCACACTGTTACACCCCAGTCAGAACTCCAGCTTCAAACACTAATAAACCATCCTCTAAAGAGTTAAAGCCCAATTTAAACCACTCTGCTTGGCTTCCTGCCACACGGAATTGCAAACAGACCCTTCTCAGGGTCTCTCTGCAATACCAGGAATCCTCCAAGCCACACAATGCAAGAAAGGGGACATCAGCAGTGTGCTCAGACTGCGGCTGGCAGAGACCCAGATAACACCAAGCAGATCTAGGGCCTGGCACAGGAGAAATAAGGAATCACTGAAATGTTTAGCTTGGAAAACACCTTTAAGATCATGAAGTCCAAACAATCAATCAACACTACCAAGCCTACCATGAACCCATGTCCCTAAGTGCATGCATATACATACATGCACATACACAGACGTCTCTTAAACACCTGCGGGGTGACAGTCCAGGTGCCCTTGGCCTTGTTGCCCCCCCAGGTACACCTGGGCTCATGTTCAGCCTGTGTCACCCGCACCCCCAGGGCCTCTCCTGCTGCCTTCCAGCCCCTGTGCCCAGCCTGGAGCTGCAGGGGGTTGTTGTGACCCAAGGGCAGGCCTGGTTGAACCTCGCACCCTTGGCTTTGGCCCACGGGTCCAGCCCGTGCAGATCCTCTGCAGAGCCCTCCTGACCTCCAGAAGAGGGACACTGCCACCCAGCTTGGCATCACCCGCCAAGGCGTGAGCGTGCCCGCCAGGCCCGTGTCCACATCACCACCGAAGACAGAAAGCACTGAGCCCTGGGGAGCAGCAGCACTGGCGCTGGCCCCAGCTGGATGCAGCTCCATCCACAGCACTCCGGGGCCCAGCCATCAGGCAGCTCCCAGCCCGGCAAACCTGCACCCGCCCAGGCCATGAGCAGCCGCTTCCACCGCCAAAACGCTCTGGGAATCCGCACCAAAGGTGTCTGCAAACTCCAGGCACACAGCACCCACAGCCTCTCCTCACGCACCACGGTCCTCACCTGGGCACAGGAGGACATCAGGCTGTTCAAGCAGAACTCGCCTTTCATAAACCGAGGCTGGGCCTGAAAAGAGGTTGTCCTCCTTTCACATAGATGGAAAAAATTAACATGACCATTCTGTAGTGCAAAAACGTTCTTCACCAGAAAATCAGGAATGCCTACAGCAAGCATCAGTTTTCCTGATTTGTCTCCCATGGGTGAACACACAGCATACAGTCAATCCAGCTAAACACTGTCCATGGGAAGGCACTCCTGAGGGATAATTTATTACCACCAGCACAGACTATTTGGAGATGTTTTTACCTGGAGCTTTCTGACCACTACTATACGGCCTCTTTACTTAAGTCCCATGGTTACTTTCAAATATGCATAATACATTCTTTATATCCATCAAAAGAGGGATACAGGACTAGGAAAACAGTCTTTACAGAGAAGCGAAGAAAAAATTAGCATAAAGAATACTCATGTGACAGGAAATTTAAACCACACAAGCTGCAACAGCAAAAAGAGATAAGAGTGAGGAAGAAATCGAAGATATACTCTCCATTTACCTGAAATAAAGGAGAAAGATGTTTGAGAGCTCCCGTAGCAAGTCTCCCACTGACCTTAGTGTCATATCACCCAAAAAATTATGAAATGTCTGTCCCTTCTAAAGTAAATATTTTTGCAAATTATTTTCTATTAGATTTAAATACTATTTCTATTTTGAAAGGGGAATTGGACAAAGCATGCTGGCCAGTTAGAAAACAGAGAAGCGTATCTTCATCTCTATTGCTCAAAGGAATATAGAAATGATTTTAAAGCATGATTCCCTGTACATGATTCAGCAGCAGAGATTAACTGGGCATATCTTCACATGAAAAACACAACATACAGAGACAGACTTTTGCAAGTTCACCTTGGGTGGAAAACAGTTGATATCAAGGAATATTACTTCTAGGGCCAGGGAGATGTGTCTGCCAGGAAATAAAAGCAAGGTCAATCCCCATATACAATCACAAAAAAATGCCATTCAGATGTAAGACTGGAAGTAATTTGGAGCTGACACAGGTAAACACAGAACAGACAAGTGCAATTACCAGCCTGCTTTGATCTGCAGGACCATGTCCTTTCTGAAGCTCCTGTGCTATTGTGGCAAGCAAATTTTGCTGCAGAGTATTCTCAAGCCTGATGATAAAGCAGAGTCACAGTCAATGCAACAAAGAGCCGGCGCTGTTTTGGTCAGACAGGATCAGCTGGCACATTAATCATGCCATGACACCATGTCTCTCATGCTCACCTGGGTGCATTATAAACTCTGAAAACCTTTTTCACCTCCTTACACACAATGCACTAGGATGAGGTCCCTTTTGGAAATAGGTGCACTGAAGACAGTACCCATTACAGTAATGGAGGACTGGTATCAGCCTTCTCATCAGCCTTTATCACAGTGGTTAATGCTCTGAAATTCCCACACGTTCATCTTCAGTCTACTGTAAAGTCAGAATTATAATACCTACTTGAAAACAGCAAATATTAGAAAACAGTACATCTACAATTTGCAATACATTCAAAAACCAGTTCTTTACTGACATACCAAATATGTTGTAATAATATGAGTAAGACTGTACCCTAAGTACTAGGCTTACTTTGAAATATTTACACTTCAACATCACAGTCAGGTATTTATTCATAACTGAATATTGAAATGGTTTCACAGGCTACGCTACAAGTGGCTTTATGTTAACTGGTAAAAAAGGACTTTTATATATTCCAACTGTATTTAGCAAGCTCTTTTACATCCTTGAAAACTTGACTGGGATAATGTTGGACTTAGCAGACAGGCTGCCAAAACTCAGTGGGCCAGATTGTTGACCACAGGAACAAAATGCAACAATCATAAAACCAGTAATAACAATAACAGCAACAACAACAGCAGCAGCAGCTTCCTGTGACAGCAGATAAGGTTGTGATACAACTCCAGATGCATTCATAGATTTGGTCTCAACAACACTGATAATACACGAGTCTCTGCAGGCAAAGGAGCAAACAGGATTTGAAGCCGCGTCACATGAAAAGGTCCGACTGTCTAATCACATAAAGCACTATGCAGTGGATTGAGCTTGCCTGTTTCGTGCCTCACATCCTTGTTTACCAGTGAACAAGATTGTCACTAAAACTGTCCAGATAAACATCTCTATTGCCTTGCTGCTGTTTATCACCTGGCACTAGAAGTTTACGCGACAGCTGTAGGAACAGACAGCAGTTGCTGCACTCTTACAGAGGCACAGCTTAGCTGTAGTCTGACAACCACCTTTAGTAGAAGGAAGATTACACAGGTTTGAAGACTAATTGCTTTTCATTCTGTCAATTTTTCTTTAAGATTTCCTTGCCTGTGCTTTATGAAGATGACCTCTGATGTCCACTGCGAAAGTGGGAGGAAGAATCCTATCTACTACTTTCCTAATGAACTCATAAGAATTTGCACTCAGTGACCACTCCTGAAAATATTTCAGTCATTTCTGGCTCACCTTATATGCAATTATTGCAAGCCCTTATGCATGTCTTAGTTTAAAGTCACTGTAATGTAACTTTTAAATTTTGTATTCAAATTCACACTATCGTTCAGTGACTTAAACTTTCTGAGGCTATTTCAAAGTCTTCTCTGAGAGGTGCTATGAAGATGCTCTGGGCCTCAAAACTTACCCACATCTTGAAGAGTTCACTCGTGACTGACTTTTTTAGTTTCTTTCTTTTGTTTATTTTAATTCCTCTGTTCCAAATCAAGCACTAGCAATCCAGATGTTTTTATTTTTGCTGTTTCTGGAAGGCTGGTAAACTCCCATGTTACATCTCCACCTGTCCACTTTGGCACTTCATTTTTGCAGTCATTGTGGAAAATGTGTGTACTGTGCATGTTGAAGCTGAAACTGGCTGTTCTCTTCCATTTTCTTTTCCTTTTTTAGTTTTTTCCAAAATAAGTGTTCCTGGGACTCATTCATATTGTAGCACTTCTACATTTATCACTTGCCAAAAGTTCATGGTTAATTAAAGAATTTTATGTTAAAGGAAGCCAATGGAAGTTGCTCAGGAAGGAGTAATTCAACTTCTGCTCGTAGCCTTGTATCATGTGGCATGTTTGTAGAAATTACCAATCAGTGCCTAATTTAGAAGTTTTCTAACGTGAGTGTTGCTGCTGATTTCTGATCATTGAACATATAAAAAACAAAAAAGTACACACACACACCAAAAGATGCTACAATTAGCAACTGCTAATTCCATTTTAAAGACATCAATGGTTTTTTCAAGTATACTTATTACAGACAATTTTGTAACCTTAATTGAAAGGATAAATATTTTAAAAGGCAAAAAGCAAAAATCCTGGGTACTTTGAGACTGAGAGACAAATCTGTGAAGTTTGATTTTGACTGGGCTATTCTTTACAAGAAGAAAACAAATTAAAGATGTAAGTGTATGTTATTACTCCAAGACAAACCTCTCTTTGAGATGAATACAAATCACCCAATATACGTTTGTTCAGCGATGACAAAACATACAGGTACCACTTGCTACTAACTGCCCAGCTGTAATCACCCTGCAAACTGAAATTTAAAGCAGCTTAATCTCATTTAACAGCAGATCACTGTAGCTATGAGGTTTATAATCAAAAGGGTAGGCTCAAATGTACAGCACACCACCTCAGAAATACGGCAGGGAGACACACGTAAATTTTTAAGGGTGCTGTTAAAACCCACTCATTAAAACCTCTGTAAACACTTAAAAAATAAAATCTTATTATCTTCCTTGCTCCTGCTCCTCCAAAGCAAATAGTCAACTTGAGGAAAATGACACTAAATAGGTCTTCAGTAGCATGGGATCAACAGTAGCTTTTCTCCAACTGTGTCTTCTGATTTAAATAAGGAATTGAGACAATTTTAAGCACTTGCCTTCTTCTTACAGACCAAATGAGCAGTGCCCTGAACTTCTCAGTGAACCCAGTAGAGACAGCCCACAGCTCAGGATTTACAAAATACAGAGACAATCCTGAGAGACACTTGGAGCTCAGCCACTTGCCCACTACTTTGTTATACTTACTCTTCCTGCAAAAGAATCAGATCTACAGCCAGAAGTTGTTCTGTGACTTGGGGGACACACACTGACCCATCAGTATGTGTACCTGGTTATTATGTCAATAGGATCAGTCTAATGTCACCTATCATCCACAGTGCAATGGGAACCACTGCACAACTGTAAAATACAACAGCAGGAGTCAGATCGTCCACTAAGCTTTTCTCAAAGTGTTGTTCAAGGAAAGCAAGTACTCCCCCCTGATCTTCCCATGAGAAAACTGAAGCACAGAATGGTGATGTTATGTGGCCATTGCCACCTTCAGGTCAAAAGCAAAGCCAGAGACAGAAAATAAAACTAAAAAAACCCATTTAACTCAACACATGGAAACACAACTGAACACACACATGGGGTGAATAACAGCACAGCCAATGCAACAAGCCAGAGCAAATAATCTGGGTTTCCTGAGACAAGACTCCCAATGCAAGTCAGGATTTCACAACACGACCTCAGTATCCACTGACACCAGCTGTCAGTGTAACTCACTGCAGTGAGGAAATGCACTATCACAAACATCTGCCATTAACAGCTCACAGTCCTACAGTGACAAGGCAGGCATGGGAAAAGGGATAGACAGCCTCCATTTGCCAACAGCTGAATCATTTCACCTTTCCAGCTCCCTGCTTTTGTGTTCACAAAGCCACGTCTTCATCTTCTAAACATTTTTCTCCCTTCAAACAACGAAAGGGTCCATCTTTATTTTTGCCAGTCTGACTTGCTGAGTAAGGGAAAAGTTAGCCATCAGCCCAAGACAAGGTTATGCGGAACGAGAATACCAATGTCCCTGGGCTTTTCCAGGCAAAAATCAATCTAGGACAATAATCAGTACAAACATATTATATTTCCTGGCAGCAATAATAAGTTTCAAAGAAAAAAAAAGCAATAGCAGGATAACTATGATAAGAATGAACCTGCTGAAGAACAAAATCATCTGCAGGTCATGCAAACTAGAATAATTAGAGCCCATTTATTCTGCTTAACCTGGATCTTACTCTGTGCAATACACACCTTAAGAAGGACACAGAAATTAGACGTATTTTCCTGAATAAAACCCTACAAATTCCAGAAATGTATTCTGCAAATGTTATAGAGTTGGGGCTATAGAAAGAACCTGAGCTACTGATGCACATTACAAAGACACAAATTACATATTACAGCAAAAGCTTAAATCAATCACTCCCAAGATAAAGGAGTCCCTGCAAGTAGTTTCTGTGTACATCATATAACCTTACAGGCAGTGTCATCCCTCCGTCTTGGTCATCATTAAGCAAGCAGCAGTGAAAAACACTTTGTTTTATTGCTTTGTTCCATGGATTTAGGGACGGATGAATCTTATTTATGTTCTCTAAAGTGACAGTTGAGAGTGTTTTGGATGAACAGTTCTTTGTTTAGCTTTAAAACTACAGTCAAAAGGCAGGTCAGAGCACAGCAAGCTATCATTCATGATTTCTTCTTCTCTTACATTAGGAAATAACTCTCAGAATGAAATTAATTCATTTTACACATCCACACAGTGCTTATTTCTGTGGTTAAGACAGCAAACAAAGATGCCAGTAAATAAAAGTAAGCACTGCCCTTCTGACTGCAGTTGATAGACCCTTTTTCAGCAGAACAAACACAAGCGCATGTTTTGAAGTTTAAGTCTGCCTCCTGTTTTTTAAAGACATAGAACGCAAGCCCAGAAGCCCTTTTCCTTATCCCTCACGTTCTCAGTTACTGTTGTTGTGATGCATCTACAGAGCACTGCTGAATCTCCACTGTGAAAGTGCATGTGTACATTGAGGTCTGTCTCTCCAAAAGGACAGAGGATGCCCATGCTTCCCAGACCACAGCCAAGGACAAACTCTCTCTGTCCTTGTGAGCTCTCCCCACACGGAGTGGCATTATCCCCACAGGAGGACTGTTCCCCACAGGCCTGTCCCCCGAGGCTGCCCCAGCAGCAGCCTCCATCCTGCAGGAAACGGGAGGACTGACATTCACAGCAGTCACAGACAACAAACGTGTGGCTGGAAGGGAGTGGGCCGAGGTCTCCCAGCTAGTCTCTTGGGGAAAAGAGAACAATAGAGCTTTAAAACTCTCCACTCTCAGAGGGTTTAGGAATCAACAGTACATCATCAATACAACAGCTGTCTGACAGGGAATAGGGAGGCACTTTGTACCTGGGAGTGATTGATGAGAAGTTAAGGGAGGACACATTAAGTGTAAAATTGTACCAAGTCAAAAGATGAAGGATGGAAGAGCCAGAAACACTCAGCCCAGGCCGAGACAGCAGCCACTTGCGCACGTCTTTCACCTATCAAAACCTGCCAATTTGGATAGATTATGAATCAGTGTTGGATGAACTCTAAACTATGACCATTGCTGCGCACAAATCACCGTTGAGCCTTCACACAGCAGGCATCTTTTGGTCACTAATGACTTGAGATTCAAGCTGCATCTACAAGAAAGCAGTAAAGAATCCCTAATAAGTGTACTGTCAATGCCTTCCCTTATTGAAAACATTTTATCAGGTGGAATAGTCGGTACAACGACACTGCCTCTCCTGGCACAAAAAAAAATGCAAATCCATTACGATGGGACCAAAACTGGGGTTTGCAACTCGAGCCCACAGCGGCTTAGGAAATGCCTGCAGTCACAGGAGGCCATGGGGATGCAGACATGGAGCCAAAAGCCTGCCACGTCTTCCTTTCCCAGTGAAGAGGCTGAGTGTGCAGCCTGTAAAACCTGCTGTCACCTCCAGACTGCAGAACTGCTTTACAGGCCTGACGACAGGGATGCCATCCGCCTGTACGGCTCTCCAGCCCCGCTATCCCAGAGTGGCTTTGCCACACAGGACTCCAATCACAGAGATAATAAGCCCGCTTTTACTGCATTTAGCCCTGATAAATACTCCGGACTAAAAGGCTGTTAGCAGTACCCAGTTTGCAAAGTGTACTTTGCAGTTATGAAGTGTTTACAACCAGCCAAGCCTTTGTCAATAACTCAGCAGGATGATGCTGTAATGTAGCACCTCACATAATGGGAAAGGCACAGTCTCAGTGCTAGTCATATTTTGCTTCTGCATTCTTTACGTAAGACATACACATGAAATACTGTTTATCACCATTAGAGGAACACAGTTATTTGCTACATAGAGAGAAATATCTGTGGACAAGATTTTGACTGGCTTCAGCACAGAAAAAAAAAAAAAAAAAAAAGATTCTCAGACACCTAGAATCAATTACTTCAGAAGCAGTAGCTATGAAAATATAAAAGTAAGTACTGCCAAACTGATACAGACCGACAGGACGTACAGGACCAATTCAGTACTGATATAAGCCTAGTGGAAATTTACTGGTGCGCATGTCAAGTATATAACAGTATAGCTCAAAGTAAGTAATTATTAAGAATGAGAAATATTTGTATAGTTAACTTGCAATATCACAAGGAATAGGGATTTTTTTTAAAAAAATCCTTTTTAGGATCTTTTTTATTATTTCTACAAAATGAATTCAACATTACAATTGCATTACACTTCACTATGATATAGTACCTTTGTTATAGCCAAATTCCCTTTAATTTTCTCAGCCTTAAAGACACCAATCTTATAGTTCTACATTGTGGTTATTTATTTTTTTTTATTTGTTCTGTTTCTAACCTGGTATTCATTTTCCTCCGCAGAGTCATTTCCATTTGGATGAAAGAGAAAACCCCAAGCTTTCCCAATTCCACACTTGACCACCACAAAACTTAGATTTGTTTTCTTTTTACTTTAAAATGATTTGTGTAGTGTTTGGGATTTACACCCAAGTGGGCCTAATTCACTGATACAGTTATAGATCTTGGAAATATCAATTCTCTCTGAACAGCTTCAAGGCTGCATTGGATGTAAAACACAAGGGGGATATATCCTGGCTGGACATTTAGCATCACATTCAGAACTGCTAATTCAGCTTTCTAAAGTAACCTATACTGTTTAGGATAGTCTCAAACAACTCACACCTAACTCCCCAGCTCGTTTATGAAATCTCAGAATTTCCTGTTTGCATTATGCTGACAAGACATGCCTGGCAGCTGGAGGAGAGGAGAGAGGACTGTTTGGAATTTATGCTTCTGATCTTAAAGGTTAATCATCCTCTGAATTTTGTTCCAGCCTTTTGTATTTTGATGAAGCTCTCTGATCTTAAACAGTTACAAAACTAACAGATTGAAAGTACTGATGTATTTTCTAGTTACCATTAGTCAGTATCTGAAAGGCCCTAGTGTATCACATCTTTGCCACTTGAAATTTCAAATCTCCGTTTTTAATATCTGGGTCCATTGATTTGTCAACATTTGGCTACACAACAATGAGAAAAGTCAGAGACTGAATGCAGCAAAATCACTCTTCTCATGCACCTTAAACCATCTTGGTATCTCCACTACTGATACCCACACCTGAGTGAGCTGCTCTGAGCTCCTTCTGTGCCAGTGGAGAGAGAACCAACACAGACAAAGGAGTCAGGTCCAGCTCAGGTTATTCTGTGATTCTAAACTTGTTCTTCAGAGCTGATCAGGCTGTGGCCTGCACTGACTGACCGCAGGGCTGGGATCAGAACCTCACCAGCTGGGCTGGGTGGAGATCACTGCACTGCAGATACAGACGTTCAAGTGACAGGAGTTCCACTCTCAGCGTGCAAAAAAAGCACAGGCCCCTTCAGTTTTGATAAGGGTTTGATGATGTCACTGTGAAAGTTTTTTCACTGCATAACTGTAAATTAAATGCCTGGGTATTTTCTCTTTTGGTGGTTTTGAGGTGCTTCTTTGGAAAAAAAAAATTATATATATAAAAGCCATGTCCCCTGAGTCAGATAAAATTTTTACAATTTCTTTAGCCACTAAATTAAAACATCTGAAGCTGGCTATTGGGAGAGCTGGATGAAAACATACAGAATATAAAAAAAAAATTCATAAATTTGATACAAAACAGAAGAAGACAATGCTGCATCCACTGAAGGCAGCAGGAACACTACCACCTGTTCAAATGGAAGCAGAATTAAAGATTTTTTTTTTCACAAGAAAGCTTTAACCTACCAGAAACTAAACATCTATTTTCCAAAAATACGCATTTTGTGGAATTATACACTCAAATTAACTACATTTTACTGAGATGCTTTCCATTTCAAAAACTCCAAAGGATTTATAAAGCAAAAATGCAGTTGAATTCTCCCTATAGAAAAGCCACACCAACGTATTCTTTTCCACCAGCCCAAGGCAAATAGGAAGATCTGCTCGTACTGCAGTGCTGTGGAGCGCTCTATTTGAAGTTAGCACACCAAAAGCCCAGCATGTCCTTTTCTTTCCTGTGCATTCAACAAGCAGAACGACAGCTCACAGTCTCTCCCTGCCAAGAAGAGAACCTGGGCAGGGCTGAGGGTGAGCTGGCGATCCACAGCTCCTCCCTCTTCCCACGCCTGCCTCCTCAGCCACACTCACCATCGGCTCACTCACAGACTGAAATGTGCTCCTCTCATTCCCAAAGGGAAATGAGAATGATCCTTCCATCCCAACCAGAAATGCTCCAACATAAAGCCCATGTTTGCACTGCTGCAGTCAGCACTGCCGTGTGTGTGCAGTTGCTTTCCCGAGCAAGAAGGATGACCACAGGTACAGTCTGTAACCTCAGCCAAAAAAGAGCACAACAGAAAGCAAATATTAGCTCAGGGAAAACAGAAAATAACATTTACCTGATAAAAAGCCAAAGATGGGTAAGCAGGACAGAGGCTGGTGCTTCATCTAATGCTTAAATTCTGCTCATCTAATGCTTAAATTCTGCTCACAAAGCTAATTCGAATTTTATTTCCCATCATAAATGCATTAGCTTTAAATCTCCAGTACTGCCTGTCATTAGTTTAGAGACACAAGCATTTGTTTAGCCAGAGAAAAACCCATGTTATACACTGGACCAAGTGTAAACTAGAAATTTTGGCAATGTACAGGTATCAATTAGATGCACGCATTTTAAGAACATTTTGCTGTTTTAGAGCAAAAAAAAAAAAACCAACTGAGGGAAGTTTGGGTTACCTTCATTCAAAGACCTAATTTAATGTTCATTCTCTTTTATAGTTAGAGTTAAATTCCCTACAATATATCTTACAATATTTTAGTAGACACTACCCTGATTAGTGTAGCTTAATGTAGAGCAGCTGGCCTAGATGATTAGAGCTAACTGATCCACTGAATGACAGAAACTGAGTCTCTGTGTCTGCAAAAACATCCAAATTTTCATCTCCTGGTTTGCACTGCTCCTAATTTTTGTTTTGCCCCAGCAAAACATGCCAAAGAGCTTGGATTTTCACTACAATTAAAAATGTGTAATTAAAATATACCTTAATATTATGACAAATTATTTACATACTGTTCAGAATCAGCCTGGTTCTATATTCTGATTTTTAAAGATTATGCTCCTGCTCTAAAACTTCTTTTTGCCAGTCCTAGATTTGGGTCTTCAGCTGTTTCAGATACAATGCCTGAGAGACAGCAGAAGGGCCTGACTGCCCAAGTACCCTCCTCGCATCACAGAGGAAGCTTCACTTGCATCCCCAGCAACAGGTGTGAGGATCCAGGGGGGCAGAAGGCGTTTCCCCAGAGCTGCAGACAGACAGACACAGCTCAGTGCTCAGGGCTTGGCAGAAATAAAGTCACCAAGCAATCACCAGCGCACAGAGAGCTGCTCGTAGCCACCAAGATACAGCAGGACACTTCCCTTAAGGCCTGGGCTGCTTCATACGAAGCAGCGTAAAAAAACAGGTTTTTCAACACAATTAAGTAATTTTGCTTATTATTCAGAACAAGAGGCTGGTGTATGCCACAAGTCACTCATGTACAGCCCCTCCACAGAACAATCTGGAATAGGAATACATATTTATGCAGGGACTGTAAGATGGGGGAAAGCGTGCCATGATAGCATGTGCAGCCTTTGTTTACAGTGCATTTTACACTGATGGATTTCAAATAAACTAGCTATCACTTCCCCCTCGCAGGAATAGAAGAAAATGGCACATTCCAGAGAAGTGCTATCTCCAAACAACAGCTGTATGGGTACCGTGGCAAAGGATGGAACTGGCACAGAGCCTCGGCAGCGCTGCTGCTTCTGTCATTTCCCAAAGGGAATCAATGCCTGATTACATTTAGCACGGCCTCTCTTTTGCTACCTTCATTACATCTGCTATGAAATCACAATTCTCTCTTTTCATTTCTTCCCTAAGCTTTCTTTGTCCCGCAATTCCTTTGATTACTAATCCCTTGTTCACAGACTTTGTATCTTTTAAGAACCAGAGCCCACCCTGGAGGACTTTCATGTAAGGTATTACCCCTCTAAATGTGAATTTGCACCCCTTCATCTCAGGAACTGCAAAAGATCTCAGAGGCCATTCCACTGCCTTTAGATTGTCACAAGTGAAAAAGAACAACAAATGTTTACTGTCCTGCCTTCATCCCTCATTCTACAAGGTCTGCAACCACAGCAGTGCCTGTATATCCTCTGTGAGAAAGCTCAATGAGCCTTCCCAATCTGCGGATCCTGATGCTGTTGGTGACTTCAGGGAGAACCCAGCAGTAGTTTCCTGCCACCCAAAATGCCTCCTCAGGGTATGTGACAAACTCTGCTCATGCAAAGCCATTCTAGATGCATTGCTGTCATTGCTGTGGTCTCAGATGGACCTCTGGCATGCCATTAAGGGTGAGAATTAAGTAGGCTATCAGGTTTTATTAGTTCTGTATCCACAAAAGCCAACAAAGTTAGGTAACACTACAAAGAGCACTCTGAAAACACTCACCTTCCCTTGCCCCACTTCCCCTCCCTTTGAAGTCAAAAGCTTCCCTGCAGTGGAAGGAAGGAACACGGGCAAGCCTCACAGCAGTCCTGTGATGTTGCTGAGGTGAGGGCAGAGGGCGTCTGCTGCTCACCCACTCACTCGACTCAAGGTAAGAGGAAGAGATCCAGAGTATGTGAAAGAAGGACAGCAGCACAATCCTCCAGGGGCAGTGTGCTCTTAAATCCATGCCCTTACCTTTGGGATTACAGCTCAGCTGACCCTGTTCTAACAACACTCTGACATTGCTGCAGTTAACGGAGAAGGATCCCATGTTTACTGCAGATAAACCAATTCATCACCACAGCACTGCTGAATACCCCAGAGAAAACATGTTCTGTGAAGTTTCTGGAATGTCCTTAAGACTCATCTACTAATCCTCCATGAACACTCATTAGTAGATCAAGGATTACAAGAATGTTTCTCACACTGTTTTCAGAGGGTTTTTTCTTACTATAGAATTTTATAGAATAAGATATGAATTAAAGCCCCAGGAGACAACACAATGAGAAATTCAAAACCTATCAAGAGTAAAACCAACTTGTATTTAGTACACATGATCTTGACTCTTCTTAGAATGATGTGTAAGACTGTACAGGCTCTGAGAACTGAGCAGAACCTGCCCACAGGGACTTGCTCAGGATGTGCATCAAGGGGGGCCCACAGTCAGCAGTGTAATCATTTAAGGCTCATTTTCCTAAGAACCCAAGCTAAACAGCTATTATTTTGTAAAAGCCTCGAACCAGGAAAACACATCAAGTAAGTTTCCAATTTTAAGTGTGAAGAAGTTCAATCAAATAAGCAGTAGCATAGCAGAGGGGGTTTGAGTGCAGTAAAACTTTGCACACCAACAAAAACTGATTCCTCACACTGGCCTCACCTTTCCCCAGCAGCAAGTGAAGCCAGCACTGGATGCCAGCGGGACAGAACTAATGAGCTCATGTCAGTTCCTGCATTGATTTTGTACTCATCTCCTTGTCTTTAGAAGGTTTCCCTTGATTTTGTTTTTAAATACAGGTATTTTATAACAAAAAAAATGTATACCATGTTGTTGTAGCATTCATTCTAATCTATATACACACAATTTTCATCTGAAGCTCAAACAAAATTTCAAGGTGCGGAAAAACTGGTTCTAGAAGAGCTTTTTTATTGATGATATAACCACTAAAATATGGCTTTACATTGTCCAATAATAGTAGCTAGAGCTGTGTTAATGGTGTTGCTTACAAGAGTACACTGTAAAATGCAAATAGTAGCATATAAAAATAACAATTACTTATAACACATATGAATAGACAAACAAATTCAATGTGCCATTAAAATGTTGTTGTATTTTTACTATGTTTTTTTTCCTCTTTCTCCTTATCGTTTTAAATAATAATAGAAAATCCACTGTCATGCAAAGAAGTTTACCATTTGTGTACAGGACTGCATTGTATGCCTATATACATACATCCTGCATTAATGCAGGACTACAGAAACAGACTGGTGTGAGGAAGCCCTTAACAAGAGAGAAGATTGCCTTCAACAATAAACATGAAAGATTCAAATGAATAAATGCCATCTCTTTAGTATGTTGTTTTTCCTAAGTTTTTACTTTCTATTCAGCTACTCCAAAGGATACTAAAAAATACTAATTATTATTATTATTCCCTATTTCCCAAACTTCCGAGTTACTGAATTTTCCTATGACTGTCTCTCTGCCACCATACAGGTCCAGAAAGAACCATTCACCTAGTTTACAATGGCAAAGTGAACAAAATAGAATCTTCGCCATAAATCAGCAGAACAATCCACCTGACACAAACGCAAACCATAAAATGATCCCATGTATGATCTTTGTGCTCACATACAATACTTCTTCAGATCTTCACAAGATCTGCCCAGGTTAATTTAGTGCTATGTTACACCCAGCCACATCCAAAAAAGATACACACACAAGTGTTTGAGATTTCACACAAATACAAGAACAAGAATAAGAAATCAGGCCACAGGTCCCCACTGCTCAGGATCCTGTCTCTGAGAGTAATCAGCCAAAAATGTTAGGAAAAGTATGTAGAACAGAAAAAATACACACAGGTAATTTCCAAATCACGTGCTCCCACCTATTGGCAATGTGTAACACAACTTGCTGACCTTGGGCCTTGGTGAGCCAGGGCTGGCAGCCACCTCAGTGCAAATGCACAGCTGCAGTGCATAAAACTGTGTCTCATTGCTACCTGCACATAATTCATTGCTCTTCAGACACTGAACCTCCAAGGAAAAACAATACTTTGTGACCCAGGTGAGCAACTGCATGCCATCAACAATAAACTGCAAATAATTCAAGCAAACAGTTTCTGCCCAAGGGCTAACATTTGTTCACAAACGATGTCAACATTAATAATATATAAGTGAAGAAGAATGCTTGCTCATGAAGGATTCACAAACAAACGCTGCTTTAGCCAGATAATTTGTTTGCAACAAAATGTTTGGCCAAATCCCGTGCTTGGACAGCTGCTAATTTTTAGTGTTCTCCCTTTCTCTTCACTCCCCCAGGTCTCATCAGGAATGAAGGGATGGGGACTGGAAGGTTGCCTGAGCTCAGTCTCTTCTGACTCCTTTAGTTCCCCCAGCAAGAGAGAAACAGGAATCAGCCAGGACCACATTTCCACTGCTTTCCATGAATTGTAACTATTTCAAAGACGCTTCTCTTTTCCCTCTTTCCCTTCCCTCCAATTCAAGGTGCTACCTAACATAAGAAGCAAAAACACATCAGTGACATGTGTCTCTCCTGCAATTCCTTATCACATCTCAATGCTACCATCTGAAAGAAAAGCAGACTACCAGAAACTGTCTGCTGAAAACCACATTACCTACAGCTCACACTGATGCTGATTATGTACCAAACAGGGGAAGCCCCTTCTGAATATTTGTCCCAAATTCCATGTACACCTTAGTAATCCCCTTCAATCTGCAGCACTTTCAAACCACATTTCAAAACAGCTAGAGGGTTTAAACTAAGAATTTGTACTGAGTGGAAGCAAAAGTGAATTAATCCTTAAATGCAGTACCCCCTCCTGTACTGGAAATTTCAGGCCGGATCCATTTGAATTTCTCAAAGTAACTTCAACGCATAAAACTGGAGGCCATCTAGAGACAGAGCCCTCCATTCCCTCTGTAATCAGTCAATAGGGAGAAGACAGCCAGTTCTCAGAAAATTATACAACAAAGAACAGCTAGGAAGAGGTTGCTAGTAGGAAGTAACATTGCATCCAATTCCCCTCCTCATGCAGGGATCAGACACCTGTCTCAGGACATCACACCACTCCGCCTGACATGGTTTCAGCCTGTGCCTCTTGCTTCCAGGTCTCACTTCCAGACAGAATAGGTCAGGTAGGGCAGTGTTTCAGCCCAAAACAAAGCTAAAAAACTCCCTATTGTTTTTTCTGTTTGTTGGAGGTGCCACACACACTGTTAGATGATTAAGATACAAGAGGAGGAAGGATTGATCCATTACTATTCCAGTTAACCAAATAAACTCTGTGATGATAACAAGCCTTAGCTAGCAGTTTATCATCATAGTCCATAAATTAGGACTAAGGACAAATTTCTAAATCACTTGCACTGCTTTGAAAATTTCATATTGAAATACTGAAGATTCCTACAAAAGTCTCTTTGTCTTTTAAATGAAACAGTAACATAGCACGCTGACTAAAATATATATCAAACTAAAATAATCCCTAGTAAATTAAACCAGAGAAACAGTGTACTTCCAACAGCTATGCCAACTACTAAAGAAGTTATACAGATATTTTCATTCTTCTAGATCTTTTCCACCAAAATAAACTTAGCAGGCGATCCACTTCACAGTTCATAAAATGCATATGCCACTGTAGAGGTATTCACTGTATACACACCAATACTATTTTCAATCTCTGCCATGTGAATTCATGAGTGCCAGCAGAAAGCACATGTTTCTAGATGCCACTTAAGTATGTCTTAGTCTAATAACACTGTCACACATCAGAATCCTCATTGTTTTGAACAGCAATGAAGACAAAACTACCACTGCTAAAGATTTTGCCATCACACCAACCACATTATGCCAGGCACTCTGAAAAATATGTTTTCCTTGGCCTTCCAAGTGCAACTACAAAATGTGTGTAAACAAGCACCTTGGAAATGATTTTTTTTTCATTAATAACTGAAATACCTAACTGTGAATCTAAATGTTTCTGTAACCCAAGCAGTGGATGTGCCTATGAAGAGATGCACATGCAGTCTGCCATGCCTGCTTAATATATTTCCTGACAAAGTCCTCAATGCAGCTAATCTTGGCCTTAACTTGGCCTGCACTAAAATCAAACGGAGATGTGGGAATTGTGAGGGAGTAGAGAACACCGGAGGGCTTTGAGCAGCAAGGGAGGGCCATAGCCAGCAGCCCTGTGCTGCAGAGAACAGAGGAAGGACACTTCCCAGCCCCAGCTGTCCTGTGGGCGCTGGGCAGTCATCCTCAAGTGCCAGCCTTTCCAAATGCCACAGCAACGTCCTCTCCAAGGAATGCTTTTGTGTCCCCACTGTCTCCCATCCTGCCTTACAGAGCCGTTCCTCAGAGCTTGAGCCCTGATGCTTGTGCCTTCCCCCCTCTGTGGTGCTCAGCGCACAGATCCACAAGCCCAGACACTAATCTTTCATTCCAAAACATTCAATTCACGTAGTATCCCAGGTCTCCAAGGGCATCTTGAAGTATCAATATTTTGCTTTTGTTTCTACCTCTCACAACAGGTATTCCAAAGATCTGACTTGACTTGAAAATATGCACATGTCTACAAAGGTAATTTTAGTCCTCACACACAAATAGTGTCTCAAACCTATATCTGACTGGGAAAAAAATCAAAGAATTGCTAAATATTTTTGAATGCAGAAATCTAAGCCCCCCTACAAAGAACATTTCATACTCTTACAGTCCATTTCTGAAGTTCAACATCTCAGATCAAACTCTTAGTTTGATTCCTGCAACTTAGCTGTCAGGTTTTGACCCTGGGATGGCAATTTTGGAAGCCTTGCAATATTTGGTTTGGTGAGGGTTTTGTTTTGGTTTTGTTGTTTGTTTCTTTTATTGCTTTTGTGGTGGGTTTTTGTTGTGGTGGTGGTGGTTGGTTGGTTGGTTGGTTGGTTGGCTGGTTGGTTGGTTTTTTCCCCCATCAAAGTTAATTGATGTTAAAGAAAACTAACAAAGTTAACCTTTTTTCACATCAAAGTTAATTGATGTTAACACTATGAAAAGTTAATTAAAGTTAACACCAAAGCTAGTACTTTCAAATATTTCAAATACTTCACAAAATGCAATTACAACCTTATCTCTATTAAATGATTGGGGGTTTATCCCTATCATTTGGCTTCCAGCCCCTATGATAAGAATTACACAGTCAAAAAACACCTCTGGCTCCTTTAGAACAAAGTTTCTGGACTACACAATGGATACAGTTGTAACATCTACGGAAGTGACTAAGGAATGGACACTTGAAATCTGGCATCCTAAACCTCATTAAGCCCTTCTACACTGCAGAGAACTGCAACTGCTTCTACCAAAATCTGACTTTGGCTCTGAGTGGGGAATCAGCACTGGAGAGCTGAGTTGGCCAACCGCAGGATCACAGCCAATGCCCTCTGGCCCCGGAGGATTTAAGGAATGCAGCTCGCTGAAGTGACACAGATTTCTCACAGCATCTCCACATATGTGGAAGATACAAAACACAAAGTTTCATTTCTCTGGCTGTTAGAGGTAATGGGATGGGTTAGTTACTCAATCAATGTTAACTTGTCAAACCACTAAACAAAAATGCATTTTTATTGCAGCAGAAAAAACCCATAGATTATTTAATTTCCTTTAGAGGCTACCTAAAGACAACAGCATATGCCCTGTATTAGTTGAACAGAGAAATCTGATCACAGCTCTGAACTACACTGGTATTTACCAGCAGCAGGGAGGCTAGGATTTTAGAATAGCAGAAGAAGCATGAAGCTCAGCTTACCTCCTTCTCCTAATTAACGTTTTAAATACCCCCAAAATGCAGTGTCCCTTCAGGGAAAGAGAGTTTGTCCAGCCCCCCAGGCACACTGGATTAAAAACTGGGCCTCAGCAGCAGACACGAGTGTGCTGGAGTGATTGCTGCCAGTTATATTCAGATCAACCAACCTGAAAAATTGTGCTAGCACTGGTGGCATTTAAAGCTGTAATTTTTATCATCAGTAAGTTAATATGATTTATATTAATACCATCTTCCTTGAAAGAAAAATAAACCTCTCAATACAGAACTTTTTCTAAAGCACCCTCCCTCACTTCAGCATCAAACCATTTAGCTGCTATTAACCCAGTCACACTGAGGCAGATGAGGAATTTACCAATAAAATGAAGGAACACAGTTATCTCACTCCTCACCTCTGATTTTTGGAATCTAAACAAAGCAATAAAATTGCAGGCTCCTTTCATTGTTACTGGCATGTCTCATTTTGTAATAATATTGAGATGCTTGCAATCTCAGGGAACATTACACATTTTGAAATTCAAGGTCATCTAGAAGTGCTAATGCAATGTATGTAATCAATTAACACTGTTTTGTATATGCATTAGTTTTTATTAATTCTGTGTTTATTAGGTGTTAGTTAAATCCAGTTCTCCAACTGATTTTAAAGTAAATACCTTCCTATAGTCCCAAGGAATGAATTGCCTTTTGCTGCAATAGCAAAACCCCATGATTAAAATGTTTCTAACAGAACTTTTCTAATTATTTCAATTCAAATACCTTCCACTGTGGGAGGCATTTTGGCTGTGGTCTGAGAGTTCTATCACCACAAGTGTCCAAAGATATCACTTTAATACACACTCAGAAAGGAACAAATGCTGTTTATACAAGGTGTCATTCCCACAGAGACCAGACTGGCAGGCAAGTCTGCATTCTTATAATTCCATTCTTCCTCAGGGAACAATTTCTGCCATAAAAGTTTTATTCCCACTGAACAATTTTAACTTCCCTTAAAGAGAAGAACCTTTTCTCACTGCAGGATAAACACAACTTTAAAGATTCAGGATGGAAGTTTAACTCATTCATGTAGGGTCCAACGTCACACTGCAGCCAGACAGTTCCTCTTGCTGGAGCCTATGCACAACACCTTTCTGTTTCCCAGGTTGTCTATTGCCATAACCCCAACTGGGGGAGGAGAAAACCACTGGGATGTAGGGCAGGACCCTATGAGATGTGCACTCCTAAAGATGAGCATTCCATACCAATACAAGAAACAGGCTCCCATCCTTATGTACTCTCATGAAGTAAAACAGTGAAGATGGACAAAGCAATGCTTGCTTCATTCCATTAATAGTTATAGCTCTGAAAAGAGAAGCAGTAATAAAACACTTCTAAATATTTAGTGATTCCAAAGAAATCTCTCAAAAATCTAACATCACAGAATGTATGACAATATTTTGAATCAAAGATGTAAACACATCAAGAACTGTGATACAAAGTACAGTCAGGTTTTCCTGTTCCTCTAATTGTCTGTCTGCTGTCAAATATTCTTCTCCTATCTGGGCGAAGGCCAAGCTTCACGTAGAGCTGGCAGGTTCCCCTGATTTCTCAGTGTATAAAACACCATGAAAGTGAAGCATTACAATTCTAACAGCACTGAAGCTGCTGTATGTGCTTTCTGTCTGTTGTAATAGCTTCAACGTACTAATTAAATAATGGCAGCAACAATTCTGAACCCCCCAATGAAATCAATATGGGTCAATGATGTCAAAGCATCAAGCTGTACAGAAGGTTGGTCTATGAGCAGTTCTGAAAAGAACTGCCAAATCTGTCACTCTTCATGTTTTATCTTTTGATGACATCTGTCACATCTTTCTTTTTCAGTGACGCCATGAACTTGTAGGGCTGGGATTAACCCTTTCTATATACTGTCCACTGACTCTGCTCCAGCTAAGAAATTTATACACTTAAGACCTAAACAGAACTTGTGTTATAATTTGAAGGTATGCTTGCAAGCATTGAGGATTGATAAAACCAGAACCATTTCATCCCTAACATTCCCCATTCAGTGGTCCAAAATACAGAGAGCCAGCTACTCTAGCCTTATGTAGCATTTCATTCCTATTTCATGATCCTGATCCACGATGAGCAGCCAAGCCTAAAACTTAATACCTACCTGAACAGAGTATTAAGCCAGAGACTCCAAGATCAAGCATTACACTTGACCTTTTGGATTTTGTTCCAATCAATACCTCAAAAAATTGATTTTCTCTTATTCAGTATACCCAAATGCTTTCATTAAACTGAAAGATTACATGACCTCCCCACAGGGAAAGGCCACCAGAACCTATTCTCTAGTCTGTGTTATATAACAGCCCTAATCAACAACAAGTGAGCATCTGAGAATACCAAACATGTCCGCCTCAATTATTATACAACAATCATACCAGCAGTGGTGCTCAGAGGAAATTATGACTAGAATGTTCAACTATCAAATTTTTAGACTTGGTTAAATGTCTGGCAGCAGAACACAGTTGGATTTGGGCTGCACAGAAGTGCAACATCAGCCATTGCCAGTTCCTTGTAGAACGATATGAGAACATTTCCTGAGTCAAATGTATCCAAGAGCTCCCATACACCAACTCCCTGGGAAGTGACCACCTCCCCCTAAGTGCACTTTTAACCCACAATAAACGAGGTAAGCACATTACTGTGACTGTTTGGTCACTACTGTGACCATCAGCTATCAGTACAAGCACCGGTAAGTGCTTTACTCCTAGAAGTTTATACTTTGGTGATGTCCAAAGGATAAACCCCAGGTCCCTTCCCACCAGGCAGCTCTGCCCCCAGCCTGTCGTGGTGCTTGAGGTCACTGTGCCCCAAGGACAGCACCTGACACTGACACTTTGTACTAGCTGGATCCTGGCACTGGTCAAATAAATGGAGAGTCCTTCTAGTAAAATATCAGAGATCCTGTGTATGCACGTAAAATAAAAAGAGGAGGAATGGCCTTGAGCCTTTGGTGTGCGAACAGCCTGTGGTTTCAGACCTAAAACAGGGTCTCACAGTAAGTTGAACAGACAATATTTTCTGAGATCTGTCCCTTGTCCCAAATCCATTTGTTTTGTACAAACTCTTTGCTTCAATTCAATACCACAACCTTCTCCACAGCTCTCATCCCTTCCTGGAGGTGTCCATTACAAAATTACTACTATTCTAATCCATGCAAGAATTTTCCCCTCATGCTGTAAACCCTGTCTGACAGAGTTCCCTCCTCATCTTCTGCCCTAAACTGCCTCAGTTTCTCATTTACAAGAACCAGGTTTTTTCATTAAAGCTGATTACTATTAAAGAAATCATGAGTTCTTGGTGCTAAAGAAGTTGATGTCTGTTTTTACTATCAGAGGTCCTGCTTTTGCTTTCTTCCAAAAATACTCTTCTAGATCCAGCAGTCTCTCTTTCCTTTCTCCTCTGCTTTTGCCTTTGTACTACCTGGATTTACATTCTTCTACCCTAATTCCACAGTGCCAACAATCCAGAACTCCTTTATGCCAGCACCTTCCTTCGATCCTTCTCACTCCAGCTGTTCTTTCCCCGCCCTGTGCCTGTTCTTCACCCCAGATAAGGGCTCTTAGGCTGAGGTTGTCTGGGTACAGGCATGGAGAAGGAGAAGAATGAAACAACAGCTTTAAAAACAACTCTACCCAAGACAGAAAAAAACCACCAAAACCACCATGAGGAGAGCAGCATTGCATGGTAGATGTCCTGAGTATTCATGAAAGCTCAATAGCAAAGACATTCCTTTGCCTGTTGTGCATTCAAAAATAAACAAACAAAACATTTTTGAAACTTGCATTTCTTTCAATAAAATTAATTGTAGAAAATATGAGTTAGGATTAGCCTGTTGAAAAAAAAAAAAAAAAGAAGTCAATTTTTTAAGCAGCCCTCAAAATACCAAGCATAGAAAAATAATAAACAGAAATTTTAAAAGTGCAGTTTAACAAATGCTTGATCTCCATGAATCATCAAGTCAAAGGAGAGAAAAAAACCCAACAAAATAAATTTATTGCATGGCAACACTGAAATGGTAGGAGTTTCATCTGGCAGAGAAGAAATAAGAGAAGGAAGGTTAACCATTCAGTGCCTTAAATCAAAGCTGCTATCTTATTTTTCCCTCAGTTCATTCCAAACATGTTTGTCTAATTATAAACTCTAGGAGATCCCAGATATGAAAACCGGGTTTTGTAACACAAGGGCAGGACCTGGCAGTTATCTTGTTAAACCTCACACCTGCCAGGCCTGTAGCTCCCTGCATGCTCCTTCCAGCCCTTCTCGTAGATGGGTGTCCCACTGGCCAAGCTCCAGGCCCCTGTGATCTCCCCAGCCAGCCACAACTGCTGGGAAATTATGGAAAGGGGCTCGGGCAGCACCTCTGCCAGCTCCCTCAGTACCCCTGAGTGGGTCCTACCCGTCCCCTTGGACTTGTGTCAGAAGCATCCATAATTGTTTCAGCTATAACTAAATGGGAATGTCAAGGACCTGAATAAAAGAATTATTGCACTTCTCTTGTAATCTTTTTCCAGAGCAATAACATTTTGCGACATTCTTCCAAAAATCAAAACATGTCCCTTGTCTGCTATAGTAAAACTCCTGTATCAAAGATCATGTGGATGTTTAATTACAAGTGATTCAGCTTGGATTTATATATCGATCAGCAGACCTAGCAGGAAGAAAGAAAACACCTCAATGCCTGGACACCAGTGACACGAGGTTGTGAGGAAGCTGAAGGCTGGTACTGGTAGGTGGATACACACATAGGAACTGCTCACACACCGGTGCCACGTGAGTGAATGCACAACTGATTCCAACCTTTAAGCGGGACCTGCAAGGGGCTGACAAGGGTGAAACACCCCATCCTATATTCTCATCTACTCTGCAGAAATGAACGTGGCAAACACGGGTTTTTACCCGTGCGGGGGAGACTTTTCCCAAGGTGCTGATAATCTGGCTGTCTCAGTCCCTTTCCCCATGGAGTACTAATCCAGAATAATGGGACACAAAAGCTCCCCTTTAGAATGTCACCTAAGTTACCTGATTCAGTTCCACGTTAAGTGAGATGCAGATTAGAGACACATTGTTAGAGCCTGTCTCCCTAACCCTACGGGAAGACATTCAACAGCATGAAGGACAGCTACCTACAAGAGAAGAACATCTTTCATGCCAGGATGTTCAGACTAAACAGTATACACCCCCTGTGGTACCAGAGCCAAGAACATTTCAGCTGTATGGTGTTTTCATGGCTCTTGACTTCAGCAGGCAGACTGCATTTAACAGAAGAGTCATACTGCTTTTTCATCACATAAAATAATTCCCTTTCGTGGGGAAGTAAAGAGAATGAGAAGCCAGTGCAGCTGCCTGATGGATGTCAAAACCTATTCCATTAAATAAAGGTAATGGCAAAACTCAGGAGAGGCAGCAGTACTTTATAGTGAGTTCCCATCTATTCATTTTGTTTCAAAGCCAACAACAATTCCTATAGTCTTAGACTCCGAGAAAACGGAATATTTGCATTTCAGATTTTATCAGTCTTCTAATGACAGTACCTACAGCACACACAAGTACGTTTAATGCATACTCACAAGCTCTTAGGGAATTATGCTCAAATTCAAAATGCATGAATGGAATCAGTATAAAATATGATAGATGAATCACCCTGAGTATCAGGAGTAAACCTACCCTAACAGTGACTACACAAAAGATTTACCTCTGAACTCTGTTCTAATCATGTAATGTACAAATTAGAGACAAGCAGAGACAGTAATTCATTCCATGAGGAACAAAAATCAGCACAACGTAAGCCCAGTAACTGCTATGTTAAACCATGGAACTCGATCAGTAAGCTCCTCTGACAGACATACGATACGCAGAGGTGCAGGAGGACACTGCTGCTCTGCCTTACATGTTTCTATCCAACCCACTGCCACCCCTGTTCATCAGCTCTCCTGGAAAGTGCTGAAATAGTGCATCACTCACTATAATGATGTGTAAAGCTCTCCATAATTTTTAAATTCGTTTGTGTTTGAGAACATGAAAAACTCTCTAATGAATTCATAAATGCTTTCCTACATGGTTACTGCCTTTCCTAAATGATAACAATGGAAAGAATGGGAACTGAAACAGAGCAGATTTCTTTTGCTGCTGCTGCTGGCTGCTTCTGCATTAAACTGTGGCAAGTAAAATAAGGCAGCACAGACACACACACGACACTTGGAGCCAGCCTCTGACAAGGCAGCAGCACACGGCGCCAAGTAAATTGTGCAGAAAGCAAAAGACAAACAGCAGCAAAACGTGGCAGAGGCTGCAAACTTGTAAAGCACTACAAACATTTACTCTTTTTCAAATACATTCTAGGCACAGTGGGACATAAGGCGTTTCATACATTTTTGCTGCAAGTGGCCTAAAGTAAGAAATACCAGGTAAGTGGAAACCTAAGCAAAGAATACAAATGTCCTAGAGAAGCACTTAAAAAAAAATTAAAAAATAAAAGTACTTCCAGTAGCTGAGAAAAAGAACAGCAACAGAAGAAAGGTCACTGGCATACCTATCAAATTAGATGCTGAACATTTAAGAGGCTAATTTTGACATACTTAAGAAGATCAGCAACTCTCTAGCCCTTGATCTTCGTGTGTAACTTATTGCATTAGTTTATGATATGATCTGAGATTTTAATATTCAAAAAGAGAGAAAAATATACCAATGGGGAATCCCCTCCCATTCTGAAATTCTGCAACTTAACCACACTCACATGACAATTATTTCTGTCAGCAGTTAAGTCATTTGACTAAAAAAACTCTTAGCGAGAGTAGGAATTCTCTCATTCTCTGCATCCCTGATGTAATTTATAACAACCTTTTTCAAGTAGAAGATCCATATTTGAAGTTTATCAGTACTATGGCAATCCCTACCACATTAGGAATGGGCAATGACAGGAGGCTGCTACAGTTATCACTAAAAGTACAAAAACCATCACAAGCAGATTTGGATTTTGTGAATAACCCCAGCAGTAACAGCTATTGGAAACCTTTTCTAAAGCTGGATTCAAGTAAAACTTTGTTTTATCAAAATTAGGAAGTCTGCAGGTCAATTGTTACAGAGGCTGGAACTCACTGTTTCTCTCATGTTTCTGTGTTCATGAAAGGGTGAAATATTAGATCTTGGTCTTTATATGAACATATGAATTACTGTCTTTCTTTAAAATGTTGATCTTTTGATCAGCAAGTATCTGATAGAGAATTCCAAATGCCATGGTATTTATGTAAGGTGCAAATGCATTCAAGGACATTTACAGTTTTCTTTTTGGAAATGCTCTGAGGCAGTGGTGCTTTGATACAACTCCAAGACTTATCCGTTTACAAGTATCTCAATTCCAACAGCGTATTTCTACTTGACTTTAAATCACCCTGAGAAGAACATTGAAATTGCTATGTCAGATAAGAGCACTGGATCCCTTCCAGCTTTCTGTCTTGGAGTGGCAAGTCCTGGGTATTTTAAAGGAAAATGCAAAGATCTTCATAAGAGACAGCTCTTATTCAGTAACGTGGCCATACAGTACCTCGTTTTTTTCTTTTCCTACAAGCCATTAGTTACTTTCTGGCTTTTACATTGAAACAGGAGACTTTTAGCTTTTACTGAATACCCCATGTGAACTCTTCAAGCACCTAAACTGCCCCAGGGCACATCACCTTAGAAGCCCCTCAGGAGATGCATTGTGTGTTTCAATTATCATAGTGTGAACTAAACGATACAGCTGAAATACGACATACTGGTGATGCAAAGAAAAAACAAAGGCATATTTGGCTTTCCCTGAAAAGTTCTTCTTTCTTACTTTTCCTATGAATTTCAAACTAATTAACACTAGAGGACCACTCTATTTACAGCTGTTCTGTATATTAGATTTGTACACAGTTATCTTAAGATTTGGGTTCTTTTTAGTCCTGCATTGATAGAATAAAGCACATTTGTTTCCTAGAAGTTTTCAAAGAAACACAGGAAACTGCTCAACCCAGAGCAGCAGAAACGGCCACAGGAAGCATCTTTGTTGTGTTAATTATATTGGGATATTTCTGTTCCTGCTCTGGATTTCAACCTGGTCAATGTGCCTAAATCACAAATAAATGATGGCACAAACCTATGCTGGAAGACCAATCCATTTCCCTAGGACACACACAGAAGATCTTCCTGTCACGTATCTGTGACAAAAGAGGTTCCCTGTAAGAGCACGTGGATGGAGGCAACCCTGCTTTCTGTCTGCTGGAGGCAAAATGGTTTCAAAACCGAGTCCATGTTTGTGTTTGTTTCTTCCCAGCTCCTGTTACCACTCAGGGACACAAAATTAAGCTGTTGACTCACTCAGGCTCAGCTCTCCTGTGTCTCCACCACACAGGCTGGCCACAGTCTCTCCCTGGTTATCAACTGCAGCATTTCTTGCTTTTCCACCACTACTGTGTGCAGCTAAGCTGCAAGGGGAAAAGGTGCTTTTAAGCCTCTTACCTACTTAGGAGATACAGAGTGCTGGATAGAAGGATTTACAAAATACAAAAATACAACAGGCCTACCCTAATATTCTGGCAGGAAAAAGAAGAAAGAGTGAAAACTCCGATTCTTCTCTTCACGTCAGCTTCCTCTCCTCTCACCCTTCATCACTGTGTCCATCAGCAATTAACAGTTTGCACATATTTACTGTTTTACACATGTATTGAGTCACTTTCAGTTGGCTTGTCATTTGTTTGCTGTCCTGTCCATTGGGTGAAAGACACTTAATGTTAATCAACAGTAGAGTACGTTGTCACAGAATCCAAAATAAATATGCAGGAATGCAGAAGGTTTTTTTTTTCTTTTAAATTAATTATATATGGGAGTCTGTTGCACTTATTTTAAATGACCCAGACATGCTGGGGGTTTGGTCGTACGGTTCTTTTTTTATGTAATCACATTTCATTTAAGACTGTTATCTGGGGTAGAGATGAGAAAGTGAGCTAATATATCATTTTAAATTTGAAGATGTGGCTTCTTCAGAGCCCTGTCTGCCAGACACCCCAATGGGAAAAGACAAAGAAGGATGGCAAATACAGAATGGAACAGTCAAACATACCTGCATGTATTTAATCTTCTTTTAAACCATAAAGTTCAAGTCTGCCATTACTGGCATGGATGGGTGACCCCTGCCTAGGCAGCAGCTGATTACAGGCAGGTTAACTGAGATTGTCAGCATAATTAACATTCTGAGCCTTCTCAGGAACACCAGGCTACCAAAGCTGGAGTATCTACAAGCTGCCACAGCTTGCTTAATTGAAAAAGACTTGACTGAATTACTAAGAGCTAAAAAATCTGAAACTTTTGATGAAAAAGAGGACAAACTTCTTTTTGCAGGAAAATGGCAGAAAACAGCATTAGGCTGAAGCCAGGGAAGGAAGCGACTAAGCATCCAACTGCAGCCACTTGGAATAAATCATTTCTATGCTAGTCACAGTGGGAATGAGCACAATTATATGCTTCATATCTTTGTTCATGTTTTCCTCTTTCAGTTGCAGATCTGCTCAACTGTCATGTTTCGTTTTCTCTTCAAAATGTTACTAATGCTGTCTAATAACACATCATTTTGTCTCAGACTGGAACTCACAGCCTCAGAACACCACACTGAAGTCCATGGAAGAGTTCTAACAGAGGAAAGCTGGAATGCTTTTTCCTTTGTGGAGGTTTTCATGCATAAGCAAGTGATAAGAGAGACTGGAAATTATTTTAAAATATTTCAGCTTGTCAAATGAAATCATTCTCCTCTGCCCTCCTGCCCCCTGGGTGCCTGTTTAATGCAGAAGAGCAGTAAGATAAGGAAGTACACCAATAAACATCTACTAATTCAGGTCTGATCCTAAGAAATGCTTCATATACCTTTTGTTTCAAGAAGCTCAAAATATGTCAGTTGCAATTTTTACAAGGAAAATTAAAGGTAATATTCAGCAAATATTGAAGTCATTTTCAAAATGACTTGTTTCTTGTAACATTAGAAAGGTTCTGTAAGTGAACAGACATTAAACCTATTAACCACAGATAGAAGGTAATTCTGCATTTTAAGCAGAAGTCTGTGTTTCTATATTTAACAACTACACCACCTTCACATGGGATTCTTCTATTTGGCCACTCGAGCTCAAAACAAGGCATCAAAATAAATGACACCCATAATACACAACAAAAATTACAGTAGGCACGGAATAACCTGTAGTGGAATTCCAAAAAGGAACAGACAGCTGAACTGATGGAAAAGGTATATGTTTGAATATAACTAGTGTCAGACAAAGTCATGCAAATCATCTGTTAAGCTGATATGCTTATTGAACTGCATGCCACTATTTCTCGCTCATAAATGAAGACGCTGAGACCCCAAAAAATTAGGATGAAAGCTCAGGTTTGGAAAACAAGTTATAATGGTTTCTGACACGATGTGGACGTCATGGCTTTCCTATAATGAAAGTTCTTGCCAACTGCCTTCCTCCAGCAGTCAAGAAGCCACTGCAGCCAAGAGATATTCCAGGGCTGACAGAATAATTAATTCTACAGCCTCAGTACACTGCGAGATATCAAGGCAGCTTCATCTGGAGCCCCACAGAGTTAAATGCATGGCAGGGCACAGGTCTCAAACTCCTAAGAAATGTGTGAACATGCATCGTCACTGTGTGCTCCATGCTGTGCAAATGACAAATACTAATCCCTTCAGAGATGTACCAAAAGGGCAGGAGTATAAAAGCAGCAGCTACAGGCAAAGGCATGAGGGCAGAGTGAACAGCTATGGAGGCAAGGCCAGCCCTGAGGGTTTTAACGACATATACATGGAACACTAAAAAGGTCTGAAGTTTGGTGAACAACAAAACCGTGCAAATGGCCACACGGCTGGCACTACCTCACACCTCATCTTTAGCGTTGTTCTTGTTCTCACCAACACAACATCACACGCTCAGAGCTCACTCCTCTCCCTCTGGCCAGAGCTGGACACTGTCAGCATTATTGGTTTTCCCTGGGACTAGGCTGCAGCTCTGCTTGGATTCAGTTATGCAACGCCTCTACACTGATGTCCCAGCCCTTGCAGACTTCTCCGTTGTGATAAATACTGGGGAATTCATTCGTGCTTTTATAAAAATATACTGTATCAAATGCCTCTACCTCCACAAAATAAAAGTGATGGTGCAACTACAAGCCGCTTCCAGGAACAGGGGGAGCCACCCATCTGCAACACAAAGGAGGGTGTCCCCACCAGGAGATGGGTCCTCTCCGGAGATGAGATTGTCAATGACCCGGTGGCCAACACCTGATCACAATCTTATCGACATCGGACTGCGGGGACATGCCAATGCCAGGTTCCCCGAAATGCAATCAGAAACCTCAGCCCTGCCCGGAAAACCATTCATCAGACCGGCAAACTCAGAGAAAGGGAATACAAATATGAAACACCAAGAGTGGACGATGAAATGAGGCAACATCACCTCTGGCAAGAAAAACTGTGTAACAGTGGACCCTGCAAAGGCAGAGTGTGAACGGGGAGGGACACGGCACGCTGCTGATCTGAGGTTCACCCAGTATCATCCCGGACTCGACCCCGTCCACTTCATTTCGGCTTTGTCCGAAATTCCTATTTCGCAATATTTTGCAATAAAATGCCATAATGATGAAATTGGACTGATCATTTATTTCATCCATGAACACAACTGTTCTACGAGACGCCCACGTAACTCTGGCTGCCCGGGAAGTTCATTCCCTTTGCCACCCCTCACAGTCTGCCCCGATGCACTGCAGAACGGCTGCAGCAAGGCACAAGTCGCATACCCCAGGACACCGTTGTGCCTTTGGGGTTTTCAGTGAATCTTCTCCCATTTGTCGCCTGAAAAAAAAAAAAAAAAAAAAAAAAAAAAAAAAAAAAAAAAAGACGCTGTGAGGAGAGGAGGTTGACGCCTGGGACTGGGAGACGAACAGTCGGCAATTCCGATACAGAAGAACTGGCCAGTGGTTGTACAGGCCGTTGAAATCCTGCAGGATGAGAACAGGGGAGCTGGCCCGGCTGAGGGGCAGCCCGGCGGCTGTGCTCGGGTCTCCGGGGCCGGGCTCGCCCCGCTGAGGCGCCGCTGCGGAGCCCCTGCTGCCCGGGGCCGCGCCGGGACACCCTCACCACCTCCGCGGGGGGACAGGGGAAAACGGGCCCCACCCGTCTCCGGACAGAGCGGCTCGCAGCCGCTGACCGAAGGCCGGCGGACGGCCGGGTGCTCACAGAGCACTCCCGAGCGGAGGGGAAGGCGCGGCCCCGGCGCTGTCCCCGCGGAGGCCCGGCGCTGTCCCCGGCGCCCCCCTCGGTTCCCCCGCCGCCATGAGGCGGCCCGGCCCCACAGCGCCCCCTGCCGCCGGGGCACGCGGCCGGGCGCCTCAGGGGCGGCCAGAGGCCGGCAGCGGCTGTCCGGGCTCTGCTGCTTTAAATCGCTTTTATTGTTGTGGTTGTGTCTTGTCACATATATAGATATATTCTAGTAAAGAACTGTGATTCCCTTTTACCAGACTTTTGCCTGGAAGCACCATAATTTTCAAAGGGAGGGGACCCATCTTTCCACTCCAGGAAGGTTTCCACCCCCCTTGGCAGCTATTTCTTTTAAACCCAGACAGAGACAAATCGTTCTTCCCAGACAGCACACCTCATGGTGATACCTGAGGATGTCTCAGTACTCAGGCCACACGAACTCCGGGGCTGTCTGCAGGATCAGACAACAGGCAATCTTGCAGCAGTGACATCCTGGCCCGTGTAAGAGTGGGAGGCATTTGTAACAAGCCTTTGTTTATCCTAACCTCATCTCTCCGGCACCTTCACAGACCGCAGGCACAATCACAAGCAGAGGCCGCCAACACAGCCTTGCATATCACCCCCACACATCTCCAGGGCACCTACAGTGGGGAACACTCGCACTCTGCAGGCTGAAGCGCTGTGTGGAGGATGTAATTAATTTCTACTTCCATGTTGATCCTTCATCCTCCAGCACCTTCGGCTGCTTCTACTCACATTGACTTTTCAGGAAGATGCTGGAGGATAAGCCTGGATGGATCAACACTAAATCCACTGAAACACAAGTGGTCGTATCAATTTCAGAGAGTAAAATGATAGCTTTGCATCTCATGTCGTGTCTCTAAAGGATGAGGCTGAAGCACAGGCTGCTTGCCCTTGTCAAGAAAATTAACCCTCGAACACCAGGGGTTTATGTCCAAAAATGAGACAGACATTCTGTAACTTTGTTCGAATGAAGGGAGAGGCCATGGGGCATTTCCCTGGGGTCTCTCAAAAGTTTGGAGGATGAAGCCTCCTATTTATCCTAATTTCCTGGCCACCTGTCCCTCTCTCTTCTCCACTGGCTGAGGTACTTGAGAGGTACAGACTTCCCAAAATGTCTAATACCTAAGACCCCCTTCTAATGTATAACCCACCCCCTTTTTCTTTTCCTTGTGTCAATCAGCAGAATTCCTATGGAATTTCTGGTTCTTCCCATTGTTCCTTTCATCTCTCAGTATCCCATTTTATTTATCAGCAGACCTACAGCTTGTTTGTAAAGACAAGTCTCCCATTCCATTTATGGATCTGATTTTTTTAAAAAATATGGATATTGATCTAATACCAATATCCAACTATGACAGACAAAGACTCTCTAACGGTTTGAAGTTAGAAAGTGGATGTTTATTACGACGCCGGGCAGCGTGAGGGATAGCTCCCAAATACACACACGCAATTTACAGATGATCACTGGGTCCTTTTATGTACAAGAGTCTTGAATACCCAAAACACAAATGCATATTTATAACTATGGTCCATCCCATTCCCTGCTTTGTATGGTAATTAGCCAAAAAGCAATTAAGCATGCGTAGTTTGTTCTTTGAAATGGGTCAGTGGTCCTTCTTATGGGGTGGGGCCTCAAAATGATGAAGTAAGATGGGTCTTCCTCACTTTGACTTTTTAACCTTTTAGTGTTGGTGACACCTGGATCCTGTTTTCTCAAGACTATCTGATTTATGATCACATTGTGTTCTTGGAGTCTATTGATTAAGTTGACAGGTCTCCTGATTTATCAGTTCCTTAAAACCGGCTTATGTTAAAAAAAGGGAAGTTTACCTCAACAATGTCTAGTTAGTAAAGGGAAGTCTACATCAGCAATGTCTAGTTTAACTAAAGTCCTTAATTCTTCAAAATTAATATCTCAAATCAGTGGAATCCTTCCCATTGTTTCTTTTATCTCTCAGTGCTAGTTTTATCTATCAGCAGACCTACAGTTTGTTTGTAAAGACATGTCTGTCATTGCTTTCACCCTCAAACAGCTTCAAAATCATAGGACAAAAAGCCAGTTGGGGAGTAGTTATGTGTCCAATGCCTCATTAAGGCCAAAGACTTAGGATTGGGACTGGAAAAACCCAGGCAGAGGATACTGTGAACGTCCCCAAGGGCAGTGCAGAGGCCCCTGTGACCTCTCCACAACGCTAAGACTTCACCAGAAGTACCCAGCTGGAAAAGCTTCCTTGCCCAAGCGCGTAACTGTGTGTGAGGGAAGCAATAGCTGGAGTGGCCGTGTGCCAAGGCCCTGAGGAGCCCTGCTGGGCACACACAGTGACAGATGTGTCCCTGGTGTCCTCTGCAAGCCGTCCCCGTTACAGGCCACACTGACTCCCTGCGTGCAGTGTGCTTCCTGCACTCCTTCAGCTCCTTGGTGTGTGTAACACCGGATCCTTTCACCCCCACCAGGGCTGGGGGAGGCCTGGCAAAATAACAGCTCCTAACAGACGACAAAGAGAGTATTTTAATGTATCCATCTCCCTCACCTACCACTGACCACCACCGTCCTTTAGGGCAGTACAGATCAACTCCTGGGATAAGATCCTCTCTAGTCCCAATCCTCTTTCCCTATTTTTTTCAGAACATTTTCTGTTGCCTCGATTTCCCTTGCCTGCATGTTCCTTGAACCTGGCTTTTTCACACTTGCCTCTCCTCATAATCTGCCTTCAGCAAACGCTGCATCCCGAGTTTCCCTCTGCCGTCCCACGCTCTGATATTTACACTGGGAGTTATACGCCCCCAGCTCTAATCTGATCCTCATGGAACAGCAGGTTCATTTAATCACTGGCTCAAAAACTGCAGACACATTTTATTAGACTTATCTCTCTTAATGATACAGTGATAGCACACTACAGTACCATTCAGAGCAAGCTACTACTGCTAACCCAGCCGACTCCTGGCTTCTTTATAGAGGAATAAAGTCAAGGGAATGACACACGGTGTCACTTCATAAACCCAAAAAGAACAGTGTGGTACTTGCTAACTACAGGTCCCCAAAGGGATCCATGATTCACACGTAAAGGCACTCCTAGACCCAAGAGCTCTGTCTGTGAGCAGAAAAATGCTGTATTCTGGTCTGGTCTGAATTCCAAAGTTTGTGCACTGTGAACATAATGCCCTATGTCTAGAAAAGCTCACACTGTATTCCTGAATGTACTTCTCACAGGAGAAATCTTTAAATTTTTTTTCTTTTTTTTTTTTTTTTCTCTTTAACATCATCATTAAATGGATTTTAAAGAATAAGCATAGAATATCCTAAGGAAGGCAAAGGTGAACACATGACAGCACAGGGAAAGGCTTTTAATTGATTTGCATAGATCCCACTAGCACCTCGCTTCTTACACTGGGAAGTTTACCTTCCTGCCCCCTCACCCCTGTCCTACTGACACCTGATTATTCTGTCACTCCCCTTTTCAAATGTACTTAGTAAACAGATGTACTTGGCTATTACAGTACTGTCTCATAATCTTAAAAAATGCACGATTTGCTGATTCCCCTTTCCTCAGTGAAAAGTTTCAATTCCAAACCAGCTCTGTAGAGGAACAGGCCCTTACAGTGAATGCCACCTTTTGTTTCACCGTTTACTATTTTGGCTGCAGGTCCTACTAAGCTTTCCATAGGAAAGGCACATCTAGGTACAGACAACTCAGCCAGCATGAATGGAAAAAGAAAACATACTATAATTTAACTACGTAAGAAAACCCAAAACCAAACGTGAAATTAAATTGAAGGAAACTAGTGCAAAATCAGATAGCAGTAAAATCAATCTAAAACAATATCCGGATAGAAAACCTACTGAAAGCTTAGTAGCAAGAGAAAAATCTGGACTATCACTACTGTTGCAGCAGCCCTCTTGTTAGGGGTAGAAATGAGCCAAGACACTGACTTCTTATTTATCACAGGATGAAAAGGGTCCTGGGTTATTCCTTGTTATAATTCAGTTATCCTGACTCCAGTAGTTCACTGACTCTGGCTACAGCAAGCTCCTACTGTAGGTTTCCCTCGCAGCATCTGACTGCAGGGAATAGTGTGCAAACTCTTACTGCAGACCCAGACTCACCCCACAGCAGTGATTCCTCTGTTCTGCTCTGTCCTTCTGGATCAGTCCTTCACCAGCTCCTTCCTCAGAAGAGCTTTATCTGCCTCCAAATCCTCCTCTAACTGATCAACCAACCCACTTCCTTTATCACACTTATCTTTATTAATCAAAGCTGCAACCTATTAAGGGCAAAGCTGCTCCTCTTCTTTGATAATTAGTACAACTGCAACTCATCAGGGGTGAGGTCACCTGTAATCCTTTCTTCTACACCTTAGCATAGCCCATAATTTCCAAACAACTTGAATTTTTCTGTCGTGTAAATGAAGAAAACTATGTGTTCATCACAGGCTCTGCCCAACACATCTCTTTTTTTTTTACCTGGATGGATGTTAAGGCATATCTAGTAACATATTTGCCACTGTGTTTCTTATCTAGGCCGTTTTTGCCCTCAGAAAAGACCCAGGGGAAAAAAAAAATAGAGTGATCATGGAGTCTTAAAACTGAAAACCTACAAGCATCTCAGGTTCTGTGGTATCTCAATTTACGTTTAAGGCTGAAACCCCAAAACACAGACTTGAACTTTGTGTTCAAGACTATACAAATAAATAAAATATTTTTCTTAAGAGTTTTTTCTTTGCAGAATTGGGTAAAATCCTTTTCTCTCAGGCAGACGGAATAACGTTGCTCCTGAGCACTAATGCTCAGCCTGAAGCATGAAGTCACCAGGACTTGGGTCATTTGCACCTTCTCCCTCCCACTCAAGACTGGGAGCTGCCGTTCCAGGACAGGAGAGGAGAGAACAGGAGGCAGGGCCTGGCAGTGATACAGAGGTGAGCTCACAATGCCCTGTGCCTACAGCACCTGTCCCGCAGAATGAACGACAGGAACTCACACACGGCACAAGCTAAATTCACACCAAGGCGTCAGTAACCTCCTGGGGTTTGGGCACTCGGGAGTTGGGGGTTAGTTCAGATGGAAGAAATCCACAGCTCACCCGTAAGAGAAGCCAACCACTTGGGCCTCAAGGTCTCGTTTCCCAGTTCCATGGGCTGAATGGTTTCCCAGTATGGGGGTGCGCTGATAGACAGGGTGTAGCTGACACAAGGCAAAGGTATCTTCTTATGTAAAACACCGTTTTAACTTCATTCTCCGTTTGTCATAGTTTATATGGCCAGATCAGGCTGAAATTTTATAAGAAATTTTTCATACTGGGATTTGTTTCATACTGGGAGCTTTATTTCCACAAATGGAGAACTTATTCTGCTGTATAAAGATACAGAAATGTAATTTTAAAAAACTGTTTATCAGACTCTGGCACTTTTCCTGCTTGTATAATTCAAAAAAAGGATCTCAGTAAAGAAAATTCAATTTGGCAATCCATTAACACAGATTTGATGCTCTCTCTGTTCATGTCTTGATGTCTCACCCCTTTCAGAAAAATGAAAATTACTCTTGGTAAAGAGTGGCTGTTCCCTCTTATTAGTCCAGTATGTTGGCAGTTATTAAAACCCTAGGAAAGCTGCTGAAACTCTGCTGACTCATGGTAGCCAAGAAGCTACTTATTAACTCCATACCCAAGGTGGAGGAGGGAGAGAAACAAAAAAAAAGGAAAAGCCAGAGAACAGGCAAAGTTTGGGAAGAAGGCTGAGTGCCAGCTGTACACTAAGTTGTACCAATCCTTCAGGAGAAAGGATCTGAATGTTGTTAGGAAGTTTTACATGCTGTGTTTGAACCAGGTGAAGAGTCAGACCTAATTTCAGGCCATTTAAGTTTAGGAACCTAAAAGAGTAATTTCAATAAAGAGTTTGCCTTTCACAGACATCTACTGTCAACAGAGGAAGAACAGCAGTTCCAAAAGACAAACTGACTTACCAAAGGTCTGAACCGTCTTCTTCCTGCTCCATCAAGAACAGAGACACTCCAAAGCAGGGATGGAAAGCCTGCACCAGGACACCAGGCTGGCACATGACACTGCTGTCAGCAGAACAGCTCAGCTCCCAGGGCACTCTGCAGTTTGTCACTGGCTCCTCGACCCTGCAAACCAGACTGCAGAGCCCCAAACAAGCTGCAGCAGAGCGTGGGAGATGGTGACACTGGCAGAGATTAATGGAGCAATTAACCCTTTCCCTCTCCACCAATCTGTCCCAAAGAGAAGAACTCTCACAGAATGTGCCATGACACAGGGAGAGATTTCTGACATGAAAGACATTTGTAGCTGTTAGCCAGGAATGACTGCACCCCTCATTTGGGGACTCTGGTTTGGTGCATGGTGGGATTACTGCAAACCTGAGGTCATTCGGAGCCTGTGTGCTGGCAAAGGTGGCATTTTAATGCCTGGAAAGCTGTAGGTTTCACCTCATTTTAAGTCATTCTATTCTCACAGCAGTGAATAATTAGGGAAAAGCCAGAGCACGTTATTCTAAGGGTAAGGATCCACCTCCAGAAAGGCAAAGTGGTTCTCAGCACTGCCTGGTTGCATTTGAGGACTGCACTCTGCACTCCTCTTCCAATGAGCGGTACACTTCTTTTCAGCCTCCTGCCCATTCTGGCATGACAAAAAGCCAGGATTTTCCACTTGCCCATCATCTGTAATCACATACTGCTCGGTGAAGGAAGCCTGCCAGCGTGGTGTGTTTGCTGTAACACCATCTCAGCCTTTATCTGCCCACATGAGAGGATGTGTTCTTTCCCTACAGCACGCAGGGATGGGAAAACTAAGGAAAGACAAGGTGGCTCCCTCGGTGATGTATGAGGACTGTAGAGCATCACACACATGAAAAGCTTAGCATTACTGTACCTTCGCATAAAATCCTGTCTATGTCCAAGCGACAGTAAAAACAATTCACCTCATTAAGGTGCTACACCAAGCTGCTTAGTTGCTATGTTGTAAAGGTTCTGGAAACCTGTGGTCGAAGTGTCAGTGTTGTGGAACAAAGTGACAGCAACTTGGGAAATAAATGAGCACGGTGCTCTCTTCTAACCTCCTGGCACTGAGCCTTTTAACAGAGAAGAAGAAAGCAAAAAGGGAAAATGTCAGCCCCCAAAACATTTTTCATGTCGTAAAAAAATAGCGTCCGCACTAAAGCGCCTGATAAGAGACACACTGAGGGGGCCGATACCTCACTGAAAAACAGTGACTGATTGCAAAAAGGTTATGCGAACACACCTAATGCAGTGAGCAAAAAAAATCCTTCCGACCGAAAATTTGTATCTACGCCCTATAAATGTCTCGTCAGCCCTCGAGACGAAAGTCCCAGCAGCAGCCGCTGAGCCGTACAGCTCGGGGATGCCGGGCAGCTCTCCCAGTCACGCAGAGGCTCGGGGCAGTCCGGTCCCCCCCGGCGGCGCGCACGGAGCTGCCCCTGCGCGGCGAGCAGCGCCCGCTCTCCCGGGAGAGCTCGCTCATTTGCAAGGGAAGGCAGGCACTGCACATGCCCGCGGTGCCGCTGCCGCTGGGGGCAGCTTTACATAAGGCTGCGCCCGGCGCCGGCCCGCCACAGCCGGCCGGAGCTGTCGGCATGCGAGCGCGGCAGCGCCGGAGCCGCGTCCCGGGCCGCGCTGCCCGCACCTGCCGCGGCCGGCCGGCAGCGAGCCGCGGGGCCCCGCCAGAGCGCGGCCGCCGCTCCCGGAGCTGAGCGCTGCCGGCGCCGCCGCCAGCATGCCCGCCGCTAAAGCTGCGGGTTAAAAGCCGGGCTCCCAACTAGAAAGATGCGAACCCGTGATATCCGTGAAGATCCCATCACCTAGGAAGAATTTGACGTTTTGCTGCGAATGCTCTGTTGGGATTGATTTATTCTTGGAGTGTTCTGCGCGGCTGGCAAAGAATAATGTTCCGAAATCGGCCCATCTCCCAAGGGGTCCAATTTTTCTTCCCGAGTGTCAGCGAGCCCTGACTCACTACGGTGCAGCTGACAGGGGCTGCCATGCTTGTGGCACACTAAGCAAAAAACAAAAGACCTAAGGACGACCTTTGAACAACACAAAGGATGGGTATGTTTTTCATGTTCTCTTTTTCATTTATAGTTCGTAGTTACTGCATAGCCTGTGCTTGAATTACCCCATAGACTTACCTTGAAGAGATTTGTTATTATCCTTAAATGCTCAGGAATTACACCTTTTACCCAACTGTTTTTCAATACTTATATCAAGGTATTCTTAAAAGAAAAAAAAAAAAAAAAAAAAAAAAAAACTAACAAAAAACACTGTGAAAAGTAGTTGAGTCAAGCTAGGGCTTTGTAAATAATTGTTAAGTAAAAAGATTTTAGCATGATTGAAAGAAATGACTGATGTGTGGGGGGATAACTTTTCTAAGTTGTTTTTATTTCCAGGTTTCAATGTAATTAGGCTACTGAGCGGCTCAGCTGTAGCTCTGGTAATAGCCCCTACTGTATTACTGACAATGCTTTCTTCTGCTGAACGAGGATGCCCTAAGGGCTGTAGGTGTGAAGGCAAAATGGTATATTGTGAATCTCAGAAATTGCAGGAGATTCCCTCAAGTATATCTGCTGGTTGTTTAGGTTTGTCCCTTCGATATAACAGCCTCCAAAAACTAAAATACAATCAATTTAAAGGTCTTAATCAACTCACCTGGCTCTATTTAGACCATAACCACATCAGCAATATTGACGAAAATGCTTTCAGTGGAATACGCAGACTAAAAGAGTTGATCTTGAGTTCCAACAGAATCTCCTATTTTCTTAATAATACCTTCAGACCTGTGACTAATCTCCGGAATTTGGATCTGTCTTACAATCAGCTGCAGTCTCTGGGATCTGAACAGTTCAGGGGCTTAAGGAAGCTGCTGAGTTTACATTTGCGCTCCAATTCCCTAAGAACCATCCCTGTTCGAATATTTCAAGATTGTAGGAACCTTGAACTGTTGGACCTGGGTTATAATCGCATCCGAAGTTTAGCAAGGAATGTCTTTGCAGGTATGATCAGACTGAAAGAGCTTCATCTGGAGCACAATCAATTTTCTAAGCTCAACCTGGCACTTTTTCCAAGGCTAGTCAGCCTTCAAAACCTTTATTTACAGTGGAATAAAATCAGTGTGATAGGACAAACTATGTCCTGGACCTGGAGCTCGTTACAAAGACTTGATTTATCTGGCAATGAAATAGAAGCTTTCAGTGGACCTAGTGTTTTTCAGTGTGTGCCCAATTTACAGCGCCTCAACCTGGATTCAAACAAGCTCACATTTATTGGTCAAGAAATTTTGGATTCTTGGATATCTCTCAATGACATCAGCCTTGCTGGGAATATATGGGAATGCAGCAGGAACATTTGCTCTCTGGTAAACTGGCTTAAAAGTTTCAAAGGGCTGAGGGAAAATACAATTATTTGTGCCAGCCCCAAAGAGCTGCAAGGGGTGAACGTTATCGATGCAGTGAAAAACTACAGCATCTGTGGCAAGAGTACCACGGAGAGGTTTGAACTAGCACGAGCTCTCCCAAAGCCAACGTTTAAACCAAAACTCACCAGGCCTAAACACGACAGTGAGCCCCCTCTGCCCCCAACCATGGGAGCCACGGAACCGAGCTCCGAGCCCGAGCACGACCCAGAACACATCTCCTTCCATAAAATCATAGCCGGCAGTGTGGCTCTGTTCCTGTCAGTGCTGGTGATCCTGCTGGTGATCTATGTGTCATGGAAGCGTTACCCTGCCAGCATGAAGCAGCTGCAGCAGCGCTCTCTCATGCGAAGGCACAGGAAAAAGAAAAGACAGTCGCTGAAGCAAATGACTCCAAGCACACAGGAATTTTATGTAGATTACAAGCCCACCAACACTGAGACCAGCGAGATGCTGCTGAATGGAACAGGACCCTGCACGTATAACAAATCAGGCTCCAGGGAATGCGAGGTATGAACCATTGTGATAAAAGAGCTTTTAAAAGCTGAGAAATAGTGGTGCTTTATTGAACTCTAGGGACTATAAAGGGAACGTTTTTCTCACTTTTCTGGCACAGCTCTTCCATGTCCCTTTTTTGTACATTCATAATACTGGTCATTTTACTCTCATACATAATCAACTCATTGAAATTTAAATACCGCAATTAATGTGAAGCCTGAGCTCTGGTTTAATACAATACCTATTGTACAAATCCTCTACTGGTTTCATTAAAGTCTCTCTTGTTTTTAAATAGAAAACTTCTATTTAAGTACTTAAGTATTACTTCATAAGTAATCCACTGCACCTGCACCAACTGTGCCTCTGTTTAGGGAGAAAAATGACAACAATGGAAAAAAAAAAAAATCAGACTCAGGATGTCCCTCTCTGTCTCCCCAACCCCAGTGCTTGCTCTAAAGCTCACTTTTTGAGCCCAGAATGAAGTAAAGACCCAGGCACTGTAGCATCATATGAATTCTGAGTTGTCTGAGGAGAGAGATGCTGCAGGCACAGCTCTGAAAAAATGCCTGATTGCTGCCCAACACAAGAGAGACTTAAAAGCATGCTTAGGACATGAGGTATCACACCAGAGGCAAAGCAGAGAGAAACCTAGGCTTAATAAACAAAAAATCAAAAATCAAAAATTACAGTGGGATTTAGTGTACTGCATTGTAACACTGTTTCTAGGGCCGATAGCTAGCAATTGAAACCTGTTTATGTGACTTCATACAAAAGGTGCCAGTGTTTATCCCTACATCCAGTTGCCTTTCAGAAAGCAGTCAAAAGGCATTCATTAGATGAGGAGCAGAAATTCCTTATTGATGCAATTAGAGGAACTCAAATGTGCAGCAGCAAAAGCAAGACCACTTCCTGCACACATTTGTTTCAGCTCTCATTAGGAATTCTCTTTTCAAGGCTGTCAAAGGCATCAATGTAGTTGAGGAAACCATTAAAATCCGTCATTTTCTTCTATTTCTGTTTATTTGGTGGGCTAGGCTTGCTAAGGTTCTGTGTTATGTTTTGCACAGTGTCCCTCTAATAATTAAACAAACCACTTCACCACTTAAAATGCCAAACACTGTGCATTTTAGATGTATTACAGCTGCAAAGAGCTTTCAGAGAAAACTGATGGGAGAGGAGCACACCCAAAAATCCTTTTACATAAATCAGTGACAAATCATTTTTCTCTCTTACCAAAACCGTAATAACATTAAGAAATTCACAGAGACTCAATTTTAATGTCTAGTCATACACCAGTGTATGCAGAATACAGATTTGTAGCCCAGCTATTCCCTGCCTTCCTTCTCCCAAAATCATGTATTTTGTTGCCTGCAGAAGAATATAATACGCCCCATATTTGCAAATAAATCATACCTCTTATTTTGATTATCAGGAAGGGAGGGTATGAAATAATACAGTAGCACCTTTATAGAAGTCAGTAATTTAATTATCTCTATTTTGCAACTTGCTTTGGCTTTGTAAACTGCACCTCTTCAATCACTTGGGAGGGAATATCTCTATAAGGCACTGCAGCAGATTAGAAAAAGCAAAATCTTAACAGACGGTTCTCCTGAATTGTTACTGAAAAAACCCAGTCACAGCCAATCACCTTGAAACATGCTCCATGCAATGAAAACAAAGCTAGAAACATCTCTTAAAAGAACTAATACACTTGAAGGGGGTTGGGCTGGGTTCTTTTTTCATGGAATGAAACCATTCTCCTTTTCAAGCAATATAGTGAGGCAATAGCTGAGGGTGGAAGCTTGAGACTGTACTGAGCCCTACAGGAGAAAGCCCATTTCCCTGGGCACAAGGACTCTACACCATTAACAGTGCAAGTGCTCGAGACACTCACCTAAGTTGTACCTTGGAAGTTGCTATTAAAAAGTCAATACAGATTTCATTATCTTAGCTACTACAGGATTCAGTTTTCTACCAGCACATCTTGATTATCTCTGTACTGAGGGCTTGCTACAAACTTCATGCTAAGAACCATCCCTGTGTTCAAAGGCTTTCATCTCTGCAGTGGTGACTAACATTAGGCACAGCCAAAACACAAGAGATTTGCCCCAAAAATCTCTACATGGATGGTCATATAGATATACATATAGACATACACACAGGTGTGTTTGTGTACAAATATAAATATGTATAAAATTAAATTTAAATTTTTATATTTCGTTTTAGGAGTCCTAACTGCAATCAGAAAATAATTTCATACTATTACTTTAGAATTTTTGTTATTCAAAAATATTCAGTACATCTTCTAAAACTTCTCAGTGAACTGTGATTGTGAGAGCTGTCTATAATTGAGTTGGACTTTATATGCTTTCTTTCGTGTTTCTTTAATGCCTTGTGGTAAACAGAATTACTCAGAAGGAACCAATCCAAAACCTCCTTCAAAAAGTGATATCTGTAAAATCATCACTAGCTCCCTTTGAAAAATACTCGATTATAGCCAGGAAAAAGAAAATAAGGCCAGACTGCCATTAATCATGGATGGATAAACAAAACTATAGTACAAACCCAGCATGTGTATTCATGCACAAACATGCTCAGATCAAGGAATTCATTCCTTGCTGGAAAACTCCAGCTGCAGGTATTTCCAAACACACAGGGGTCAATGTGTAATTGCTGCCATTGCCACTGATAATGCAGCCACTGTCTGACTACAAAAACCACAGCCCGTGGAACCCTCTGAACTTTCTTGCAGAGCCCAAGACCTCTGAGCCAAGGTTTTAAATTCCACTCCAGTGCCTATGGCTTAGAAAGCATTTAAACCAGCTCCACAGCACCTTAAAACACATTAGAAACTCCATGATTCATGTGGGCCAAACCCACATGAACTCAGCTAAACTGAGCCTCACCACTGTCAAATAAAACATTCCAGAAGTGACTTGTTTTGGGTGGCAAGGCCACCAGAGTCACAAATTCTAATAATCTTGTGGGAATGGCTTGGTCTTGCCTGAGCAACTCTAAGTCCCCATGAAAGGCTGCCCCTGTCCTGAATACAAATGAAATGCTGAAGCCTCAAAGGTTCCAGCAAATAAATTCTCCTTTGCTTCTCTCCAGTATCTAAAATTTTGATCTCACTTTGTCTTGGTTTTTGGATCCTTTGGTGCCAGTCTCTCACAAAACTGTTAAAACCTCTCTGGGGTGATGCCAAGCAATCCTCAGAGGGTGTCAGAGAGAACCACAGCAGCTATGATGTCTCTCACAAACCTGTGAGCCTTCACACAAGCATTTTAGGCACCAGGCTGAGGAAGGAGATGTGCCTCCAATGACCTGGCTCCTCTTTAATGGAGCTGACACCACCTACACACGCCAAATTTAGGAGAGCAGAAATGGGTTTTGAAGATGTTTTTTGGGTAGGTTTTTTTTTTTTTTTTTTTTGGGGGGGGGGGGTAGGGGTGTTAGAGGGTTTGGGTTGTTTGTTTGTTTGGCTTGTTTTCTGTACATTTTTGGGATTTTTAGTAATTTACTATTCCTTTTCCTGAGACATGTGGGGCTACCACTGAAGACCAGGGCTTTTCAAGCTGCAGATAAAGTGCAGGATTCTTCCATGCCCACTGTCATTTTCATTGGGTTTGCATCTACATTTGCTGAGACAAATGTCAGATGGAATCACCAGACTGCCTCATTTTATTGTAGCACCCCAAAAATTCTAAGGGCAGTCAGGACTTTCTCTGTGAGACACAGAGAAATGATGGCAGACAAACATGAGGGATGTGAGGTAATTTTCTGGATCACACAGCAGCTGAGTACTGGGAGTGTAATCTAGTCCCCTTGCACAAAGACATCCTCCTGGCCAGTGGATTGCTTGGGCTCTCAGTGACCCAGCTCTTGGAATATTCAAGGGCTATTTCAGAGTAATACATCACACAGAATGCATGTCTCTGGGAAAAGAAAATAACTAATGTACTAAGCAAATCTGAGGAGACTGGTAATGTTCATTCACTGTGTTGAGATCACCTCCAGCAACTGCAGAGTAAGAGAATAATAACGAGAACAAGTGGCTTGAGTATAATGACTGCAAGCTTCTCTGCTGGCTGCTTTTCATGACTCACTATCTACACTTCCAGAGTCATCACAGCTGAAGCTCTGGCAATGCTCTCTTTTCTTGTGACTATATGAAATGGTGAACCTTGATACAAAATTCAATTGCGAAATGAACATGAATGTACAATATTCCTGCAAATACAAATGGAAATTTTCAGTTTGCTGCAAGCAAATGGTCTTTGCTGTCAGCCCTCAATGCTAGATAAATAGTCCATGGATGAATTTTTGTGGAACAATAGTGACATCCAGTGGGTAGGGAGCTTAATCACAGGTATCTCCTGCATAAATCACACAGAGATGTGTTTGCCTTTTCCCTTTGCATCTCTCTGTATCCCACGGGAGAAGCACCAAACCCTTGCAGTATAGTGAGTATTCAATTGGATCTGTGGACGGGAGCCATAACCCACAGGCAGTGAATACATGGAGAAAGTAAGAGGAGATGAAAGCTGGCAGGAAATGGTCTATGCAGTCTGCAAGTCATTACTGCCAGCAAAAAGGCAAGGACTATATGAGTAAGTAAGGGTAGGAGCTCTTACAAGTTTGAGGGCACTGGTTTAGAACTTATTATTTATAAAACACTACTTTACTAGACTTGAAAATGGCCACAAGCAACTCATTCAACTTCCTAACAACAGAAGACTAAAAAAAAAAAAAAAATAATTTATTTTTATGATAAGGAGAAAAACTATGTTAGATATTAAAGGAAGGGCAACTCAAGACCTAGGAACAAGTAAAAGTAAGAACTTCCTCTCAAAACCACACAATGTCCAAAGAGACAAGAAGGAAACAATGCAAGATTAAATTCACAAACAATAGCTAAGTCATACAGTGGCAAACATGACATTAATACGCAGCATATTTGCTTGGGCAAAGCCTCTGGAAGGGTTTGCTGTAACTCCATTAGCCTCAGTAACTGTGCCAATGTTTCTGGTATGATCCTAAACCACAGGGAAGGAGAGAAGACAATCAAGTCAGGATTACAGCTCTGGTGATCAGATTCAGGCACTGCCCCTAAGAAGGTGCACAGGAACTCATTTCACTCCACACTGGAGGAAATACAGTTGTAATTCTGACTTTTGATGTCTTCAGGTGCATTGGGAGGTCACCTCTCCGTCCATGCTTGGGTGCTTTGCTTTTCATTTCTAGCCAGGCTTTTGAGAGTGGGTGTCACCACAAAGGGACAGAAAATGTTTGTGGTGTGATTCCCAGGGTTGCAGCCAAAGTCTTCCCTGGCATCACCACCAACAGAACACAGTAGGGCCCACAAGCAGGAAAATGTGACTGAGCTCAACAGCTATGAACACATCACATCACAATTACATAACCTAATAGTATGGGTTTTAGCCAAGACCCTCTGGGAGAATCAGCTGTGAGCCGATGGCCAACGTTTTACCTACCAGAGAACCTACAAATCTCATTTGGAATGAGCACAAACATCAGAAAAGCCAGAGTGAAAAAAGATTTGCAAGTAGGCAGTATCTCTTTATTCAACCAATCCATCACAGAAATCACATCTCCCTGCTGTTATACTATAATGACCACAGCATTTGCATTCTAATGTAAGAATAAGCATTGCTTACTGAGAAGGGGAAAAAGGCTAGTTAATTCCTATTTGTTATTTCCTCCTAGCGAGCATAATGACCTACTGACCTACAGGAAATATCAGGTATTCATGTGAAAAATCACAAGTTTAAGATTCTTGATCACGAAAATCAACCAAACTCTTTAACAAAACAAAATATTTCATTCTTTACTTACTGTTTGTATTGTTTTCCACAAACTCTTTTGTTTGCCAAAAAGCAACTGAATGACTGGAGATATAACCTTGAAAAAAAGTCCTCCAAAAACCCTCACGTGTGATCTTCACCACTAAAGGCATTCCCTTCCTGTGTTCATGACCAACACACTGCCCACGTGTCACAGTTTACACTCCTGCATGAAGGCTGAATTTCTGTTTTTTCAGCACCAGCGCTGAGACCATGTGTGACTTCACAATTACACTTTACCCTTGCTAATTCTCCCAGCCTTTGGTGACAGCCAAAGTCTACTAATACATTGCAAGGACACGTGACAAACAAAATCTCTTAATTGCTCACCTACTTACCCACCAAACCAGGACAGAAATGCATTACAAGGTTTAGTGTTTCACTACCCCACTGAGAGGAAGTCACCTGCTCAGTTCTGTGTGCAAATCCTTTTCCTCCCCAAACTAACAAACCCACCAACTAGCTAGGTCAGTCCCTCAGGACCTGAGTTCCTAATGCCAACAGAAGGCAAATCTGACTGCAGTGACAGTGGCAGCAGCCTGCAGAATGTGCCACCATGAACTCAACCTTTATAGCTATTCTCACCTGAAATCCAGCAGTACCTTCCATACTTGCCAAGGGTATCACTGGCACTCCATCCCTTAGTGTGGTGTCTTAACTCTGAGAAAACACTGCCTGTTCATGTCCATAATTACACTGAGAGATTGAAAAAAAGCAACCAACTCAGGGAAAGGACTGCTTGTGGCTTACAGCACTACTAAAAAGTCAGGAAGGGTCACGCAGCTTTTCCAGAACTTAAAAAACTGGATTTAAAGGATACAAAATGATAGATAGATAGATAGAAATGGAATGTCAAATAAACATTTCTGCATCTCTCAAAAGTAATTTAAACTTTTTTTTTCTTTTTTTTTTTTAAGTTGCTACTGTCAGGTTCTGGGCATCTTTGACATCAAACAAAAAACTTCCCTTTTCTTTCATACCTTACTAAATGAAAGGAAGAAAATATCTTCCTGTAATTGCAGACATTTTTTCCAAAGCTGTGGGACTGAGCTGGTATTGGAAAAAATTGAAACATATTCCATCTCACTTTCATTGTTTCTTACATGATTATTTCCAACACCTGTAGAAATGGTAAGATACTGCTAACAGATACCATGTACATTATTCTAGCTGAGCACATCCTCCTGGCATTTATTTTATGCTTCATGGCAAATCCTGGGTTGTGCTGTTGGCTCTTACATGTGCCCTTTCTGGTCGGGAACAACTTAATGAATGTTTGCCAGTCCTTTACCTAGTGTCTCCAGTAGTTAGCACTGTGGAATTCATGGTTCTGATTTTTGAACACTTACATTTTCCAGTTCTGTAAAGGCTGCAAAACTCACAAATAGCCTCCAAACTAATATAATGACATTACCATCCCCTTCCTGGTTCAGCTCAAGTCAGGGGAGAAAAGGTGCACCAAACATTCCAAGGTACAAGCCAGGATCTCAAATGAAAGCTGGGCATCCCAAGTGACTTCTTTGCTGCCCTCAGGGTTACAAACAGCTGTAGAGGAAGGAGTTGTGAGGACTGAACACTCCAGTGCAGATAATCAGCAATAGTAATACGTTAGTAATACAAATCCACTGAAGACGCAACCATCAGAAACGGATTCCTTGTTCCGAAAATACAGACCTCATGATGTATATTCAAGCATATACACTGTCTCTTGTTTGCTTTTCTTTGTTAAAATGCAGTTTTTAACATTGCAGAAGCATCTCTTTGGCTGTGCTGAATTGAGAAAAAGCTGCAGGTGATAAAAACAGAGAAAGGGAACACAGTTCACAAAAAGCAGACTGGAGTCAAACAGAAAAACACTTCAGACTTCACCTTAATTAGTGTGTGCTGTAACTCTTTTTTTTCAGTCTCCTATAGATGATCCTGTTTATTTTAAAACAAAGCAAAGGTTGTAACAAAGATTTTCAAACAAATGGGGATTTAAACACCCAAATCTCACCCATTTGTCGCTCCAGTCAAGCACTTAACCTTTGTTACAAAACATTATCTCCTCTCCATTTCTCCCCAGAGCTGGAGATTTGAACAAGACCCAGGAGTCTACAAAGTGCTCTGGCCAGCTCCATGAAGCTACCTTTAAAAATGACCTCCCCAGAGATTTTGGCAAATTCTCTTGGGAGGGAAAGGGAGCAGCTGTACAGTGGGGCGCAGATGGGGCAGACCCAGCTCAGTGACAGTGTTGGAAAAGGCTGTTACCTGGGGCGCTGCCTCCTGACCCACTGCAGGGAGGACTGACACTAATTCCTGCCACACAGTCACAGTGAACACCTCAGGAAATAATTAACTGCCCTTCACTTTAAAAAACAGCTACAGATTCTCAAGTCTGTGGGGGTTTTTTTTCAGTCAGGAGAGTTTATTCCCCATATTCCTCACTAGTAATAATCAGAGTAATCTTATATAAGAGCACTCGATCAAAGTATGAGAAAAGGATCATCTTTTCCTCTTCAAAAAAAGAGTAACATCAAATAACCATCCCAGCACATCAGTTTTGTTAGCAGTGCACTAGTCCTTGGAATCTCAGACTTTCAGATGGCAGCATTAGCCTTGCAGAGCCATCTGTGATATGAGTCATATCCTCAGAGCAGTGCAGCTTCATCCTACCCTGCTCCAGAGCATCCAGCTTCTCCTGAAACACCCTGAGCCACCCAGACACATCCCCAGCGCACACCCCAGCAATTTCCACTTTGGAAATTCACCCCACGTGCTCTCACAGCTGTGCCTCACAGTGTGACACCCTCACTATCCCCCGTCCAACACAGGAGCCCTCCAGAGGGGACGGAAAGCTGCCTCTGAGATCTCCTCCTAAGTCTGCTTGTACCTGACACACAGAGGCTCTCTGCTTTGGGGGCTAAATGTACACTTGTCCCTACTTTAATCTATCTCCAACAACAGCTCACAGGTCACACTACTGATACAAAATGCAGGCCTGCAGCAAAACCCAGCAATATTATTACATGAGCTCAGAAGCTCCAGTTACCAGACAGAAACTTGTCCTTCATTGAAGAACAGACTTACTACAAGTACACAATACTGGACAATCTGCTCCCCTTCCCTGCTGACGCTGGCAGCACCAACAAGTGTTTAATTTTTCCACAGTGTAGCAATGACAGCAAGCAACCATCACAGAAAATAGGAGGGAACGCATGGCACAGGAGAAGGCTGAGCACAGCCAGGCTGAGCAGACAGCAGTACACTGCAGGGAAAAGGGGCTGTGAGTGCAGAGCAGCTGCCCTCAGCTTGCACGCACTGAAGTGCAGCAGTTCCCATGGAGGTCTCTTCCACTGCAGTTTAGTAAAGCACAGGAACTTCAGTAGTTGGGCACAATTCCTTGTCATCCAAAGGAGAGCTGGTCTGTAGCCATGGCACATAATGGTTAAGTTCTGATGTGCAAGAGCAATATAAAAGAATTTGAAATAATAACATAATGGACTGCACTGTTAAATCTGAAAGCATGCTTGATTTGGAAAGTTATCAGTATCATAAATTTAAAACATCTATATATCAGTAATATTAATAAAATGCCTTTTTCCAGCGCTACAGAACTACTGATATGTGTCCTTTGGCTTCATGTACAAACTGACATGGCAAATTCCAAATTTAACCAAGCCAATTTCTTTTAAAGCCTCATCACACTAATTACATCCATCAAGTGTGTAAGATACATTTTGTCAGCTAAGAACAGAAGACTTAAATTAAATGTAAATCCTTACTCAGCACTTTAAGCTGTTAATGGCTCTAAGTCGTTAATGAGATGATGAAAAGAAAATGCTCTTGCAGACTCTGTAGTGAGAATTTATTACAAGCACTCATTACTTCCACCCAGTGCTTAATCTGAAAGTGTCCCACATTTAAGTCAACACCCCAGTATCCACAGAGAAAAATACCAAAATAATCTTGTCTGCTTGTAGATGCTCGTGTACATAAGTGGGGCTTGACAGGCATCTCCAGGAGAGATGGATGCCCTTCTTCCCTCACCCAGAGGCTCCAAGGAGAGCTGCTGAAAAGGCCTGAGGTTGGGGACACTGTCAGAATGGTATTTTAGCTCAACTTTTTGGCATTTTAATTCACCAAACAGTATGAGCACTGTAATGGCTGACTGCACAGCATGCCGGGGCTTATGTACTTTTATAATGAATTTTGATAGATCCGCTATTAGAATTAGCTCAGAAGAGCATTGAAAAGAGATTTACAGAACTAAGGATGGGGAAGGGCTTGATAACTTAAAGGAATATATCCCTGTTATCCAAAATTTGCAATTTTAATTTCAATTTAGTATCAGGATTTATGAATTTTCCTCCTTTTCGCAGACTAGAGGATTTTCTGTCTCTGCCTCTAATCTTAAGGAGGGTTATTAAGGGAACTTCCCAACTGCAGAAAAACCCCTAGATCAGGCTTAGTTCTCACTGAAAGGAAAAATATCATTATTTTGATTTCTTTCTTAGATTTCTCTCTCTCAGTCTAGTCCCTTTCTTTCCTTCAGTCTGAGCTCCTCTCCTCTCTTGATCAGTTATTTCACAGAAAGAAAAAGAAAATATAAGAGCTACATTTAGATGTACCAGATGCCCTTGAATTTCTACCAAGTTGTGCCCTGTAAAGCCTTGTTTACAACTTCAGCTCCAGCAGCAAGTGAGCTTCCAGGAACAAAGAAATGTTAGAGACATTTTCACAATAGTTTTAAATTGCATCCCCTGGTAGAGAAGACTCATTGATCAAGTAAATAAAATTAGGTACAGGGAAGTGATTCATGCTCAAACACTATAAAAAAAAAAAAAATAAAGCAGTCTGGAATATTTTTACCCTCTGCAGGAACCCTATCCTATCAACTTTCAGTGAAAATTAACATAATGTTCAAAAATTATTATGCATGAGAAAACAAAAGCTGTCTCAAATGATGGCTCTGCCATAACAGGAGGCTGATTAGCTACAGAGAATTGAAATTTTGGTATCAGTGCTTTATTGGGTCACTATATGGACATGACAGACAAGACACTTCCTTCCACTGCAAAAAGGAAGCAGATTTGCCTAAGATTAATTATACACTAGCTTAATTATAAATTGATCTCTCCCAATGGATTTTTAAAAATGTACTTAGAGAGGCCTGTGCGAACAGAAGTGCTGTGTGTATGGACAGGACAGCTTTGCAGGCAGGCAGGGATGCTGCAGTGTGTAGCCAGCATTCCTTGGCTGATGGGCTCATTAGAATGCAAGGTTATAACAGACCCTTAGAGCTGCAGCTGGATAACCCACGAGCCCTTTTCCTCAGTACCACAGAGCCCCTCGTGTCTATTTCATAGGGCTGTTTCAGGATTTAATCAAAGATTTATAATCTACACCCTGCAACAAGGAGTCTTCCCCTTTTTAAAAGGTTTCAAATAAAGTATCTGTAGCCTGTGCCCCTTACCTGCACCTTCTTTCAATTTAATGCCCATTTTATACCATTTAATGCTTCTTCTTCCACTTCTATGCATCCCCAACACAAAGAAAGCACAGAGACTGTCACACGTTCTTTCCAGCATAAATCTGTAAGTCCAATTTTCCTGAATGAATTACCAGTGAAGTGCAGGAGCTGATGGAAACCTGTGCCAGGCAGTAGCCAGAGCAGGGCTGAAATGCTGTGGAAATCCACCTGCTCTGTAGCATTTGCTAACACACTGCAGTGGTGCTGCATGCTAATAATGCCAGTGAGAGGAACAGGGGGTTTGCAAATCTGTGGAGATCTACAGACATTAAACTGTTTGGAAAACAGCCTGGAAGAAAAGGAATGCCTCAAAGTCAACCAGTCAAAATTACTTGAAAACACAGCCCCTCCCTATTTCTGTTATGCATCATAAAAATTGCTGTGATAATTACAAAGCTCATTTAGCCAACAATGGCAGAACATGTGGACATACACCTGAAACTTAATCACCTTCAGCTCAGTTTCAGCTCTGACTGTATCTGAGTCAGTTCCTTCCCTTTTGGGGGCAGTTGGTCATTCCCCCAGATAATTTCTGAAAGGACTCTAAGATGATCCTCTGTTCCAAGGCCAGGTTGGACAGGGCTGTGAGCAGGCTGGTTCAGTGGAAGGTATCCCTGCCCATGGCAGGGGGGTGGAAAGAGATGGCCTCCAAGGCCTTTCCAACACAGCCCATTCTGTGATTCTCTGATTCACACCCCTAACTCAAGACCTCTAGTCAAGTCCCTTCCCTAGGCTGGCCTGTGCATTTTCCCAGGCAGAAGTGAAGTCTCCGGGGAGTGGTAACTCCTGCATCCTTCTGCAAAAGCTCCCCCGTTAGGTCTCATCTGCTCTACATTTACCTTCGCATTACCTGTCCAATGAGCCTCCTCCCAAAATGCCTGAAAAGAAGTTGCTGTCTAAAGCCATATTTTTCTCTCCAACCGGCAAGTTCATTAGAGCTCCTCTTGCAGCTTGCAAAAGGGTACTGGCAGAACCCTGCTGAGAGGGTGTTGAGGGCACTCTGATAACCTCAGCAAACACCTTTCCATTCTTCGTGTGCCCCTGAAGCAACACAGGGCACTGAAGAATCCCAGCACATGTCCCTTCTGCTGGTTTCATTCTGTTCCAGAGTATGCCATGGAGAAAGCAGTGCTTGTCCCAGGGCCTCCAAGAGCAGCTTTCCCAGGACAACTGTCAGAGCCGGTGTGTTATTTTTTACAAGTGTTGTTTTGCTTGACAGTACTAACACTGACTGCAAGAGCAATAATATATAACTGCCTTATGCCTTCCTATCCCGTTAGTGTTCCACATATCAAAGCTTGCAGAGCCTGTGGGGAAAAAAGCCAGTGACCATTAACCTTCACTTTACTTTATGCTTTTATAATTTCAGGAGTTTAGTTTCAGGCTTGCAGCCTTCAGGGCTGCAGAGTTGAGACGGGAGTAAAATAGAGCAAAGCAGCAAATGTTTAGCATAAGTTAAAAGAGCTTTTCCTGAGTCCCCATGCCAGTTCTCGCAGCCCTAATGCAGATTTATTTCAAAAGATTTAGCAATTTTTTTCTGAAGTTGAAGTAAATGCATGAGAGATGCTTTCTGCTTTTGTAACAAAGAAATACCTCCTGGATTGACAGTGGCCAGTTCAGTAAGCTCCCAAGAAGTGACACTGAGTAGGCAACACCTGACTGTCTTTCAAACCCTGAATTTCTCGTCAGTGGACAAGATGAGTCAAGGCCGGAGGGATGGCTAGGACAGCCCATTCCTATCTTTGTTTCTAGCACCCATACGGATCCAGCAGAAAACCCTGTTGCTGTTAAAAAGCAGGAAATCCCTCTTGTACCTTCATGCTCCCCTTTTCTTTAACTCAGATTGGTCCACTGAAACTCAAGAGAAAAGTTACGTTTTCCAAAGGCTAAGTGTGGCACAAAATAAGGACAAAGCTTAGTGAGAAGCCACTGGCCCAAGGTCTTTGGGGGGGGTGTAATTACCATGAAGTCACGGGGGTGTTTCAGAAAGTTTACTCTTCACACATCATTCATAAAGCAGAATATTCCCAAAGAGGAGCTGAATTCCACGGACTCCCAAATGCTGCAGTCTGTAAATCACTGGCATGAAAGTAGGACAGTGTGTCATGCTGACAAGAGGCCTTAGCATTTAACAATTTCCTCACTAAATAAGCTTGACTTGTGGTGACTGCAACAAACGCACTCCCCCGGCATCAGTTTTCCAGCACAGCCTTCTCTCCCCAGCAGAGAGCAGCTGAGCCTGCCCTTCCCACAGCAGCCACCCTGCTCCCGAGGGCAGCAGGGCTGGCTGCAGGAGCTGGGACACAGCACTGCTGCTGCTGAGGAGCCGCACAGAACACACACAGCTCCATTCACTCACACCCTCACACACATGCGTTACGCTAAGCAGCATTACTCCTCTTAAAATGGGGCCCCTTATTCAACATGCAGAATCATTTCATTTAAGATTTATAAAATTTAAAGGCTGTACAAGGTGCAAGGTAAGGCAGCACTGCAGAGAAGGATGGTTTCATCATAAACAGGCCTTCTTGCATTCTATTTTTCAAAGGCTTGAACTGATTAAATACTAGCCACTGGTTCCTATTTCACAGCAAAGCTGTAGGAGAGAGGCAGCAGGCCACTCTGCAGTGGAAAGGAAGGTGGTACCATTGATTCTTTACGTCTCCTACAAATCAGGGCCAGGGAGTTCAGGCCATCCTGACCTGTAGGTGAAGAACAGATAATATTACACTTCCCAGATTCTCCTCAGAGACAAGAGTCTTGAGCCAACTCACAGTATCAGAAGGGTTGGGGTTTCTGGGTGTTGCAGGCTGCTGGCTCCAGTAATGAGTGCTGTGAGGGTGCACTGTGCTGTCACTCCCGTGCTGCCTGCCCAGGGCTGCTGAGGCACCGTCCTACCCACCACTTCTGCCAAAAACACCAAACTCTTCACCTGTCCAAGTCAAGGCAGTCCCCAGCGAGCCAAACACCTGCTGTGAACTTTGCTAACCTTCCATTTGTTTATGTTCTCAGAACTCAGTACACAGGGACAGAAAGATTTCTTCCAAATTACATCCTCTATAGGAATTTGACATCTCTTCTCTTTCCTTGCTTTGCTTGGTGAATACAAAGCTGTCAAAATGGAAAATATTTTCCTTATTTGGAGCTTTAGTATCAAATATGGAAAAAACCCTCTTAATTTTCCAGTAATTCCAAACTGAAAATAAATAGTTCATCAAGTCAGTTATCTATCAATTAAAGATTATAACATTTCTCCTCAACTGCTTCAACAGAATTAACTAGTTCTAATTAGAAATAAATGTCGCTCCTTAAAGTATCTTAATATCAATGTTCAAGCACCTTTCATTAGAGAGTCTCACAACATTTTGCAAGACATTATCAGTGCCATTTCTACAAAGCAGACACCCGAGGTGGGGTCCTTTCCAGGCCATGGCAGCGCTGGGAGCAGATGCTCAGCTCCCACAGCCATTATTTTACTGCTTGTTTCCTTACTCACAGAGAAAGGGGAGGTTGGGTGGGAGACATGAGTCAGGTGAAGCGAGAGCACAGCATTATGCAGCAGCAAGGCAGCAACCCCAGACAGCTCCACCCAAATTTAGAAAGGTACAGGATTTCCTAAACTTAAATATAACCTTAATCCCATCACAGCACACTTCCACAAATGCTTGAAAACTATAGCCTGTCAAGCCATAAAATACAATTACTCAGTGCTTATAATCACCACGTAGCCTGTCGTGGTTTGGCAGGATCTCCTCCCCCAGTGACAAATACCAAACAGGTGATGGTGGCCTGCAGAACTTTGGGGTACATAATGCCTAATGCAGAGCAAGACTGCATGGAATAGCATCCTATCACCTCCAACAAAATCAACAAGCCAGAACTCTCACAAGACTCATACCAGCAATCATCACCACCATAATAAATAGAGAGTTTCATTTTACTAGTTTTAAAGGACTTATTCTACTTGGTGAATTATGGCTGTTCTTTCTAAAGTGGCTCGTAATCTGATTGCTCAGAGATTTATGTACAGTCACAAGGTTGGGAAATTATTATTGGGAATGTCTATTCTTTCTGAAAATTGAGATAGGGACTAAAATCAGATTTTATGCTTCTCATTTAGAAATCTATTATTAATGAGGTTTTTAATTGATGTCAGTGGAAATAATAACTTCGTATTATAGTGCCAGGCAAAATTTGGTTTCATTGCTTAACCATATTTGTCCTTCCCAAGATGACTTAGCAAAAGCATACTGACGCTGTGCTAATCATTCAAAAAACCCCAGCCTTAAAACACAGCCCGCTTTTATCCCAGAGTTATATCAGCACCAGCAGGTAGCACTGGCCATGCCCGTCCACGATAAACTGATGAAATCCAGCTGAAATGAAAAAGGGCAGAGATCCACCTGCTAATGACCACACCACCGCTAATAACACGCGTGGGAATGAGCCACCCCAGCCTGACCTCCACATCCCCCACAGCAGCAGCCCCTCGGGAGAGTTCTCCTGCATTCCCACAGGGGGTCACGCTGCCAAAGGCTGCTTTTCCCCAGGACAGAATGGCAGGAGGGGCTGTAAACTCTGCTTTACAGCTCCAACATTCTGCTCCAACTTCTGGTGATTCCATTAGCATCACAAAGGAGTTGGAATACTAATGAGAGGTGGCCCTGGAGAAACTCAGAATCAAAACCAGAACAGATGCCAACAGGAAAATTGTTTTCATTCCATTGTGCCTCTGATAAAAAAGCTCAGATCACGATGATACATGATACAAGAACCTACCTTGACTGCAAGGATGTATTTGCATAAGCGCAGACAACTGCAGCGCCTCACAAAGGAAGGAATTCATAGACAGGGCATTGAACTGTTTGTGCTTTCTCCTGAACCAAGGATATCACAATCACAGTAGGAAATGCCGTATCAGACATGCCTAGAAGGCTTTCTAACTGGGAGCAACCTGTGTATAACAAGTAGAAACAAATACTTACCAAAAAAAAAAAAAAAAAAAAAAAAAAAGACAGCTTACAATAGTTAGAAAATGATGTCTTAGCCCTTAACATACCCGTGCAGGAATGTGGATCATGTATTATACTTAAAATAACATCCTTGTAAGTGTTCTCATTATACACTTAGAAATGAAATTTTTTTATACAGAATTTCCACTAAAGCCTTACCATCACTGAGGCACTGAGGTCTGGCAGCAAGTTCTACAGATGAATTATGGACTGTGAATAAAAATATTTTATTAAGCCATTTTAAAATTAATTCCCTGTCCCTTGAATCAAATGCTCCTAAACATTTTCCTCACCAAACTTCAAACCATTTCTGTTTCAACTAATCTTCCTTGATGATAGGTAATTAGAATAGACCACAGACTCAAGAATAAAAGGCAAAATATTTACACAAAAGCATTATTCATATACTCTTAACAAGCCTTTTGAACTGGGTCCAGAAGGACAAAACATAACCTTTTTTCACTGCTAAGACTTGGTTAAATACTAACAGCAGATGTCTATAGTTAAAATCATTGCTAGCACTGCCAAAAGGCAATACTCCACATTTGTGAATTGATCCTGCTCAGTATACTCGTGCTGAGTATATCATGTGGCTTTGCCAAGTTCTGGAAGGTCCTGCTTGCATGCCTAGATTTGACTGACCCAAACAATTTACATTACCTGCACATTTTGCCATTTTCTCTTTCACAGAGACTTCAACTTGCAGCACATGAATCTAACCTGAATACCTGAGGGCTCCCTGCTGTTAACCTTTTGCCACGTGGAAAATTGACACCTGATTCCTTCTCTGTTTTCTGTCTCCAGACACTTCCTGCCACAGAAGAGTAGCTCCCCTTTCACTTCAGCAATGTTTAGCTTCCCAAATAGCCTCTTACGATGAACACTAGCAAAGGCTGTCTGAGTCCAACAAATTCTGTCCATGTGCTCTTCTTTACCCTGGCAGACAGTACGGATTAGCTGTTGTGGTAGAGAAAGAAAACATTTTCTGGGCTGGTGCCACCTGAAAGCACCTCAGACAGCAGTAGTTACCATCCCCCATTTACCACAGCCCCTTGAAATGACGTTTAGGAGACTGATAAAGCTGTTGGCTTTGTGCAGCAGTGGAAGCATCTGCTGTACTATCTCCCAGGAAACACCCCGGACTTCGCAGCAGTGCTTCGGAATTTCTCCCTGTGCTGAGTCCAGGTAGTTCCTGCAATGCTATCCTTAATTTAGTTGTTTTCTGATTTAACTATGCTTAGTGCTAGTTTAGAACAGGACGTGCTTCTATTAGCCTGGGCATCCTCCAGAGCACTAAGGCTCTGCAGGGTGTCGGGCTCCAGCTGTTCTCTTCAGCCACCCGCACGGATTCAATCGCATCGGCTTTATCACAGGGCTCTTGTTCCGCAGGCTCTAACACCTTCCCTTCAGACAGCAGGGAGATGAACGGGGAAAAACCGAGACTTATTATGCTAAAAACCATCATTCAGCAAGGGCGGTAGAATTACATTTGATTAGGGTCTTGTTGATGTACGATGCAAAAGTGTGCAAATTGCAAAAATTCAAGTCTATTTGTTTGTGGTTGGCAAACGGAAGCGTGTGTAATACTAGACACAAACAGCATTCAAGTTTACAAGCATAGCCAATGTTCAGATAAAGGCAGAGTTACTTCAGTTTCTGTTATTCTAACAATCCATGTATGACTTCCTCCTGAGTATACCAAAAAGAGAAGAAAAATAACATTATGTAAAATATTTGGTTATAAAACACGTATGAGATCCGTCACATTTTTAGTTTATCTTATTAAAACACCATCTTATGAAAATTAATACTGTCTTATCTGGGCAATTTTCCCCTAAGAAGACAAATGACCTCTTTACCCCACAAATAAATACACCACAAATTAACATACACTAAGTAAACATATTCTTATCCACCCTACACACAGAAACCCAGGAGCCACTGCTTATTAACCACAACAACCAAATATCTCTAAATGGTATTTTAACCCAGGATTTTTAACCCAGGTATTTTCCTGGCACTACAATCCAAACAGAACTTCTTTGGAATGCTGCTCCACTTAAAAAAACACCGGCCTGTGTGCTCAGGAGCTGGGCTACCAAATGCTGGGCGCCAGCACTGCTATTCCAGAGGCAGCAGGGGGACAAGGACTGGCAGCCACACTGACCCCCATGGGAACAAACTCTTCCCTAAATTATGAAGGGTCTTCTGTCATGCACTCATGCCAATCCACAAATGAGACACACAGGATCTATCATTCTAGTGGCATGAATTCCGGCAAGCTGAATGAGGTGATGGATGTTCTTGAAGTAAAATTTAGATGACTACTTCATTAGGGCTGTTTTTTTTAAGGTTCAGGTTTCCATTGGCAATTTCCCTTTAGGTGGCTAGAACAGGGGTTTAGACGTTTAGCTCTGGTTTGAACACTGTTCATATCTGTTTTCCCTTCACAGATCCCTACAGTGTTCATTCTCAATGGACTTCATTATCTGCAGATGCACATTTAGAAAAGGCAAACCCTTCCAGCATACAAAGCCATTACAACATACCTGTTGAGAGAATCTTCAGAAAATTGCCTGATGTGCAAAGGCAGAAATACAGCAATTTTCACAGTAATAAAATGCAGGCCTTTATTTACAAAGAAATAGAGCAATATCTATCTTGCAGGTGCTATCAGAGCAGGGGTTATTTTTACTTTGTGTAATAAACTTAAGCAAACAAAATTTAAATGAAAAACCGTTTGCAACTAGGTTACAGAAATTTTAATGTAATATGGAATATTGTGAGTTCATTGCCTGCTATTATCAGATCAGGATCAGGTGTATTTGTGCTAAGGCTGTCCTTGCAGCCCTGTGGAAGGTTTAATATTCTTTCATTTTGGCAATAAATCAGCTGTTCTCTTCTTGCACATAAAATGTTACATACTAGTAAAACAGCATCTGGTGAAGAGGAAGGAGGGGATGTGATTGACACAGGAGTCCAAAATCTGCTGTTGCTCAAAATCCCATTTTATTATACAGCTTTAGGCATGCACTGCAAAAGCAAGACTAAAGATTTGCTTGCATTATTCACCCCACGATACATTACTGACAGTAAGAGTTCCCATCATTTTGGGAAGTAATTTGGATGAGGCTCCAGAGCAAAGCAGCATGGAAAAACATGTTACCCCAATTGTTTGTGGCTTATCCTTCACTAGCCAGTGAAGCATTCTCTTTCCTCACAAAAAATACTGCAGTTCCCACTTTCCCTTGTATCACTTGCCTTCTACTTCTGAAGTGAAACCGGAATAGTACCAAAAAAATTATCAAATGCTGTCAACAAACACATTCCTCACAAGGGCCATGGCCTTTTATGAGTTTCAGGGCAAGTCTTCAGCCTCAGCATGTGCAGCTAAGCTCAAAATCCATCACAAAAAAATAATAAGTAATACCGACTCAAAAACAGAATTAAGTTGCCGAGTGAAACTCACTGAGTCGCCCACTCCCATAACAGAAATCCATACTAAAGCACAGACACTCATCAGTCTGCCTGCAAAATTCATCTGAGAATCGACACCTGCAATACGACCTGAGAACCCCCAGAGAAGGAGACACACGTGGGGAGACTTTATGTCTCCTTCTCCTCATCTGCCGACAGGCTCAAGGGTAGAAAATGCACTGGCCGAAGTCAAAGGGGAAGCTGTGTGTTTCAAAAGAGGCAGAAGACAAAAAACCCCTAACCAAATATGTATGTCTTTCTATACAAATGCTGAGAAGGTTAAAAAAGAGATGGGCAGACTACAACACATACCTGTAAGTATGTTTTGAATAATATCAAACACTTGGAGGAAAGAGATAATTACTGGTACCTTAGTATCTAGATAAAGGATTAAAAAAAAAAAAAAAAACCGCAATAGCTCATGTCAGCACAGGAATCATGTCAAGAAATCATATCACAGATGTCTTAGAATCCTACCAGAGCTTGGTGAAATGTACCAGCAAGTAAAATAGAACCTCTACAAAACTCTAAGTCCATGTTCAAATACAGGAAAAATACATTATTAAGGACAATCTAAACTTTTTCCTTTGAGAAGAGCGACCCTGTTGTGCCCAGAGAAACTGGAATGATTGCTAGCACAGGAAAACAGCAGTAATGGTAGGGTTTAGTTATTTCAGACACGCTGTGTGACAAATCTGATCTGTAGGTTGTACTTCAGCGTGTGAATGGGGACCTGCTAAAAAACCACCTTGTGACACGGTCACAGCAGTGTCAAGGTCCTCACCAAGAATATTACTATCAGAGAGGCAGTCTGTAAGAGACCCTGACACAGTAATATTCAATATCTCTAGAGTAGACAAAAGTTTTTTTTTTAAATCCACTTGATTTTAAAAAGTTGGTGTAAGTAAATGTGAAAGCTTGTTAAAATAAACAAAATTTCAAATGTTAACTATTGGCAAGTATGTGAAGGTTATGTAAGCACAGCATACTAGAGGATGAGCATACATCACTCACCTCAAGGAACCTCAGTGAAAGGCTCCCAGCAGAACAGCCACTGCGTGGAAAAGGCAGGGTGGGAGAGGGTAACAGCATCAAAAAAGACCATGGCATATGCATGTAACAGAAAGGAACATAAACCTTTATATAAACACGGCAGGTTAGGTGTAAAAACACACTATGACAGGCCACAAAAGACTTGAAGGACAGAACTGCAGCATTATAACAATCTTTAACACACCTTCATCATTACATCAGGAGCAGGATGGCTGTCAGACTCTGTGGGATCAAGCTGGACTATCCACAGAAAACACAGTGACTGTACAAAACCCAGATGGATCTTTTTGCACATTCAGTACAGGAAATCGCTGGGAAAGTTTCCACAGATGAAAGGGTGATGGGGGCTGAAAATGTGACCAAAACTGAACTGACATTTTACTGCAGAAGAAATTGAAATAGTAAAGTGTAAGAACTCGCTAGGACCAGCCGTAATTCACCCAGCAATTCAAAAACAATTCACAGACAAAATAATAACCTGATCACTATAATATACACACTAATACCCTGAAACCTCACCGGCATCAAAAGAACAAAAGACAGCACAAACGGCAGCTTCGTATTAAGAAGCCTTTACCACAAGGACCAGCACAGATAACATCCATCTAATGTGGACTGCTAGGTAGGAGCAGTAATAAAGGACCAAAGCCACAGGCAAATGGACAGGAACTGTGTCAATTATACTGGACAAAGGGACAGGGAGAGGTTTTAAAAGAAAAGTCATACCTCACTAAGCTATTGAAACTCCGTGTAGGACTCAAATAAGAGCTGAGCGAGCTTTACAACTAGTACTTAATTAAAAGATCTAGAAACCTATTAAAATTATATCCGTGGAGAGACTGATTTGTAGAATGTAAAATCAATATTGGCACACACAGAGAATAAAATCCAGCTTTCTGGACTCTCAATCCCACCTGTCTCACCTGGGATTTTCAAAGGTGAACAGAATTGGGCACCAATGGGTAATTCTTTAAATACCGGAATTGAACATTTTGTGATGTGGTTCTGTGACGAAATTAGCTCCAGCCATTCCACTAACAACTTCCTCCAAGTCACTTTGCCTTTTCTAGGTAAAATTGATTCCTGGAGCGGTCTTACTTTTTCAGCTTGAACACTGTAATTATAAAAATCCAAGCTGCTATTCATGTTTAAAAGAGACACGTTGATTTTCTTTTCCCATGGCTGTTTCCCTGCCTTGAAAACCCCTCAGCCCTGATTTCTGCCAGGCCCACAGGTATTCCATAGCTGGCACCATGACAGACACCTCACACAAACACACTTTGAAGTGTCCAACATGAAAGGAAGTCTCCCAGCAGGGAAGGTCTATGACCTCTCTCTTTTCCCAGGCAAAGGGAAGCCTGTAGGTGAGCTGTACCCCCTGGGAATGCTGAAGCAGCAGCTCACCAGAGGAGGAAGGAGATAGGTGAGGGGCACTGTGTTCAAAAGCCCCCTTGGAGCTCTGCTTCTATTTCTCACTGCCCCTGCCCCTCCAGGGCCAGGCTGCCTGCGCCCCACGCAGGAGCAGCTCTTCTTCTCCCCAACAACCCACACAGGGTCCAGCACTTCAAAGCAAGCTTCTGGGGCTGCACTGCCCTAGGGGCTTTGACAGGAGTGAAGGGAAGAAAAAAGTTAAGAGTGTGGGGAGAGAGCAGGGAGTAAGCGGAAAAGTAGGATAATGGCGAGGAGACTCCAAGTGCTTCTTGAGACATAAGGGAGCTGGAAGAGGCAGACTGCAGCTGTGCAGTTGAAGACAGCAGTGTGAAATACTGCACTGAACACAGGCATGGTGGCTGTTCTCTGCTGCTGCCTTGCAGCAGTTTCTCCTTTGGAAGGGCACTGCGTTCATCAAGATCAGGCGCACGAGCCTTAGAGACTCGCTAGAGCCCTGCAGTTTTATAAATCTAAACAAAAGTGCATGGTGTGTCCTGCGTACGCTTCAAAGGAAAAAGAAATTACAAATGGATCTTTAAATCTGTGCTAAAACCCAAGAGTGTAGAAAACAAGTCATGCACTCGCTCTTTCCAAAACCCCTCCCAGCCAGCATCTCCACTTCAATCACTATTTCCTTAAACAGACCCTTAGGGGAAAGGAAACAAACCGATTTAGGCTGGTTTCAGAGCTCCACTCTCCGTGCCATGGTGTGCCCAGCCCTGGAGGAAGGCCTCGTGTCCCTGGGGACACTGATCCCTGTGTGAGCACAAGCCCTGTGTGCCCACCTCCCCACGGCCCCTGAGCTGCCCACTGCCTGGGCACACAGGGCACCGAGACCTCCACCCTCCTCCTGCCCACTCCTCAGCCTCCAGCACAGCCCTGGCACGGGAAATCCTCCACTGCTGGGAGCCTGCTCCACTGGAGGCACTGAGTGCTTCCATTTCCTGCCCGGGAATGCTGGGCAGCTCATCATCAAACCTGCTGCTGCAAAGCTTTTGAGTATTTTTCTATTAACTTCTACGAGACAGTTTTTGAGCAGCTCTACTTAACAAACTACCACTGTGGCTTCCAGAAGAAACATTAATTTGCTATGCTAGTGCTCCTCTTATAACAGCAAGAGCAAAGAAAAAGCTTTATAACGCAGAAGAGATCTGGATTTAGCAATTAAACCTTCATTTGTATTTCATTTAGCAATATGAGAATTCTGCCAACATCTTCAGAAGGCTTTTAATATATCTGCATTAATGCACAGCCATAAGCCAGCAGTGCTCTCATTTACTAAGCTCTCTAGTGCAGCTCCAGTTGCTGTATCAGCTGGTGCACGGGGAAAACCTTCCCTCGGTGTGACTGGATGCTCCAGTCAGCTTCAGGGAAATAAAACAGCTCCAAATTTCAGCTTCAGAAGAGCTGGAATACATGACACTTGTTCCTAATCAGAAGCAGATGATCTTTCAAACACACATTCAGTGACCCAGCATTACTGTTCAGAGAAGTAAGTGTAGAACAGAAAGCAATTCCTGTGTGAAAACAAGAGCCTTTCAAAACACAGGGATGGCTGTAACCCACCTATTTTTTATGCTTTAGAAATTACTTGGAATGTACAAAGGAATGATGCAGCATTCCCCTTAAAGCAGAAAGGAATAATGACAGTTCTATTAGTCAGCCACACAAAGGGCCCCACGTCCAGAGTCTCTGAGAAAGCCAAACCATTAAGTTAAAAAAAAAAATCTGAGGGGGAGTTGTGCTCAGAAAGATGCTTATGAGATCTATATTGCCTCATTATACAAATGTAAATTCAAGGATGCATAATGTGAAGATAAGCTCAAAGTATGTGTTCCCTGTCAGCAGTGCAACAGAAATCCATCCTTGCTTGCACAAAGGCAGGAACAAACCTGCTGTACAGAAGCTCTCACACAGACACAATCTGCATTTTCTTGCCACAATTAGGATTGCCCAAACCATGCAGATCTTCCAAAACAGCCTCTTAAAATTGATTCCTTGTTACCAACCCCTCTTCTCTCAGCTTCCCATACATTTATGAGTGATAATGCTTTCCTGGCCTGAGTCACAAGCTTATTTTTTTAAAACATTTTATATCTGTGTGCAAGCCAAATTGGCTATCTTCTTGGGCAGTCACAAAACTTGAGTCCTCCCACATCGCTCACCCAGATATAACACTAATATAATAACATCCTAATAACATCTTTTTTTGTATTTGGAATTAAACATCAAGACAGAGCAATTATTTTACTGATCATCAATCCTGAAAACAATAATACAAATGAAAATTTTATTGATGTGGCGTTAGAATCTACCCTCCCTCCCAACACTGCAAGATCAGTAATTACCATACAGAGCCAATTATTTGTTGTGAAGACTTTTCCCACATCTAGGGTTAGTCAGGGTCATGCCTCCTTCAAATGCACTGTAAGTTTCTGAAAAGAAGAAAAAAGCTTCAGTGCCAGACCATGATCCCCTCATTTCTATATTGGCTTATGACAACTGTTGGGAAACATGCTCCTACGGATAACCAGTGGTGTTTCCTTAAACTCCCGTGAGCACTTGTGTCCACAGGACCTAAGGACACCTTCGTCTGAGTCTGAAAACACAGAAAACTGGGAGTAGAATAGGAAAAAATAACCTTTTAGGACAGACTCCTGCACATTCCAGTCTCTCCTCCTGCCTGGAGAGCATAGTCTCAGGAAGAGCATTTCAGCAAGGGGAACCAGCAGCACGTGTGCTGGGACAGCAGAGCCCCCAGGAGAGGGACAGACTCGGCTCTTTAGAGGGGTTCTCTCAGGTCACACTCCGAGCTCTGTCATGTACCTGTGAGCACTGCTAGTGATCCCCTTCTCCAGAGGGAATCTCTATTGTCTGACAAAGCACCGCTGAGGCTTTGGTGCCTTTCTTGTTCTAGGAAAAGATGAAGACAGATCATTTAGCTATTTTCCATGTGCCTGACACACAGCTTTAGAAACGCCTTTTAGAAAATCAGCTCTTAAGCCCTGGGGCTGTGCCTGAGATAGGCAACTTTGGGGCAGTGTTTTTTATTAAATCTGTTATTTTCAAAGCAGGTATGATTTGGTTTCTGACCACTGTTCCATCACAGCGTCTTAACCACCCAGTTACCTGCCCTCTTCTTGAAATCACTCGGTTCATTTCATCCAGCCGATGAAATGTCTCATTTTCATGAACAAAAAATGACATAACAAAAATGACCCAGCTTAACAAAAAGTAACCACATCTCTCTGTTTCCTTTTGTTTTCCTTTTCCGTTTTCCCTACGCTGGCGGTCAAAAGCAGCGCAAAGCTGCTCTTTGAGGCTTCTGATGACAGCAGCGCTCCTGGCTGCGTGCTGCAGCAGCAGGGAGAGGCAGGCAGCAGTGCCCAGCAGCAGGGGAGCTGCCAGGCCAGGAAGGGAGGAGGAAGGTGGGAAGCAGCAGTGCCAGGATCCCAGAGCATCCATGGGGACAGCTTCCAGGGAAAGAGGACTGAGCCTGCAGCCAGACCCTGCTGCTGACACAGGGCAATCCAAAGTTTATGGACCGTCTCCAGGGCCTTCAGGAAAATTAGCAGAGTAGATAATGGGAGAGAAACTCTGATGGAGGAGAATTTCCTGATCTTTTCCACTGCAGGCTGGAGCTTCACGGTTACTTTAAACTGACCTGATTACAGACTGATGAAGACTGTCTGGATTTTCTCTCTCTCTTTGCTAGACCTGGTACTGAGCACATTGAGCAGGATGTGGGGTTTCACACAGGGCCCTGATTCACCCAAAAAGCAGTTTTTCTGCTTTTTAGAATTCTTAACAAGTTACTGCCAGGCTGGATCAGTTGCTTCCTTTGGCTCAACCCAAGCACCTCAAAGGAAGTTTAGATAAAATGAGGTGTGAAAGCCCATCTGGAGAAGCTTCTCCTAGAGAGACAGAAACCCCCTCGGTCCTGGGCAGCCTCCACCTTTCTAGAGTTAGTCAGGACTCATGTGTCCTTCAAATGTGCTACAAGTTTTTATAAAGAAGAAAAAGCTTCAGTGCCAGGCATTCAGTGGCAGCGATCCCCTCATTTACACTGGCTAATGATAACCAGTGGGGTTCCCTTAAACACCACCCTTCCACCCCTGGTTTCCCCACGGCTCTCAGCACATCTCCCTCTGCTCTTTCCAAGCACCTCCATCCTGCTCACTCACGTTTGTCCCGCAGCAGGAGGCTCCAGGACAGAGAGTGTGCCCACCAGACTGCAGACAAGCAGTTCCAGTCTGTGTAGGGATGACAGAGCTCAGGCTTCCAGCGACATGACACAGCTAAGCAAGATGTCAGGAAAGAACACTTGGCTATCAGTACTGCATAAAAAAAAGCCGTTCAAGTTGTAGAAATCTGTCACTTTTCTATTTTCAGTTCTTTATCACATTGTTTCATATGAATGTTCAGAACAGACTTCATACTTCGAAGATCTAAAATGGATGTCTTTGTGGTTTTGGGCTAGAGGGTCACATGCTTCACAGATATCAATGATCAGAAATTCATCTGTGTGATAAATGAAAAGAGGAATTAAATGGCAGCAGCTCCAGTTCTGCAAATCAATTAGTAATCATTCAAAAAACTAAGTAAGAATGTCCTTATAAACAGAATTGTTATCCTCACTTGTCTGCAAATAAGCAATTTATTATCAGCACCTGCTCAGAGAAGCCATCTTTGAAGCTTCTCTTTGGTGTTTCTCTATGACACTAAATAGTTCCAAAAACCGCCTTACGGCAATTCTCTAGGCCCTTGTCCTTGCTCAGCTGATCAAAAGCCTCTCCTTCATCGGGAAGAAATCCTTCCCTGGCAGGGTGGGCAGGGCTGGCACAGGGTGCCCAGAGCAGCTGGGGCTGCCCCTGGATCCCTGGCAGTGCCCAAGGCCAGGCTGGACACTGGGGCTGGAGCAGCCTGGGACAGTGGGAGGTGTCCCTGTGGATGTGCCACTGAATACTGACAGCTCATCCCTGCAGAGAAAGGTTTAAGAACTTAAGTCAAATTTTGCAGAGTTTATCTAGTCGTTTTCTGAGCCATAATTCTGACAACTCACTACCTTACTTGTATTCGCCAAGAACACTGAAATAACTAAAAACACTTCAGCATTTTCTTGGCTCACTGTTGCCATGAATGTACCACACTATTCAGGTACACTCGAATCCAGCTTGGGCTTCTCAGAACTCGCACAATTTACTGGATGGCAAGAGAAAGTACTTTCTCCTGTAGGCATAGAACACTTACAAACAAGGCTTGTGTGAAAGATGATTTTTCACTTTGTGAATTCCAGTACAATTTGCTGTAAGATTATGAATAATAGAAGTAATTCTAGCACATGTCTCAATCTCATCTAAACCAGCTACTTGGGCTTCACAGAGAACAAACAAAAAAGTTATAGAGGATCATTTAACAAAATAGTTTTTGAGATTGACAACATACAGTCCCTAACACAGCTGCTTTACTGAAAAGTGCAATCAGATTACTCTTAAGAGAAGAAAAAGGATTATTTTATTCATATTTCTTAACCACCAGGAAATATCCTTCCCCTTTTCATTTCCTATTAAAATAAAGGTGAAGTTAGTGACTCAAAGAAAACTAATGCTGTAAATTATTGACCTCCATAGGTCTGAAATGATGGCTGGTACCACTGAATCCTTGAAACATGGTTGGAAGAAGTAAGTGGAAAAGTTTTCTACACTACTGTAGAATTTTCTAGTGGTGTGTGCACCTTGTGAAGTCTTAAATATCTGCCTGACAGTATAGACAGAAGTGATTTACAACAAACAAGTTCTGTTCAAAAGTAGCTTGCACTGAGATGACTGATCTTCATTTAACATGATTACTTAGCCATGCATTAAAATTAGAAGCCTCTGCCTTTTCAATTTATCCCAGAGTGTCTTCTGCACTTGATGAAAACCGAAAAGATGATTTCTTTCTGGTTTTTTTATGTAATGTAACCACAGTTAACACATATTTGATGCAACATTTCATTACCCAGCTTAACATGCAGCATGGAATACCCCAGAAGTATGTTTACAGAAAACAGAACTTTTTAAATGTCACTGAGTTGAAAGAGATAATTGGAATAAGATGAGTGAAAAATTCATTTGTTCCTTCTCCCCGAGGACAAAGCCATTGTTTCCTTCAGTGGGAAATGAAGAGGAAAGCAAGGAAACAGCCCTGCAAATGAGGATGTATCGAGGTCTAATTTACAAAAACAAAGCAGAACAGTTAATTCCGTTAACCTCTGCCAAAAAGCAGCTTAGGTAGGATTCTTCCCAATCTCCAGCTCCACAGAAACTGGCTGAGAGGCTCCAGGCTGCTGGTGACGGCACGTTCCCCAGCAGAGCTCCGGGCAGCACCCACAACCCACGGGAGCCCGGGACTGACTGTGCTGCTGCAGGGCCAAACACGGGGCACACAGGGCACAGCCACAGCCCTCACGCTGGGGAACTCTGCCCTGCCACAGCCACCTCATCAGCCAGCACATGAGCCCACGGGGTGACCTCCCCACGCGGAGATGACAGCAGAGCAGAGGCACCATTTGTAGGGGAGGCAGGCATACTCACTTTGCTGCCCAAAGGTCACACAACTCTTACAGCCCACGGGAGAAAGGAGAGCAAAAGGAACCTTGGAAACAGGTTTGAAAAGTGTTGGAGTGCAGGACATCCCCTTGGATGGCCTGGGACCCGAGGAAAGGAGTTTGAGCCCTGCACAGGGGGTGTGGAGCCGGTCCAGGGGGCTCGGAGACCTTGGCACAGAGCCCAGGAAAAACCCAGGTTTGATTTTAATCCATGGGAAAAGCTTCCAACATTGCAAAAGGAATTACAAACCATCGGGATGTGGAAACAGTACTTTAGTACAGTAGACGGTACAGAATTCAGTAGTTTTAGAGTTTATAGAATAGAAGTAAATGGGGACAAGATGGTGGAATTTGGGTGGTGCCTCATGTACTTCTTCCTCATCCTCCATCTTTTGGGGTGGTGATGGCACAAAGTAGAGTGGATTGGAGCAAAGTAAAATTGACACTTTTAGTGTGGGCACTGGGCATTGGCACAAAATAGTAAATAACCAACATGTAGTTATCTGTATAAATGTTAGGGGACATCCCCTGAGGTGGGCAGTCGCCTCGTGTCCCAGCTGCTGTCCAGACCTGGGCTGGGAGCAGAGAAAATTCTGAGATATCGAATAATAAACATCACAAGAAGCCTGAAAACAAACCTTGAAGACTCCGCTTTTTATACCAGTGGGCTTTTAGAGGGCTAAGGACTTTAAACAATCTAAATCTCGGGTGAGGAAACCCTCCTTGAGAGAAAAGTAGTTTGGATTTATCATGCAAGCAGGCTTTTGGTTTATACAAAAAGAGATAAGACTTCTTAATCTAAAATATTACTCAGTTTAAGCAGTGCAAGCCAGCATAACATTAAGAGGTATTTATTGATAATATGCTGATTAACCATTAACCAAAAAACTGTCAACGAGAAAAAACCCCGAGCTTGTGACATACCACAAGAAATACAACTGACTTCTGAATGCTGGATAAAATCTAACACAGGATGTAGTTCAAGCTGCGAGCCTAAAGAAATAATCTTCCTGCTGTTTAACTGAGAGAACTGGTCTCACTCTGAAATAACTTCCATGCACATTAATGAAAGCCTTGCCAGAGTTCTGCCATGAGACTTGAGCTTTGCTCCACTGTCAGAGGCCCCCAGGCCCCTCTCCCTGTGCTCCCAAGGCACCAGGGAAGGCAGCAGGCAAAGAGAGAAGAGTGACTCTGATTGCACAAAGGAAACAACTGCCCGAGGAGCTGATTCCCATAACAAATACCTCTGAAACTCTATGATCCCCACTAATAATTCACCCTGAAGAACTTAAAAAATATCTGAGAACAGGTCAGAATGAGGGTTAGAGATATCAAAACTATCTAATCCACGGTGCATGACTTTTATGGATATGGGCCATTAAAATTTTTATGCATGAGAGATTGTAATCTTTGTTACTCAATTACATTTCAGTAGAACTGTGGATGAATGGGAGCATCTTTAGAATTCTGCCCCACCATTCTAATTAGCCTGGCACACTAACATTTAGGAGAAAAAAAAATTCATGAAAACCTGAAAATACTGCTGATGGGAATGATTACATAAAAAATGGAATTGGGGGAGGAAATAACAGAGACCAGAGCTACCTTCAAATTGGATAAGCAATTAATATTGGCTCCAGGATATTTCATATAAAGCACAGGAGGTCTAGCAGAATTATTTCACTCAGCTGTTATGAGCTGATACCGCACTCAGCTGCAGATACTGCATTTTACAGAAAAGAAAGAAAAAGGTAAAATAATCTAGAGAAAATAAAATTAGAAGAAATATTTTTTTTAAAAATTACCCATGACGTGTTGAATCAGTTGCATTTAGGAAAAACTGACAGAAATCACACAACAATCCCCCACTTGACAAAAATCTGTGGCAAAAGGAGTAATAATCAACATTATCAGTAACAAATGGGGAAAGGGAAAAACAAGGGGGAAAAAATCCAGGTATTTTCAATCAAGATTAGGCTGGGTGACAAAAAAATACTTCTTCAGACTCCATCTGCAGTTTTCTCTTCAGCCCTGCCTCCCAGAAAAGCCTTCAGTGCCTCCCCAGGGCAAACAGGCTGGTGTGTAGAAAGAGCCCTGTGCACAAGCACACTGCTGGGCACTGGAGCAAGCACAATCTGCAGCTCACAGCAACTTTCATTCAGTTCCACCCAAGCTTCCCAGCTGCCAGATGTTGGCCAAGAGCACATAAGCTTCTTACAAGCCCCAAATAAACCCCACGATTTAGCTGAGGTTCTGTGCAGCTTCGTTACTTCCCACATGAGGCTATCAGAACTATGAAGTGCTCTTAGGCTAAAGGAATACAAAGGATTACAAATTTGTCAGTGGCAGCAGGGTTAAATAAACCCCCACACGGATTTGCACGTGACACAAACAGTGTGCTGTACAAATGATACACACAGAGAAAGGTGGGGGATTGCCAGCAGAGAGGATGAGCAGATGAGGTGAACAATGAGGTTCCAGAACCAAGGAATGACGTGTCCTAGAACTCTCTCTCTCCCCTGGATCAAACAGTGAAATCAACACTTATTATTCCAGTAAAGAGAGATTCTAAACAACTAAATATAGAAACTAAAAATCACACAGGTTCAGTACAATGAGTAATAAAGATGCCTCAGAAATACAGGAAAAACAGAAATAGCCAGATATGATGTCATGGAGCTCATTTAAAATCTGCCTAAGGCTAATTACAAGAGGCCAGGCTCAAACACCTTTCAGGACAAATCAAGTCTAGGTGCTCATTGCAAGGTAAAGAAACATGGTGAAGGCATAACACAGATTCCTAATTCCTTACATGCTCCTGAAACTGGGAATAAATGCAGCTTTTCAAGGCACATCCTTCTCTGTAGAAATGGCAGTGGTGTATTTCAAGGCAGCTCAGTGAGGAGGCTGCTGCTATGGCATGGAATTGGGCAGCAGTGAGTGAACACAGTTCCAATCTAGGCATGAAGAGTTTTCAGACATGATTGTGACCTTTTATCATGTGTAAATACATATAGTTGGAAGGGTTTTAGCTTCTGGAAGCTACAAAAGGATAACATTTAGGTCAGGTGGTGTGTATGGCACTTAGTTGTGGAGTCCAGTTTGATAGCTCACGTGTTCAAGAGAAAGGGAAAAAACACCAAAAAAACTGGTTAACTCATCAGGGAGTTCTGAGGTACAAAACAACCTTTGCATGAAGGGCCTAAAACTCAAAATAACCTTGCCTTTTTAGCATGTTAGCCCCTCAAATCCCAAAAGCAAATGGAAGCAGGCTTGCTTCTCATGCCCCCAGTGTACAGCACAGGCTCCAGATGTAATGGGCAGATCCAAAACCTGATCCTTACAATGAAATTGGAGTTAAGGATTGCCATTTAACAAAACCTTTCTGATGTTCTCACCTTCCTTCCACCTGCTGCCAGGCAGTGAAATTAATTCAGCAAGCAGACTGTGTAAAGGCAACAGATTATATGAGTTTAGTTTTCCTCCCTTGTGCCATGTACTGTTTCTGCTACCAGCTGGTTGGAAATGCCACCTAGGCAGTCCTGGTGAAATCAAGGAACTTGACAGCACTTTGGAATTCAGAAGTTGCAGAACATGAATATAAAATATGATTAGAAATATCGAAACTGTGAAAGAAAATACAGATGGATTTCCAGAACAGGAGACTTATACAAGTCTGTCTGATGAAAGGCAATGTGAATTTTTGTCTGAATCAAACATGGCCCTGCAGCTCATGGACAGGACAGCCCATCTCATCCATGGGACTTTGACAGTTCTTAGGTCATTCCAGCAGCATTCCATGTTGCCCTTCCCACAGCCCAAAGGTGTAAGAAATGCTCTGAGAAGAACAGTCTTTGTTGAAGTGCATGTGTGCAGATCCTACAATACCTAATAGCTGTTCTTCACCTTGACAATTATGCAAATAGGGCAAGTAATTTAGGGGTTTTCCCATATCAAGACAAAACTCTCCAGTTCTCCACCTAGCCCATACAATGAGGCATTAAAGCTGCTATAAATGTCTTATTTACAATGACTGAATACTATAGTTACAATAGTTTACAATAGTTCTGCTTCTTGGTCCTCACCTATATTCTCACTTCACAAGCCAACAGCCACAGGTCTTGCTACAACCAAACTCTGTTTCATGTAACAGAGAAAATAAACGGTGGGAGAGAGCTGACCTTTCGCAGTCCTGCAGTCTCTCTCCTGTACCTAAACCAGGAGAAAAGGGTAGGCCTGGTTAACCCCAGCTCAGCTGCTGCCAAGACTGCCCAGCGCCCAGGAGAAGCTGCCACTGGAAAGCTCACATCCCACAGCAGGGTTTTGTGCCCGTGCAGGCTTCCCTCCCAGAGCACAAACCCAGAGAGGAGCCAGGCTCTGCCTGGAACAAACACTGCAGATTAAAGCAGCAGCAAACCTAAATGCAAGCCAGAGCAGCTCTTGGATCAAAACACTAGACCTGACCAGCAGCTCGAACTTTGGAATGGCTCAGTGCTGGACAGTCCTCCTAAGAAATGTGCTGCAAGCTCTGTGCTCTCCCTCTGCTCAGAAGCCTGTGGGCTGCAAGGTGGGGAAGAGTAACACACCCCCACGGGAGGGGAAGCCACCCCATCATGAGGAATTCTGTTCGTGCACGTTGGTGAACAGCTGTGTGCCAGTGTGCCAGAGATGCGTAACAAACGAGGTCTTTACACAGCACTGTGGGTACAATGGTTTTCTGCAAGAGACAAAGTACCTGCAGCTCTTCTCTTCACATTTGTTCCCAGGTGTTCTCAGGGTCTCTCCCACCAGGGGAGAGAGACAGATGTGACAAGTATGATAATGTGGATAATGTGTCTTGCAGCCCTGAGGCTGTATTAAGCCAATCTGTGAGCAGATCTGAACCAAGGAATGATGGCACAGCTTTTACAAGTCAGAAGGCCAAGCACTGTCACTCAGGCGTGTTCCACATGCCACATGCATGGAATGTACACAGAAAGGGGACATCAGAGGACACAATGTCCTGAGAACCTTTCCCCTATGTCAGCATACCCTTGTACTTTCAAACACTTAGACCTTCAAACAAAGCTTCTCCACAGCCTCCAGACGTGGTCTCCTCTTCCCAAATGCAATTTAAAAGCATATTGAAACCACCTCACTCTTGTGACAGGTGTATTCACCCTGAGCTTCAAGGTGCCCACACACGATGCCCACACACCCTTCCCCAAGGGCTGTGCCACTCCTGGGGACTGATCCCAACCCAGCTGCCTTCCCAGAGGCAGCCCCACAGCAGATGGGAACAGCACCAACTGCTGCTACCTTTGTGCAGACATCCCTTGGCACACACAGTGACACTCTGCAGACAGGTTTGCTTCCCTTCACTGTGCCGCAGCAATTCCAGCTCAGAAAAGGTCCAGCACTTCCCAGAGCATTGCAGGGAACCGCAATCCCCTTCTATTCCACATAAAATTCACTGCTTTGGACTTGAAAAATAAACACGTGTTAAGACTGATCTTCCTTGTCATTGCACAGTAGCCCTCTTTCTAACTTTCAGACATTTATCAGATTTTTAGCTGCCGGTTACTTAGGGAAGGTCTTGTTCTGCTGCCATTATTACTGTAAAGTAGTTCAATCAGATTCAGTGGCATGATTTTTTTAATAGGATAGTACCAACACAAGAAAGAATGGATAAATCCAGCTCCCAGTCAGGTTTCTGTCTCATCCCAGCTAGAAATATGCCTCTGCTAACCACACAGACGTTACATGGTAATTTCCCCCACCCTTCCCCTGTGCTAGCTTTTCAAGTGGTTCTTAATTAGCTCTGGTTTATTTATGAAAGCATATTTTGCTAGACTTTCCCCAAGAGCTTTAGTAAACAGCTATATTAAGCTTGTATTTACTTATCACATCTCCTGTAATGCTTCCAAAAGAGGAGGGGGGAAGGGGAGCTCGTTCAGAGGGGCAGAGCTGTGGTTGGGCTCTGAAGGCTACTGCTACTTGTAGTCCATCTCTTAAGCCTAATTTCTTTTGGAAATCATGCTTTTCCAAGCATGGCTACATGCAAATGTCCATTTGTCTCCTTTCTCACTGGTTTTTTTAGCCAGCAAGCCTATTGTGGCCTGATTTAGTGGAAGGAAAAGCTCTTAAAAATACAAAATTCTTAGGAATGCTGTGAACAGAATATCAGAGAGTGCCTGTTATGAGCATGCCCATAAACCAAACCCCTGGCAATGCTTTTGTCCACACACGCTTCAGGAGTGATCCTTCTCTGCCCATGGGTCTCCTTCCCTGTCACTTTTAACCAGCTGACCTGTTCTGGCCCAGTTTGACCTCCATCTTTTAGCTGATTTTTATTTTGGAAAGATAGAAGGTGGCACAATTTGTCTCATTAAAAAAATGTAAGTTCTACAGGATAGGCAAACGAGCAGGAAGCTTAAAAACTTTAAATTCTTATAGTGCTTGCCATTTAAGCACTTAGAAATTAAATGAAACTAAATTGATCATAAATTAAGCTGCAAAAATAATTTCACCCCTTTTTTAGATGCCTGAAAATTTCAGAAGGTGACCAGAAGTAGGCCAAAAGTAAAAAAAAAAATTAAAATATGATTCAGTATTTCCCAATTTTAAAAACATTCTCTTTTTTTTTATTGAAAAAAGATGTTAATGAAAACATTTTTTGAAGAAAATATGCTGACTAAAATGTAACTTTTAAATCAACACATTAAAAAAGGATTATGTAATCAGATGGCATTTCTACTCTTCAGTGCCAATGTTCTGTTTAACTGAATGGAGTAAATAAGCCTTCTCCTAATTTTTTTGACCTTTTATGAGTTGTCTTCTATGAATAAAACATATTTCTGATAGACACCAGGGTTTTCTAAACAAATATCAATGTTTTCCACTTCTGTCTCCCTGGCAGACTCCCCACTGCTTCAAAAGAAACCTCCTGCATCTGTAGCCTTCAGCTGTATTTTTGTTTTAGGTTATATGGAAGTTAGAAGCTATGGCAGACACAGACAGAAATAAAACAAATATGTATTTCTAAATAAAAACCGTACAAGTGCTACCTCCAAGACTTTCATTTAAGTTCACTGAAGTTAATGGAAAAAAAAACCAACAGCATGGAATAAAAGTAGGATTCCATCCTAGTGGTCACATTACTAGATGCTGCTGGCTGAAAGCTTTTTGAAGGCTTTGTGTCTCTCAGAGAACCACCTGACACCTTCTTAGAACCACTTCAGTAGATCACGTTCACACCAAGCACCATTTAAGAACATTTTTCAGAAGTTTTCAAATTCTGAGCTCATGAATTTCTCAATAATGTCCCAGAGCAGTCACTGCCTTAGTGTAAGTCAGTGACAGACACTGCAGCCTGTCCAGCGCTGCTAAAGGCCTTTACACAGGAATCAGCGGCACAAACACAGAAGCCTTGAAGGGAAAGAAGGGATAAAAAGCCTCGGCACAGGCTTGAAATGTACTCCCATGACTCTTTCCAAAGTCCTGACAAAGTTAACTAACTTCCTTCAACCTCCCCCTCTATAAAAAGGGAATATTAACATTTAACAACTTTGAAGGATATTATGAACATTAAGGCTCACTTGTAAACTGCTTGAAGGCTAAAAACACTATCTAAAGGCTAAGTATCATCCCCATCATCAGAAATTCATGGTGTAATCCTTTCCTCCTCCATATATACGAAGGCAGGAAATTATCCTACCAAGGAGATTGATGGCACCTGGAAATTGTAGGCAGCCACCCTCTAAATTACTTTGCATGACTCACTTAAAAGTATTACAGTTCTTCCCTCAGTGGGACTGTATTGGCTTGAGCATATATTGTCAGAAAGTGATTCTGGAGATGTTTGGGAGAGGGAAATTTTTCTTGAAGATGACCTGTAGCCGGTACATAAAGCACCTGGGGCAAACTTCCCAGCGATGGAAGAGCTGCTGGCTGTATTTCAGGATCCCCATCCCAAACCATGTATTTCAGATCACATCAGAGAGAAGCTGTGCTGATGTACTACACCACCTGCAGCACCAACAAAGCTGGATCCAGACCTCAATTCAGAGCTGTTACACTATGCTGCTGCATCTCTCCATTCCCTTTTTCCCCATGGACATCATTACCTCTCCATGCCCTTGTGGGAAAAAAAAAAAAAAACACTAGTCAAAAAATACAACTTATGTTGAAGGTAACCATAACACATCAGGTAGGGAACTGCCCAGACAAAAGATACTTGAATCAAAAGCAACTTTAGAATAAGAACTATTTCTGACTCTTTCCAACAATTCACGGCAAGTTTAAATATTCTCGGCAAGTTTGCATTAAGATCGTTTCCTTGGGATGTTAGGGGAGCTCTGCTTCTAAACAGGGGATGAAGATCAGTCATTTAAACTCAAAGAAATAACTAAAGCAACACCTGAGATATCCGTAGATGAAACTTCACTGACATTTCTTTGACAGCTTCACCTTTTGATCTGTTAGTCCTTGCAGGAAGCAGCTTCCCACTGTTAATTCTGTCACAGCCACAGTACGATGCTTGAGCCCTTCGGGTTTGATCTTGTGGAAGTGAAATAATACTGAGTGACATTCTATGGAGCAGTGGCAGCAGGTTCACTGAAGTTTAGAAAACTACATCAGCGTCCTTGAGCTATCTTGACACCCACCTGTGTGCCCGAACTCTCATTCATTTTTCTGGAATCCACCATGAGACAATCAAGACCAAGGACCTTTAGTTAAAAAGATTTGTCATTCACAACCTCAAAATGTGGTCATAGGCATCTCAAGAGTAGAGTACTAAAAAGAAAACAACAAAATCCAGAATGTTTTTTCTCACCTCACCTCATAAAGCTGCGAAGTGTCTTAGATTTTGGTTTTAGACTTTTAAGTCTGGCACTTGGACTCTAAGGGTTAAATTTAAACTGCTAGTATACATCACCTTCCGAAAGCACTGAGCAAGTTCAACAGTATTTTATGGACTGAGAAACTGTTTTCTTCACTTTTCATGTTATTTGTTATTGCTTCTAGACTTAGCAAGTCCCAACTCTTTCAATCCTTCCTTATATGCATTACCATCTAGGCCTCTCATCTCTCCAGTGTGTCTGTGTCCTAACAGTGAAGCCCAAAGCCAACACAATAAATTTCATAGCTAAGGAGCATCCAAACTGTCCTTGTCTGTCCTAACAGGGAGTATTATCATTTTTTTCAGCGATATCTGTTATTTATCTTTGTAAAAATAGATACAAGCCTCCCACCTCCTGAGATTTTGTTGTGTGCATATTTTTCCAGCACACAGTGGCGAGAAAATTGAATTACATGTTACTACATAAAAAATAATCCAAACTTTTCTCTCTTGGCTGTGTGTAAAAAGAGAATTTTGAAATGAGCAGACACTAAAGACTCCAAAATTGAGGTGAAAAATAAAAATAACTTTTAAATACCTTGAATTATTTAAAAATTCCTCATCTCCATTTTCCAAGCCTTATACTCTGATTTTTGACAGTCCTGTTCATGACTTTAGACCATTGCTGAAATATTGCCAGATCTCCATAAAAGAATCAAAGCAAAAGGCATCCCTGAAAATTCTTTTCTCTGCTGCATTTAGAATAACAAGATGTACTGAGCTGGTGTTCTCCCAGCACCGGACTAATGGAAATTGTAAGTAACTCAATCCCTACTATGAATTTTATAACTTGATTCTTAACATCACTTTGCATTTCCTGTTTCCAAAGAAAAATGAATACTGTCATGCATGGCTCATTAAGAAGTGTGCTAGGCCGCTTTATACATCATGATTGATGTTGGGAAGAATACTCTGGAAAAAACGAAGCTGAAAATCTCATTTGGATTAAGTTCTTTCACATGATCTCTAAAAATGAAAAATGGTTTGAGGCCAGAGAAAGCAATTTCCACAATTATTTTCACTGCACACAAAAGACATGTGAAGCTCTGTCTTCAGTAGATGCAATTCTTCAATTTAACGTTGATTTTGACTTGACAATTTTAGGGGTGATATGAGAAAAGTAATGTAAGAAAGCAGAGACACATGGAATCATGCCAAGTAGAAGTTAAAGGCTCAAAACACTTCTCAAAAGCACAAGGTTAAGAAAACCTTTCTATTCATCTTATTTAACACCGCATAGAAAGAGGTGCCAATTTATTCCTATCAAGCTTTTTTTTCTTCAGCTGTGCTGTCTCTTCCACAGGCGAGAAAAATCAAGTATCTTTTAAACCAGCAACACAGCATAAAAAGACTGGGGGAAAAGTGAGGAACTGCTTAATTCTCAACCTGTCACAGACAAGCATAAGTTTTATTTCTACCAGGGAAAAAAAAAAAAAGGCAAAATGTTGCTGAAGGAATGGTAAAGTACCCATTCCCCTTTTAAGTTCACCAGTGTGTTCAGAGCAAGCCCTCGAAACACTTCAGAGGGAGATTTGAAGTTGTCAGGCACTCACTCCTTCCCATATGCAGCTTGTTCTGTCATCAGAGAGACTTTTGTGTTTGTCCTGTGAGACTACCACAGCTCATGCTGGAGATGCAAACCACCTGCCCTGCCAGGGTGTTCTCTGTGCTCCAAAACGAACAGCAGAACTCAAACACCCCAGGCACTGACCTTGGCCACTGCCAGCCTGCTCCTAAGCCCCACCTTCCACGTCACATCTTAGACAGGCCTGCACTTGCGATATTTCCCCAATTGTTCCTGTTCCAGCTGGCTCTTTCATTTTACTGGAGCAGAACAAGCACCTCAGCACATCCTGCACTTCTGCTGTACCTCTTTCACAGCAATGTTCTCGTTCTGTTCCTGGCTGTTCCCTTGTGCTGGACACATCAGCTTTGGGTCTCGGTGCATGAGAACACATCAGCCCCAAATCCCCTGTCAGTACTGAGCTCCAGAGCAGTTTTATAAAGATGTGCTTGGGTGTGAGTAACTAATGACTGACAACAACCCCCCAGCTCATCAGTAAATCACACAGCACTGTCCAAAGGTCAGCGTGAATGCATGCAACAGAGAGATGGGCCACCGGAGTTCCAGAACAGGATAACCAAAGAGATAACCAAACCATTGGCAGAGGCAGGTTTCCTGTATCTCATACCCCCTGCACTGGACAAAACTCAGAAATACCCAGGTTAACTGACCCTTTGTAAACCCAGGCAACGGTGTTAAAAAGGAAATGTGTCAATTCAAGCAAATTGTTCACTGTTCAGGATACCCGACTGAAAACAGCCACCTGTACCGCTGCTTTCTTTGGTTAGTTGAGATTTTGTGGCTAAATTTCAGGATTATGTAGGTATAGCACAACATGTCATGTCAACTATTAAACACAAAACCAGTTTATTGGCAATAATGCCACCTTTGAAGTGACAGTTTAAGACTCAGCGCTGGCAGCCTGTCTCTAGTAGAAGCACAGCTTTGGTGCAGAGCAAATGTGGACATAAACCATGTTCTTTATGAAACTCAAGCATTGATACTAATGAACAAGGCCAGGCAGGCCTGGTTTACACATCCCCATAAAGCCCTGGGAAGGCTCAGGAGTCCCAAGCCCTGATGTCGTGGCATTGGCTTTCCAAGAGTACTTCTCCAGTGGATTTGAAATGTTTCACCATTCATGTATACATTCTTACTGTTCATGATATTTCTTAAGACTGCTGACGATGTGGGAAAATTAAAATGGAAAGAAATTATAGGAAACTATTTCAGCCCCAGTAGAGCTGCCAGACTTTGGTTAGTACCTTTCAAGGGCAGTAAACAGCAGGGCCAACAGGAGGCTGTGTGTGTCAGGAGCATTGATTAAACCCCTCTGTTCATTTAGACCAGAAAGTACCACCTGGCAACACTGCTTTTTCTCCCTCTCAAAGACCACCTGAAATTGAGGATGTTTCAACAGCTGAAGCAACCTTTACACTTGGAGATCACTAAAGGGAAGAATCCACTGGTCTCAGCCTGGTCTGCCTGCAGTTAAAGCAATCAGTGTCTTGCTGGCAATCACACGTTTAAAAGGCATTAAATTTATGAATACAGCAATAGACAGATAAACAGGTGCTGCTGTCTACCTTTACCAGATAATTCCATAACCCAGCTTTCCAGTAAATCATCTTTGACTAGAGCCAAACAAGTCTTTGCAGCAAACTCTAAGATTAAGGGATGATAAAATAAAATACAGTTTCTATAATGGCTTTTTTCCTTCAGAAAGCAGTTACTTGCATTTAGAATTATTCTTTTCTTGACCACTGCAAAACAAGTGCAGTGTAACCCCAGTGAATGCAAAAACACGTGACGCAGAAATGGTGGAAGTTCAAATGACAGAAAGTCTTTGCTGCCTAAAGAAAATACCAGGTAAAACACTTGACTTGATACACTGGAAACAGAATTAGCATCGTTTTCAAAGTCATCCATTTTATCCAGCATGCCACAATTTTTAGCACTGCTCTATCTGAGGTGTTTAGGAAGCTGTCTGGATTAGGGCAGTAGTCCATTAGTACTTGACATTCCCACTGGTCTGTTGTCTTTAAGGCCTGAGAACGCCAGAAGACAGTGAAAGCGTTGGTGGGTACCACTTCCTTCAGGTTCCTGACTGGATTTTACCAGTCACTCCTCTGTCTTCTCACCCAGTGCTTCTCTCATTCACCAATCACTAGTTTTCAGTGATGTTAAAATAATTCTGTGATTGAATAGGTATCCATCAGCATTTTGTTAAAATAAAATACTGCAATTGGGTGTCTTAGCCTCCCAAATAAACTATCCTGCCAATACAAGGAATTGATCCTAATGAACTCTCTAACAATGGGCCAAATCTTTGGATGCTCTAAATGCCATCAGTGGAATTTTTACACTGGCAGAAAATTTGGCCCTACAGATTTAATAATGCATTGGCAGACACTTTTCAGCATTTTTTGGAGGCACAAATTGGAGCTCACCGGGTTTCTGCCTAATGGAAATAGCTGACAGCCAAGAAACTCATCAGGAGTAATTGAAAATTAACTTTACTCATCCTCTCCATGCATTCTGAGCGTACTGCCTTCTCCTCCAGTTGCTGGAAGTCACAGCTTTTTGTGGGGGACACAGATACCAGGGGATCAAGGGAATGGCTAAGCCAGCCAGGATTCATTTAGCACACGACAATGTGTTAAAACCTCAGCCCTATGACACATCTCTCACTCATGTCTCAATAGTTATAGAGGAAGGATAGGTTTGATATGTCAGAATGTTATACAGCCTGTCACTGAAGTTCATTTAAAGTGAACTTCTAAAAGGATAAATTACAGTATTCGTAATTTTCTTTCAGAGTCTTACTATCCTATTCACATCTAAACTGCACTGGCTCTATTTAATAAATGTAATCAGATTCACAGATTCATTCACTCCTTTTTCTAACAAATGCTACAGAATAAGGTCAGACTTCCGACATGGAAGTTTCTCACCACCTGTGTAAGAATAGGAAGAGCAGAAGACAAAAAGCAGCAGGTTCAGCTCATGGCCACTTGGTGTGATCTGACTGAAGACTGCACCAGTTACCTGACTAAGGCAGCTTCAGGAATAAAAAGATGCACCACTTCTTGATGCTATCTTAATAGTTATATTCCAACCACTTGCAATTACTTAAATGCTTAGAGTCTGAAAGAGTCGTCATTTTCACCCTGAATACAGTTATAGCACTTAGATCTGGATTAATAATACAGCAACAAAGACAAGAGAGCAGTGCAAGTCAGTCAGCAGCAATAAATTCAGTGCATTTCTCAAGAAAAGAAGCAGCTCTGGTTCCTGAATTCTGCCACTTGAGGACAAATAATGTGTTTTCAGTTTGATTTCCTGCAGGAGGTAACAGTTAAGAGGGAAGGATTTAGCAAAGTACAATTGCCAAAGCTGTGTTCGTCACCAAACTTCATCAGTTAGTCTAAAGATGCAACGCTGGCTCCTGAATCAAAGAAAATAGAAAGTTTTGGATGAAAAGTTTTGTATGGCACCTTCCTCGTGCGTCAGCTGATTCCCTTTTCAAGGGACTGTATTACTGCCCTTGCCCCAAACTCACAGCATATGCATCTGGAATTTCTTCTAAAATCTCACCTGAGTCTATCAAACTGACCATGGTACCAGCTCACTCTGGCAACACTGCTGCCCTGCCACGTGCCACAGCTAAACCCCTGTTTCCTGACCATCATCCCTGTAAAGTACTGCTACTCATTGACTCTACATTCCAGCTCTGAAACTTGCTCCTCTCAAAGATACACCACTTCGATAAACCAAGAAACTAAAAAACTGCTAGTTTTGATGAGGCTATGGCAATTAGCAATGAGAATTCTAGGGTGGATCAACCTTAAAGTTTAAAAAAAGGCAAAAAACTCAGTGTTTGAATAAAAAAGTAAAGGCCTGGTGGGAGAGTGTAAGATCATTAATGAGTGAAGCAATTTAACAAAAAAAAAAAAAAAAAAAAAGCAAATTTATACTAAAAAATTTGATGATACAAAAAGTTATGCAGTATCATCAACATAGGGGCACTGAACTATTATGCTGAAAGAGGGAGATGTCACAGAACAGTGCAGTAGAGAAAGGAAAATATTAAATTTAATGGGAAATAATACAGTCAAGCATTTAGAGACATTTTTTTCCCTGTAAACAATGGGCTTATTCACCAGAGATAACAGCTGGGAAAAAATTGAATTTATTCATCAATTCCAACCTTAATATTGAAGGAATAATGCAATATGGCTTGAAAAAGGTGAACCTGGTTCTAAACACATCAATTGTGTCATTTTCAGTAAAGAAAGAGAGGTGTTAACATTATTATGAGAGGTACAAGTAATTTCTCCTGGATAATACATCAGGCTGTTCAACTGTATTTGAGAACGGGGTTCAAAATGAACCTCTGATGGAGAGAACAACCTTTATGACAATCACTAGGATGGATGAAAGGAAATTAACAGCTTGGATTTTTATTACAAAAAAATTAAGGACAAAGGAGAAAATTCAGTATATCTCAGTAAATAAACCCCAGAGAAAAGGCAGGTTAGTTTAAACTGGAAGCCAGTGAAATGTCTTTATACTGACCCTATTACAGAGTAATCAGAAACTGAAGAATTTCTAAAGCAGGAACATGAGGTCCTACAACAGAATTAGCAAAAGAACGGAGAAGGGAGGAAACACGGGTTTCAAGAATGAGCTAAAGCAGCAAAAAAGAGGAAAACCTGCAGATTTCTCTTTCGTTTCTCCCACAGCCCCAGGCTCTGTGTCAGCACAGCCTTGCCAGGACTGCAGGGGGACTGGGGGGTTATGGAAGGAATGGAGACTCCTCTGTCACCAACTGCTGCACCTTGGGTGTGCAGAGAGACAGGGGAGCAGATCAGGAGATATCTCGGGAGTGCCAACTCATTCCAACACACTGCCAGGAACCCCCAGAAATTATCAGGGTAGGGCTCTGAGCTGGTAGGAAGTCGTTCTAGAGGCCCTTTGTATGGGAATCAAAGGCTAGATTCAGGAAAGTGACATTCCACAAGTCTTTGTCCCCACATAAAGCATTTTCCCCCAGGTTACATCTGACAGTATCTTGCACTTGGATTAAGCACGCAGGATTTTAGGCTAACCTACTTCCCTAGGTTCTCCTGACTAACTTGGCGCATCTCTGGTTACGTGCTCTGCTTTCTGGGAAACCTCCAGGCTCTGACAGACACTGTGCCAAACTGAGCTTCAACACACTCAAGAAATGCTTGCTGAGCTTGTTTTAAGGTGTCTCTCCTGAGATTTCAGAACCTCAGTTCTTTGGCCAGCACGAGATTTAATCAAATCTCTGGTAGATACACACAGACCTTTCTCTAGTCCCTAAGAGGTCTTCTTCAAACACAATGAAGATTACCACCAAAAGGAGCAGAGCTAACTCCAGAGCCTAGAAAACTTGTTCCAGTCCTCCAGTGAGGCAGGACCTTTTGACACATGTGCTGTACGTTCCCTTTTGCACACAAAATGCTGAAGGTCACCACTATGGTTTCTACAGTGACTCCTCGATTACGAGAAGAGTACAAAGAGGTTTTTATGGCATTACTTCATTCATTTACCAAACTCCTCAAAGGTGAAATTTGCCCCAGGGGCTTTCTTGACTGTGTTGTTCCAGAAGTTATACTACTATCGAATCTAGTTTTATTCTCAGGGATTTGAAATAATGATGAATAACGAGCCTTAGCCCTTAAATATTCCTGAAGCAATGTGGTTGCCAAATATCCCACTCTGTAATGCTTTGATACCTCTCCAGAGAACCTCAGCATTGTAACAGAAATCTGAAAGCAGGGGAGCTGATGACTTTCCTGAATTCACTCACTTTAAACTCTCTTGTTTACAGAAGGTGTTTCAGCTTTCAGATAGAGCACAGTAAATGCTCAAGGCACTTAAAGTACTTGCACTTGAGAACAGCAATGGCCATCCAGGAGCCACAGGAATCATGGAGTTTGTTCATTACCAACGACATAGTCCCTTACCACCTCGGATCTGTGCTGACCCTACACCTGCTGAGAGCTATTGTCCATTAACTGTGGCTGGTTGAGGACTGGTTGAGGAAAAATAATTTTAGGATGTTTGGCAAAATCCACAATGTAAATGGTTGGGAATTTCCACCTTACCCATCTGGACATACGCATGTCCCAGAACACTCAGCCAAGCACTTCAGGAGCTTCCCACATTTGGGCTGGCTTTTGTAGGGGTCCTCAAGGCAAACCACATTCTTTCTGCAGCCAGCTGAATCAGAGGATGTCCTCCAGGAATGGTTCATCTGCTTGGGAGATCCAGGCAGTGCAGACTCCTGGAGCTCCTCAGCAGCTGCCTCACAGCACACCGTGGCTGCACTGGCTGATCCAGGTGTGCCCAGGGGGCCTCCAGAACTTTCTCCAACAGCAGCAATACTGCCTGCAAACTGCCCAGAAGCTCTGGCAAGTCTGGGAACACTGGGAAGCTGATGGAAGTCAGTAATTAGCCATATCTCTTTGTGCCCAATGAAAGATAGAAGTAACAGTAATTTAATCTGGTACCATATTACAAGCTCGCGTAAAGCAGAGGAGACCCCTAGAACAAGATTAAAGAGGTCATTTTCTCTCAAAGGCACCATCCTGAAACTCAGAGCCACTGTCCCCACAAAACAGCTCTAAGTGCACAATAGGCCATTTTATATAAGCAACATTCCTATTTTCAATTCTTTCACCTGTTCCACAACAGCTGTGATGACTACACTGTATGAGAGGCTAAAAACAAGGCCACATTAATTAATCTCCAGTAAAATTTGACGTTTGAATCGACCACATTAAATTATTTGAGTCATACATCAACAAAGGTGCATAAATAACATCTAATTGCAATTTCCAAAAATTTCCTTTGACAGAGTAAGGAATGCTTTTTCCTTCATGTCACATCGATTTCAGACTTTTTTTTATAACAAAAGCTAAATACACATCAATATGCAGATGTACAGACTATCTACCGCTCCTGTAGAAATTTCCAGGAAGGATTATTTCACTGGTCATTTTCTTTGTAAAGCATCACCTCTGCAATAAAAGAAAACTTTTCATATGCTCTTGAGAAAAAAAAAAAAAATCCTTCTGCAGTGTCAAAATAGCTTCAGGCTGGTGTCAGTGGAAGCCACTGACGGTAGTGTTGCAGAAGGCAATGAGGATCCAGAGGGAGTGGTGTCCTGTGGCCACATGCCATCAGTGCCAGCCTGAGGAGGTGACCTCAGAGCAGTCACTGCCAGCAGAGCCTTTGGGGGTGGCACGGTGACGACAGCACCACACTGCAGTCATAGTGAAGTCATAACAATCTGAAAATTTAATTGCATTGCTTGGCATCTCAGTAAATTACTCACACAGCCCCAGCTGGAAACTAATCAAGCATTGACTCAGCAACACTTACTCACCAGCGCCACAAAATGAGAAATAGCAACTTTCAAAGAAGATGAGGTGTGAGAAGGGAAAGGTAATGAGCAAATTACTTTGTACACAAATGCTGGCAGAGATGTCCCTAACCAACAGGTTCTGCATTCATCACAATTACCAACAGGTACAACCCAAAAATACGTTTATTTTGGTGGCATGTGAATCATAAATTCATATGCAGATCCTAAGCACTACAATACCAATTATGTCTTCTAGAATTCTGAGAAACAAGGTATTAGGACCTGGATGGAATTTTTTCAAATCAAGTCTATTTTCTACTAATATTAAATCTATCTTCGTATTTCCTGAAACAACAATATACAGGTACCGTCTAATGGGGGGGGCAGGGGAAGTAAGAAAGAAAGAAAGAAAAAGAGATAGTCAGATAGCCTTATTTACCTTCTAAAATACTATTAACTAATACAAAACCCTTCAAGTCAGGATTTACCTTGTTCCTCCTTACACAACGCACAAATTTTGTTTTCCAACCCTTCTGGTGATACTGATATAAAGTAAATTTTTATGTATTTGTGAAATTAAGAAAAACGCTACACCACCACCAAGATGTTTTGCAAGTGCCAAACAGGATTTCATAACAGTGCACAGAGGAGAAGTCTCTGGATGTCTGTCTGAGGCTATGACAGATCTGAGGGCAGGTAGGGACAGCCCTCCTGCTTTGCCATTTCACCTTTCTCACTATGAATGTCCTTGAGATTAACTGCCAACAGCAACAGCCCAGATAAACAGGATTTTGGTGTGATGTATTATCCAGGGATATGTGATAACTTATACTGCTGGAGCCTTTCAAACTCACTTCCTTCCCCAAAAGGCATGACCCGTTTCACTCCTAAAAGCTCACTCAGTAATTATTTGAAGTTGGTTTTTCTAGATTTTATTATGGCTTTATTTTTGTGTTAGACTTCACAGGGTTGGTTCTTGCCTCCTTCAAAACCCAGAAATGCAAAATCCTTAACACTCTGCGTGCACCTTCTCAGGACATAAATTCACAGCCATGAGCTCGCAGCTGTGGTTTTATAAAACATGTATGACACGAGCGAGGGCTTTATTAGAGGAGAGGAAAACCAAATGTTTTTAGGCAGGAAAATGGTGCTCCTGGAAGCACAGGGACTATTGTGAGAGCACCAGGGCCAGCTCTGCTGTGTGAAGGGCTACCACAGCAGCTGGGTTTGGCTCTAACTTCATCAATGTGCAGCTGCCTCTGCCCTGAGCCCCTGTGTGCAGGAGCAGGCACAAAATGCAAGAAAATTCAGATTTGCTGGGCCTGTCACCCCTGTATTCGGATGGCTCCTGCCTCATCATTTCTTTTATACGAGTCGGTTAGATTTTACCTCAGAATTTACTGAACAGTTACTGTGTTAGATGTGACATACAATAAAAAAAGTTATGCTAAATACTAACTTTATAATAAAAGCAAATGTTTTCCATGGTGTGTTTAAGCCAGTAACTTGGAAAAGGCCCATTCCCCCCTCATGTAAATGTTCCTTTCAACACTAAAACAGTTAAAAATAATTTAAAATGCCATGCAGAAGGTAAACTTATGGAAGTCCACATGAATTTCAAATTAAATTTGTGACTATAGTTTGGACTATCTCTTTCCCTTTCTTTTCCTTTCTTTCAGTCATTTCAATCTTACTCAGTAACTGAAAAAAAGGTGATTTTTCATATACCTACTGCACATTCTCCACGTAATACACATTAAACAACTGGAAAAAATGTGGCACAATTTAAAGAAGCACAAACTTCTCTCTTATGCCTGAATAATACATATTTCAGAATATGGAAAATATTAAAAAAGGACAGTGATAAATCCCTTAACTCAAGGCGACTCTTATTAGATTAGCTTTTCACTGAATAAATGGAGTCTTAATGAAAACTGTCACTAGAAAATGGAATGCAATCATTAGATAAACTATTGAATTACAAATTCCACCCACATGTGAATGGGTACATAAAGTTTTACAATATTATAAGAGTATATTTCTGCACCAGGGTTATTAAGGAGCAGAGGGAAATGATTTTTGCATCCAAACAGCTTATTCACCACAAAAAATAACAAAAATTTCCTAAAATTATTCGACAAATAAAATTTGAATCTACTGGGTTTTTGGGGGGCCAAAACAGTAAAAAAAAAAAAAAAAAAAAAAAAAGGCAGGGGGTTGGGGGAAGAGGGGGTTATTAACAATATTAATGTAACTCAAACCTTGGTTTTCCAGCTGTTCCCATAGTTAGCTGGAATTGCTGAGAAAAGGCTGAGGGGAGACTTCAGTCAGCACAGTAAAAAAATGTACTGACAGGTAGCAATTTCATACCTTTACAACTTCTTCGTACATCAGGTGTTCTAATTACCACCACTGAAAAACTGTACTCCTACAAGTGGCCAAAAAATGCCAAGACCCATACTGAATAAGTAGCAGCAGCCTCGATGTTGATTATAACATCAGCTCTGGTTGTTTCTTTTCAAAATTCCATTGCAAATTCTAGTAAGTGTAGTTTTACTCCGTGACATAATGACCAGCCTTCTGTGTGCCTCAGACCGAAGAAAAGAACAAATGTTAACTATTCAAAACCACAGATTGGTCTTTTTTTTAGTAAATGCATGAGACTTCAATCTCCTTGTCCTGAATGACTTTAGATTTATCTTATTTCTACTTTAGCTCAGATACAAAACATCTGCTTATGAGGATATTGGTTTGACTTCTATTCACATTTAATTTACTGTATTGCCGTGACACCATCATAAACACAGCCATGCATGAGATTAAACGCAGTTTATGAAATAAGAACGTCACTTGTTTAATTTGTTTCAAGTAATTCAGCCCTAGTGCATTTAACAGCATAATTAAGTTAACACCAGTGCTGTTCTCTTCTGCATTGTGTCAAGAAGTGCTGCACTTAAACCTGCATCAAGGTCACCTTCCCCCATAACTCTCATAATCCCAAATCACCACACAATAAAAAAACCTGCTGTCACTGACTGAGCAGATTATTTTTAACAGCCTAACAGAATGAAAGAGTTGTGGCACCTCCAAGAGAGGCCAGCTTTTAAGGTACTAGGCACGTAGGAATATTAGACATGTACCTAAAATGAATTACGACACTTCCCACATCCCATAAAATCTGCTTCCTCCGAGGCTCTCCAGGCCTTTAGAACTGCTCAAAACCTTGCTGGGAAAGGAGGAATGACTCGTTACACTAAAACCACCTCACCTAAATATATTCCCTTATATTTATTTTAACTACTGTCAGGGGGTATTTCCGAGGCACCGCAATGCTCTGAATACCAGCACGGTCAAAAGGCAAGCTCGGCGTGTACAAAGCAGGGCAGGCTCTAACACTGCAATTAGCTTCCCACTGCTACATTAGCAGGCCTGCAGAGACCTCTCTCAGGCAGTTAAGCTCCAAAATTACTCTGTGTCTAGCAGATCAAAATTCATTAAATAGGGCATTTTCTAATTTCCTTGTTTGCACTTCCAGTATATACGGCATAGATGGAAATACATACATGGAAAACATTTGTACTTATTTCCCCTGAAATGGCTTCTGTTAGATTTTAAAAGGCTGTGAAATTATCAGGATCACAGAACAGGACTTGCTGCGTTAAAGGTCACAGTCCCAAAGATTTCGTCTAATCCTCATCAATCTTCATCCAACCCTCTCCCACTCCGGGGCCTAAATTATACTTTCAAGCCTTAATTCCTTGAATTAAGGCTTTCAGAAACAATACATTCTAAGAACGGTACCAGGACATTTGCCTCTACCCAGATTTTTCAGACTAGCTAATTAAAAGTACCTGTACTGTGCACCTCCCCAAGAACTCGCAGCCTCGGGTACTCAGATCTCAGCTCACAAACATTGTGTTGCTCCTGAGCTCTTTCTGCTGGCAGGATCATCCGGAGGTTCCACAAATAATAGCCCTCCACTTCAAAGAAAAAAAAAATTAATAAATCATAATATGAAATAGTGAGACTTTTACATTTCACTATTTCAGTCCCCAAGTTGGCCACAAAGGTAAATGCAAGCTATTAAGTAATATTTTTACTGACTTAGCATTTCTGTAGCTTACTCTGCAGGACAGCAGCCTCCACGAACTGCTAACTTGAATAGATCATAAAGAGCATAATCTTTTTGCTGCACAAGTTCATTTTTTTCACTGTACGATTAGTATAGAAAGGCTGGAAGAGAAATCCTTTGATCCAGGAGGATAATACTTTAGAGAAGACCAAATGATATTTTTCTGAATTCCATCACTGGGCAAGAAAGATTGACTTAATCAATATGGATTTCTGGAACTACTCCATTTCTGCTTTTCTTTTGATCAAGCTCTATGTGTAAAGATGCAGTAACTCCAGGCAGACCAAATTTATGCACCAGCTTCTTTGAACTTCAAACGAGTTTGCTGGACCCTTTAAATTCAATTTTATCTGCAGCTCAATTACAAAGAAGTTGTTCTCTCTCCTCTGCCTAAGAAAGTATATTTCCATTTGCAGCATCTCATAATTTCATATAACCTCCTTTGGAATCCTATTTCCCTTGTCAAGTACGATCAGCTTCCCTGGGAAAATTAGAGTTAGCAAAGTATTTATTCACAAAGCTTTTGGTAGTCTCTGCTCCAGCAAAGATGATTTCAACACTTTAAATATCTCCATTCTTGACATATATGAAAAACTGAACACGTATCTCCCAAGTTTTGCCCAGCAATCAGTTGAGTTCTCCCTGAGATCTTACAGGAAAGCCAGCAGAAATGAAGCGCCTTGTTACGACTTCGTCCACGCCAGAGACATGCAGTGTGTGGGCAGGCAGTGGTGGAGAAAGCTCCTGGGACACGAGCTGGAGCCCATCCCTGAGCTCTGTGTGAGGGCAGGGCTGGACCTGCCCCAGCCCCTGGGTGGACACAGCAGAGCCCACTCCAGCCCCACGGACATGGAGCTGCTGCTGCACGGGGGGACAGTGGCAGGCAAGATACCTCCAGGGCTGTCTTCTGACCCATCTGCAACGCTCCTACAAACCCCAGTTCCTCTCTCTTGTAGGCCACGATGGCAAATGCCCTCTCGTAGAGCAGCCCACAAGGCTGCTGTGGAGTGACCTGGTGTGCCCTCGGGAGGCAGCTGACTGTTCCTAAGCCCACTGGCATATCTAGGAGGTGTCCCCTTGACAGAAAATCCTCACCTGCCCTGCACAGACCGCTCCAACATTTTGGTACTGTTAGCATTAAACCCAAAGAAGCTGCTACTGCATGCCCTAGCTATCTGAGCCCAGGAAAGCAGGCCCCTGCCCCCAAAACAGCTTTTAAGCCCCCAGTGTGGTACCCCCCAGGACTGCTATCAGGTTACCACCGTTTCAGTTCAGAGTGTCGCCGATAAGAGAGACAGAGATGGGAACTTCCTACACCTTGTGCCTGGAGAGGCAGCCCGAGGTAACTGTGCTGCACACACCTGTACCTCCACACCCTGCCATTTAGTCACACCGATGAGGCCAAAACCGTGAATCTGCTCCATTTCATTAGCTGGATTACAAAAACCCAATAAATCTTTCCCAATAAAACTCCACTGCCTTTGCCAATAACTTGGATCTCTAAAAGCCTGGGCAAAACTGTTACAGAGAGATGAAGATAAATCTTGAGGCCAATTAACAGCTCCTGAATATCAAACTGAATTTTCGCAGTCGTATGGACCTGAGCTCTCAGGAGAAGGTACATAGAATAGACAGCAATTACAGGCACTCCCTACTGCTTTATATGCAATTACAGACATCCCCCAGCAACTGAATAATTTTCTTTACAAATAAATCTGACAGTGAGAACTTTTTAATCCTTTCTGAATTTGTCCTTAAGCAAGTAGCCTGTGCCAGCTCTACGCTGCTTCCACACTGCTTCTGCCCCAGTACTGCAGCACACTGAGTCCGCTGCCATTTGCAGAAGAAAACAGTGCAGGAGCTGAGGTTTCTCAAAGGTGCACCAGCCAGAAGATGCCCAGCTTCCAAGGAAACAACTCATTGCCCTAGAGGTACACATTTAGTTTTGCACATTATCCAAAAGTTAATATGAAATTGTGGTGAGTTTATTAAGCCCCAATGAAACACATCAACAGATTAACCCCCTGGTTTCTTTTTACATCTGCTGTGCTATTGGCAATAAACCCAGCTCGATCAGTTTTGCTTTATGACACTGAAAGAAGGAGAATAATTAAATCCATTAACCCACACTCCCAGAAATAAACTGTGATATTTAGCATTCTAAGTGGCTTGATGAGGAAGAAAAGATTCCACCTGGCCCAAATCTTTTGTAATTCAAACATGAAAGCCCCTGTGCTGTCCATCCTATGTGACTGTCTCTCCCAATTACTGCTACCACTTTCATCCTCTCTCTTCAGGATAGGGGAAGAGAGAAACTCTATTAAAACTTCTACGGAGGGCACACAGAAATGGCAGACATCTATTCTGAGCAAAATATCCCTCATCCAAACCAGGTCAAGATAAAAGAGAAATAACCTGTTCCACTAGGAGTGCCGCTCTCAAGAGCCAGTATTATCCCAGCAACAGCCAACACACTGAAATACTCCTCAGGGCCACACACAGGGGTGCTGGGGTCAGGTGCCAATGTAGAATTTCCAGTGCTCCAAGCTTGTTCTAGGTGCCTCCTCTCAACACTCACGTCTGGCACATTCCCAGGCTCCAGGCTGCCTTCTGACAGAGCTGTGCCATGCACCGTAAGCTACGTGCTGGCAACAGAGGATTCAGGCCTCAGTTTTCAGGCTCATCTTTTCCTCTAAGTTCTGTGGAGGTGGAACTCTAGTTTTTCACAGTTTAACTCAAAGAGGAACACCGCGGGTGTGATTAAAACACACACTAGCAGACAGACCCTGCCAAGAGTCCTGAATACGCAGTTTCACAGTAAGTCACAAAAACCCTGGGGAGTGGGGTTGTTATCTCTGTCCAAAACAGCACAATCGTTCCTTTACTTGCTTCCCAGTTGCTGAAGACAGTTTCTTAGGCTTTTTCTGAATCAGAATATTCCTGGTGATTTTACCACCAGTGAAACTTCTCCACTTCTGAAAATGAAAACTCAGTTGCTCTTTGTGATCCCTGCATTTGGAGAGACAGCTGCATGACTTCAGCACTTCACTCAGACAGTAATGTCTCCTTTTAGAGTGCAAGCACAACAGAGAGGTGAGAAGAAAACAGCTGAAGAAAAACCAAACAGATGGGACTTTGGCAAGAATGTCTCTGATCCCACACAAAACACAGCTATCTCCAAATTCCCTTTTAACCCACTTGTTGCTCTGTTTCTCTTACGAGAACTATCCTCACTCAAAACAGTATTTCTTTGATCTACACCTTCTAATTCTGGGAACAATCAATACCACTTACTAAGCTATGAACTTTTCAAGACTAAAAAGTGGGTTGTTTTTTTTTTTTTTGGAGGGTTGGGGAGTGGAATGCGAATGACAAGACATGGAATGCCAATGCTAAATCCCAACAAACAAAAAGCCTTCTATCAAGAAGCTTAATAAGAAAACGTTTAATCCAAATCAGACTTGAGAAACACATAAGGGAAGTAGTCAGGTTCCACTTCAAAGTGTCTTTGAAAACACTTTGTATTATAGAGTGGGGCTGAGAGGATCTGGGGAGGTCACCTTTTCCCTTTTCCTTCACTTGCCCCAGCAGCAGTGGCCACAGCGCATCCTTGACAGAAGTCTGGCTCATGTGTTTCTGGCTTGCTTCCTGTGAAGTATACTTCTCTATTTCCTCTGGCAGCTATTACAGTACTTAATTATCCCTAACAGGAGAAGTTTAATCCAATTTAATCCTATTTAAGATTTGCTTCTTATTTTACCCTCCACTATGATGGAGAACAGACCTTCCCTTCTTTGCAGCAGAACTGTATATATCTGAAGGGTTGATCACATGTTGCTTCATGCTGTCTTGACTGCAGACTCCAAATCGTTCTTCTAAGTCATCACTTCTAGATTCCGATTTCTCCCAGTGCCATCCTTCAGGAAATCTATGATTATTTTGTAGCTTTAATTACACAGCTCAGTAGCAGACGTTGCTCCTCTCCAGCCAAGGCCTCACCAGTGCTGGCCAGAGCAGAACAATTCCAAGGCATGTCCTGGCACTGAAGCACCCCACGTGCCACATCTTTCTCGTACCAGCAGGCTGATGGTGCCCACACAGAGTTCATGCTGAACTCACCCAGTTGTTTCCCTCACCGTGGGGGCACAGCTGACCACAACTGACCAGTCCCACGTGAGGGCAGAACCAGGCTCCCCTCCTGGCACACCACCTCTCTCAGGTGCCAAGCCACAGTCCAGCTCTGTCCTACAACACGCCCACAGTCTCTTCCTGCAGTTCTCATCCTCAGCTCCACGAAGGTGCTGCCTTAAGCCCCACACACCCAGGAGAGGTTTCTGAGGCCTTCATTTGCTGGTCTCCTGACCTGAGAGTGAAAGCACACAGCTCAGTTGTACAAAGCTTCCCCCGTGCCCTCACCCACCTTTCCGCACACAGGAAGTTCAACATCCAGTTCACATTCCCTACCACGCCCTCTTTCACTGCCAGGTTATCCTGCAGCACCTCAGCACACATGAACAGGTCTAAGCACAGTACCCATTTTATCTCTGGTCTTTTCCATTTAAATCTACACAGTGGCTGGAAAGACAGCCGACGTTACAAACACATCAAATCCCCGCTTTCTAAACGCGCTATAAAATACACAAAACAGGCATTCCGACTTCTTCCACAGTGTTTGTGCTCCTCCGGCTCCCAAGCAGGAAACCCTGATGCTGACCCTGTGTGCCAGAAGCAGCCTGAAGCACCAGGATATCGTGGTGCTGTGGCACACGCCCTGGGCAGAGTTCCCCAGTCAGGTATGTCCCTGGGCCCCTGCACACCCCGTGCTCTGCTGCTCTTGTGTGCAGCTCAGGAGCACAGAGGCACCTCGTGGGGAATGCTCATGCAGCCTCCTTTCAAACCATCTCTCTCCCATTTGAATATACTTAAGTTTGGGAACTCACAAAAGAACATGCAGAAATCAAATAGAAAAGAAGCGCCACTGTGATTATAATAAAAGCTAATTTACTTACCGTGCATTTGTCTACAGCTGCTGTGAAAATTGCTTTAACCAGCCCTAGCTCTGGGCTGAGAATAAAATACACTCAGCTTATCAGAAGAAATAGGCATTAACGAAACACTTTGATTTTAAAAGCAAATAGGAAAATTGGAAATTAAAGTTCCCAAAGCAACCAGAAGTCTGTCATACCGTATGTGTGTATCGAAGTGAAAACTTAAAATACACATATGCAAAATGGAGAGACCTAAAGAACAGCCATGGATGAGTGTGACGGCACAGTCCTTCTTCAGGGGCAAGATTAGAGAGATTTCTGTTCCACTCCCCACCTGGAAAAACAGCAGACCCCAAAAGAACTGAGACACAGGTCCAGAAACACAAAGGATTTCCTTGAAAATCAGAAAAAGCGTAAGGACCTTTCACCTAGACAGGTTTGAAATCTCCATTAGTACTGCTATCCTGGCCAAATGGGCTTTTTCCAGAGGAAAAGTTCTTCACAATTGGACCAATTCCTGTATTAATTAATGTCTGATTCAGCTTAAAGTGCTGATCTTGATGAAAAGTGGCATCTATTATGCCAGGAGCAGATGTTTTTGTAACATCATCACCATGGATTAACGATGACTTCGCAGGCAGGCTGTTGCACACACCAAAGCACAGTGAAGCTCGCCATACTCCTGATGAGCTGGAACTTGCAGCTAAGAGTCAAATGCAGCTGTGCAGGAGGCCCATGGGATGTTAGAAATGTCAGCCACTGTACAGCCTCCCTGTGGCTTTTAAAAATTCCCTGACAATAACTGAGCACCATGTATCAAACTGAGATTTTTACTTGGTACCCCACTATCATGTGGTGAGCCCTGACATCACAATTAATTGGGAGACCTCTGAGATGACACCACATTATATACTTTTCCAATACTCTGCAATCTTGATTTAGTAAATCCTCTCATCCTGATTTAGAATAAATGAGTGACGATCCAAAGCCTGGATTTGTGGGAATACCCAAGGACTAACAGTATCTTTGTCAATGAGAGTGAATGTATCTGTCAGTCTCCCACTATTAATTCAAGAGCCAGTTGAAGATAATATTTTATCAAAGTATCCATAGTGCTTTAAAGGCCAGTAACAGATCAGATACAATAGAGATGAGACATCAACCTTCAATTCTTACCATTTATTTGAACAGAGATATAGCAATGTATCACATTTAAGCAGGTGCCACAAAAAAGGGAAATATCTATGAAACTGGTAAGATACTAGCAATTAAAAGAATAAAGGAATATTTTACAGTGACTAGTTTAAAGACTCCCATCCTATACTTTCAGCAAGATAATTTGGCAATAAGCAGCCAGTAACATTAGGAATAAATATGTATATAGTTCTCTAGTCTAAACAGTCTTTTCAATCCAAAATCTACTTGTGTTTACTACAGACAACACAAGCCACTGTTTAAGCTTCAGCCAAAAAAAAAAAAAAAAAAAAAAAAAAAAAAAGTGTAGCAGGAAAATTGTTATGCTAAAATTTTTCTGCAAAAATATTTTCACTAAAAAAAAAGAAAAAAAAAAGAGAAGAAGATAAATTAAATGGAATTTCTGTTATTCAGTCAGATTTATCTGTCAACAAGCTGCCACTTCCTTAGTTGAGGCTACAAAGGCTGAACTCTACTGGAGGAACCAATTCCCCCTTTGGTGGCAATCAACATTAGATTTGCTGTGAACAAAGCACTTTGGCATCCCTTTTCAGACATCTGGTAAAAAATCTCTTTGCATACCCTATTAACTGGTACTTTGCCCAGAAAAACAGAGATGGTATTTTATAATGTAAATGTATCAGACTTCTTTTATATCTGTCACATCTACATAAACAGTATGGTAATAGTAGCAAGGCATTTTTTAAGTGGGTCACCACAAATGCTTGAAATTATATTACATTTCTCAAACCTGAAAACTAGCACCTCATCCTGCCAGTTGTGCCTCTTGGCATATCTACCTTAGCTTGTGGCAAATACTTCTTAGACTTGTAGCACATACTTCTGCAAATATGAAAGAGCCAAAACTAGAGATTTCCATATAACCTGCAGACCAAGTGGTTTCCTGTAGCTAGGACATCTCCCTGTTTAACAGGGCTATCACATGGGCACTGGAGCACAGTCTGCTCAGGTGATGGAGGAGTCCACCTCTTTCACTGGAAACTGAGACTGACTCTGTCAGTCAGTATCCAGGAGCTCATTAACAGCTTAGAGGTCAAAAACCTCCTAAAATTTACCCACTGGGCTGGCTGGTTTGACAAGTACTTTCCAAGAGCAAAGTATCCTTGAGGTTCTGAATACATCCTAAGTTACTGAGGGGGAAAAAATGGACTTTATGTGCACACTGGACCTCTTGGCCCTGCAGATGACCATTTCCCTTCCCTGCCAGCCACGGGCAGCGTTTGAGGAGTTAGGACATGAGGCAAGGGGGACAGCATGAAGAGCCTCCCTCTTTGTGCCCGTCTCAGCCCCTTCTCTCTTGGTGTTTCAGTAAGATGCAAGCCAAGCACTTCATGCCCTGGCTTTGAAGTCCCTGAGTGACAGCGTTTTGTAATGGAAAGGTGGAACCACATGCTTGAGTTGGGGTTTTTCTCCCTGAAACAAGAAGAATTTGGTAGCATCAAAAGAAATGTAGGAAAACCAGGGAAAGCAGGTCCCATCCTGATTTATGGCACCTTAACATCACAATACAGACAAGGAAAGTTTGGGAGATCTGGCTGGAACAGGGTTAACATTGGAGATGTGCTTGGTTTGACTGTTGCACACTCTGTCCAAAGTGGTGGTGCAATGCTGAGCAAGGCAAAAGATGGCTGGCAGGGGCACTGCGAGCTGTTTAATTAAAAGAAGCCATGTCCTGGCCAGGGCTTTGTGTTAAACGATTTGCTGTTCAAGCAACCACCTGTTCCATCAAGTTAGAGTTGGCTCTGATTGAGGAAAAACATTTAGAGACAAAGGTGAAAAGTATTCATAATTCTTCAACACTGAAGAAAAATAAAAACTTCAAAGGACATACAGTGCTATCCATCAAAGCAGAAGATTCCATAAAATCAGTATAAAACACATTCGTTGAATGTGTTTTAAATGTTAGATAATCCACTGAGCAAGCACATTCCTGATTAGAGAATAAAATGAAAACAGATAAAGACTCTGCCAATCCTCATTCTACCACATCCATACAACAGAGCTCCCAGGAGTAAGTGCTGAGCTGACCCCCGCAGGTACAGAGGGATGCCCAGACAGACACCAACACACACAGCTATGTCAACAGCAGGGCTGAGCTACCCCAGCCACAGGAGACAAGGAAATGGAAAAGCACACAGAACTCAGTGGGTTACAATCCCAGCACAACAGGCAGATTAAAAAGGAGCTCTGGCCTAGGGAAACAACACTGGAGCAAAGATTCCCACAGCTCTGACACCGAGCATTGAGGTTCCCAAACACTCCTGCTCTCCCTGCATTTGTTTTTTCCAGTCGGACACCTGGACAAGCTCCGCTTTTAAAAACCTTCTTACAACACACACACTTGTGCTGCTTTTCAGTGCAGCTCCCGTCTCAGCAGTATCATCATGCTTCTCATCTTTTGGCTGAGCCACCATTTCCCTGCCTTCCTCAACACATCCCAACAAGCTGCAGGAGCTGGAGACTGCCCTGCCCACACCCTGTGCCCAGCTCACAGGGGCTTTTCTCCTGGGCTGTGGGCATCAGCAATGCCCCCAGAGCTGGGGCAGCACTGCAGTGCCAGGGCAGGAGCACAGCTAATGCAGCACAAAGAACAGCCTGGGTGCTCAGGTCAGTAAAAATCCTACAGTCCAGAGACTCTGATTGCTGCAGAGAAGCCAAGGGGTGACACAAAACAGCGGCACGTGTTGCTCAAATCTCTCCAGGAGTGGAAAGGAACAGAAAGGACAGGTAGATTAAAGATTGAGACTAGAATGCTTTCAGGATTTGCTTGTTTGCTTGTCTGTCCTCACTTTCTTTTAGTCAAACAACATATGTGAAAACACCACATACTAATTGAATAAAAACCAGAAAATAAACAATCTCAGAAACTGAAAATCCATTAGGCTGTATATATTGCTCTTAAAGAATAAAAGATAATTTGTTAATGAAGAAGAAATTAACATATCAACAATTCAGTGCAAGTCATCAGCACAAGCAATTGCATTAGCTTCCCTGAATGGCAAACAACTTTGACTCTCCTCATTTTTTGCTCTTTAAAGCTTTTCTTTCTAAACAAAAACAAAAAAAAAAAACAAACAAAAAAAAAAAACCACACATCAAAGTGTATTATTTATTCAAAGCACACAACTAGTTTTCAGAAAATGAATTTATTAATTTATTAGAGTGTTTTGAAAAGCTCTACTGCAATTTTTACATTTTCTCCAGAAAGTGAATGATGGCATGTACTCAAAAATCTGGCTATCTAGGATACCAAGTGGTTTATCTTACAGATACAACACAAGCTTAAAATTAATTCTTTCTCCTTTCCTTGCTGAACTCTTCTCAAGTTGCCACCTTATCTCTGGACTAGGTCATTAAGATAATTCTTCTCATCCCTTTTCTCAGTAACATCAAGATAAGGGTTAACTCTGAATCCATCATTCTTCATAATTTTACTTTCTTTTAAACCATCAGTTATTATTTCTACATAAGCCAACTTTAAACTCTCTTTGAAAGATGAGACTTGAAAGGCGATCTCCACTGTAGGAACAGAGAGAGCAAAGGCAGCCCTGACTGAGCAGAGGCCATGGGGCAGCAGTGGCAGCCTGGCACACACACAGCCCTTGTGGAGCAGTGGGACCTGAGGAGCAGCTCCACGCCACAGGGAGCAGGGCAGGAACTCCCCCAGAGCCCTCTCACTGCTCCGCAGGCCAGGAGAGTGACTTCCCTTGCCCAGCTTGGAATAGCACACAGAGAGTCCTTCCTTCTCAGAGATCCAGAGCCAAACCTGTGCACTCCACTGGACTGCCAGGAACACCATCTTCAGATGTGACCTGTGGTCTGTGGCTGTCTTTGACGCCTCAGGGAATTGTAAAAACAATGCCAGAGAAAATGTAAGGTATGAGTTAACTGGCAGGGAAACTACAAAGGACTGCTTTGTGCTGACCCTGAAGCAAGAGCATTTTCTGGGGCAATCACTGCGGCATTAATCAATCTACATACCAATTTGCTTTAAAGTAGCTTCCTTCTCAAGCCAGCCTTCTCTTACTACAGAAATTCATAGAAGTGAAGTAAGTGCTTCAACAATTAGTCATTTGGCTGTATCTTTCCTAAATCATGATACTCAAGTGATTATTTTATCACCTTTCTCTTCCGACACACTGCCAAATTCTACGCTTCCACCAAGTCCTCAAATAATCCTAGGAAAAAGCAATCTTTTCTGGGCAGCTCTTGGCCTTCCCCAGACCCATTTCCTATCAATGCCAGATGCTGAGTGCAGATACAATCAAAAACTTTGTGGAGGGCAAAGTAAGGCCCAGCCTGTGGGGCTGGGGACACAAAACCCCTCCGGAGGCACAGTGCTCTAATAAACTCCTGGGTGACCAAAGGCAGCTGCCTGACTCAGGAGCAGTGCCACAGGCTCAGTGCATAATGGGGAGAAGTGAGCAGCCTGAAATCTTCATAAGCTTTCTTTTTATATACCCTTGTGCTTGCAAAATCAAATAGGAGTTACAAAATGCATTGCCAATGTTCATGAGGTTGGAGGATTTTTTTTCTGTACAACTGTAAAATCCACTGCTGGAAAACAAACGTGACCCATTCCAGTTAAATTCACCAGCTTTGGAGTGAAAAGTCTGTCATGGGGAATTTTCCAATATAAATTTGAGACTGGCAGATTTCTGCACCAGCCACCTGCATCTTTGGGTAGCTCAGATGAATAGTTCTCTGTTCATCTATTTTTAATGTGCAAAGCACATTACCAAAAGGAACAAAATGATAAATAGCTAACTATTCTTTTAAAAGGCAGAAAACATCTCTGTCATATAAAATTCCATCAAATACTTCCCTCTTATTCCAGAATCTCCCTAAAGAACTTCTGCCCAAATACTTAAAAGTATTAGAAGTAATAGTAAACTATTAAATAGGTTTGTAAATAAGATATGGCCTCTGTTTGACATCTGATCTTGAAATTTGGTCGGATTTTTCAGCCCACCTGCTGTGCATATTAAACCACACAAAACTGGATTTTGAAAAAGCAGTACTAGAAATTAATTTCGCTTTAGTCATTCTCATGCAAATTTTTGTAGTCAAAGTTTAAAACAAAGGTTTTCAAAGCAAATGGCTTCAGAGAGGGGTTTGTGAGAGGCAAAGTTAGCTAAGACAATCCTCTGTGGAATGACACAAAGAAAGGCTCAGGCAGCAGCTGTGCTGGCCCTTGCACAGGTCTGCCCATTCCTGGGCCAGTGCTGCAGGCAGACCCCTGCCTGCCCTTCCCGTGGGTCACAGGAACAGCAGCCTCTGATGGACAGCAGCCTTTCAGAAGGGATCCCAGCACTCAGAACTACAGGGGCACTCTGTGGTGACCACCAAACAGAGAAATCCAGCTCTGCCCTCACTGACAGAAGCCACTGCAGCTGGGAATGCCAGTCCAGCAATGTGTGAGCAGGCTGCCACTGCTCCTGCGGCAGCAATCCTGTGCAGAGAGCAGCACTCCTCACCAGTGGCACCTGCTCACTTCTGGGGCTTTATGGCTACCAGACACTGAAAGGGAATTTATCACTACATGGTCACACTGCTTGGAGCCACTTTTGCCTTGAAACTCCTGACACTCCATCAGAGCCCTACAAATGGGACAAGTCAGAGTCTGCACCTGTTTTTTGGCTGTTCTATTTGGAGAGAATGCAGAAATGCCCAAGGAAATGGATAGGGAAAAAAGGGGTCCACGCCACATCCTGATGCATGATGCACACCAGACACTGATCTGCCCAAGCAGCCAAATGATAACAAACAACTGACGCAGGGATTGTCTACATTCTGTCCTGACAACTTAATTAAGTCATTTAATTAGTAACAGCCACCAAGTATTGCACTGGCACTGTTAGTAACTCCATCTATTCTTGCTAGATTTCCTTTTTTCTCTGTGTTTAAAGTCTCAGATGAGATGTGATGGTACTTTGTGGCTACAATCCTACTAATGGCATGGAGCAAAGAAACCAATCCTCGAAATTATTCTCAAGGTACTCAGAATTGGTCAAAAACACATGGAAAGATTTTTTTTTTTTAACAGAAAATTGCAATTAAGGAAATTAATTTTAAAAATAAAAAGAAAAATATATACACGATATCTCACTAAAAAGTCTGGAACATTTGGATTAGACTGCAATGTTCTCATGATTTTAATACACTATTGCCATTTTACAGCTTTAATCAACATTTCAAAAATCAATTTTGATAATCCATTTTGTTGAAGGTTTAATTACTAAGACAGCATGTGACAAAAATCAGTTAGAACAAAATATTCTAATTCAAAATGAAAATATGTCAAAAATGTCAAAAGTTCTTTAATTTTTTTTTCATTCTAATTCCCACCAACATCTCTCAGAGTTTTGAATTTCCATCGAAGTGAAAGTTCACGTTCCATGATCAGAATCTCTCTAGAGCTAATGAAGGTGGAGTCTGAGGCCTCAAAGTGTCCATTTCTCCTCATTTTCCAAAGCAGCACTATTTTATTATCTTTAACTTGCACTGACCCATTAACACGGGTGGCTCACACATGATCTTGTCCTTCCGAAAGGCAGAGGGAAATTCTTTATTACCAGCACAGTTGTCCCCACCTTGCAGCTGCAGCAGGCAATCCCAGCCCAGGCCAGGCACACCAGGGAACATCCAGTGCACCTGCACTTCCTTCTCCCCTGCACACAGCTGGGCCTAGCTCTTGAGCCCTCCAGGTTTGTCCTGTTCTCCACAGAATTCCCTCCCTTGTTCAAAGAGCAAATAAGCCCTCCGAACAGAAACACATCGTGGTTTGGATGTGTCTTGTAAAGTCACGTCCCTTGGATGTCTTGTACATTCCGTGGAGGTTTCCCTACAGAATTACATAAACCAAATGTATTCATTACATTGTCTGTACTACTATCATTTGTTTCAGAAATACTCAGGCTCCATTCTCCTTCTCCAGACCAGACCTGCTGGAAGCAGTGCTGCTCCACACCTGTTCTGTGTGCTCCCCAAAGTCCCGTGGCTCTTCCTAGACATGAGGGCTTTAACCAGGGTTTAACATTGCAGGCTGCATGAAGGGAACCATCCTCTGCCTACTCACAGCACCAGAACCACAGCACCAGGCTCCTTTTATCACCCAGCAACACGAGCCCATTCTGACCAGAAGGAGACATGCTGACCCCAAAGAGCCATGCAGCAAGGGCAACAGGCTGCTTTTTCTGCAGCTGAAGCAGGAAAAGAAACGTATTTGTACGGGTTCTAGTAAAGACCAAAGGGACTGGGTGTAACTGGCTGGCTCTAAAGAAATATCCCAACCAGTCTGCCTTCCCTCACTGCCGGAGGGTTCCGTGAAAGGGGAAACACACTCCAGCAGTACAGACCTGAAAGGAACCCCAATGGCACAGGGAGCAGTGAGCAGGGTGCGCCTGTAAGGTCCCCTTGCCAAAGAGGACACGCAGAGTTCTGGCAGCCCAGAGAGGCACAGAGACTTCTGTCAGTGCTGGGGCGGCCCCGGTGCAAGGCAGATGTGCAGGGAGATGTGCAGGACAGAGCTGTGCAGGGGAGCTGTGCAGGAGGCGCTGTGCAGGAGGAGCTGTGCAGGACAGAGCTGTGCAGGGGAGCTGTGCAGGGGAGATGTGCAGGACAGAGCTGTGCAGGACAGAGCTGTGCAGGAGGAGCTGTGCAGGACAGAGCTGTGCAGGAGGAGCTGTGCAGGACAGAGCTGTGCAGGACAGAGCTGTGCAGGACAGAGCTGTGCAGGACAGAGCTGTGCAGGGAGATGTGCAGGACAGAGCTGTGCAGGGAAGCTGTGCAGGAGGAGCTGTGCAGGAGGAGCTGTGCAGGACAGAGCTGTGCAGGGGAGATGTGCAGGGAGATGTGCAGGACAGAGCTGTGCAGGGAGATGTGCAGGACAGAGCTGTGCAGGGGGAGATGTGCAGGGAGATGTGCAGGACAGAGCTGTGCAGGGAGATGTGCAGGGGAAGCTGTGCAGGAGGAGCTGTGCAGGAGGAGCTGTGCAGGACAGAGCTGTGCAGGGGAGCTGTGCAGGACAGAGCTGTGCAGGACAGAGCTGTGCAGGAGGAGCTGTGCAGGGGAGATGTGCAGGGAGATGTGCAGGAGGAGCTGTGCAGGACAGAGCTGTGCAGGAGGAGCTGTGCAGGACAGAGCTGTGCAGGGGGAGCTGTGCAGGACAGAGCTGTGCAGGAGGAGCTGTGCAGGAGGAGCTGTGCAGGACAGAGCTGTGCAGGACAGAGCTGTGCAGGAGGAGCTGTGCAGACACGGTTGTGCAGGAGGAGCTGTGCAGGACAGAGCTGTGCAGGACAGAGCTGTGCAGGACAGAGCTGTGCAGGACAGAGCTGTGCAGGACAGAGCTGTGCAGGGGGAGCTGTGCAGGACAGAGCTGTGCAGGACAGAGCTGTGCAGGACAGAGCTGTGCAGGAGAAGCTGTGCAGGGGGAGCTGTGCAGGACAGAGCTGTGCAGGGGGAGCTGTGCAGGACAGAGCTGTGCAGGACAGAGCTGTGCAGGACAGAGCTGTGCAGGACAGAGCTGTGCAGGGGGAGCTGTGCAGGACAGAGCTGTGCAGGAGGAGCTGTGCAGGAGGAGCTGTGCAGGACAGAGCTGTGCAGGACAGAGCTGTGCAGGAGGAGCTGTGCAGGACAGAGCTGTGCAGGGGAGATGTGCAGGACAGAGCTGTGCAGGGGAGATGTGCAGGACAGAGCTGTGCAGGGGAGCTGTGCAGGACAGAGCTGTGCAGGAGGAGCTGTGCAGGACAGAGCTGTGCAGGACAGAGCTGTGCAGGAGGAGCTGTGCAGGACAGAGCTGTGCAGGGGAGATGTGCAGGACAGAGCTGTGCAGGGGAGATGTGCAGGACAGAGCTGTGCAGGGGAGCTGTGCAGGACAGAGCTGTGCAGGAGGAGCTGTGCAGGGGAGCTGTGCAGGACAGAGCTGTGCAGGACAGAGCTGTGCAGGGGGAGCTGTGCAGGACAGAGCTGTGCAGGGGAGATGTGCAGGGAGATGTGCAGGACAGAGCTGTGCAGGGGAGATGTGCAGGACAGAGCTGTGCAGGGGGAGATGTGCAGGACAGAGCTGTGCAGGACAGAGCTGTGCAGGGGGAGCTGTGCAGGACAGAGCTGTGCAGGGGAGATGTGCAGGGAGATGTGCAGGACAGAGCTGTGCAGGAGGAGCTGTGCAGGAGGAGCTGTGCAGGACAGAGCTGTGCAGGACAGAGCTGTGCAGGACAGAGCTGTGCAGGAGGAGCTGTGCAGGACAGAGCTGTGCAGGGGGAGCTGTGCAGGACAGAGCTGTGCAGGACAGAGCTGTGCAGGAGGAGCTGTGCAGGACAGAGCTGTGCAGGACAGAGCTGTGCAGGGGAGATGTGCAGGGCTGCAGCCTCGGCAGCACGGCGCTGGGCTGAGCACACAGCCAAAGCTCTGCAGCAGGGCAGCACAGCAGCCAGCAGCCCCAGCTTGGCCTGCCACCAACACAAAGGGCTGTGTCCACCGCTGCAGGATTGTCCCTTGCAGCCTGCTGTGCTCGGCCTCGCTGCCCGGCCTGCACACCTCTGACACAGCTGATGCCCATGCCCTGTTTGCTGTCGTTTTCCTGAACCTCTGCCCAAGGAACTAATCGGCGCAGCATTCGAGAGTGGAAGGGACAGCCCCGCTACCAACAGACTGTCACCCCGCATTTGCAATGTCTGGCCTGGATGGTAGAGGAGTTAATGTGAACTTGGCCAAGTAACGCCTTCCTGCCCGGAAAACTTTGTAGTCCCGAACCGAAGAATTGTTTAGTTTTGGACCATTCAATACACAAACAGGCAGCCCGAGTGCCACACAAATGTCATAGCAGCAGCGCAACTAATATGCGTGACAGAAATATTTTAACAAGTGCAAATAGCAATGCCTCTTAAAAATAAATAAATCTAGCATATACTGAGATAGTACTTGGGAATACACCAGAGCTTTTCCTCTTAAGAATGACACAGTGATAAAATATCATATGAAGGCCGCTCAAAGAGGGAAATAAGTTTTAACAAAAGATAATTTTTTCGTTAGCGTAAATATCAAACAATTTATGTACAGGATGTGATGGTTAAGGAAAAGAAACAATCTATTATTACTTTCGTCACATCAGAAAATAACAATTCTTTATCAGTCAGGTATATGCAATAACCTTATTAAGAACCTTTACTGAGAACTGAATGACCAATATATCCCATGCTCCCCATCCATGAAGTTTATAAATTATATTGAGCCCTACACTTGCCTTTCAAGCTGCGTCTGGTATTAGTCTTTTGTTGGAATATCATTCAATTTTTAACCAACATCTTTCTTTAATTTACTTAAATAATTACACAGAGTCCATTCAGTAATGTAATCGGAAATACTTCACTCAGAAGAGTTTTATGAAATTATACTATTCTGCAGAAATAAACAAAACAAACACTGCTCATTTCATGGTAAACTGCAAGAACTGAGTCTGATAAAGCAGTATTTTATTTAAACATTAAATGTAAATTTCACTTTTCTTTTAGATACATTCTTGTATTTTTTTAAAAAAAAATCAGTTAGAAAGTTTTGGTTAAAAATTTTCTGTGTGTTGAGTTGTTTCTCCCAATATCCATTAGGAAGTTTCTTCTCTCTGGGTGAACGTATCATTTCTCCTACCACTTACAAAAAACGAGGACTTGATGCCAGCAGAGGCTCTGCCAAAACTGCAGTAGCACTTTGGCATCATCCAAAGGGTTGTTTTAAGATATATGAAAATGCTCCTGTTCCAACAATTAGAAAATATCAATATGCTAGTTATTAAACCAAAGTGCAATGGTAGCTAACTGGAGAATTGGGGTTTTGCCTATTTTCAGTATTCTCTGAAGAGATTATCATCCACTCTTCTTTGAGCAACACAAAAACCCACCTCACAGAACAAAGGAAGGAAGGATGCAAAAAGAAAACCTGGAATTCTGTGCAGTGTGTATTACATTTTCAATGAGAACAGCTGCATTACACAGTAAAAAATAGACTTCAAACAGAAAACAGTTCCTGCAATAAACAAACCATTTTAGTTTTAGCAAATTATTAAATCCCAAGGGAATTTGTCCGTATCCTTCAACTAATTTAAAGATTTACATGCAAAACACAGCATGTGGGGCAGATCTGGATTTGAGTCAGGTACTTCAAGGGACTTTTGAGACCATAAAAATCAGCAAATGGATTAAAGCAGCCTCAGTATAAGCTTTCCATCTCTGACAGGTATGTCTGGATTAGTCACTGGAGTAACATTACTCATATTTTAAGCTGATGCAGCCTGTGAATGTTATATTTTTAAATATATTGAGACGACTGTGCACAAAGCAGACTGTCCACTCCACAGAAACAAAGAGTTTTAAATGTAAAGAGTAATTTCTATTGCAACATGGCTGGGACTGAAAGCCCATGTCTGACATCCTCATTGCTCAGGAGCAGTTTGCTGTGCCCAAGGAGGCGCCTGGATGTTGTGCCTTGACATGACCTGCACACACCAAGCAGCTCGAGGTGTGCTTTTGCCCAGCACAGCACCACCAGAGCAGGGGAACTGAGGGATTGGGGGGTATCGTTTGTGGTTTTAAACCCTTCTTACACACTTCCTAATCTGGATTTGAGATTTACATGGGAATATCCCTGATGCTGTATTACTGACCTCTGAATGCCTCAAATTCCCTGGCAGTCAGCTGGGAGTGCTGGAATAGCAGAGAACCATGTGACTGCAGCCCCCTGCACCAGCTGAAGAACATCCTGCCTGACACACACCAAGCTAACAGAATTAAGCATGGCTGCATCTGCAGGAAGGGCTTTGCTGAGGCAGCGTCGTGGCTTCAGCTACCAGAACACTGTGGACAGGATTCTGTCAGCTGCAGCTGTGACAGGAAAATCTGTCCTCCATAAACATCAGGAGAAAGCATCAAAAACATCAGCTTTTAGTTCGTTTTTGTGGTGTTTCAAACTGGTACCCCATTTTAATCTCAGGATACCTGTAATACAGAACACAAATTAAATACATAGCTTGTCTTCAACTCAGTTTCTACACACTAAATTTTGGGCAAATCAAGCTGGCAGAATAACTAAGGCCTCCTCCTTCCTCTCAGACACAATACAAGTCCCTCTTCCCCTCAGATCTATAAATCTTGTAGCCCTTATGGCTCATGATATCCCAGAGAAGCCCACTTTATCCAAACACACACACTAGTCATCAGCTCATTCCATTAGGCAAGCACAGCTCCTGCAGGATCAGCCTTTGGGCAGCCTGGCACCACCATCACAGTCCATGCAGCAGCAGAACTGCCTCAAGGGCTGACAGCTAATACAATTCAGGAGCACACAGTGTGGTTCCACTGTCTGTCTCAGCACCACCAGACTCTCCTGTATCTGAAAGCCTATTTTGGGATATAGCATTTAAGGGAAGAGTGCATCAGGGCATCTCGGTGAGAAGCAGCCAAAGAGACAGTGTAGACTGCAAAGAAAAGCAAAGGTGAATGAGATAATAGACTAATGGCAGCCAGCATCAATTTAACTGGAAAATGGAGGGCTTACATAAATTATTAACATGGTCAGTAATAAGAAAGATTCTTCCTCCCTAAGACAGAAATAGAGGGAAAACTACAAAACAAAGCAAGTAAGAAAGGTTAAGATTGGGAAGGTAAGAAAAAGAAGGGGCAAAGCGTAAAAAAGATGATGTTGGCATCATCACTCTATCAAGCTCCTTAGTATTTTCCAAACCTCCTCTTCCTGGGGTTTTAATAACTTCAGCTTTCACAAATTTAGAAGCCTTAGCCTTCACAGTCACACACACACAGTCTATATAAAATTTCCCAACTGTTCACACACTGAAAAGTAAAGAACTAGCCAAAGATTGTATCAATACTAATATCTTCCTTTTCTTAAGGTAAAGTCACGACCTGTGGAGTTTGAGTTGTGGTTCTGAACACTCAGAGTAGGTAATACTTCAACTTCTGGTTCATTCAGTGCTGTTTATTCTGCTGCTGTTTTATTTCTCTGTAAACAAGCCTGATGAAAAGTAATGAGATTGCCTGTTACAGTACTTAGGGGATATGAAAATTGCCTATTACATTAAAATAATTAGAGAAGAAAATAAGATCATATTAATCGCATCTGCAGAAGCCTACCCAATGTATGTGATCCCACCCTCTGAGGAATACAAAATATTCTACTTAGAGCCCAGAAAGTTCAACTATCAACCAAAGCAGGAACAATACATAAAAATCCGTGAAGATAACCGCAGTGGGTATTGTAAATGGTCGGAAATTTCAGCTGGCAGCCTTCGGTGGGTTTTGCTCATGCTGAGGAATCGCCCTGATTACCACGCACGGCTCCTGCCCTCCAGAACACAAAGTGTGCCCTGGGGTTTGTGAAGAGCTGCTGCACGGCCAGGCCCCAGGCTCTTGAGCTGAACAAGGCACCCTGATGGTCAACTGAGCCTGGCTTGGGCCAGTTCAGAACAACTTTAATTCACTCTTTGTTCTACTCCGTGATACAACTGGTTTTGATTTTAGGGAAACAGACGGCCCCTAACCATGAAACAAATCCGTAATGTTAATCCAAGTAATTTCATTGGCTTTCTTCTTAGCATTCTAGAACTTTCCGAGGAGAAGGGAAGGGGGTGCACTGCCCTCTTCCAGGGCTCATCCACACGACTTTCCAAGTGTGCACACACAATATACACACATTACCTACATGTGGGTTGAACACACATTCTGAGACATCCTTACAAATTCCCTTTTCAAAGGTGTCTTTTTTCATGTGCTTATGTGCTTCTATTCATACAATTGCCTCATATTTTAAGATAACCTATTGATTGCTAAACAGAGAGTAGAAAATTAGAAATGGAAATAATTCTAAGATACATTACGGTGCTTAGGTTCTCAAAGCTGCAACAAACCTTCCTAAGATAAAAGATAGCTCCCTTTTTTTACATCCAACAAAAGCTGGCCAGGTAATACTTTGATTTGAGTCCGTCATTTATCCAGCATCTGAAGTAAAAGCTTTATCTGTGTTGATTCACTTTTAGTCCCACAAAGTTCAGCGCTGCTGTTTTTAAATGATACCTCAGTAATTATGCCTTCAGAGCCTATCTAATAAACACCAAATTTTGCATACAAATTAAAAACAAATGACAAGCCTAAAAAGGTTAGTGCTCAGTTAGATACAGATCTAATTGTAATAACATTTTAGAGCTACTTTAGGATAATGTACATTTCTATTAAATATTACGAACCATATTTCAAGCAACTGAATGGATTTTTATTTAGTCACACACTCTCATACCTACTTCCTTAATTCACTTTACTACATTGGAACTTGAAGGATTGCTATTAAAAAGAAACAAAAATCCAAAACTGCGGGTTGTTCAAATTAAAAACAAAATAAAACAAAACCAACCAACAAATAAAAACCCACACAACCAAAGGAATCCACACAGACCAAATAATTAAAAAAAAAAAAAAAAAAAAAAGGAGTTATTTACTTGGTCAGGCAGAGGAGTATTTATAACTTGTTCATTTTTCTAACATTATTAAGCAAGCATAAGTGTCTAACTGAAAAAATGTAATACACACTCCTTTCCAAGTCAAGCATGCAATTAGAGCTAATCAAGGCACAAGTTGTTCTCATCTTATAAATGTCATATTCTTTGCAGGAAGGAAAGATCTTAAGCAAATATCACCTGTTCAGATTTTAGGAAAATTAACAACATGCAAGACAAAGCATCCAGCAACTAGGAAGCCATGGCTCATTATGTCTTAGTCTGAACCCCAGTGAACTGAATCAGTGAAATACAAAAACCTTTTCCTTCTGCTTTCCCCTCTTCCTTTTCATCTTCTTAAAATAAAGAAGAAAGGGCTTAGCAGCTGTTAGCAGCTATTCACTCTGGAGTTTAAAAAACTGGTAAAAGTGACTGTCAAAATTAGTACGTGCAAATTGCTGAAAAATTTTCAATTCCTTCTGCTTTAAGATATCAAATCCACACTGGCATAACAACAACAACAACAACAACAACAACAACAACAACAACAACAACAACAACAACAAAAAAAAAAAAAAAAAAAAAAAAAGAAAAAAAAAAAAAAGCCTGGTTTCTCCATGGAACCCATCAGTGGTTGAATGCTCTTGGCACTCTCTTGCAATCCTCAGAAAATAGCAGTTTACTGTTCAAGTGTCCAACATTGAAAGCAAAGCTTCAGAAGTTCTGGTCTTTCTTTGTCAGGGTGATTTTTACATTTTTTAATGCCAGACTCCCTTTCCCAGGGAATGTGCTCCATCATAAATTACTAAAAAGTTATGTTGAACATTGAACAGGAAAGATTACTATTACAGATGGACTATAACTCTAATCATTCACTTAGTAAGGATTTTTGTATTATCAGCATGAGCCTAGGGCAAACAACTGAAGTCTGGACACAGCAGCTACTTCAGTACGAGGTTATTTTGTTTATACAATGGGTCCTCCCCTCGAGAGTGACTCACATGACGGTTCAAAAGACTTACAAGGATTTCAGGTTCCTCACCCTGGTCTTTCCCTGCCAGGAATGTGCAGTGTAGTCTGACACAGCAGCGGAGGCTAGGCACAAAACACCTGCTTGGATTCAGGTGCGTTGTTTCTCACAATGTGGGAGCCCAAGTTAACCACAGGTGAACGTTAGGATAGAACAATTGCCAAAGCTAAGCGGGACACATGAAACATTCCACAACCGTGCAGCAGAAAAAAGGCAGGAGTTCCTCAGTGTTGAAAATTTATACAACATCTGGACAGGTATGCCCTTTGAAGAGAAAACACAATTCTCCCTCACCCAGAGGGCACTAACATTTGTGCGAAGAACAATTTTGCCGTTCAGTGAAAGCTATTCTTGCAGCTCATGCTTTTGGTAGGTTTTTAATTACGGCCTGAACTGAGTAGAAAATGAGTCTGAGTGAAGCAGGAAAAAGCCTGAAAAAATCTTTCCCTTTGCCTTCAACTCCTCCGTGCCACTGCCAAGGAAAACTGGCTGAGCTGATACCTGTCCTCAGGACATCTCCTGCTGAAGTTCTCACCAGCTGATCCAACAACACACTGCCCTTTACCAGGCCTTCAGAATTTGGGCTTGGAAAGGTTGAAATATGTAAACACGAAAGAACCATCTAAGAAGTGAAAAGTTTGAAGGAGAGCAGAGCTCTTTGAGAGCGACCAGAGATCTCCACAGCCATCTTTTGCAGCACTTTCAAAGGACACCAATTCAACCCGAGGCATCCACTGCCTTACAGTGTGGCCTCCTCACAGTGCATGCAAATTACCACAAAAAGTAACTTCTGGTAACTTTACCCCCACAGCTGAATTACTTCTTGGTAGGGAAGCAAGAAGGATCTGAACTCTAAACCCATGACCATCACAAATTGGCTGTAACAGATTTACCTGTTCCTTTAATAGAAGTTTAAGTACCTCCCTTGTTGCACAGCACAGTAGTTTTAAGTAAATAAGTGCTTAAAGGAGCAGATAATGAAAGAAGAGGGACAAGATTAAAATCAGATAGGTATTTTCTTTTCATAACTGGCTATCAGACAGCTCTAGGGCATTCTAGAGAGAAATTAAGGGACTTGTTACATGCAAGACCTGCCAGAGTCACAGGGAGAACTTAAATACAGGGGTACAGAGACAGAAAATGTAAATGTAGGTACAAAACATTATAGCCCTGTCCTAAGACTCCTTAAGAAAAAAAAAGTCACAGAGACAAGTTGATGAATGGTGAAATCACAGGTTTGTTCTGAGGTTCATTTGAAATAACAAGAATCTTCCCATGGTCACAGACAAAGTATTTCATTTTGATCTGTGCCCATAAAAGCTGTATAGCTCCCTGGTATGTATTACAAGGGCCTGCCCTTTTTTTTTTTTTTTTTTTTCCAATTGAAGGCAACTGCAAAACTTGTACATGGAATAGATTAAATCCTCACACACTGACTATGTGCTAATAAAGCACATTCCTGTGCCTATTTTGTCTATGACATTGTCATTACACTGTAATTCTGTACATTTTCAGAATGACACATCGCAGCTCCATCACCTCTATTGCTTCCATCCTTCAGCTCATTTTCTTCTCCTGTTTCAGTGGGGTTTACTTATTTTCATCCCTCATGATCATCTGGTTTTCAGCTCTATTTCTGTCATCTTCACGGAAAATATTCCATTGCCCTATGGTAATTCCCCATCATAACATTCTCAAGCCACTCCAGATCTGTGGCTGTGCCCTTATGCCTTTATTTTCCAAGTTTTCATTCCAGGATTCTGTGGCTGAGTCTTGAAATCGCCCCAAAACGTTTGAACACCCCATGGCCATGAAATTTAAAAAAATGCCAAAATGCTTAGGCTGAAAATACTGCCTCTAATTCTAAATACAGTACAATCAGGGGAAAAAAAAATGCAGTTTTATGTCTCATGAAAGCACAGCCAAGGTCAAGCAATCAGATAAGAACACATGCACAAGAGCAGAAGCTTAATAAATGCTGTAAGGCCTTTGCAAGAACCTTTCCCATCTTTGCCAACTGCCACGATATTCATCTGGACCCACAAGCCTTCCCCTCCCCAGCCAGTTCACATCTGTCTGGAAGTAAATACACTTCTGGAGGCTGGGGAAAAGAACCCATTTCCTGCAGATCCCTGTAATTGCTACACAGAGACCAGACCCAAATTATCAGCCTCTCTTTCTTTAAAGAAAAAAAAAAAAAAAGGTGCTTTCTTTTTAGTCTGTGGTAACTTTTCAACTGCCAGTGATGATCAAAAGAGAAATGCATTTTTTTAAAAAAAAAAATCAACATTTCAAACACTAGACTCCATTCTTTTCAGGACTGAACAGAATTATCTTTTTAAAAATCCTGGTTTGCCATACAGTTTTGTAAATACAAACTTTTAGCTGCACTTTCTATGTAAAGTAAGTCTAGGGCTTTACACTTCCTGACTGAAAAGACAGAGTTGTCAGAACATCCCCCTCACTGCACAGAAATTTAATACTATGCAATGAAATTCAGTTTGCAGAACAGGTTCTTCCTTGAATAGAAACTGCAATTTTAAGGCTTCTGAAGGGTAAATCTAGGATAAGCTGGGGCATTCTGATGCTCATCTGAACCTGAATTCCAAACAATATGAAGCTCACATATTGCTGATAATTAAACACTGCGGTGGGTTTTATTCCAGAATTGCTGTCAAAGATGAGAACCATTACAATTGCTGTGATATTATTAGAGTACTTATTAATTTCAAAGAACAGGAGGTTCTTCATAACTAGAAATTTAATTGAGACACATCCCACAAGGAATGAAAACAGGAAGGAAAGCTGCAAAGGAGGAGGTACAAATGGGCATGTTCCCTGTTTAGTTACAATGCCAGGAGGGTTGAGGTCTCCTTCCCCAAGCACTTCAACAGTAGGAACCCTCTCATCTCTATTTCCAAGTAGATCAAAGGTATCACACTCACTGACAAATTCAAACCACTCACTTGAAAAAGCATTTACATTTCATTTGCAATATTTCCTAACTGAGTGATTATAGCTGAGGTTAATAACATTCTAAAGATAATTTCACTCGAATCACATCCTAATCTTCTCAAACACATTCAAGCGCAAATGTAGCCTCAAGGTCCAAGGTGGCGAAGGTCGGGGTTCAAAGCTCCTGGCCAAGAGCAGGGTTTGGGCGGAGAGGAGCGGGCAGAGGGGTACAGAGAGCAGACAGTCTGGTTTCTCAGCATCCAGTCCAGGCGAGTTCCGTTTGGTCATGTCACTTGGTCACCGGCCGCTGTCCCGCTGTTTCTGCCCTAGATCCCGCTGTCCATGAACGTGTCGACGTTTCTGGCCTACGACCAGCCCACGCTCAGCTACTGCGGCGTGCACCACGAGCTGCTGGCCCACAAGCCCTACGAGGCCAGCAGCCAGGAGGAGGCAGGGGACACGGGCCTGGAGCCCGAGCTGGACCTGAGCACAATCACCACGTCGGCGCGGGTCAAGGAGCACAGCCAGCAGCTGCCCTAGGGGCTGCCGGCCTCGGGGGGCTCCTGCAGCAGAGCCTGTCACCAAACCCTGCCCAACGCCGCAGACACCGGGGAGAAGACACTCTGTGCAGTCTGGGGTCCCTGTGCAAATTAAAAGCGAATCACAAAGATCAATTGCTTCCAGTCTACGATTTGTAATTAGTTCAGTTGTGCAGTATTTTTTTGACTTCAGAGTATGACCCTCGAAGTGAATCTTTTTCAAAACTCATCCTACCTACCTGTATAAACTGTACAGATGTAATGTATTTTTCATATTGTAAAGTTTCAATTACCAAGAACGACTGGTATGTACAGTACCATAATTTAAATACATCTTACTTTACAAGCTTCAGTTTCTAAAGCTTCAAATTAACAAAAGTTACTTCTTGTGTTATTAAGTTACTCTGTTTTGTAGGGATCATTTTGTTACTGCTTTTGTGCCCAAACAACTTTAATCTAAAATTCTGTCCTTTGCAGAATATATGCCATTTTTACTGTGTTTAATGTGTAGAATTTTATCTACTGGTTCCAGAGGGAGGGTTTAACTATTCAAACTTCTAAGAAATTCCTGAAATATATAGCCAAGTTTTCCTAGAGATGAAAATTTAAAAAAAAAAAAAATTCTCCTCAGATTTACCTCTTGCCTTGAAATACAGCCTGATTTTCAACAACAAAGCTTGGTTATGCAACTGTTAGGCAATGCTGATGATATTTTATTAAGTCTCACTGTTCTGCAAGACAATACAGGAGACTTCAACAGGCAGCTACAAAATCTGCTGATCTGCTGTGAGAGTCTGACAAATCAGGCATTTGTATTTCTGCTTAAAGACAAAGGGGTCCAAACCTACTTCTGTCACAGGCAGCTGCTGACAGAAGTGACAACAGAAACAAGCCCTTATAGCACTCCTAGAATGCAAAATGTTACTGAAAAGAAATATCCACTCACTGAAAAATGTAGTAATTCTGAACAAACGGTAAAATTTGCAGTCCTTTAACATAAAGCAAAGAAAAAACCCCAAAACCTTTAAAGAAAAAAAAAATAATGTAGTATTAAGTCTACAATTACTACCTTGCTTATTTGTCTATCATTTAGTATCTGGATTGAAGCATTCTTATATCCCATTCTTTGGTTTTAAATCTTCAAGACTTCTCAACACTGTATGAGAGTAACTTTTTATACCACTACCCACCACCCTGTAATCATAAAAGATTACAGAAATTAGGAAGACATTATATCATGCTGACTTGGTGAAAAACAAAATGGGAACACAAGCCTTCCAAAATATAGGAAAAAAAAAAAGTTTCATATGTTGAAGCAACTTTTTTATAATAAAGAGAAATTATATAACCACAAATCTATTTTTCTGGATCTTTATCCCACCATATTTTCACGTAGCTTCAAAGCAGAAGAGTGGATTTTAAAATAACAGGGCAACTGTTTGTACAAAACAAGGTGAATAGAAGGAAAACTAGCTTCAAAAATTGGTAACACATCAGTACCTGCTAAGTGGAAACGAGTGTTAAAAGAGAATACATTGTACTGCTTATTTATTAGCACTCAGATTTTGTAACATATTTTGCATAAATCATTTCCTCCTCAAAACATCAACTGTCATTTTAAGACACCCTCTTAAACCTGCACACTTCAGCTCTGTATGTCTTCACTAGTTCTGGAATTCATGGCCACCTTCCACAGTGCTGGAATTTTCCTACCACAGTTTGAGAATACATTTTGCTGATTGCCCATCAAACATGCAGCAGTTGTTCTGGAGCCCACACTGGCTTTCGGGCTGCAGGAAGAAGTTACCTCAATCACTCCCCAGCTGCTTTGGAGGTTTAATGTTTTGGCATTCCGGCTCCTGGAGCAGGCCTGAGCTGGCAGGAGCAAACACCACCCTCCCAAAAGGTCATTTCAGCTGTTCTTACCCAGTCCTTTCTATGCTGTACTTTGAGCCACTGCCCTCGAGTATTTATGGCATGTGAACAAGGTCCTGGCACTAATGAAACTACTCAAAATGCCCAGGTGTTCAAAGGTTCCATGCATTTCCTATTTATGGAGAACTGTACACCATGAGCATCCCAGTGTTGGACACTACTGAGCTTAGACCGGGGAACACGAGAAAATATTTTCTTATGCCGAGACACAACTGGTTTCTAAAGAGGCAGGTAAATACTCTGCTGGGTAGATATTCACATACACACCAACATTTCCCCTTTTCTCTTCCTCAGTCATGAATCAAGGACCCTAGCTCCAGACCCACATGTCGCAGGACAAATGCTGGAAGCAGAGTCACAGAATTATCCCCTCACAGGTTGCTCATGCTCTCACAATCACTTCCCAGGCATTTGAAGTACCAGGCTCTCTGTAAGCCCAGCAGGCCACTCGTGCTCTGCAGGATGGATCCAACATCAGGGCCCAGAGCAGCAAGGGGACGTGTGCTCAGTCCCAGACTATTAGAGCATGCCTTTCTGTACATATTCAGTGGATACCCTTTTTTTCAATGGACTACATCAGCCTGAAACTTGTTATTCTCACCAAGACGGATGTCTTCAATAAAGCTAAATGGCAGGTAGGTACCCTCTCTAAAAAATCCTCATCCTAGGTTAGGCTAACCCAGAAAAAGACTCTGTCCTGAATTCTGACCTTCAGACTGCTGCCAGCTGTGTTGTGATTCTGGCTGCACAGGAACAGTTAATGCTTTTGTTCTGTGCACAAAACAACACAGCATCCCAAGAAAAGCCCAAGCCTCGTGGCCAAGTTAGCAAGAAGAAAGGAGTCTGGGGGTTCAAGCACTTATTAAGAGGGGGTCACTTTGATGTATCATTTCCTTCTGCACTAAGAGCCACACACCAGGAACAGGAGCAGCCAAGGGCATCCATCTCTGTCACTTAAGTGACACCACATGCCCTGGCAGGTTCTCTTACCAAGGAAGGGCTGGGGGAAGTCATTACGCTTGCAAAATACAGACTGAGCCACAACATAACCTCTAGCAATAGAAAACCCCAGACAATTTTAAAAATAAATCTAGCTCCAAGCAACAATTCCCACCATCATCCATCAGTGGATCATGCTTGTACAGCAATGCACAGGACTGAAACACCCATTAGCAAAGCAAGCCCAAGCATCTGACTGGAGGTCCTGTCTAGGGAAGGGGGTGGATGGATAGATTAATGACTGATTTGACAAATTCCTGCATGTATCTCAAGACGGTAAATAAAAAAAAAATAAAAAAAAAAAAAACCCACCATCTAGACAAGAAAGCAAATGACTGCTTCAGTTAAAAAGTTATAAAAATTTGCAGTACAGACTATTCTCGAGGGGTCTGAGAGCTACCGATAATGTGAAAACCCCAAAACGTACACAGTTTTCAGACATACATCGTAAATATCAGACTTCTCTTGGCAGCACACGACAAATGGAAAATGCCAGCCTCAGAAGCTGTACTAGGCTTGCTTTACTCAGAGTCCCTCCATTTCTCTTTCTCTCTCAAGACATGTTTTATCTCTTATTACTTCCAATCCTCAGACTGGACACTAGAACAGAAATTGTACAAAAGCCGTAACACGAAGGCTTAAAAAAACAAAATAGAAGTGCAAGGGCAGGACCACAATCTGAACTGCAATTCTGGATATTGTTACACTAGCAATGAAGGTCCTCAAAGATGGTGAATGTAATTAATGACGTGATCATGTACAGTGTCACACACAAGCAGCTGGATTCAGTTCCCAGCTGGGGTAGCAAAAACAGTCTGCTGAACAGGTGAAAAAGTACAGCTTAGCTCATGTCCTGCAGCCCGACCCTCCTCTCTGGAGGGAAAGGTCCTTCTGCTCCACAGTTCTGCACAGGTCTCAGGGGCCTGGGCTTCCTAAAGGCAAATGTAACCTGTAAAGCCTGAGCATAAAAATGGCTTTACTTGTTCACACCAGAGGTACACCCAGCCTTAATAATCTGCCTCACACAGCAGCTGAGAGATGAACCCCAAAGAACTACAGCCTGGGGCAAGCACACGGCCGTCTGTCCCTGGGAAACCCCCACAGACCCCAGCTCTGCAGGTCAGGGACATCCTGAGCCAAACGGGGACTCACACCAGCCGCCCTCTGAAGGTGCACCACAGCAACTGGTAACATTCACCACTGCTGCAGCAAGGACGTGGACTCCAGCAAGAAAAACTGCCTCTTGCTGTTCCGGAGGCAACGACTGATTTCCATTTTCAACGCAGAAACACGAGCATGGTGTAATTAATAACGGCACACTGCCAACTTCCAGGGAGCGGGACTAACATCCACTCAGGCACCTGGAGGGCAGACTTCATCTGAAACCTGGCATTTCTTCTAGGGAGACTGGGGGAGTGTGGATCTTGTAATCAAGATTCAGCTAACCAGAAAGGAGAAATGCCTTTTCCCAGGTTTCTCAAGTCCATCACAACAGTAAACAAACAATAAACCTGCTTGTCAGAAATACTGCAAACATTTTTCGACACAGAAAGGTACTTATCAAACTCTAACGGGTACAAATTTGACCATAATGATCCATGCTTAAAAGCAGATGTTCCTTTAATTCCTAAAAAAAATTCTAACATCTGAGTGAATTAATAGCTCTATTATAAAGTAACAAGGCCAGGTTCCATTTTATTATTCTACCTAATTACAGAACCTGATTAATTTCAGTTACAAAGTTTCAGAATAAGGCGAACATAATCAGAGTTCATGATTAATGTTATTCTAATGATCCCCCAAGAAATTAACATTTTACTGCTAGAACTTTGCCAAGAATTTTTATGTAAGCTGAAGTGCAGTGTGTACAAGTGTGAAAATCCCACGTGGCACGGAGCTTCTGTTCGACTCGATCACCATCATTTTGGTATGTAAATGGCCTTAGACGGCAACCACAAAGGAGTGCTTGCTGTGGGACAGCAAATGAGCTCGGCACCCCCAGCCCTCTGACACAAAAGCTGCCACACAGGAGACACTACAAAGTCACGCCACGACAGACACAGCACTAACAATATACAAATGAGCATTAATTAGTGCTGCGTTAGGACGGCATTGCTTTGGATTAACAGTGATGTGTGATGATTGCCTTATGAATTGCCTTAGGTCAGCTGGCATGAACAGGACGGATGGTCTCCCTACAAACACCAGAAGAATTCTGTGTGCAGTTACACAAGAGTATTTTTTTTTTTTTTTTTTGCAGCTTTCATAGAGAGTACTTCTCACTTTGTATTCCCTAAGAAACAGACTTTTAAGATGGATGCATTTCAGCAATACTTCTATCTACAAGCGAATCATAAAGTGAGTGCTTCAATGAAACATTTCAAATACCAATAATTTAAACATTGTTATACACTAATTCCGTGTTTCTTAGAGAACAAAACCTCATCAACTTTTGCTGAGAATACTCATTAAAAGAAAATGATGTGTCTCTGCAGCACTGCGCACTTCAATAATTTCAGTAGTTTTATACAAGAGTGTGTCATAAATGAGGCATGGAAAGCCATTAACTGAACAATTCATATTGAATAGTTTGTTATAATTTATGCTTTCAAAAGAAATAATGAAAGTGATTTATTTTTTCAGTAATAATGATGCACCTCCCTTTTATGTCTTGCTGTTGGCAACTTTATTTTTAAAGAATCTGTAAACTTGCACAATCAGTCCAGCCTCCACTGCCCAAAAGCCTTATTCTCCTTGTCAGGAAAGGAAAAAATACAGCTATCAACGGTGTATCTGAATATGCAAATAGAATTCGTGAACAAGATGTATTTTTGTCTTCTGCTTCAGCATTAGCTACACAGTTGATACTTCTCTTTGCCTTCTGCAGCCTAACTCTTTCCCCCAAGATCAGCTGTCACAACTGGGACTGCCAGCAGTAAAAGAGAGCTACTCAGGCTGAGATCCTGGAGGGAAATGCCTCTCAGCTATCCTCCTCCAGAGCCGAGCAGCTTTGTTGCCAACCAAGCACATGCTGAAACTCGTCTGACTCATTTTCTTCATCACTAGCTCTTGCAAATATAGATTAATAAATATAATAATGCTAGAATATGCTAATAAAAATCAACTTTTTTTTTTTATTTTTTCATTCTACCACAAGACGATGTAAAGTTTTGGTAGTTCTATTGTCTGTTTGCACACTAACGCCGTGAAGAGATACGATCAACGAATGTCAGCATGAACTGCCCTAATCTGACTTTCATCAAGTGACTATAACAGAAACTTTACAAGTTTCTGGAAGGTATGAACCTGATGCCCTCCCCATCTCAAGGCAAAAACAAGTGTGTAGCTGTGTCCTGTCCTGCCGTAAAAGTGGGAGTCAGGGAGGATTCTTCTGATCGATTTCTCAGACGAAAATAAAGTTCAAACGTGGCAATATTATATCTGAGAAATGCTTGTTGAAAAAAAAAAAAAAAAGGGAAAAATAATAAAAAATAATAATAATAAAGCTAAGTGTTCGTACTAAAGGGGGACGGGAAAAGGCGCAGAGAGAGTAAAAAGAGAGGGAGAAGGAAACAGAAGACAGGGAGAGTGCTCCCACAAGAGCCCTGGCTCTCTGCTCTCTGTCAGCATCAGCTGAGCAGGATGTAGCGAACTCCGGGGTGTCTGTGTGGCTCCCGGGCGTGATTTCCCAACAGCATCAGGCTGATAATTCCTGACAAAATTTGCTTTGTAATCCTGTTTCCTGCCTGGCTTAAATAGTCACTTCAACACTATCTTCTTCCTGAAACTTTCCTCTATTTCTCTGAGTAACCCCTTGACTCTACAGCCGCACAGAAGATACGTGGACGCCACAGGGGCAGGAAGAGTGTCTGTGTTCTGCACTGCAGAATCCATCTGGCAGTTCAAACGTGAGGAGCTGCCAGCCTCCTCTCCCACACTCATACACCTTGGCATCCCTTCACTCCTTTCTCCCCTGCCTGCATGGATTTTGCCTCAGGAATTCTGAGACTCCACCTTTACTTTAGCAAAGAAATTAAAATACCCACCGAAATAAAGAACTGATCTCGGATAATTTATACTGCTAAATTGCATTCAAAGATTCCTTCCTGTAATATGCAAGTATCTTATTATAAACCACGATTATTCTCTGAAAAAAAGTTGGGGTTATTTTTTGCTTCCCAGAAATAAGCATTAATGACCTGTTTGGAGAGTTTGTAAGTTTTTCTTTTACAAAATAAGGAGGGAAGAGGAGAATTTATGCGAGGGCATTGTTAATGCCACAGAAATACAATAGGTACCAAAAAAGACTCACATTGCTAGCTAAAACTTGAAGATTTAGATGCAGAAATAATTCAGCATTACTCCTGAGAGAAGATGTAAAGAAAGGAGCTATAAATACCATAGATGCAACTGAGTTATCCTGCAGGAACAAAAAGAATGTATTTTCAAATTTTATATGGACTTCGAAGAGAAGATATTTAAAGCTGGTTTTTAAAAGGAAGTACAGGCTAATAAGGCACAGCATAAAACAGAAATGAGAAGGATTAAAATTAAGTCTGGGCAGGATACACATAGGCAAACTACTTCAGAATGGGATTTGCCTTTCCCAAAGTGAAAGCTGTTTCCATTTTCTTTAGTGCCAATTATGTCCTGCACATGTCAGTAATCAGTAGGACAGTATCCGAATGGAAATCAGTAAGAGGGATAAAAAAAGTTGGCCTTACACACATGAAGTAAAAGAAGTAACTGACCCCAGAAAAAAAATAAGACAGACCCAGATCTGCAAAACTGCTCAGAGAGGCAAATAAATATAATGAAGCTCTAAGAGATCTATATTAGACCCTCAATCAAGTGCTTTTATGTTAAAAATAGCATTGCTAATGGCCTCTTTCACCTAAGAGGACTTCAGAGAAACCAAGGGGAGTGGCAAATTAATCAAAGGCAGATTTATTAATAAATAATAATATATGTAAAGACACCAAAGCATTGCTCATATGAATATTAATTCAATTAGATGGGGCAGTAAAGATACATCATGCTGCCCGTCAAGAGGTGATCACTGGTTTGCTTCAGTAATGTGTTTTTCCATTAACATCACAGTTTTCTGGACTAACACTGGAAAATAATTCAAAAATAAGAAAGCATTTTAAGTACAAAATCTTTATTACAGATACTGCAGCATCAATGGTTAATTAAGCTGAAAGAGCAGGAGCTGCTTTGTAAGTTCAGTGTCTGACTGAAGGGGTTAAATACATCAGCAATGAAGCATGAGGAGAAATAGGGAACTCCTGACAACAACCCTTGGGAACCTTACAGTTACTTCTCACCCAAAGCCAGTATCTCCATTAGAGCTGTCCAAAAACAAATCAGCATTTCACTGAGAAACATCTGCAGGAAAAACACCCAATTCACTCTATCTAAACAGGAGAGGGATAGGTGTGTAAAATGGAAAGAAAGGAGGAAAAACCACAGTAGTGCTGATAGAACAGGAAGATTCAGTGAGGAAAGACTTGACAGAACTGCTCATCATGGTCATGGATTGAGGAAAGGAAGGAAACAGGAAGCAATGAAAACGGGAGGGCACAAATCCAGCTGCTCCTTCACAATGGCTGGTCTGAAAACAGATGGAAGCCCCTGGGGCAGGGGGCTGAACAAACAACAAGTGCATCCAAGGAGCTGCCCACCTCACCTGCCAGGGCTGTGAAAGAAGGTGTTTGTTACATCGGGACAGCAGAGTGCCAACAGAGACAGGCAGCACCCTTCAAAGGGATGGTATCACTTCAGCTTGAATACTTCCTTCAGGTTGGACATCTCAAGGTAAATCCATTATTTCTTTTCTGTCTAAATGAGCTTTTAATTTGCCACAAAAACTTGCACAAAATTATGCTTTAAAAATGCAAATTTTTCCCCCAGAGAAAGCACACCAAACTCCACAAAATATAAATATTCTGCTCCTAAAATTTTGATAGAAGTAAGAGCTTTGCAATCAGATATGTGTGATTTAAAGATAATGAAGCAGGTTTTATGGGCTGCAGAATATTATAAATCTTTTCTCATTTCTTTCAGGGTAGAGGGAAAAGGGGAATTCTTGAAGGAAAATATGATAGATCACATCTGCCTGTGGGTAATAAGGCTTCCTATAAGGAGAAATGGCATACTCTGAATAATTACATGCAGTTTGAGGCCAAAAGAAACAGTCTAGTCCTGGTCAGAAATTTCAGCTGCCACAAAATACTTGTAAAAAATGTGTGAGGAAAATAGGATGAATTCTCACTAGTTATTAACAATTTTTCTTTTGCTAATTTGCCCAGCTTCAGCACTAGGTCACACCATGATTTCTTCTTTCTGCTTTGCAGAAATTCTTTCATTTTGCATCATAAATGTCAGCAGAAACATCAAAACCACACCGCCATTCAAAGAAGGAAAATAGGGGAGATATAACCAGGACTGTACTGTAACAAAAACACTGAGCATATTTTCAAATTAAGTTTGTAAGACACTACAGTAAACCACAGTGTCAGGCAATATAGGCAAAAACCAAAAAAAAGAGCAGCACAAAACATTTAACATAGACCACACTCTTTGAAAAAGTAGTAAGAACCCCAAGAGCTGAGCTTAACTCCTTGAAACTAGGTGATGCTCTGGCTCCATTAAAGCCAGTAGCAGTTCCACCACTGGCTTTAGAGTATTTTATATTTTCAAGAATTAGGGTTTTTTGCAGTCATACAGGAAATAATTAGGAGCCAGCACTCATAAGAATGAGAACTTTATGCAGCATAGCTGGACACAGGCAATAGCCATTACACGCTGGCTGCTCTCATAATTAAACACTTACCTGCTGTTTTTTGAAGTATTCCCTATACTCAATGAGTATTTGGTTAGAGGGTTTCTCCTTCCTTCTCGCACTGAAGAAACCAACTCATCCGTGCAGTGATTTAGGGATTTAAATCTTGTGTCACAGAGAAGTGGCTATTGGGGGCCTCCCAGGGACTGCCCCACTCCTGACCACAACCTCCTCCAACTCATCCTTGAGAGAATCAAAAAGCCACTGAATCAGAGCTGTGCTTTATTGCAACACAATTCTGAGTGAGTGACACAGCTGTCCTGATGGACAGGAAAAACTGAAAATCAAAGTGTTGGGCAGCCAACCCTTATCTTGCTCATCATGGACCCTTTCTTCCCTACAAACCTGTTCTCAGGCCAAGAATTCTCAGCAAGGCTTTTGAGACACCATAACTTTATAAATGTCCCCCAGGAGCCACAGAAACATTCCCCTCTTTCTCCTCAGTCTCTCCCAAGAGACACCAGGCCCCAGCTTAGGAAGCTCCAGAAGTTTCTCTCAGACGAGCATTTTCAGCTGTTCCCAATGAAGATGCTTTCTCTCTTCCTCCCATAAAGCTCCACCTGAGCAAGGGCTGTAGTGGCCAACAAGGAAACTAAGTGACCTTTCTCCCTGCCTCTGAGCCAAAATATAATGCACTGTAACATTCAGTAAAGAGAAAACAATTTAATAACAAAAATTATGCTATCGATCACACCATCCCAGAACATCAAAAGTCACATTTGATATCACAGTTCATAGATCAAAAGCACCAGAAGAACTTATATTTTTCATCTTTGTAGTTTCAGGAACCTCAGGCTATTTTCTAGGTTGCCATATGTATGACTTCGGCACAAGCTAACGAGATATCGAGTGAGAAATCATTAGCAGCTGGTCAAGTAAAACCACTCCATCAATCATTTTCATTTCCTTAATGTCAACGATTCTAATTTCAACTCTGGAAAAAAACTGTGTTTTAAACTGTGAAATACATCATATGAAACAGTGACATTTGACAGTATGCTTTTAGATTCTCAAGTTTATTGTGAAGAAATCAGTCCGATACATAATGAAGTCATTCTTCCTTTAAAACCACCAAACCCAATTGCAGGGAGGAAAAAAAAGCTGCTTCATCTAGATCAGGCAAACAAACTACCATCTATTCCAGAATAAATCCATCATTTTTCACCTAAAGCACCAGTAAACATTCTGGAAGAACTGCAAAGCTGGCTTGTGTCTTCTATTTACAAAGACACATTTTATGTTGTTCCTGTAGTCCAGTCAGCGACACCAACTCCTGAGTGCCAAAGGACCTTTCAGGAGACACAGCTTCACCACGGTGCCCTGCTCAGTTTGTCTGGGGCTGGTCTTTGCAGACACAGGTCTGTGAACAGCTCTCCTACAGGAACTCTCCCTGCTGTTTGGCAGAAGCTCCTGAGGAGTGGAACACTGCAATCAATCACACAAAATCCCATCACCACCGACACATTTCTGTGCTGGGGATGAGGGATGAGGTGACAGGGTCCTGGGGAGGCACAGGACCAGCTTTTCCTTTTGGGTGTCTGCAGCAGAGGCATCCTCCAGCTCTAAGGCTGGGTTTGCTGCAGCTTTCTGATTATTAGAACAGGAAGACTGTGGAACACAGCAATTTTCTGAGAAAGAAAGCGCAGATGGCCAAGTGGCTCCAATGACTGCCATCAGTCACCTCTATCCTGACATCAGTAGGTTACTCTTTCCTTGCCTTCCACTCCAATGCCTTGCAGCAGCACCCAGGTTTGCATCAGTCCTCCTCCAGAACTCTGGGAAAATGTCCTCCCTTCAGGTTCTGGGCAAGGTCACTCCCTGTGGACACGGCAGCCTGGGGCAGCCTCCTGCCTCCCAGGTGTCCCCTGGCCACAACGTGCCCCAGGCAGCTTCCTCACCTGATTTTATTGTAACACTAGGAAATTACTGAGGATTTCTGCCGTACAACCAAATCATAGAAAGAGCTGCTTGGTTTGGAGGGTTTTTTATAGTGCTTAGCCATTCATCCTCAGAAAAACATGTTAGGATGAGAGAAAAGCTCGCATATGACATTACACAAATGCAATTCGGTTGCTAAAGTTTTAATCTTGTAGAGCAAAATTTCTATTTTCGATTTCTTGTACTTAAGTTCCAGTTTATGAACAGATTATAGGATGCAAAATGGTTAGGTAGATCCTGAAATATTAAATTGAGATAAATCTTTCTAATCTAGTTACAAATTTGTCGGGATACGAAAACTCCTGCTGATATGAGAAGCTGAATCATTGTTAAATGTACTATTTTCATGCAAATAGCTCATGAGAAAATAAACTCCTATTATGCCTACAACTATTAATATCTTCTTTTATTAACCAGCCTTCCCCAGATGCTTGAACATGAACTTGTAGAAAGGACAGATTATTGTAAAAGGCCCACCACACCTCACTCTAGTTTTGATCACTACACAGAGAAAAGCATTCACTGTCACAAATCTGCACTAATCTGTGGAAAAGAAGAATTTGCAGTAAGAAAATGCAGTATGAAGACTGGGACTATTACTTTTATAAAACTGTAAGCCAATAATCAGTGGAGCTAAGCGAGAGCTCACGGTCACTTTGTGCATCCTGAGCACCCCTGAGCCCACATGTTCCCAGCACTCCCAAGCAGATGCTGGGCAGCCAACCAGTCTCACCTGTGTGCATGGCCCACCCTCCACGGCCTCCCAAGGCAACTGCTCCACCGCTTACTCAGCTACACCATTGGGTCTTTTTGCCCAATACAAATCTTGCATTTTGCCAGTTACGTTTGTCTTTCTCTCAAAAGGATACAGAGAGCAACTTAACAGCATAAACCTTATAAAAACCTCTTCCATATCTGAAAAGCATGTTCCCTTTCTCCTCCACCTCTTCCTAAGTTACACAGATTCAGTTCAGTCAGCTGCTTCCTACTTTTTCTAAGTCCTGACATCCTTGCTTCATTTTGTTCCTCTTAGAAGTTCTTGTTATTCTCTAAGCCGTGATACCCAAAATTTCCTACTGAGATGAGCCCCACTGACAGTTCCTTTCATTTCTGATCTTCATATGGCATTGGGAGCTGCAGAGCAGTACCACTGTTAAGCCACAAACCCCTTAACCCCTTATTTGTGCAAAGGAGCAAAGAGCCATTCTGGCCTAGAAACTGTCCAAAATATCCATGTTTCTGCAGCAGCCAGGCCCCACAGGCCTGAGGGGAAGGCATGGCATTCCCAGCAGTGGCTCCCCAGGAGTCCCACAGGATTGCTGTGTCACAGGCAACCCCAGGACACTGCTCATCTGCTCCACCTCTTTTACTTCCTCAGCCACAGGGAATACAAGGACAGTGTATACATATTCCAGCTGTTTGCCAGCAGTGGATGATTCCAGATTCACCAGCCACAGATCACAGACAGACTCAGACTCTTCACTACAAGAATAAGCTAGAGGACAAAAACAAAAGAAACTTTCTTCCTTTAATGAGTGGTCAAAACAAAAATCTAAACCCATTCCTCCGGGTCATTTTTTGAGCCTCTCTATTTTAATTACGTTGTTATAGCTATTTAGGTCCGCAATAGTACTTTACCAGATCTGCATAAATGCCAAGCAAGTAATTTTAATATCTGACCTTTGCCAATCACATTTCATCCAGACATGGAATGAGAAAAAAAAAGGCTTACTATTTGCTTGTAATTCTATCAGACATTTAAAATGGCCTTGACAATGCTACAGACTAGCTGGAAAACAGAGCAAGAAATGAGGCACAACATCAGAAATCGGGAATACAGCTGGAGATTCTCCAGAGGAATCTTTCTTCTATTAAATTCTGCAAATTTATCAAAAGCAGGATCTTCTATGGAAACAGAGAAAGCACAACAGATCTTCTGGCAAAACACAGGCATATGCTCTGCCAGCTCTGTAAGACAGCTTGGGACCAAACTCTTAAAGTTTCAGATCTGTTGTTCCCAGTCTTTCTGGGAAGAACTTGGAGGTACCAGTCCCTGAGCAGTCCTGCTGTACAAAAATTCCATTCTTACAGCTGAGAGAGGCAGGTGTTCCAAGGACCACAATAAATGAGGAGCCAAACAGCCTCAGGACCTGGCAGCCTTACCCGGGCTTTGTTCAGATTTTGCATGCTCACTCATATGCAACAGCACTCTGCTTTCCCTGTGGGATCCAGGAGAACTCATCTTCTCAACAATGTGGTCAGCTGTTCCCCAGCTGTTGAGGAGAGGACAGGACAGGCAAGAAGCTGCTAGCAGCCCTGCAGTATCTGTCAGCACCACCTACAGCATCCCAGTGCTTCTCATTCCAAAGTCTTCCTCTAATGGACAGCTGCACAGTTGAACACAGGAGGTGGCTGACAGAATCCCAAAGATTATTAGGACTCTTGTTTTTCCAATTAGAAACAAGTTTTTCTGATTCCTTGAGAGCTAAGCAATAAAACCTCCATTCCCTTGCCAACTCTAGGACACATGACAAACATCATTATGACCTTACCTCTTTGGCAAACAGCTACGAGCTGCCACATTACACATTTCTTTTACCTATTCATTGCTTGGACTCCTTTAGTTCACACTTTCTACAGGAATTTTGCAAAGTTTTCCCCTATTTCTCTTCCTTATTACTGCAAGCAGTAGTCTGGAAACAGCATTATCAAACCAAAATGTTTCTGGCTTATGTGAATCTGCTGTCTCCTGTGTGCGCTGTCCATGTGTGCAGGTGCACACTCAGGAAAGGCATGTTAATAATACAGTGCTCTTTTGCTTTATTAAGCAGATAAGAAGCACTAATCAAGCTCGCAGAGGAGAGATTTACCATGGGCTCCAGTTTTGTTTTCCATTAACTGCTGCCACGGTGTATGTAATTATTGTATTTCTTATTTCCTCATATTTACATGGAATAAAATTTGATTATTAGTCTTCATTTCTCCTGCGAAGAGATAAATATATTCAAGAAAATGAAGGGAGGGATTGCTTTACCGCTTATCTTCTTTTACAGACTGATAATGCCTCCCATACAATATTAGGGTCTAGAAAAAAATTAGAAACATCACTACTTGATAGAAAAGATAATCCTACATTATTCCTGAGTACAGCTCCTAGTCAAGTAGCTGACTTATCATTTCTTTCCATCTTTGTATAAATGTCCTTTGTTTTTTCTCCTGATAATGAAACAATGGTTAAAGACAATTAGAATAACCTAAGATAGCAAGGATTTTCCAGTAAATATAGCAATTACAGTAATTTATTTAATGTATTCTACTAAGCACCGCAGCTGTCTTATTCAAGACATTTTCTTTGCATACTCAAAGGGAAGGAAAATGTGCCAATTGGCAACACAGGCTTAGAAAACAACCACGAGAAGCAGTTCTTGAGAAAAGCTGATCTTGAAAGGACTAAAGCACATCTTTTTTATTAATATGATGGGGGGGTTGTTCAATTGTTTACTTTGCCAGCCTTTGTTAATACACGTTGGTCACAAATGCAATTATACAAAATTACATTCTTCCTTTTTATTTTACTTAATTAAGGAAAGAAGAATAGCATGTCAGACAGGAACAACAAACAACAACTGGAAATGAATCCACTAAAAGGAAAGTTAAAATAAAAGAGAAGTGCCAATAAATGTTGTTTGTGGCCAAAGACAAAGATATGGTTTTGTTTTTTAAGCCTTGTACTGGTTTTCTTTTTAGAAGGAAGATGGAAATGTGGAATTGGGATTTAGATCTTCAAGTTCTTGATCTTCTTTAAGTCACTGTTTTAAGATCTGGCTGAATATTTAAGACCAAGAATTACAATTTTTTCTGCAATATGATACAGTACTGATTTAATAAGTGACCATAAGCTATTTCCCATAAAACTCCATCGCTCATTCTTAATAAGAAAACATCAAGAGAAGCTAGGCAAGAAATTAAGTCCAAAAGACAGGTGACAACTGTGCAGGTATCTCCATTTTTATTTAAGAGAAGTCACTTCTGGTACTATAAACTAGCAAGTGCAGCATCTCATAGGCTGCTGGCATACAATACCCTGAATCCAAGTAACTGTAAGAAAAGCGTTTGGTTTTAGCCATGCAGCAGACCCCACAGTCATGTGATGAAATTGTGAGGGACAACTTTCAATCAACCACTCCCCAAAAGACTTCTACAAGGTATTTTTTTTTTATCAAGAGGATTCATTACAACAGAATTTAACACAGTAACTACTCTTCTTTTATAATCTGAAAATTATCAGAGATTATTCAAATGAAAGAAACTTTCCTTTTACTGCTTTATGTAATTTCTTGTCCTGGCTTCATTACCTGAATATCTTTCAATCTTCCATTAGTAAATAATGGGATTTACTGTCTATTAAAAGGAGCTGGCAGGGTCATCCAGGACATTGTGCAAACACTGGAATTTATTCAAATGTTTAGCATCAGACTCCACAGACTGAAGACAGCAGCAAAGGCTGGACATTATCCAGTCCATGCCACTGCTTCAAGCAGAACCAACTCCAGCCAGGTTGGTTTGGGTTTTGCATGGGTCTACAACACCAACATGCTATGAAGAGTTCCCTGAACCATCCAATTATGATTAATCTTTTCAATTAGAACTGTTACATAAACAAAAAGTAACTTCCAACCTGAAATAGAACGAAATTTAGAAATGGATTTGGACAACAAGAATCAGCTGCATTATGCCAGAGGCTAAAAACCAAGATAAATGCATCTGAAAGAGCAGACTTCAGTAGCATTCCCTGAAATGGCATCCTGACATTTCAGGAAATGACCAGTCTAACATCCTCTTAAAAAACAGGAAACTGGTTGAAAAAATCTAATGTATTGAAAACCATTTTCTAGAAACTCTAAAAATAGCAAAATTCTTGTAAACTAAGCAGCTAGGTAGATGCTGAGTTAACAAATACTTGATTATTTTTAATGCTCGTTTATTACCATAATCAGAGATTTATTTCATCTTGAGGAGAGCAAAGGCTGCTTTATTAAAGGTTTCTTGAAAAAAAAAAACTAGTCTTTAGCAACCCAACATATTTTCAGTGCTGCCAGGTATACTAAATTCAAATTACTGACTCTTGTAGTGAATCATCCTCCTCAGAGCCACAAGTCACTCCTCACGCTCTGTTACTCCCGCGCAAGCCTCACGTTCAGATCAGATTAATCCTGAAATAGCTCAGCTCAGAACTGTTCAATGAAAAGCAGGGCTTAAGGAGAGAAAAGCTTTCATTATCCTTCTCCAGCTCACATGCAGAGATCCCAGATTACTGCAAAGTCTGTAAGAGCATCTATAATCAGGTATATTTAACTGCAGCTTATTTTTCAGCTGTAAATCTATTTGGGGAATTCACTAGACTACTTCTGTCTTTTAAGTACACTTAATATCCTCCCCCTTAACAATTCATATCTAATTTCCCCATGAAACAAAATGCTCACTGAAAGTTAACATTCAGAAAAATAATTTTCAATTGCACATATGGCATACAAAATAGAAGAAATTCCTCCGTGGGAGTGTTCAAAGTCAACTCAATCAACTACTCAGGCAACATGAAGAGCAGAATCATGAAAACTACATATTTTCTTGCATAAATGCCAGCATAATATACAATATGGGCATATCGATTTTACTGGAATACATCCTTTTTTTTAAAAACATAAAGTCATTTTAAAAAAAAAGCCATGAATAAGTAAAGAACTGAGTGACACTTCCCACCTACATGTCAAAATTCTTCTAGTTTACATTTTGACATGCCTCAATTTCAAACTTGTCTGGAACATCAGTTTTATTAAGACATTTGAGCATGAAGAGGACAGTAAAGTAAGAACATTCCAATCCACTCTTTTTGTAAAAAGGCACAAATACAAGTGGTTTTTATTTGTTCAGAAATTAAAAAAAGGATTAAAAACCAAGAATTTCAAGAACTCAGTTATTTCAGCCCCTTCCTTGAATAACCAACAGCCATTCTGTTCTTGAAGATCTTAACAAGGAATTCCTTCAAACTCCCTCTTAGTCGAATCTACCGTGTTTGGACTCGGTTCTTCAAAGAGCAGCTATGCAGAGCTTTGCAAGTTATGTATTTGTGAAAGAATTAACCACAAAGGACAAGTCAAACACTCCACTATTATTACCTCCTCAGGCACCACTGGCAACCCAGGAAAGTGCTAAAAGTCTTCATCAGGAAACCATGAAGCAGAAGTAATGTCAAGTTGAGATATCAGTAGGCTTGGAGGCATCTGTATGTCCCTCCACTCTCCAAGAGTAAGAATGGCAATAAAATACCACAAAAAACCATTATTGATGACAGTCTCCACATCCAGACAGTGGGTCAGACCTTAAGCTGTGGTTGCAGAGTACTCAATACAGAGGCAGAGCAAGGCAGTAGCTCCCCACAGCAATCAAATTTAAGAGCTGAGACAAAGAGCAAGGCCCAGAACCACTCCATCAGTAAACAAAACTTCCTGTTTTTCCACCCATTTTCTGGTTTTGAAGTTGCAGTGCTCAGGTTCCAGTAAGAGTTTGAAATCTAAAGACACCCAACAGCCCAAGTGCCAGCTGTCCACTGTGTCCCCTTTCCCACAACTGGACCTTCCCCATGGCTACAGCAGGCTCTGCACTGCCCACCTTTTCCTCAAGGGCTCAGCCAGTCCAGCTCTCTCCCTGTGCCAGTTACCCCTCTGCTTTCAGGGACCCTAGCTCCTCCTCTCATCCTCACAGCACTTCAGCTGACAGGTCTCACACCCAGAGGTTGAGGATACAATCCAGTGGTGAAGGACAAGGCTTCGGAGCCTTAAGGGAAGACCGTTCCATAAAGCTCCAGGAGTCGCATTCCTAGCAAGGTTCAGGTATGCCCTACCTGCAATACAGGATGTACCTGATCATTCCTGAGCTCTGCCAAGAGCACACAACATTCCTGCTCAGCCTCAGCTGGCCTGCCCTTGGGCTACACGGATGGCCAGGGCTTGTATGTACAAGGTGGGCAACTTCAGTTCACTTCCTGATCTGCCTCAAGGTCCAGTGTATCCTTATTCTCCTCCCATTTTTAAATGGAAGCACTGCTGCTGTGAGAAGGGCTGGTGTGGCTCTGCTCCTGGCACACACATGGCACAGCTGCGGGACAGCAGGACACAGCAGCTGCCAGCACCTGTGGCACAAGGGCCACAGGCACATCCAGACTAAAGTACCCATGTCCAACCCAAACATTTAGGTCATCACGACATAAAAAAAACCAGTAAAGAAACAAACATTTTTGGAATACTCGAGAAGGAAGTGAAATCAGAAGTGATCAGAAAAATACACTGACCCACACATATACACACAGACACATATGGATCTCCAACCCACAGCCATGGTAACTGAGAAACTATGAACTAAAACTAATGAAGCTCAAGTATCATGAAACAATATTCAAACAGTAAGGGGGTTTCAGTTCAAGAAAGCAGCTCTCATTTTATCAGTGTATCTGACCATTCTTTACCAGCCCTAACAATCCAGGAGTGATGTTTACTGAAAGCCAGAGGAAGATGCAGAATAATTGTTCAGGCACATCTCCCTATTTAATGATGGCAGAGACAGCAGCACCTGCAACCCCTCAGTGCTGCTCACAACAGCCACTCCCACTCATGCTCAATCACAACTCCATTATCCCTTCTGACCCCCCAGGGAAGGGAATGGCCTTACTTCGACTGAGTGAAAGCACAACTCAGGAAACATGGAATTCGTATTGCTGCACTCAGCTGAGTTCAGTAGCTTCTCACTGTAAAGGATGAGGAGACAAGAGCTTGTCACAGGAAAAAGCAAGTGCTTATTACTAGAACAATATGATTGCTCCAGTGGATACGTTATTCCATTATTATCCACACTACAGGACGATTCTGCCATTGATAAGATATCCAAACCCACAGCAGTAATTCCTGTTACCGGATGTCCTGAAATGAAGATATGTCCCCTAACAACGTATGTCTGAGTAAAGTTCAGAAAGGATAACAATAGTACACAAATAATTTTGAAGAATTTTTTAAACAATTCAGAAGAAAAACTGCTGCCTTTCAGAAGAATTATAAATCTATTTAACAATTTACTATGTGTCTGAATTACTCTGTGAATAGATACACCTGGAGGTTCTTGTGGAGAGCATTTTGCTTCACTATCCATTGTACCATCCTCTGTGAAAAACAGATACTCACATAAAAGCAAGTACGTTGCGAAAAGATGTTGCTCCCACCTTGCATTAAAAACTCTTTAAAAAAAGATTTTTAAAAATTTATCACTGACACCAACAAACTCTTAATCTTCGATGCCCTTGAGGCTTATTAGACACTTTGAATAATTGAGGGGAAAAAAAGCCAAATTTAAGAACCACAAAAGCTATACTCCTTATACTGTTTCAGATGTTAGGGCTAATAAATCCTAAATTCCTGTACAGTTTGTCAGGAAAATTAATCCATAAACACCAGAGGTTTATGTCCAAAAAGTTGAGAGAGGAGTCCTATAACTTCATTTGAACAAAGGGAGAGGCCATGGAGCATTTCCCTGGGGTCTCTCAAAAGTTTGGAGGATGAAGCCTCCTATTTATCCTAATTTCCTGGCCACCTGTCCCTCTCTCTTCTCCACTGGCTGAGGTACTTGAGAGGTACAGACTTCCCAAAATGTCTAATACCTAAGACCCCCTTCTAATGTATAACCCACCCCCTTTTTCTTTTCCTTGTGTCAATCAGCAGAATTCCTATGGAATTTCTGGTTCTTCCCATTGTTTCTTTCATCTCTCAGTATCCCATTTTATTTATCAGCAGACCTACAGCCTGTTTGTAAAGACAAGTCTCCCACTCCATTTATGAATCAGTGGAAGCCTTCCCATTGTTTCTTTTATCTCTCAGTGCTAGTTTTATCTACTAGCAGACCCACAGTTTGTTTGTAAAGACACGTCCCTCATTGCTTTCAAGTTCAAGCACTGAGGCCTAGTTTCAAAAGAACTGACAGTGAAGAAGCTACACAGAATTCAGGCACCCAAGTGTTACAATAGGACAAAATAAAGATGCTTGACTCCAGTCAGGAGGCAGCAGAAATTAGAAGGTTTATTTACAATTCATTCAGCCCTTTTATAACACACTGCTCTAAAAGGCACGTTATTGGTCCATAGGACTGACACCTCTCCCACTGGCTGAGTCACAGAAATAGCCAACAACACCTCTTGTTATGGGAAAGGAATATTGTTTACACAAGGTTGTTTCAGGAAAAAGAAAACTATTGAAAAGTTTTCCTTGGGAAGAGCTCAGCAATTCTCAGGTTCAGAAAATACGGGGTCCACACCCAAGTCTCTGGCAATGGCCCTGTTTAAACTCAGCATTTACCAGGCAGGGCACATCCACCATCAGCAGCAGAGCCAGAGAGCACTTGGGTGTCACCAGTGCAGCTTCCTGCCAAGGCAGCTGCCGGAGAGGACCCGTGCAGGTGGCACTCACCAGGTGAGGTGTCTCTGAGACTGTGCAGCTCCCACTGGCAGCAAGGAGCCTTAAGGCAAGGGGTGAAGGCAACGTGCCAGCAAGAAACAGCAGACCCTTCTCCAGAAAAGCCAGCCCTTGGGAGCAGCTGAGTGGCAGAGCTGGTGAGAGGGATGCAGAGGGCCGCAGTGGCAGCGGGGAGGCTGTGCCCAGGAGCCACACACCAGGGGCACAGAGCCGGAGCAAAGCGCACCCTGTGCAGGCTGTGGGCAAGGAACAGTTCCCACTCCCACGTCCAGGCTGCGGCACAGAGGCTCTGGAGCTCACTCCGCACAGGGCACAAGCCAGGAGGACACACACGCAAACACATGAAGGGCTCCACGGACATAGCACTTGCCTGTGCAGTCCAACAGTGGTCCCAAGGAGAGCAAGGGCATCACAACCCTTAAATCGTGCTATGGTAACAAATGGCTGTCATCATCTTTACAGCTCATTCAACTCCCAGGCCTGGCTTATTGAAACCACTGGTAGAAGAGCCAAAAAGGCACTGATAAATCAGCACTGTTTCCTGGATCTATCATCTCTTCTTCAGCGAGTTAGAACTGTGAAATAAAGTAACTGACATCTGATAATCTCTTTGAAAAACCTATTTAACACAGTCTCAGTAATAGCCAAAAACTATTCTCAGTGAGAGTGTTTCCATTCAGTAATAATTGTATAAGAAGATCAAAAGCTCTAAAAGAAACTAAAAACTCTTCATTCCCTCCTGTTATGTAACCTCATACCTTTAAATCTTTCATATTTTTTCCTTTCTGCTTCTTTGTTTTTACCACCTTGTGCAGTCACTGCGTTCTGCAGCAAATTATATGACATTTTCTTTTACTGTCATATTTCAATGGCTGCTTTCTGATTTTCTCAAGTCGTTGGGGTGGGTTATGTATCAATCTTTCCCACCTATTGTATATTACGTACCCCTAACATCATGATTATTTCCAAAGTAGAAAAGATCATCACAATTTTGTTCCAAGAGTCTAAGAATTTCAGACCATTTGAGTTAAAATCTTGCCATTTCACACCAGAGATACATAGGAAAGCATTTTTGGCACAAACCCACTGCAATCTTTCAGACTAATACAGGATTGCTGTTCACCATATCTGCATCCTGCCACGTGTTCTGCATAGAATCACAGAATCACTGATGCTCGAAAAACCCCTCAAGATCATTAAGTCCAACCCCTAAAGGTGGATGCCATCCCATATAAAACTTACAGCCACTTAACAGCAAACCCTGACCCACCCTAGAACAGACATTGCAAGAAAAATCCGCTACACAAGATTTACATTCCAAGCTAACCAGAGCTGAGGAAATCTCTCTATCTAACCCATGTGTAAAGCACTTCCAGAGAGGTTCAAGAATGAAGGCTGCATTCAAAAGCACTGTGAGTAAAAATTTTACAGTACCTTTCTCTGGTATAAGGTCTGAAAGCACAACTTGATTTTAATAAAGCATCTGTAAACTCCCAATAAATAAAGAGAAATATCAAAAAGTATCTCACAATATCTGTGAGATGAAAAAAATCTGACATGCATAGATTATTTTAGTCCCTACACTACATTATCGTAAGGACAATAAAATAAGCAAACAGTCTAACTAAAACAGCTTTAGTCTGTGTTAACTGCTATGACTTACAGAACAGAAAGGAATTTCAGCTTCCCAAAAAGAGAACAAATATCTGCATCACACAATTGTTCTCTCTGTGTGTTTGATGAATCATCCTGAGGTATCTTTAGAAAAGAACATTATGCCTACAGAAAATGTTTACAGATGAAAAGCATGAGATTAACATTGTGTACCCATATTAACCATATTGAGTCTCCACTGTTTCAACATTTACCTGCCACACATAACAAGTGTCAAACCCATTCTTCAAATCTAAAAGAAAAATCACTTTTAAAATGCAAAAGACGTTCTTTTTCTAACAATTCACAGCTACAAGCATGTCAGACAACCAGATTTCTAGATTTACCCAACACTCGTGTCTTCCCAATGTAGCAATTTAGTCATTCTAACACTTGTAAATTGCTGCTCTTGTCCTCTTCTGGTGTCAACATCCTACTTGAAAACAACACTAAAAGATTGCTACCTTTTAAGAAATTATTATTTAAATAGTTGCATTCTACAGGATTAGAACAGAGATTACATTTTCAAACTCAAGTCTAGGAAGTGGCATTACAAAGAAATTCTCGTTTCTGGCATATGAAGGATTGTCTGCTCTGAACCAGTGACAGTTCACAACAAGCATAAGATAACCTACACATGTACATTTTATCTGCGGTATGACATTCTCCACAGACTTTATATACAGGATAGAATACAATTCACACTCATTCTTGGGATGTGCATTTAGTTTTTGCTTAGATTTTTGGAGAAAAAGGTCCCTTTCAACCTTTTACAGAGCATGTTGCGAAATGAAGGTTAAATTGTACTTTAATTCTTGGTTAAACACTAAGCTGCTGGAGCAGCAGGCACTGAGGCAGCCCCGAGTGGGGCCCCGGTAACTGTTGCCCCATGTTACTCACTCTGTTGCCCCGTCTTACTCACTCAGTAGCCCCACGTTACTCATTTCCCTGTGTTACTCACTCAGTTGCCGTGTGTTACTGTTGCTCGCTCTGCCGCGCCAGGTTACTCACTCAGCGGCCTCACCTTACTCAGTTCCTGGTGTTATTCACTCAGTGGCCCCATGTTACTCAGTTCCCGGTGTTCCTCACTCAGTTGCCCTGTGTTACTCTCTCAGTTGCCCACGTTACTCAGTCCCCTGTGTTACTCTCTCAGTTGCCCACGTTACTCAGTCCCCTGTGTTACTCATTCAGTTGCCCACGTTACTCAGTCCCCTGTGTTACTCTCTCAGTTGCCCACATTACTCAGTCCCCTGTGTTACTCTCTCAGTTGCCCACATTACTCAGTCCCCTGCATCACTCTCAGCTGCCCGTGTCTCTCAGTTGCCCACATTACTCAATCCCCTGCATTACTCACTCAGTTGCCCTGTGTTACTCTCTCCGTTGCCCACATTCCTCAATCCCCTGCGTTACTCACTCAGTTGCCCTGTGTTACTCTCTCAGTTGCCCACGTTACTCAGTCCCCTGTGTTACTCTCTCAGTTGCCCACATTACTCAGTCCCCTGTGTTACTCTCTCAGTTGCCCACATTACTCAGTCCCCTGTGTTACTCTCTCAGTTGCCCACATTACTCAATCCCCTGCATCACTCTCAGCTGCCCGTGTCTCTCAGTTGCCCACATTACTCAATCCCCTGCATTACTCTCTCCGTTGCCCACATTCCTCAATCCCCTGCGTTACTCACTCAGTTGCCCTGTGTTACTCTCTCAGTTGCCCACGTTACTCAGTCCCCTGTGTTACTCTCTCAGTTGCCCACATTACTCAATCCCCTGCATTACTCTCAGCTGCCCTGCCTTCCCCAGCTGCCCGTGTCCCTCAGTTGCCCACATTACTCAATCCCCTGCATTACTCTCTCAGTTGCCCACATTACTCAATCCCCTGCGTTACTCACTCAGTTGCCCTGTGTTACTCTCTCAGTTGCCCACATTACTCAATCCCCTGCATCACTCTCAGCTGCCCGTGTCTCTCAGTTGCCCACATTACTCAATCCCCTGCATTACTCTCTCCGTTGCCCGCATTACTCAATCCCCTGCGTTACTCACTCAGTTGCCCTGTGTTACTCTCTCAGTTGCCCACGTTACTCAGTCCCCTGTGTTACTCTCTCAGTTGCCCACGTTACTCAGTCCCCTGTGTTACTCTCTCAGTTGCCCGCATTACTCAATCCCCTGCGTTACTCACTCAGTTGCCCTGTGTTACTCTCCCAGCTGCCCGTGTCCCCAGTGTCCCAGTACTCACGGAGCGCAGGTACTCTGCCAGCAGCTCCTGCAGGGCGTGGCGGATGGCGCTGCACTGGGCGATGATGCGCTCGCGGTGCACATCCCGCGTGCACGAGGAGTCAGCCAGCAGCGCTGCCCCACTGATGATGGCCTCCAGCCGCTGCTCCAGGGACGGCCCCACCTTCTCTTCCTTCACTACCAGAGGATCCAGAACTATTAAATTCTGCAAAAATGAGGAGTACAGGTAAGCAAGGTCAGTCCAACGAAGCAGCTGTGTTGTTTTTCACTTGCAGGAACTGCAGTGACATCATGCTTCCGAGATGTGCTGCCTGACCCTTTCCACTGGAAGCAGCCAAAATACTTTCAACCATGGCAGATTGCCTTTTCCCTAGTGGGGTTACACACGGAGATCATTTGCAGACAAAACCAGGTTCTCTCTGCCATTCAGAGTCTCAGACCAGAGCTTGAGCTTTGTTTGAAGAGGGATTTAATGCCTATAAACTTTAGTCTTCTAGAGATCAGGAGAACCTCTGTATTTAACTCAGAGCCAGCTCACAGCTTGGAAAGTCAGGCCAGATTACATGAGCAGCCTAACTCTGCTGATTTTTAGTCTAGCCAATCCCAATCTAATCTAATCAAACTGTGGCAGGTCACTGCTGCCACTTTTAACAGGCTGAATATGTGCCAAGACAAAAACTGCAGCTTTTGTTCAACGATTATTTTTCCAAAGGGCATAGATATAACTGTCCCTTTGCTTTTCAGTAGGTAGGGCAAACAAAAGCAGGCAATTCTTTTGGCTTGATAAAATTGATTACGTTTGTGTGGCAAGCAAATGTTTTAAAGAGAAAGAAAAGGAGAATATGAGATTTTCATGAAACATGAAAGTTAAGTATATTTGAGCTTCAGCACTTGAAGAAATGCAAACTAGTAATTGTTAATGTAACTGAACATCTGAAACCATGTCATTACGGTCCTCATCTCCAAACCTACACTCCACACACCCCCGTTCACCTCTCATATCACATCCATAGGTGGTTTCCAGCTTTCAGAAGAAATACTGAACAAGAAAACCCTGCCAGATACCCTGACATGGAATTTAGGTAAACCAGAACTCGTCTGCACTTATCCAGTATGGGCCAGACTAATTGTAAACTGGAGGTTTTAAATAATTTTTTTTTCAATTTAGATTTAACAGAACAATTTCAAGGACTGTCTAGCTTAAGCTAGAAATGAAAGTGTTGTATTAGAACAACACAAGATAAAAGATTAAACAGTGAGGCAAGCAGACTTGAGTCCCAAGTTTGTGTTGAGGATTTGAAGCTCTGCCTCCCTCATTTCTGTTGAAGCACTCAATACTGAGGTGTTCTGGAGCACCTCACCTCTGCTCAAGCCGTGCAGAATATTGAATAGCAGGTAGAATATTGAAATGTTGCTGCAGAAAAAAACAGCTTCATTGACTGGGGAAGACTAAGACACACCTGGTGGCCACAGCCAACTATCCAATTAGCTGGAAAAATGACTGCCTTCAAGTCTCAGCTGACCCAAAACAGAAATGTCCTCCTTTGGGAGACAGTTTGGAGAAAGTTTACACCAAGATGGACAAATAGCACTGGCCAAAAAGCTACTATGGTTCATCTCTGAAAAAAAAAAAAATCTAGGGAATAACAGCCAGGAAAATATGAGTCCAGACTCGGCCCTACAGATAAAATTCTTCAAATAATTTCCTTACTTATTCACAATCAGTACATCTATGCAGGAAAGACTTAATGAGAAGACACAAGACACACAGGAAGCAGTCTCTGTTGGGTTTGATTTAACAAGCTAAACAGTGGTCAGCTCCTCTTAAGTAGCTTAATGACTCAAGCATAAGGGAGCTTTTAAGAGGAGTGATTAGAGCCCTGTTTTGTCCCTCACTGGTCTGATCCAGGAAAGGAAGAGGAGGATCCAAGGGTATGCAGAAATTGGTTGTATCTGGTGAAGTTCTGGAGTGACTGACAGCCTTTTGGCACCTCACATGGAACTGCTCAGCTGGATGGTCATGGTCACTCACGGACCACAGAGCAGCTGAACACAGCGACAGACTCAGGCATCAGGACTCGGGTCATTCTGTGAGAAATCTCTTCGCATTCACAAGATGAAAGACCAGGGAAAGGCATTAGATAACCTGCACCCGCACACTCTTTTCACTAATATTAATATGCAATTAAATTTTAAAGTTACAATTTTGTGTTTATTTACAAATGACACAGTACTTACAGGGAGCCTTTAAGAGGAATTCTTGAGAATCTACTGATTTAAGAGTTAGCTGCTCTAATTTTACTGGTGGTTTCCTCACCTATAAATCCTTAATAACTTTCCCAGTGCCAGCACTGGCAAAGGAAGAATGATATTGCAAAACATCTAGATACTAGATTGTTGGGTAAGCTCTGAGATACACTTCCACACTATAAACATTTAATGAGATTTGTTCCCACCAGACTATTTACTGCATCAATCTATTTCATGGCACTGTATTTGCAACAAGATAGAGCAAAGGTTATTTCAGGTCCTTAGCCAATAGAACATTCTGTAAAGCGAGAAAAGTATAACCATCTAATTCATAGAATCATTTCAGAAGTTAAATGCTCCATAAATTGTGCTTTATCTAACTCATACAGCTTCAATTCCCATTTGTGCTACCTAGGTAAAAATATATTTGCAACTTGATCAACAAATAGCATTTTACAACCGTCAGACTTTTATGTTCTTACATTTCCAAGTAAAAACAACTTCAATTTAAAATACTTTTTTTTGTGCGTGATTTTGTGATTATCACAAATTTCAAATTTTAGAACAATAATAAATGTTATTGCATTTTTAAATAGCGCTGACTACATATAGTCAAGATGAATTCATCTGCAGTAAAAAAAACACAACCCTTTTGACTTCTCTTTAATTTTTAAGTAATCCTGGTAAATAGTGGGTTTCATATAAGGGATTTCATTTGTCATTCACAGTTACACTGTAACAAGTTATGTATTAGAATTACAGATTTTTTTTCCCCTTCCATTTATTAGGAAAATAAATTAGGAACTGTAAATATAAAACCTGTTGTGAGAAGCAAGAATGGATGGCACATAATGTGCACTTCTAGCCTGTTCCTTTGCAGAGGGAAAAGCCTGTCTGATTTTGAATTTGAGCATGACTGAGAGGTCTGTTTTGATCAATTAACTGCCACTACAAAATTTGTGTCATATTTCAATGTATTTCTTTAATCTTCCACTGAAAATTTTACATAAAAATCCACCACCATCAGTCCTATCAATTTTCCTGAAAAATGTATCACAGTCTTAGCACTGGGATGCTAAGATCTGCTGAGTCCAAGAATTCACAAAACCACCCATATTTGCAAATGGGTTTAGAAACATTCATTCCTTTTGTTGATCTGGGTTTACATCAGTTACACCCCATCAGGATCATGGTCAGTAGCCTCAGCTACCAGAGATCTTTTGTGGCTGGACAATGGAAAATGACACTGGTGACAGCCAGAGCAGCCATGAGAAAAAGAAAAAAAAAAACTTCATAGAAAAGCTTTGGATGAGGTCAGGAATAGAGCAAGAGCTGCCTTCCTCCAGGTATTTGCGTCAATAATGGAAGCAGAAATGCAGAGGTGGTGAAAGTATATTGGCTATGTCACTTTATTTAATGATAAGCAGGAAATACAACGAGGTTTCTGAATTGCCTGATTATATGAATTACAGAACAATCCCACTGACACATTCTGGAGACGGGGACTTCAGCTTCCATGGCGGGAGCTCAAGTGCAGCCGAGGCAGCCAGTGGGCTCTGTCAGCTGAGAACCCCTTCCCAGCAAAGTGAGCCCCTGGGCCCTGCCCACGTACTGCAGGACGTGTCTGCCTCCAGCAGCAGTGACACACCTGCAGCTAACTCTGCCCTGTTCCACGGGAGCCAAACGCCGAACACACGCACAAAGCCTCAATCCCAAACTCCTCTGGAGAAAGTGCGCCCTCTCAATGAAATCATTGCAAGTGATACTATTTAGACGAGGACTAAGCAGAGCAACAATCTTTAATGCTTTTAGGCTCATCATTTATGATACCAATAGTTATGACAAAAAAATAAACTCTTTTTCCAAAAATATTGTAATCTCACACGTTTACGTACCTCAAACTCATCAAGTGCACTTCCAAGAGTAGCTGTGCGAGATGCAGGTTGCTCTATTTTATTTCCAACTCCTTGGGAAGCATTAGAAATTACATTGAGAGCATTCTGTATTTCATTGCAAATTGAATCCTTGCTGGCTGTAAGGGATGCAACATCTGAATGTTCCAAACAAGCTGAACATATTGAATGTAGGAAAGCAGAATTTTCCTTCAGGGATGCACGTGCTGCAGCAATTTCATCTCGCTGATTGCTAGATTTCAAATCCTGTCAGCAGAAAAACATGCTTTTTATTTCCAAAAGCACTCCAAAACTGACATCTATAAACATTTTTTTTCATTTCTGTCTCTACTTTGCTTAAGGAAACATCAAGTTAAATTCATTGAAGTTTGTGAAAATGGACTGTTACAATAGTTACAATCGAATCATCATTACCTCATGAGAAATGAAGAAAAAATGTGTAAAACAACCACAATTTTTAGTGTGTCTTACAACAAGCACCACGAACTGTCTGTGTTTTGTTTGTTTTTAAGCAGCTTTCCTCTGAGAAAACTGCCCTGGAAATGAGCTGTCTTCCCTCCTAGCCACATCTTTATTCAGTGGCAATAGAGAAGGACAGAGGTGCACACAGAGCTAAGGCATTTTGCAATTGTTGCATCTGAACACATTTCCTGTGTTTGCTTCCCTGTGCCAGCAGCCTCTGTCTGGAGCACACTGCAGAAAGGAACAGGAGGGATAACAATCCTGCTCTCCCAGGAAAGGGGAAGCAAGAAGGTGTAGAAATAAAAAACAGGCTTGAGAGACGTCACCTCGTGGTGCCACTGCCTGCTTCCCCTCTGTCCCCGCTGTGTACACACTTAAAGCATTCAGGTGTCCTACCAGACCCATCTCGTTCCTCTCTTCTCAACCCAGACCTCTGGGACACCCCACAGCCTCCCACCACCAGAAACAAGGACACCCAGCTTGTTCCCAGTCCAGTTTAACTGCTCCCAGGAATCAATTGTGGGCACTGTTATTCGGACAACTGAAAGTTGTCTTTGGAACAACCACACAGCTGACATCAGGCTGTATGGAGCCTCCTGCCTGATGCTATTTTATTACAGACATTTTCCCCTGCTTCTTCTGCATCGTGTCTCTTTGAAAAGAAAACTAATAGATATTTGTGAAATGGCTTGGGTGAAGGAGACAGTTAAATTCAGGAGAAAAATAAAAATGGGAAAATAGCACATCTAAGCCTGCAGCACCAGATTCAAATCATGAGAAGAGACACAATGAAGAATGAACAAGTAAATGCACACAAAACTTCTCACAGCCTGCCCACAGGCAATCTGAAGTCTAATTATTTTCCTTTGCATTGCATCAGGCTCTATATGCATTATTTACAAAAGCATCACAATATCCACTTCTCACTGCATGATGTTTTTAAGTTTATGGCTGAAGAGCATTTGATATTAAATGAACCAGTCCCGTATTTTTAAAATCTCATTTATTCCAAGATATGCACTGGACATGGGATTGCATCTTACTTCCTCAGGCTAACTTGGAAATCTCAGAGATATAGTAACAAAAAAACCAAAAGCAAAGAAAGAGACATAGTCTTAAGCGGTAGACAATAGTTCAACCAACTGATCATCTGAATCAGAGAACTATGTTTTCTTGAGCGTATTAACACATAATGTATTTAAATTTTTAATAAGCGAAAATAAAAATTAATCACCACTGTGGAAGAATGATTTTATTGCCCAGTGTGTTCAAATCCAAATACTGCTTCATCTCCAACCTCAGTAAAGAAGCTGCAATTTGTCCAGTGCACTGGACTTGTTCAGAAAAGAAGTGTTATTTAAACACTCACTCTGGTTCTAATTAGTGAACCTATCTTTCCTGCAATTATTACAAGACAGCAGACTGCCCTCTTTTCTCCTGTGCTACAAGGAAGCCAGACCTAGAGATACAACAGGAAGTCAACGCAACACTTCAGCCTGACTGGCTTCTATTATTAACCACTTCTTACTTTGCTGCATCACACGCAAACAATCAAACCCAAAAACCTCTAAAAATTACGTTTTCACTCTAAAAAACAATACTGTCTAACCAGGACTGAGATGTTCATAAGAAAACCAAAACTACTAAGCCAGTAGCACAAAGCCAGTAACAACAGCTGGAAAGGTTCAGTTGAGTTAATGTTTCTGTTTCACACAATACTGCAGAGAAATTCAAAATCATGGCATTGATAAATTCTCCTACAAAGAGCCCCAGTTTTGTTCAGTGAAATGGTAAAATGAAGAAAAAAAAAAAAAAAGCTCAGACCCATGAAATTCATCACTACTTTGTTGTTTAGCTGTGAGCTTGGAGAGCCCCCAAAGAAGCTGTAGAACCATCATCTCTTTCCATACTGAGGAAGAATTTATTCCTCGAGATTTTTCATGTGAAAAAGAAGAAACATCTGATAATCTTAGCTTGATCTTTTGTGTATATGGACCAAAAAAGACCCCAAAGATTGAGTGAATTTGCTATCAAAGCTCTGCATATATGGATTGTCAGAATAATCAACTAGTTCTTTGAAGGAGGAAGTTAGTTTTTACAAGTATCTGCTGCTCAACCAGCTACTTCACTGCACTTCAGCCTGTTTTATTTTTTCTTCATGGTTTAGCACTTTCTTTGTATTCCAACTTTTTTTTTTTTATTTCTAGCATGTGTTTTTCCACACTAAATCAGTTATGTCATGTGAGACCAGCTGAGATTAAAGATAATACCATCTCCAACCATTGCCAGTCCAAGAGACCCATTAGAGTAACAATTCCCCAAGCTGCTGTCCCAGTACTTCTAGGACATGCTTCTGTGTCCTCCTTATATCTGGTTGCCCTTGACAAAAATGGAAAATGAATGGATAATCAGAGAAACCCAGCTGTGGATTGTTCCAGCTAAAGTCAGTGATTGGACAAGACTTTTAAGAATTTGAAAACTACCTTCATTGTTAGGCTTTGATTGCACTACTTCAACAAGTAGAGTTCTTCATCCCACATAATACATCTAAGGTTTGACAGCTCAATACACCAGGAAGTCAGCTCCTGCTCACTGAGCATTCCCATCAGCGTGGCTCACAGGGGCTGGGATCACTGTGGGTACAAATCACTCTGTTGTATTTTGCACCAGCTGTAGCTTCAAAGTGCACTGCAGTACCCAGCCTCTCTCTGCAGAGACACATGACCCTGAACCCAGTTCTGGATCCAGGAAAAACACAGGCATACAAACCTCCACAATTTCATGCTACTACAGAAATAGGGGACAAAAGCACTAGTTTTTATCACAGTTAAAACCTGGGCTTTAGCATTCAGGTTTCAGTCAGAAGAGACTGCCAAATCGTGTGTAGTTGCTGATTCAAAGACCATAATAAAGCTCAAACTTTTCCAAGTGCATTCATGCATTGTTCATCTGGGCAAGGCTCCAGATGTATTTGGTCAGTATTGTGTCATCCCTTTCAGTGGAAGAAAGTATCTCACCAACAAAAGCAAGTGAAAAAGATCCAGGGGTGACACTGACAGGAGATGTCCCTCAGCCGTGTCAGTTCTGCCAAGGGAACGCTGTTTACTCTGGTGTTAGAGCTTACACTTCTCAGGGCTCTGCCTGGCCTCAGCTGGGAGCTGCATCCACACTCACCCCAGGCTCTGCAGCCCCAGTTCCACATGATCTGGCACCTTCAGTCCCTCTCCAAGCCGTGCCATAGGGGTGCCAGGCTCCAGCTCAGCCACTGCCAGTCCGACCTGCATGCAGCCCCATCTCCACGACACTTCTGAGACACCGCGGGGCTCTCACCTGATCTAGGAGTGACCTCGCAGCCTGTCCTCGGGGCTGCCTCATCACCACACACCTCCCTGAGGATGTGACCGTGGGCTGAGCCTGCCTAGCACAGCTGGCACACCTGGCTCCTGCCCATGTCCGGCTGCTGAAGCCCTGCCTCGGGGAGCAGCTAGCCCTGCTGCAGCCCACAGGACCTTCTTCAGACAAGCATTTATCATCAGCAGGCATCACCTGGTGTCAGCCCCATCAGAGAGCTGACCCTGCCTGCTCTACAAAATACTCAATTTGCCAAGCTGCAAACAGCACGACCTGGTGGCTCCTTTCCTTCACATAAGGCTTTTAACTACATCTGAACCAATGACATACACAAGTCATGGTAACCACACAAAAAACAGAAGCAAATAAACACTGGGAAAAACACATGGCAGGATAAAGGCTTTGTTAGCACAAACGAACACCACTAGATGATAGAGCCATGCTGCACTGACCACCAAAGATTCCCTTACATGCATTCACAGCAAGTTAACCACTCAGCCGATCCTTACCAAGCATGATCATAGTATTGGCCTGACTGTGAGGAATTCCAAGCTAACTCCTTAATAGAAAAGTCTTACCTGGCCTCTAGACTCACTTTTTCTGACCTGAGAAATCATCAGCAGTTCTTAGTGTCTCATGGTATCACTATAATGCAGCATGTATAGAGCACAGAAACACCACACACACACAAAATACAGACTCCATATGGCTAAAACTCTAGGAAGTTTTAGCCATATGCATCACATGCATGAATACACAAAATACCGAGTGTTACAGTACAAATGCATACCAATGTTATCACAAGCCTAAGCCTTCAGCAATACCCTCTGTCTCTAAGGTGACTCAGCAGTCTTTATAAAACCATAACTGAGAGCAAGCAGGGAAGGGACTGAGGTTCCTGCAGAACTTGCTGTCTGTATCAATACCTATCCACTATTCATCATGTAGGTGTGAGATATAATACCACAGAGCAGCAAAGTTATCTTATACAGAGCCATGACTGGTTTAATAGCCCTGCTCTTGCAATTTACTAATGTTTTCCAGGAATTTGTTGTTCAGACAGGGAAGGATGCAGTTTCTTTTGACGATTTGGTTGCATCAGATTGCAACAACTGCACAATATTCTGTCTCCCCCATGCTTTGGCAACTTCTAGCCCAGTTATTGATGATGGAGCAATCCTTGCTGTCACTTCTCTATCTATTTCAGGATCTGGTCCCTGCACTCCAATACCCTGCTGCTGTTAACTTGCAGTCTCCTAGATGAAGTAGCTGATTTGGAAAGGTAGAAAAGCAATTTTTTTTTTCCCTATGAGGATTAATATATTAGCTCACAAAGGTTTTCACCTAGTAGAGCTACAGTCCCATTTGTCACCCATGAGCATGCCTAGATCTAGAGCAGGAGCCATTCATCAAGGAGAGGGCTCAGAAAGTAGGAACCCCCAGAAGGTCTTATCACATCTGGAAGGTTTAACTAAGCTGTCAAAGCTTCCAGGAATTGTTCTGGCTTGGACTTTTTTCAATGAAGATGACCCACTGAAAAATGCAACAGAATGGCATTCATCCACAATTATTTTTTCCCCATAGTTTTATTAAACTCTCATGGTACCACACGTGATTATTTTACTTGCTTCTTTTCTGAGGTTTTAAAATTAGAAGGGGTTTGGGATATTTACTGGATTGAAAACTTGTTTCATTCTCTGCCATAGTAATAATAAGGTACTTACAAACAGCCTGAGTAAATTATTAGTGCTGGCAGATCACTTCACACAGGGTCCAAAAGGCCTTCCACTGATGCAGGTTAACAGACAACAAATAACTCTTTCACATTTAGCCTGTTCCAGTCATCTTTTCATCGAAGTGATCATGCCAAAACATATTACATCTGCCACAAGAGTTCAGGATCTCTTCTCCAACAAATCAGCTCAAGCTCCCCCAGGTACAAGTTTCTCCTCATTTCAAGAAGAATATATTTCACTTTTCCTAGACTTACTATCTTTTTGTGAAAGATAGGAAATAATCAACAATAAGCAGGTACAGGGCTCATATCAGGCAGTCTATTCTACCTGCTCTTTCCTCACAGATTATATACTCAACAAATCTTCATGGCCTTTGCTGGTATTCTTCTGCCAAACCTCAGGAACAGTTTAACTCGTTTTAGTATTAATTATAAATACTTCCAAAATATTTTAAATAATGTACTTCTGGTTTTTCTAATTAAAAAAAAAAAAAACACACCTAAAACAAGGTGAATCAAGTAAATCAAAGACAACCTCCTACAGCCTAAGATGCACCCAAACCAAATTGCAGGGAATATTCAGTTTCTCTAACTCACAGACACGTCCGATTGACATGTGTAAAGAGCATCACTCAAGCAAACAGGACTGAAGTGCTAATCCATCAAAACAAGCTTATTAGCATTACCAATTTCAGTAGTGTTAACAGCTGGGTTTGTTTTTTCACTGCTCAGCTGAAACTGCAAAATGAGCTGGTTTCAAGTATTTATCATGGACAATTACTTTTTTTTTCCCCCCCTTTATATCAATTTAGGTTTTTAAATTTTGTTTTCTGCATACCTTGCAAACACTTCCAGGACAGAAACTCAGAGCAAGAAAGAAGCCATAAGCCCTTGAGTTCTGAACTGAATGTTAATGCATTATATGGGATAGATTTAATACAGAACTGAGAATAAATGACTTCCAGCAGCTGCACTCTAGACCTATAAATTGCTGTGAGTACTACAAAATCCATACAGAGGAAGAACAATTGTATAATTTATAGCATCAGTATCTGTCAAGAAATGCTGCAAATACAGAACTTGATTTCTTCCTTTTAACATTCCTATAAAAAAATAGAAATTATCCTTACATAAATTCCATTTAGATTAGGAATTTGATTAATCTTCCCTGGTGGCACATCAATGCAGAACACCACTTAATTCTTACCAATGCTGAACTAAATTCAAAAAGCATAAATACCAGAAGTTTGATAAAATAAACACGCAACAAGCTAAGGATTAGCACGTGTTTTACACAGCAAAAGCTTTGAAAAGACGAGAAAAGGGCAGGATGATGATGATAAACTCTGATGACATAATTTATACGACACTGCGGGCATAAGCCACACAAATCCACAGCAGCAAATCTTAGGGCCAAAGATTTCAAGAGTTGGGTTGTTCTCAGGCTGCTTCCCCGCCAACAGGACTGCCACCATGTCCCACCCTCTATTCCTCCTGATGCTTCAGAGGGGTTTTGTTGGGGGTTGGGTTTTGTGCCTTTTTACTCTAAAGAATTTTTCCCCCGTAAGTTACCCAAGAGACTAAATGTTGTACTTAAGTAATAAGTAGCTGCCCTGCTGTCGTGGTTCCATCAGCGCTGCTCCTCTTGCTACAGAGTGACCCTGCATCCCCCTGTCCTGCTGGACACCCTGCCACTCCACAGCTACCGAGACTCCTTTCCACTGTTCCCAGCTTGGTGCTCTGAGGATCCTACAAAGGCACCAAGACCAGACTGCCCTGGGTTTTTGTGAAGCAAAGTCCTTGATGTTCTAGGTACTGTTTTTGTTATCAATGCTGGAGTTGTGTTTGTTTGTTATATATTAATAAAGAACTGCTATTTCCATTTCCAAAATCTTTTGCTTAAAAGCTTTTAACTGAAAAAAATTATAATTAAAAAAAGAGTAGTGGTTGCAGTTTACATTCTCCATTCCAAGGGAAGCTCCAGCTTTCCCTGGCAGATACCTGTCTTCCCAAACCAAGACAGTTTTGCATTCCCTTCACTGCACAGCGTGACCAGTCCCAGAGTGTGACACTATGTACTATAAATACATAACAGTAGCTATAAAAATGGGATAAACTGTAACCAATATCTACAAGCTGCACAACGTCATTCATTTTATGGAAACATTTCGAAGTTTTGGGTCCCAAAATCACATGTCCACTCAAGAGCTATAAATGGTTGCTAATTTGTCGACACTAAACAAGGGTTTGTTAAGGGATGAACCATATCCGAATTTTTCACTATGGAAGAAGTACCTTCCATCAGCTTGTGGGTGCAAATGAGCAAAGAGGAAAAACTTCTGACTTTTTCCAGACCACAGACACTGCAACAGTTGATTTTTTTTAAAGCAAACACACACACATTCCACAAGCTTTATTAACATCCTTATTAACACAAGTAATTTCAAAATCCATGGAGCCACAGGGATTCGGTTTTGCTGAAGACATTCCAAACAGCTCCAGGACTGAGATCAGTATTGGACTGCACTGCCTGGTACACTTATTACTTTAAGAGACTACTGTCTGTTAAGCGTGGTTTAAACTTCCAATTTAAATTAGAAGTCAGCTTCTAACTTTTATAGTTGAACTGACCAAACTTTTACAGTTTAATTGACTCAATGACTTCCAGGTCTCCCCAAAGTGCATTTTTTATGTAGCACTAAAGTTGGTAAATATTGTTTTCTTGATCTCTAAATAGGTAAGAAATAAGGTGTAAAAGTCCCATGAAAAAATCCAGCTGAAGTCAACTGGTCTGAAATAAGGCATTTCTTTACAATTTTTGTTGCAGAATGTCAGAAGTTTCAGTAAAGAATTTCCATTTTCCTAAACCGAACGCCCTATCAGAGGTTCAGTCACATAAATCCATTCAGACTGATCAGAACTCAGCCCTACCCCTGTGTCAGATACACAACACCAAAAACAAACCAGGAAGCCTGTTAGTAAGTACTATCTCACACAGCATTGTATGAATAGATCTCTCCTCCATCCTCTCTCCACACTTCAAAACTTCAAATTCCAGTTAAGTTTGGAGAAACTTAAAAAAGAAAAAAAATTCAGGTGAGAAATTGAGTCTTAAAAAAACCCCTGGCTTGCTTTGCACTGGCTTGTGTAACATTTTCCATTACAAAACCCCTGTTTTCATCTGTTCCTAATTTTGACAAATTAATAGGTTGGGCTAAAACTTCTCATATCAGATCTGTGAGGAGGGCTGTTGATTTTTCCTTATTTGATGGGGTTTCTTGTTCAGAGGAAATATGGATTCTTTCTAAAGGCTAATGAAAACATTCTCCCCACATTAATAAAGCCTGAGCAGTTTTTTTGTGGAGAAAATACACTATATGAAGGGGTTTTTTGGAACAACTGATTTAAGATCACTTCCTTTAATATCACATGAAGTTGAAATAGCAGCAATAAATATAAAGCACAGAACACTACAGAGTAATGGTCAGAGAGAAGGCAAGTCAGGATCCACAGTCCTGGGGGCCTGCTCTGACAGGGTGCAGGAGAGGAAGGAGCAGAAACAGTATCCCCAGCTTTTCCCTATTTGTTTTACCCAACTGAGAATACTTTTTAACTTTAACTCTGCATCACAAACTCCATGTGAAAAAGCAATTTTCTCTAAATTGGTTTTAAAAACTCTTCTTTAAGAAAGTAAGTTATTCCTCCCTTCTAATTATAAGCCATGGTATTGAAGTAATCACATACTATTCTTCCAATTAGTCACTCAGTGCAAAGCTTAGCTATTTCTCACAGAAAGCAAAATTGAACAGAATTAAAGCAATTCGCTGTAATTGCCACGTTAAGTTGTTGGAGGGCTGATGGTTGGCTGTCTGTAGGCTCTTTTACTTTTTCTGTCTGCGTCCCACAAAAGCCTCTTCACCACCAGCAGGCACATTTCTTACCCCTCACCTGGTGCTTTACAGTCTTCTGGCAAAACGTTGGCCAGCGCTGTGCTTCATCAGCTGCCTGCAAAGAGGCTCTGCGCTGCTCCTTCCTGCAGCCCTGGGGAGCTCTTGTGCACAGCACCCTCCCTGCTGAGCCTGGGGGAGAAAAGGCTCCCACTGATGTGGGCACATCACACAGCTTCGCCACTCTCACCAGACACTGCCTAACAAGGGATTCTCTCCAGCCCTCGCAGATCCTCCACATGCTCCTGAGAACAAGAGACTGACTGTCACACCTTGCATCACAATCATAGTTAGAGGAAGCAGAGACTGAGGGGAAAAAATACTTGTAGAGAAGAGACCAAGGAGCAAGAGAACACAGACAAAAAGTAAGTTACGGAGAGGGAATGCTGAAGGAAGTAAAGAGGTAAGGGATTCCTTAAAGGCAGCAAGCAGAAGGAACAGCAGCTGTGGCAGAGCAGAACACACAGCCATCACGTCTTAGGCAGCCTGAGATCTTCTCAGGGCACAGGATTTGACAGGTGAGCACAGCAGCCCCTCCTGACCAGGAGGAGAAAGGCATTCCAACATTCCCAAGTCGCAGAACACAGAGCTCAGTTTCTCTGTCCCATCTCCCTCTGCTCAAGACTCTTTTTTGTCTCTCCAGTTGTGTGTCAAAGATAAAATAACATTCAGTACACAGGAACAGAGGTCAGCATCCAGCACTGAAACTGCCAGAGAATAACCTTGGGGCTTAGACTTCATCTAGGAAAGCCCATTAGCAAAATGCAGCTAAGAAAAATCTGGCAGTACCGGATTTCCCCAAGACCAAATAACTTCTCACATGCAGGACTTAAATACTAATTTTTTTCCATTTCATACAGAAACTTAGCTTCATGTGTCCAGCAAGGGCAGGATGCTCAAGCATCAGGACTGTGCTACTGTGAGCTCCTCATGAGCAGCCACTCCTCTGAGATGAACTCCATGTTATCAATGATCCCACAATTCTCCAGTGTCACTTGCAATTTGATTAAACGTGGATTAGATCAAAAATCTTCTCAAGCCAAGTGGAAGTAATACATAAATCTTTGCAAAAAATGCAAATAAACGACCACAACACAAATGTCAACAGTCTTTTAACATTTCTGGATCTGCTCTTTTAGACACGTCGTTCATTGACTAGCTAAGTAATGCCCAATTAGTTTAAATGTAATTACTTTCCTCTCATTACAGTATGAAGGCTTTTGTTTGCAGCACACTCACAAATTCACAGGCTTACAAGTATCCGTAGTGATTTTCACTTACAACTCTGGATGAGTGCTGTAATTTCTTGGGTTGCTGAGACATATCATCTTACAGTGTCAGGACTGTGAATTCCATTTACACAAAAACTGCAGTAGAGTTCTTTTGTCTCAGAAAGTTTATTTAACATAAAAATAACCTTTCTGAAATGTTTCCTTTCTTCTAGATCATTCTTGTGACATATTAATGCAGCAGTAAAACTTTTTTCATAAGACAATACCTCACTGTTAAAATGATAAATCACACTCAATGACTATCTAATCAATTTACTTTTTAGATTATTATTAGAACATCGTTTCTGAAAAGTGAGCAGAATTTTTAAAAAGTGCAATCCTTCAGAGACCTGATCTTCAAAACTAAGAAGCATAACTGCCACCTGAAAGAGAACATATCTTTTGTATTTCATTATAATAGTCAATTTTTGCACAATATTGAAGACATTATTCTTGCTCAGGGAAAAAGTTCCACCATTTCTAATACAAATTTCTTTCGGCAGGAATGTGAGATGAATTGTGTATCCGTATATTTTAAAAGTAAGTTTCCTGGATGTCCTCCCACAGTGGATTTGAAGTTTGTGGCCCACTCAGAGCTTACGTTGCAGAATCAGTAAGGGCAGAGGTAAAGGATGTCCCTCCTCCAGCTGGCTGTGGCATTGAGAGCAGCAGCAGGACCAAAGCCCAGCACACAGGCACTGGGAATCCAGCAGGAGGGACACAGGACACATCAGCAACAGCTCACATCCTTCACAAAGTAAGGGAAACGTGGCAAGGAGCACATGAACGTGGGAGCAGAGGGAATCATCATTCCAGCCACACACTCAGCTTTTTCTTCTCACCATCAGCTCAGGGGGAGAAAGGAACGGAACAGGAGGAAGCAGGAAGTGGTTGGGACTACAGCAGTCTTTGGAAGGCTTGCTAAACACAGGTGACATTCTCAGGATGTCAGTAACAGTAAAATGAAAAGAAATATCACTCTTTTGAAGGATTCCAGAAATAGGAAGAACAGCCCCTGGCACAGGACCACCAAATGGAGAAAGAAAGAACAGTGTCCCAAAGAGAAGAGCAGCCAGCCAGGCTCCTGCAAGCCCCAGCCTGTCTGGAGGCTCCCCCAGGCACTGTGCTCAGCCCACAGCCTGGGACATGGAGCGGGGAAGGGGCTGCACATGCACTGACACAACACCCTGCAACCACACTCCTGCCAAGCTGAATAATCCTCCCCTCCAAGCATCTCTCATACTAGGAAAATACCAGTAAAAACCACTCCTATCTCATTCTAAGCCATATTAATTTCCTGGGTTTGGGGGTTCTTTCTGCACTGTTTTGGGGTTTTTTAGAAAGGTTTGTGTTCTACTTGAGCCTTTTCTGTCATTTTGGGTTGGGTTGCTTGGGTTTTTTAGGAACCGTTATCTGAAACCAAAGAAATTTGTTTCAAAATGGCCCAAGTCTTCAAGATAATTTTAATGTTCTTCATCACACATTGTCTCTACCGAACTATGACCAAACTGGAAACTTTGTCAGGTAAGTGTAGCATGGAAAACACTCTCTTGTTAAACTGGTATATATACTAACAGCAACAACAAGAAAAAAAACACCCAAAAAAGCTATTTAACAAGTGCATACACCTGCCTTCTGTATACTTACTCATCTCACAACACCCACACAGCAGCTGTGGCATGTCTCTTATTAACTATTTTTTCTGCTTTTTAGACACTCTTCTTCCAACTTAGACAAAAATAATTTGTCCTTGTTAAGCAGTCACAGAATGACAACCTCTAGATTTAAAATTAGTCTCATCAATCACTTCAGCACAGAAAAATGCCCCAAATTCAAAACATTTGAAATTGTATTGAGCAGTGTATTAAACAGCTAGCCATGAAAACCCAGGTTTGTGAAAGTCACTGAAGTGTTTTCACATCTGCTGCTGATTCAGACTGTTAATGCCACAGTAATAGAAAACTTCCAAAAAGCCAACCACATAATGACAGTTGCCCTGGAAAACCATTTTGGTAATTACAGTCTTCGCAGATAATCAAGTAAAAAGCAATTTACAATCTCTATAAGACGATTTTTTCTAACATAATTATTTCCATACAGCACTTGGATGTTGCATTCAATGGGTGCTACATTGCAAGGAAACCTCCAGATCATTCATGACCATTTACAGTAATTACACAATAAGCAGCAAAACAAAAATACACATTTTATCTGACCTGGCTAAACCTGCAGTTTCAGTAAGGTACAAGAATAGTGGTGTAAGTGGATCCACATGTCAGAGAAAAGGCAATAAGCATGAGAAAACTACATAGCAAACTAGCAACATGTTAGATGACAAGGGGAACAAAGTTCATTATCCATCCAGGGGAAGGCTCCGGGCACTCTGCTGCACTGCTGCACGAGTGTGCTGCTCTGCAGACTGCCTCCTGAAGACACCCTGCAGGACAAACTTCTGGGTCACACCGGTTGTGCAAGACACTTCAGTCTTGCTGTCAGCTTGGAAGTGCAACACTCCCTCCTGCCCTCTGGAAATAATGGGACAATTATCATTACTCCCAAATGAGGCTGTTTACCTTCCCAACAGGTTGCAGATTTCCTTCTCCTTCCCCTGAGAGCTGATACCTGAGAGCACCAGCGAGCAAAATCTTGCTAGTAACATTCTTACTCAGCACCTCAGTGAAAACCCCATGGACTAATTAGAAGCTTCTGGAAAGCTTTGCAGAGGTGCAGCTCCAAACAACCTGTATTCTGTCTAAAACACGCCTGTTGCTCCCCATCCCCGATGAAAAATCCTCTGGAATGAAAGCTCCCTAAACTCCAGCTTGCTCCAAGTGGGACACGGAGGCTAATGCTGGACAACCAGTGACAGCTCTGACCTCCAACACTTGAAATCATTTCTCCTTTGATCAGAAGAGGGCCTAGAGTGAAGGAACCACCCAGAACACTTCTGTGAGATGGAAGCCCAGACAGAAGCAATGCCAGCCTAGCTCCAGGTTTCTCTGAGCTTTTAGTTCTCAATGTTCTTCACTGTTATTAAACAGGAGAAAATGAGAACTTCGGGAGATAAATCAGTAAAATAAGTTTCAGCTACTTTTGATGGTTAAAAAAAAAAAAAAGCTTCAAAAATGCAGTAATTGACTTCCTAACAAGAACAAAGCCAGAAGACAAATGTGACTGCTCTCTTGCTCTTTGTAAGAGCTCCTGATCAATACACAGAGCAATGGCCTGGCCTGATGGTCCCTGTCAAGCCCAGACTCAGTTCCCACACTCAGGGCACCAGTCCAGGAGAAACTGAAGAGGGTGACTAAGCTTTTAATCATTGAGCTGGAAACAATACCAGCCACAGCATGACCTTCACATGAGGACTAATTTATCTTCCAAGAACTGACCCAAACTTTACCAGTAGGTTAAATAATAATTTATTTGGCAGTTCCTCTCCAGGGAAAGGTACAGAATTTTCCCACTGACTGACTAGCTATCTATCTATCTATCCATCCAGACTGGGAAAAACTCTTCCAGTTCCATTAAAACCCATTCTTTTACTCTGCAAGGAGAATTTTTTAGCAATATCTTCTGTAACTCTAACAAAGGGACTTGATTCATGAGGTACTTTGCGCCTACTCACGACTGAGATCATTCTCTTACTCAGGCTCTGATTCAGCAAAGGCCCACAGAAATGTCTCTGAAAACATGAGTGACACCACCAGCCTCCGTGGGACTAGAGACATACCTGCTGTTTAATTCAAAATAATTATGATGTGGGAGTTGGTAGACTAATAAATGGACAAACTGTCAGTAGGACAGAGAACAGATGTTATGTGTCATCTCTAATCATCATAAAAAAGAAAGATCTGAACCTCTGAACTGCAAACAAAGGCGCCATAGGCTGGTATCAAATCCCTGGACTGTACAGTTCATCAAATACCATATGTCAAAAATGAAACACTCTAATAAAGTCTTCCTAGTCAGTAATGAATCCTAAATGTAAATTTATTCTATCACTTAGATGAATTTCTCAGAATTTTCCAGATTCTTCTATTTTAGAAAAGGTTAAAATATAGTTTTTTAAAGGAATGCAAGGCTTCAAATTTATAGTCTGCACAAATCACAAAGCAAACGGCTCGTCAGAAATACCACAGGTAACGAATTTATTATCTTTCCGTTGTCCAGTCAATAAAGAAAACTGACATTTAGCTGAAATGAATAGAAGGCATTAGCTTTTCATGAGTAGACAATTCATTATACCAGTTATGAGAAAGCCAAGAACCAAATGATGACAGTATGGTGTAGTTAACACAACCAACAAATCAAAGCAGCCTGCCTTGTATACTAAAAAAAAAACCCCAGAAACAGTCAAAATTAAGCTCCTGTATTTTCCATTTTCCACATGGGTGCTCTGGATCTCCACTTCTTACAGCCAAAGATACCTCTTTTGTCAGGACTATGTTTGTATATACTTGCACCAATAGATTAACTTATGTAGGACTCAATACTCCAACTCCACTCCAACTCTGCAAACCTTTTTGAAACCTATTTGCTTGCAGTTCCTTGGGGAAACATCCAGTCAAAGGAGGATAAGAGTGTTAGAATATTAGCTGTACATAACTACTTCTCTATGTCATCTGTAGTAGTCTAAATCACATGGATGTGTGCTTTGAAGAATATTATACTTTTGCATTTGCAGTTTGCTACCACAGTAAAGGTCAGATGAAGAAGCTACATTTGACTAAATTACATTATGCTACTGCTTCATTAAGAAGTTTTATGCACAGTCACTTTGTAAGGAATTGCTCACAGTCATTAAAGAAAACAAAAACCTTATTATACTCAGAAATACTTCCAAAGTAACAAGCTGAAAAAAAGAAATTCAGTAACTCATTTCATCTTCATTTTAAGTCAGAGAATTTATGAACAGTTACATTTTCTCAGTTTCATTATCAAAAATATTTGCTAAGGACAGTCAGCAAAAATATTTAATTTGTTGCAGCAGCTTCAGTGCCAAGCAAAACCACTCATGAATGAATAAGCAGGTTAAGTCTGCAGAGGAGGAGTGCCATTATAAGTTAGGCTAAGTACAAATAATGGAGCTACAACATCCAGGAGACATCAGTACTCAGTTATACAAAGACATACCACTCTTCCATACTGTTGCTGCTGTACAATGGTCAGGATTGCACTGAAAACCAGAAGTTGACTGATGAGCAGCAGAACCAGCACATGCCCCACACCTGCCCTACTCACCACCCATCAAGCTCCTTGTTATTAAAAAGGAGCTGCAGCTCCCCACAAAACGATTCTCAGGTGGATGCACATCACCTGAGCTGGGTGAGCTGCACCTTGGTCTTACTTAATCTGCACTAACCAATCGCACTAGAAATGCTCCAGGGCCACCTCAGTCCAGCACAAGCCTTACATGTCGGATATCTGCAGGTTTTCACTCCCCAACAAACCACAGCCTGTTCTCACCTGCTGCTGCAGTGGCAGATCAGGCCCACAGGACTGTCTGCACTCCCCAAAGGACAAGCCCTGCTCCTCCTGCAGCCCCGTTCTACTCTAGCAGCTGCCCCCGGGGAGCAAAAAGCCTGTGGGTTACAGTTGCCTTCTGCATCCAGGTTACAACACCCCAAGCACACAGGATGCCTTTGGACTCACACGTTTTACTCTGCCACAGTACAGGTTTTTTTAGAATTTTTTTGAGTTTTCTCCTTCAGCAAAATAAAAAGGATGGCCTTGAACATACACAAACGTCTATATTCAAACTGGAAAAACAAACCGCTGGCTACACTGAAGTCCTACAAAAAAAGAATCACAACAGGGAATTCACATCTTAATGCAATGGAAGCAGGCTGCCCTGCTGCAAATCCATCTTCAATTCTGCCTGAAACACACAGTATTGAAGAGAAGCAAATTAATAGACTGTAGCCTGTAGAAACATCTGGTTATCTTTCATCATCTTTAACAATGATAAATCCACAGCTGAAGTGATGTGGAATAGCTGTGGCACTACAAACCCTGCTCTCTGCCCCCCTCAAAAACTCTTTCCAAAGCAAGAGGGGAGGAGAGCACTGGAGATGAACAAGAGTCCTCAAAAAAGAGCAATTGGATTTAGAGAAATGAGGAAACTGAGGGTGCAAAGAAAATAGTTTTAAAAATTGTAGGTAATTTTCAAGTATATAAAAAGGAATTGAATTATCTGTTCTCTGTGGACAGGAGAGAAAGGCCACAAATATTTAAATGGCAAGAAGAGAAACAAATAAAAGGGGAAACGGTTTAAGAAGGAGGATAGTGAAATACCAGTACAGATTGCACTGAGAGGCTGCAGCACACACAGGGATAGGCATTCTAGAGGAAAACACCCAACCGCTCATATATAGTTCTGTTTCGGGATGCATGGATTCTGGAAGACTTCCTGTGCTTCTTTCACACCTGTTTTTCTGATTCTATGAGCACACATTTTGAAACATAACGAATATCACAACTCTCCACCAGACTAGGCAAAGACAGATTTCACAACCGCTACAGAAGGAAATGTGTTGGACTAACAGGAGAGAGTTACAAAGGCATAAAGAGGTTTTCATTATGGGTCAGTGAACTTGTACAGACTTGTGTAAAAATATCAGGCATGTTGTCAGAACAAGCCAGAAGCACACAGGGTCTGTGCTTTGTGCTTCTGCTCTGCTGTGCAGACACACAGACAGTTTTGGGGCTAAACAGACCCCACAGGTGAGCTTTGCTCAATGCAGCGAGCTGCACAGCACTAAATTAAATGCTACAAAACACAGCAATTACAACTAATCTAATGAGTAAGTGCAGGTGAAGTACAATAATCTAAAAAGAAGACATTAAAAGGAACCACTTACTGAGCATACATGCTCCTTTCATTTGCTGTGCCTGAGCAAGCTCCTAAACTGCAGTACAAGCTAACACAGACTGTAGTGCCTGTGTTTTGGTTCCAGGCTTTAGGTCTCCTCATTACAGCCATGGTTACACCTCAAATCTGTTTACCAAGCAGATTTGAAACGATTCCACAGAGCACCTGAACTGCTTCTGTCTGCACCTGGAAAGTGTTCCTGAAAAGCCTCAACACTCATCCTGTGCAGTGCCCACAGTGCAGCAGTGTCTGCACTAGCACTGGCCCAGGGAAACAGAGCTCCAAGCACAGACACAGGCAGGGAAAGAACACTCTCTCAGCAGAGTAAACTCCAACAGCACACTTAGTGCAGTGCAGTGCCACGCCACTGCCTGGCCCAGAGTAACTCCTGCAGACACAGAGGATTCACACTTTGGGCTCTTACCAAGATCAGTAAGGCAGGGAAAGGAAATGCAATTTTATTAGCCTTGTGCTGATGCAGCTGGACAACTTTGGGATTCTTGACCATCTCTGTACAATTTACACACATAGGACAGTGTGAATCATCACTCTCTTGCAGGCTGTGCCAACCACTTCCTTTGCTTAGTTGTAGTTAAATCTCTGATTTCATCCCTACACGTGAAAACCATTCCATGCGCTCTGTGTCCCTGAAATATGAATTCCAGAGTTTTTACCAAAATATATGCAGCAGTGTTTGCTGCGAGGTATATGTCTTTTTTTCACAGAACCTTTGCAAAATAATTAATGACATAGCAATATTAATTTTATTTTAAATAGTAATAATTTAGTGACGTATCTTCCAACCTTTCACGTAACCTGTTCAAAAGCTATTACTCATATTCTGGAATCTGTATTATTACAATTCTCAAGCTTAGCTCCAAACACTCTTCCAGGCCTAAGATCTTCTCAAACATTCCTGAACACATCTCAAAACTTGTAACTGAAAAATCTCTCGGAAAACACTGCTTCCAACAGTTCCACGATTTAGGCGCATATCCTGGCACAGCTTTGCACACCACTAATCCACAGCATCTTTGCACAGCACAAGAGTGCTGTAATTAGTGCTATACAAACTGAAAAGCAGCAGAGAGACCTGGTTAAACATCAGCGGGAAAATTATTTTGCTAAATGTTAAAGGTTGCATAGAATTCAACAGGCATCCATCCCCATCAAGTGGTGCCTTTTCTCCCTCACTAATTAAAACGATGTGCCTCTGATGAGCCTCTGCCATCATCATCCGCCATCATCCCTCCTCTCCAATTTCCTCACCTAAGAGCCCTTTCTTTGCTTGCTTTATTGGTCTTGTGAGTGAGCAGGCAAATTACAGGCATTGCATTAATCTGTTCTAAGGGCAATGCAGGTCTCACAGCAAGCCTCTAACACACAATGTTTGCAATCACCTGTTTAGACCAGGTTTAGACTATCTGTTTAGACCACCTTGGGTCTTTTTCAACAACGGCAAAACAGTAATCACCCTGAAATTTCTCTTCTCACAGCATGTTTAGGTCACACCCAGGGCAGCTTTGCATTTAGTGATTGTGAGACCTCTAACAATTACTTTCTCGCAGAGTCATTTAACATGGGTTTAGGCTTAGGAACTGCATTACTGACACTGATGAGCCTCCAGAACTTGGCTTGTTGGTACCCAGCAGTGACGAGCAGGGCTGCCTTGGAAAAGTGAGTGATCTCAGGAGATCTGTTCTTCCAGAGGCGTGGATGGCACACCCCAGACAAGTCCAGCAGTCAGTGCTTATGGCTGAGGAGGGAAAGAGCATCCCTCCACAAAAGCAATGCCCTGATCAGCTCCTTCCATTCACACTCCAGCACACAAGGGAACCAGAGGACCATGCCTTGTTTTACAGAACAACTCACCTTAGTCTATACCAGCCCTAGTTTAAAACGTGTTTTTGCATAGCCCTAGTCATAATTCATGACACCTTCTAATACTCAACATTTTTCAAGCATCTTCCTGCTCCCCAATTTCACATCCATCCATAAAGCCATATCAATCCATGTGTCTCCCATTTTCCATCACCACACAGTTTGAAAGAAGACAAAGGGGAGCATGTTAAATCATCTAACATGCATTTCTTCACTGTGTCTGAATAAATCAGTATGAGAAGATAAAAATTACTGCTTTTTCAAAATTACATGTGGAAGGACAGAGGACTAAGATTCAGAGCATTTAATATATTTTGTTTTCCATTTCATGTTTACAGCGAATGAGTCACCTTTCATTTTCATTTCTTGGAAACTCTGGGTAGATTTCTTAATTCACAAAAATACTGACATACGTTTTGCAACTAAGATCGGAATAGTTGTTATACTCTTTTTCCCCTTATTTGGTTGTATAGCAATTGATTTTGTAAATCCTATGCTAAATATGAAAACCTGTGCTCTTGATTTGAACATCTCAGATTCCTGAACTGAACTGATTTTCAGTCAGCTCCTCAGGCTCCAATTTCATGGCACAGCCTCTCTCCATCCATTTGAATTCTGTCTCCTCGGTTTTCCCTCTCCAGCAGCACAGCAGATGTCTGCTGAGCTCACATGAAAGGGCCTCACTGGCTGCCCATGGGGGGACAGTCACATTTCACTGCAGGTGTCCACTTGTTTCACTGCAGCGCTTACAAAAGAGGGTGAGGCAGTCTGTGAAGACAGAAACATCAAATCCAGTCTTGATGAACACCCAACTCTTCGGTACCCCAGCCATGCCTTCCACACAGAAATCCGAGTTCATATAAAGCCCCTGAAGTTATCTTTACTTTGGCACACAACCCACAGCTTATCAGAAAGTAGGAAAGAACTTTTCAGAAAAAGCAAGACTGGTTGCAATATCAAAACCATTTTCACCTACATTTGGGTTTTACATTCCCTATCCTCAGTGACTTCAAGATTGAGAGCTGGAAATCCTAAAATTAAGGCTTCCAAGAAGTTATTGTTGTAATTGTGAAAGTTCTGATAGAAATTTTGAACTGAGAAAGAACAAGCCTTTACACATTTCTACACATTTCATAAACAGTCGCTGCTCAGCAGTCTGTCACTTGCAGTCTTACTTCCATTTTTTTTCATTATTAAAAAATGTATTTCCTTAATTTCCTTAACACCTCCCTACACAGATAAGGAACAGCTTTAGAGGAACACATTTAAAGTACTTGCGCTGGCACCCTGGCCTCATCAGAGTTTCTGCACTGACATAAATAAAAAATGCACTTCAAATGCCATTTATAAAGGAAAATACTTGTTGGTCAAAAGGACACTCTGCAGAAGAAAAGAAAAAGACCAAGATCACTTTCTTCTGCCTGAGCATAAGAAAGAAATTCCAGTGTTTGTGAAGCCTGCCCAGTTAAACAAAAAGCAGAAATCTCTGCAGCACTATTGAGCTGGCATTTCAATTTTAAAAAATTATTTCTACAAATATTATAAAATCAAAATACTCTCTAGAAAATAATGATTCCAGTTAACCCACACACATTTTCGGTCCCACCCCTACAATTATGACACAACACAATTTCAAATCTCTCAAACAGCCTTACTTTAATAATACACCTCAAGCTTAAATCTGTACATGACAGCAACAGAAAAAACACCACATTCCAGCATGAGTGCTAAGATCAGGAATGAGGAAAAGAAACAGAAGGGTTTTTACATTGTGTTGGAAATCTTTCAGTAAATAATGGAAAACATACGTACTAATTAGTTTACTGAATGTTAGATTCCTTGAAAACTTGGTGAATATGATAAAAATTTATGTTCAGAGGCCTATTTTGATATGTGCAAAGTTAAGCGATTTTTGAACATTATGAAAGTATTAAGGTTAAAATACGTCTTACTGAATATCCAGACGAGCAAATATTTATGAAATCCAGTGAGTGAAAGGTAATAACCATTGCACAAGGGATTCCTCCTGAAGGCTATGTCAGAAACACACCCTGTCAGCACACATGTCCATTCTTTAGGAAGTAGTTAGAAGGTTTAAGGAGGGGTGCAGACTCCAGCTCTAGAATTCACACCTTGAAAAACACCTTAAATCACATGTGCCGCAATTCTCCAGGGCATCCATGCTCCCAGAGACCCGGAAGCCATTCCTACACACTAAACAGTTTCTGCATGGTGCAATCATCTCCTGAAGCCCTATTTTCTCCTCTACGCTTGATGGACCATTCAGGAACTCTGAGGGGGAAAAAAAATGGAAGTATGTGTCTTTTTCAGTATGAGATGGGGAGATTCACTTGAAGGACCAAAGAACAACGTGGGCAGTCCCAGTGGTGAGAGCTGGAAACGATCAGGAGTCCCTCATGAACCTCACACGAGTGATAACCGAGCTTCCTCTCCACAGTCACCAAGGGGATCGTGCACTATCCCCCAGCTACTGCACCAAGGGCTGAAAAAGGAACGGAGGCTACAGGGCACACAAAGCAGCCTTTCTTCCCAGGCATGCTGAGAGCTGCACAGGGAGAAGGGAAGGCTGACACATCTCCCATGTCCAGCTCCCCAGCCTGCATCCTGCAGCCAGCAGGAAGGGAGGCACTGGGGTCAGCACACCCTGCCCCGCAGCACTAACAAAGAACAGGGCACCCCAGGAGGGTGCCTGTATAAACACCCATCACTCCTGTGTCAGTGGAAGAAATAATGAGGCATTTAACATTCAAATATTTATGTATTTACATAAATAAATTCCAAATTTATTTATGTAAAAGAAACTCTAGGAAAGGCACGGATGCACCGCTTTTTCTGAATAGATTATGGATACAAGAAGGACAGAAAAATATTTCATCAGCGTGTATTATCTTTTATGGTCATACTAACTTAACAAAAGAAATACAAATGTATATAACAACACACTGAAAAGAGCTTGTGTTACTTCACAAAGCCAAAGAAAAACCTGAGAGGTTATTCACAAGAGTTTAAATCCATGTTTCTACTTGATTCATAAAATCATCTATGATACTGAAAATGCTTCTGAAACTGCAAAAATATGTGACCTCAAAAGAGATCTATAAATACCCCTAACCACTACAAACACGAAGCTACATAATGAATTTGGAACAAAAATTTTAAGTATGCCCTATTCTTCCAGTGCTTAGACTTCACCAGAATCTGCAGGTCAAAGATGTTAACACTCAGAACATCAATGCTCATCATCCTTTTTATTTTCAGTTTGTCATTGAAAACAACCTGGTATAATGTCTCACTAGCTTTTTGTTCCCAGGTCCTATAACCTTACCTCTCTAATGGCTGCTGTGATCAACCATGTGAAAATTATTGCAGCAAATGTTGAAATTGGAAAAAAGAAATAAGATTAATTGTCGTTGTACCAGAAGGGATATGTAAAGCACATCACACAGCTCACTTTTAAATAGGTCACAAGCTAGAAGGGAAATGAACACCTCTCATGCACCAAGGAGCTGGGTAATGTTAAAAGTCTTACATTTTCTCTGACAGCCTAGAATGAACAGAAATCTACTGACTTCTGCATTACTGCAACAATACTGAAGCAGTTTCATTTTGATAAAATTTATTCATTTAACAATTAACCACTGCGAAAGCCAAAATAATTTCTCTTTAACAAAATGGAAGACTGCCACATTCCCATGGCACCCAGGAACAATCAGACTTCTTTTTGTATAGAACCAGATATGTGTGGCTCAACTCTCAGATTTTTCACCTGAAAGCTCTGGAAGATTTATACCCACTGCACATCAGGTATTGACTGAATGGCTTCATTACTTTTTGAGAATGCTTTGGAAAGAACGGTTTATGTTCCAAGTGTTCTTTTCACAAGCTTCTGAAACGCTGTCCATGAGGATTTAGGCCAGTACCAACAGGAATGCTGGCACCTTCCTGTTAAACCCAGCTGGATCCAAACCCCAACAGACAGAGCATCAAATTCTGCATTAGTCCCATGGTTACCTAGCTGCCCCTATGTTTGCTTTGTTCAAGCACATGATTGAACATCAGTCATTTAACAGTAAATGGGTTTGTCAGAGAAGGTCAAAGCTCTGAATGTTTATAAATCTCCCAAATCTCTTCTCTTTGTAGAAGATGGTCACATAACTACATCATTTGGCATCTGGCCTAGGGTGACTTTATGATACTTGTACTCCAAGTGGTCTGTTCTGCGTCTGCTGGATACTGAGTTCTGTGTTTTCCAAACTAGATCTGAGAGTGAAGAGGGGAGGAGAAGTGGTGGAATGTCTGAGAGGCTGGATTCAAAAGCACAGAGACAAGAGCTTCAGCTCTTGCTCACAGACTGTGTTGTGTGCAGCACAGACAGCAGGAGAGAGCTCTCCCATGCTTTTAGTTACTTTCTAGACAGTGAGGCAGAGAAGTTCCCCAAACTATGACTCTTCGTCTTCTTGGAACTGGTCAGCCTGTTCTGGACTGCAAAGCCCAGAAAAACACCCAGAGCTCAGGCCTGTGTTCCACCAGGGCCCAGAATGGCATTTCCAGCACAGGAGGGACTGATCAGAGACTGAGTGAGCCAAGCTACACCCTACAAAAAGGACTTTCTCCCTAAATTTGCCATCTTTCAGAACAATCAAAAGTTCCATTGTTTAATATTATTAATTTTTTATGCTTGTGAATACTTTGCCTGTTAAATAAACAGGTTTCTTCCACTTTTCTAAAAAAAAAAATTACCTCCCAAACTAGTTGGTGGAGGAGCCACTTGAATTTGCTTTCTAAAAAAGAAACCACTTCAAAAATTTCCTCCCAAGTTTGCCTTAAACCGAAACAAATACAGCATCATACTGAGCTCTCTCTTCACTGATTACTGAATTCTTGCCAGGATATGCCGTTCCCTTCATTTTTTTTCATCATCACATGACCACCAAAAGGATTAGAATCAGTTCTTAAGAAGACTAAAGGTCGTTATAACTTTTTCATCACAGATGCCTGCCCTCTTCCACATTTCTACCCTCTGTTATTCCAAACAGGTTTAGCTTTATTAATGGGTACTAGGCCCTACTGCAATTCCTGAGTAAACTCATGTGAAGCTCTGAAATACTTTCATAAGCAAGAGCAGTTTCAATTTCTTCTTCAAAATTGTTGTCACAAGCCAGCACACTTTTCAAACAATTAGATTCAAACAATTAGTGCTAGCACCGAACAGAAGCTGTGTTCCTAGATCTAGGATCTTATTTCAATCTGACCCCAGCTATCACATCTATTTTAAATGCAAAAGATCCCTTCCAACACATACCATTCTGTGACTCAAAGATTCCCTGATCAGTAGTTGAGAACCTACCCCTAGAGAAATGCTGCAAAAACAATTAAGGGAATTTATGCAGATTTAGAAATACACTTACATAAAATGTCACTAAAAGAATGCTGCTCTGATTCTCAATCTAAACTAGTTTCCTAAAGAAAATACTTTGAGTACAAAAGTAAAGTGGAAGTATCATTATCAAAACTCCTCAATTTTATCTAGAGAAAACTCAGCTTTCTGCCCTCATGTCTTCAACGGCTATCACCAAGAAAAGAAGACAATTAAGGTTTCAAGGAGATGTTCACCCTACAGAGAACAAACCAACACCCTACACAGGGGACCTACAGCAAAACCCTGTCCAATTCCTCCAGCAGAGAGAGATCAGACAAACACCTCATGCAGTTACTGGGATGGCTGAAACATCTCTGCCGGAAGCACAGACCCAGAAAGCTTCAATTGCTGCAGGGAAGCACAAGATCTGGATGTCCCAAGGTCACACAGAAGCAGTAGCTCTGAAATTTGTTCCAGTAGTACTGATTTATCAAGGCCCTGGAGGGCTACTAACCAAAATCACAGTAAATTTCATACAGATTCTCTTCTGGCTAGTTTCAGGAAACAAAAAATCCAGGAGAATGAGAAAAGCTTAACGTGTGTGGTAAGAGAAAATTGACCACTTAGACTAGGAATCATAAACTACTACAATTAGAGAAGTTACCAAACATATTCAGTTTTACCTGAGTAAAACTGAACAAGTAAAGGAAATATTTATTCATATGTTTCAAACGTACCTGTAGATAAAATCTCTGGATTACTTCTGACATTCAACACTCTGTTCTAAAAGCTTTGGGTTACAACACCTGAAGGAATCTTTAGATCTGATTTTGTTGATGGAAAAGGTAGGTACTGACAGAGTAGAGCTGCATTATTTTCGCCTGGTTGTTTATTCTTTAACTGGGAGTCATGAAGTAGAATCTGCAGTTACAATGTCTGCTGTTACCTATTTTCAGGCATGAAGTTACTCTAGATAGGCACTACACAACCTTTCACAGGAAAATTATTCAGCAATTCTCTCCATTTGTATGTGAGCACTCATTTTGTCTCCACACCACTCCTGGGAGAGAGTGGCAGATGGACAACATCACAACTACTCAGTGCTGTCTTATCCTCCCCAATCACAGTGAAAAGTGAGTCTGGTGTGAGAAGCACTAACAGATACCTGAAAAGCAGGTCAGGATCAGGCAGCAGTGATGAGGATTGTGTGTGATGGAGTATTAAAGAGAACTGCTGCAACATCTGCAGTCTTGGATGGCAGAAATACTCAAGTAACGGAAGAAGTAGGACGTAAGGGGAAAGAAACCTGTCTCCACTGATTGTTTCTCCACACTGCAAGTCCCAAACTGGCACAGCTACACAGCAATGGACTTGCAGAATAGTATCTTTTCAGTGCCACATGGAGCTAAAGCTGAAACTTGAATGGTGGCCTTTTGTCTAAACCAGAAATGGTTATTCAATGCTTGAATTTTATTCTACAGAAGGAAACAACTCCTTATATCCAAAATATAAATTCAGTTCACAAGCCTGTCAGTCAAAACTTACTGCATTTTGCTGCAGCTTTAACATTGCTAATAAAGTTTCTGCTGATTTCACTAACAAGCCAGAAACTAAAGAACCGTGTAAAATCAAAGCTTTTGATTTTACAGCCTTCAGGCTGTTTTAAATTTGCATCTATTTGAAACATCCAGATTCCTTGCTGTAATTTTTCAGTAATTGCAAGTAGGCCAGCACATCAGAAGTAGGCGGACCAGCTACACGACATGTCGATGTCAGCATCCAGCACTGCTGCTCTGCACAAGAAAGGGCTGCACAACAGGTCCCTAAGGATGAAAAATCATCTTACTGCAAACTTGTGCAGCAAAGCATTACAATTAGCCCCGTGGATAGCTCCTTACGACAGTTACCTCCATGCAGATATCACTCAGCACTGCTTTTTAAAAGCCACTTCAAAAAATCTCACCTTTCACAGCACAGCTGTTAAGTTCTGTAAGTATGCTTATTACCAAATGTTCTTCTATCACTGATTCTTTACTCATTACTTCATCACCCTTTCAGTTCTGTGGAAAGGGGAGGGAAAAAAAAAGAGGTTTTGTTCCTTCTGCACCTCCTGCCCTCTGCTCCTTAGCTATCCACAGACATGGTCTATAACAGCAAACCTGTGAAGGACATGATTTACCTCCAGTCAGCTGGAATACCTGTCTCTGGTTAAAAAGGTACTCAGATGACAGGCTCATTCAGGAGTCCAGCAGTTTCAAAAAACAAACATTAACAAGAGTCTCCACATTCCTGGGTTGTAAAGATAAATAACGAGCCATTTTTTTAGCTTTGGGGAAGTTTACTTAAAAGGGAAACTGTATCTGCCTGTCTGCAGCAGCTGCTGTGATAAAAACATCAGCATTACATGAATCACTCAAGAGGGAAAAATTGGACCAGGTAATTCTATAAAGAAGTTACCTTAAAATTATGCCTGAATGTGGATGTTATGGCTCCTTAAGAATTCAGGGATTGGTTAAAATTGTATCAGAAAAAGTAATACAGACATGCAAGGTATGTACTGTCTGCCATTTTTAAAAGAAACTTTAAGCCTAAAAGCACCAAAGCACATATCAAGACTCTATATTGAGTGTCAGACACACTCAAAGCCAACTTTTAACAATCTCAGAGTAGGTTAAATTTCCGTCTTCTCCATTACTTTATGAATAAAGGGACTAGACAGTGTTTTCTTCTGCATTCAAAAATAAGTTCACTTTTGAGAATAGGTCATCCATGCAAAATTTCAGCCTTAAGGATGAATATTTTGAAAGCTCTGAGCATGTAAAATAGAATGCCAGAAGAAAACTGGTGTTTCAACTCAAACCATGGATTGGCATCTTGAACTAGCAAGCTTTGAAGGAGTAATATCTTCTACTGCTACTCCAATTTTCTCTTTCCTTACTAAAAATAGTGACTGAAAATAAATTCCCTTGAATAGCCACTCATTTTGGAAATACCTTTTTTTTTTTTAATTATTGTATCAACAACATATTCATTCCCTTCTTATAGATAAACATAAACTGCATGCAATAAAGAAAAAATATGCACAGTTATTACTGAATTTATTTATAGAACTAGTATTAAGTTAAGAGTATTAAGAGGTGCCTGTGTGCACCTCTGTGCAAATCGTTCTCCTCAACATATTCATGATATAGTTACAGGGACCAAAACAAAACCGATCTGATTCTTAAGATAGAAATTTGGAGGGTTTTGGTTTTTCCACTTACTGACTCATAATTCATTAGCTTTATAATGATCTGTAATTCCTACAGATTAAAACTGGTCTGTTGCACTCTGGTGCGATTTATTACTGTGTGAACATCTAAAGGACCAAGTTCCACCCAAATGCCAGTTTTAAGACTAGAGATTATTTTGGTGAATTTTTTACTTCTGCAGCAACAATATTCAATGCAGAAGCCATAGACAAAGGTGCACCTGTACTGTTCCATTGTTACTAAATAATTTTTCAGAGAACCAGACTGTATGATTTAGCTCCCTTCCAGAGAAGCTTGACAGCTCAGATCAAAGTGGCATCCTGTGATAAAACCCCACAAATGCGCTAAAGAACAACATCAGGTACTTGTCACAGTTTATGAACTATAAAAAAAAACCCCACCAAACAAAAACCATGCACAAAACCTACAAGCACTACACACTGTGAAGTAGTGCTACAAGAATTTGCTTTAACAACAAAAAAAATGCTAGCAATATCAGTGCATTTCTATCACTTTCAACCTTACATCCTTTCATTCGTTAGAAGCAAGTCTAGCAAATCTAACAGCTGTTGTAACCTCTATTTACTCCATCTAACCAAGTGTCAACCCGGGGTTTTGTCTGTCTGACTAAACACAGAAGTGCACAGTATTTCCCAGCTTCCTATAATGGAAGATTATAATAGTTAAAAAGAAGTTTCTCAGTTGTCACTGTGTGTGCATGTGTACTGACAGTAGTCATTTCCTACTAAACTTACTGATCTTACAGGAGTTCTTTAGGATCATACAATTAAGATACTTTGATGGGTCTTTTGAGGCAGGGTCACTGGAAGGACTTTGCAGCAGGGTTCAAGTGTCAAGTGACAGGTACATGTGGATAAGAGGCAGACAATTTTGTTTATTTGTCATTTGCTGGACATTAATAGAGGAGGAAAATGCTTTGAGCACAGCACATAGAAGGCAGGGGATGCAAGAATATCGTCCGGGTCACTATTCCTTGTTGCAAGAAGTATCATGGAAGAAGAAATATCATTTTGCAATGCATTTCAAAAATCTCTTTCTTGTCCTATCCCCTAGAAATAATTCAGAATTTTTTCTGTTTCCATCTATTGTTAATCTTTATATAAAGAATTAGGATGCTTTAAACAAAAACACTGTTGAAAATGAAGATCCAAAATGCTTTGTGTTCTAATAAAACAGGTCTAGAATCTCGAGCTTTGTTGTGAACCTGACTTCCACAAACTGTTGCTACCATTGGAAGGGTTAGTTTGACTTGTTTTCATCTTACAGACTAATTACCTTTTTGATCAGTCAACAGGGTTGTTAGCATTTACTTTTTATTACTGTGATTCTATTATTTATCCTGTATTTAAGTACCACTATCTTCATTCTTTCTGTTCCCCTTTGTTTCAAAGCAGATGCATCAAGACAGACCAGCAAGTGACTCAGAGAATCCAGAAGTCCACATAAGTCCGTATCTGTTTCCAGTGCATAAAACAAGACAAAAAAAAAAAAATCAAGAGCACCTAAGATCGCAGCACCTCTGTGAATATCAGGAAGGACTTAGGAAGCAATCTTGTTTCAAACATCTGACTGGTCTTGTTCAGCAAGTGACTGAACTGTGCTGAACAGAACTTTCAGACTTGCTGCAGTTGATTAACATTACCTTGACAAGAACCATCAAAATGCGGCAATTCTACCTGGTCAAAACTCTTCCCTTCTCCTCCCTTGCCTTTTCTTTTTTTTTTTTTTTCTTTTTCCCTTTCTAAAAAGTTTCTCAGAGACTGTCAGCAAAATCAACATAATGTTGTGCAAGCTACTTTCAATGAAAACACACTTTTAAAAGCAAAATTATTTTCCAGTTTTTTTCAAGATAAGAATAAGTCATAAACTTCTAGAGAGCTCCTGCACCACTCCATGCATGTCAATGTACTTACATATTTAAACAGCTTTATTGGATATGGCCATGAAGACTGATGCTTTAAGTCTCTGTACACAGAAGTCTCATTTGACTCAACAGGATATTTATCCACTAAAAAACTGCAAAACCAAAGCCATATGGCCTTTTGGCTTGGATTACAGAATCATAGGAATATTGTCTTTTTACTCCCCTAAGGGTGAATTAACAGTCATGGAATATGACCTTAAGGAAATATTTGTGCCCAAAAGCACAAGCTGACTCTTTAAAAGCATAAAGCCCGTTCTTTCACAAGCATTCCTGAAGTAAAGCACTGGACTCCAGTCCAATAGTAAAAACTGTTTAAAATGGTTAAATAATTTACAACATTAATACATAATGTAGTTACATTGGTTTGGTTTGTGTTTGTTATCACAGAATCACAGAATGTCCCAAGTGGGAAGGGACCCACAAGGACCATCAAACTCCAACTGAACACCAACAAATCTGGAGAAGGACATGAAAAAAACCCCTTGCTTCAAGTGGCCAGTTTGGAGGTCAGCTGTTCCATGATGCTGAGGCGGCTTAGCATGGGACTCCAGTAAGACTGCTTGTGTGAGTAATGCCCTAATTAGCAAACCATTAACAGCCCACAGGATTCACTGACAGAGAGAAATGGAAGTAACAGTTCATGTTTCTAAGCTGAGATCTTACATCTGTCATAAATCAGTCTAAATCATTTATATCCCCACAACACTCACCTTCATAAAAGTCCCACAACTCACTACTACACCAGCCTTCCCCAGTGCACTGTAACCCAGTGCTAATATGACTGCCTTGTTACAACAGCATAGCTCTTCCAGTTTTCATCACTGAATTTCTCAGAATGAAGATGAATGCTGACTTGTGTAAATCTCCTGCTGCTCTGTACACCTGCAGACTGCCTTACACAGCTCCCCCATTGCCCAGAGCATCTGCTCATATTTTACCATCAAAATGTACTGCTTCTTCACATTTTGATTTCTCCCACAACTCCTTAATAAAATCTTTGTAGAGTCAAATGATGAAAAATAGTAAGCCCAGCAAACTTTTCTTCAATGGTAGATTTTGCAGTACCTGAAAAACTGCTCCACTTCATCCTCTTGAAACACTGGTGGTTTTTTATTAATACTGTTTAATGCAATTAGGGGCCACTGAAACAACTTATTTCCCAGATGGAGAGGGCATAATCTGAAAATACAGCACACATACCATCTAAGATTTATTCTGCCACTATCTTCTAATTCCTTTCTGATTTTCTTACAACAGCACCATCCATATAATCAGATTCCAAAGAACACATAAACCATTAAAATATGATTACAAGAATTTTTAATGTGCTAAATAGTCACAGTGAATTCTGTTGGGTTTTACCAGTATTGCAAACAAATACAAGCCATAAAAAGGTCACTTGAACCAAGTTTATCCTATTCAAATTATTCCAGACAAAAATTAGTTTTTTTCCAGATAAAATTGCATTTGTAACAGCATTCTATCTTCAATAAAGCTGACATCTGGCTTAGGGGTTTGCTGTGAAAATTAAGTATTTTCTAACTATTCACAGTGAAGAAAGACCCTAATCTTAAGGAGAAAGACCCTAATCTTAAGGAAAAAGCCCTATAGGCAAAGAGTTAAAATATTGTGTGCCACAAGGCAAATAAATGAAAAATTAAAGGAACAGTACATGCTCAGCATTTATGCAATATCATTAAATCTAATCATGACTATGCATAGTATTTGACAACAAGTTGCCATAATATAATGCTTTTGTAGGGTTGTAGAGAGGATGTGCATGCTGGTTTTCAACAGTGACACCCCATATATGCAGTGAGCTTTCAAACACCAGGCTCTGCAGGAAAATTTAACCAGGTTTACTGCTCCCTGTTGTACTCCCAGCCCTCACACTTCAGCAACACTCCAGCAGTGAACTGAGGCTGCTAAAGCCAAACAGGCAGAGAAGGGTGCTAAATGGTGGGATGGCAAAGGGGAGTGCCCCAGCTTGGTCCAGCACCCTCCTCAGGTGCCCACACACAGCCAGCAGCAGAGGACTGGGACTCACCCACACAGCTCCACCCCAGCACTGCCAATATTCAGATCAACAGAATCAGACACGAGAGGAAAACACGAGAGTGACAATTTCACCGTGAGGAGGACTGACAAGGACAGGGGGCTGCTTCCCTAGGCTGTCTGATTCTAAGTATGAGCATGCTGCTCGTAGAAGCAAACCAGTGCTAGACTGAAATCCTCAGATTAGAAGTCTTAACTTAGTCCAATTACATAGTTACATAACGTTTTTTCAATAGTTTGCATTTGAAGAGACCTTTCTATGGGATCAGAATTATTCAATACCACAAAAAACAAATCTAATAGGAAATGAACATGAACACGACGGGCAGTGTAAGACAGAAAAGGTACATTTCTTTGCATTGTCTCTGTCTTCAAATTCAGAAGTAACGGCATGTGTATATCACACAGCATGTGTCTCACAAAAAGAAGTAATTGTAAAAATTTACTCAAAAGTGTCATTTCACTAAGCCACTGTCCAGTTTATGAAGTACAAAGCTTACAGAAAACAAGTCTGATGACTACTAGAACTGTCCCAAAATCCTGCTCATAAACCACACCTAAAATGTCTGATTTCTTCTTTAGAAACTGTACTAAAATAAGAACAATGAATGATTCTCTGCAGCAGGCAGATTACTGCCATTCACTCTTCTGCTACAGTGCAGCAGCCACATTTGTCTGTTCCTGTCATGACAGCATTGCACTGAATGGACATGATATGAAAATACAATTTTACATTTTTCTATTACAAAAATAACTTTTCCACTGTGCCACATAGAAATTCGCATCAATGTCTGAATGAATCACAGCATACAGGTAAAACCTGTCAATTAAAAAACTTCTCCAAATCACTACCCACCATCTACAGAAAGATTTAATAGTAGAGGTGGCAGAAATTCTGTCTTATGACAACTCCATTATTTCCACAAGGTATTTATTAGTGTAGTGTGAATAGATCTACCACTACATAGCTAGGAGTTCTACAGTTCTTTCAAACTATACTAATCTACTCTATATTCAAAAAAACCTATGGATTAGACATACTGAAAATAAGTCATCTTCCAAGACAATTGGAAACAATTGTTAAATAAGATTAAAGCCTTCTCAACTCAAAATAACCACATGCTGGACTGACAACTGATTCTACCAAACTACTGAACTTTAAGTCATTTGGTCTGCCACTGCTGCGCATTACAAAAAGAAAGCAGTGTATAGGGTTGCAGAAGAAAGTTTCTTCAGGAATATAAAATCACAAAAATCAGCTTTATGATACTGCCTTTAACAAGCCCTGAACCATAAGCACAAATAGAAAACAGAATGTATAAAGTCTACACACTGTGATTTATTTAAAAGCATCTTGCACAGGAGAGATTTGCAGTGGAACAGTCAAGGCCTGCACAGCACTGCATGGTAGCAGAATGAGACACAACAAGCATAAAATGAAAAAGAAAGCTACAGGTTAGACAAAAGCTAATTCTTTTTCCCTAGAAGGACACCCCAACAGTGGAGCAGGTTGCCCAGAGGACTGAACAGTCTGATCCTCAGAAAATGTCAAGGCATGCCTGGATAAAGCCCTGAGTAACCTCATCTGACCCCTGAACTGATCCAAGCTGAGCAGGAGGTTGTACCAGGAACCTCATGAGGTCTCTTCCAAATTAAATTATTCTGTAATTCTCTAATTACAAAGAGAAAACAGAGGAACTGATAGTTGTAAATAAATCATTGCAACGTTTTTGCGACATATAAAATAATATTGCAGCAAAATTATTATGCAAGGGTATAAAGTCTATATGAAGGTCCATAAACCATTCTTATACCGTCCATAAACACAGTAAAATTTATGTGCATGGTAAAAGCCTAATTTAAAACTTTTATAAGATTTAACTAGTTACATTTTATTAGCATTACTTCCTTCCAAAAAAGAGGATTAAGTATTACAATTAAGTACATCTTGCTAAGAGGCAACTATGCATTTTATTATTTAAGTGATGGACATGCTTCAGCTTTTAACTTTGATTTTCTAACTAAATAAATTTTGTATATGCCAGAGAATTTTACAGAGCAATTCCCACCAGTGCTAGCACCGCTTCTACAGAACTCACATTATTAATCTCAAAGGAAGCTCTAAGTCAAACTACATTCTTTGACAAGGAGCACTTTTCATTTTGCTCCCTATTCATTCTAATTTAACTACCAGAACAGCAAACATGCTGCAATAACCTGAAACCTTGTTTAATTTAAGGCTAACCTCAATTCACCTAGACTCACCAGAAGGGGGGTATTTTGCTGTATGATTTTTGTGGTTTGGATTTTTTGTTTTGATTCTGTTTTTTGTTTTATTAAATGGTGTGAGATGTGCCGTAAGTGTTTTTATAGCTGACTACACAGAACATGGGTCAGTTCCCTTCCCAAGGCAGCTTTTTGAGAGTACGCAGTCATGTTCACACATAGATTTCCTACATCTGTCAAATCTGTATCAGAAAAGACTGGAAACAACAAGATCTTGGCAGAGCACTTCAGTTTCACAGGACACATGCACAATGTGCATAATAATCCATAAAGAAAAAAAAAAAAAAAAAAAAAAGGAATAACCTATATGGATGAGACTAAATGGATATTTAAGAAAGCATCCATGAAGGATGGAACACCTCTTAAAGGCCCAACAAGAAACATTCTAGCAGGGCCTGTTGCGGTAAGACAATGGGTAATGGTTTTAAAATAAAAGGGGCTAAATTTAAGAGTAGATAGAAGGATGAAATTTTGTACAAAGAGGATGAAACACCAGCACAGGTCGCCCAGAGAGGCAGCAGATGGCAATCCCTGGAAACATTCATAGGAAGGTTGGCTGGGGCTCTGAGCCACCTGATGTAGCTGAAGACGTCCCTGCTCACTGCAGGGGAGTTGGACTAGATGGCCTTTACAGATCCCTTCCAAGCCAAAGTCTTCTGTGATTCCCTGAACCGTACCTCTCACTTGTGAACAGGACTAGGCCAACCACAGCTGCCTCCGAGAGCAGTGAGGAATGCACCAGGGTCAGGCTTTTCCGCTTGGAGTTTTCCAGCATTTGCTACTGCAGAAGTTGGGCACGCGGCGATGCAGGCTGGAGGAGCAGCAGTGTGAGCAGTAACCCTGCAGGTCACTCCACAGTGGCACCCAGGGCACACTGGCTCTGCAGGACCACACACTGCACAGCCCTGGGCGCCTTTGGTGCCTCAGCTCTGCCTCCTCCACGGACCCTGCCTCCCACAGGGAGCAAGGGGTGCCAGTGCTCGCTGGAAAGGGGACAGCTCCCCGCAGAAATGCTTGGGGTGCCATCTCTAACAACACTTTTTACAATCTCATTCCCAGTAACAACCCTTGCCCTTGCAAGACTCCCGTTAAAATGGGTTAAGGCTTATCTCCACTTACAAAGACAAAGAATTTTAGAGCTATTTTACTGACACTACTAAAAGCAGTGAAGAAATGAGCTACCAAAGGCACAGAATGAAGGATATAGAGAGAATTTATTCACGGTACTTTGAATTATCTTAAAATACTTCTCTTCTGTTTCTTCTTTGGATGACTCCAGTATTGTTCACATGTTTTTTTTACATTATTACTGTCTATATTTTATTTTCAAAATTGTTTTCTTTTTTCCCCTCCCTTGGTAACTGCTTTAATTTTGTAACTATGTCAGAAGCATCTGTCATTTCTCCCCTAAACTGTTAGGATGGGAGCATATTGCCTTTCTAGGCTATCCTTACCACTGACAATAAGTGATGGAAAAAGATTAGGTAAGATTCACGCAGCAAGCAGGCATAGGTACACACACTTGTTTAAATTCATCTTCATTTGTTCTAACCTTTTCAAGATTCTTAACAGCTTCTCAGCTAGCTCTTAGCAATTCTAATGAACCATTTTCCAAAGCAAATAAAAAACCTTCCCATTTCATTTTCACTAAGTCAAGAAGATGGCCAAGGCTAGGATCAAGAGCTCTTTAGCATGCCTTCAGTTATTATTCTCACTAACTCCCTTCCCTGACCGCGCAAGTCCAACCCTCTTCACAGCACAGCAGGGAATACACCCACCCTCCCATGACGAAATGCAGTTCACTTCTCCCACAGACACGCCTGGGGAGTCCACAGGCTCAAGTGCAGAAGGACACTTGGCTGTATTTTCACTTGTGTTTAAAAAATATAACCTACCTGTAAAACTTGGGAGGGGGCACAGGAAACAGAGAAGTATTACTCATTGTGTTGTCTCTGTAGGCATCCTCTCTAATCCTCTCTATAAATTTAGCAATAAAATATCATCACCATCTCCAAGATTTATGTCTGCAATCAAATTTTAGTTACAAGCAATTTAGCTCTCCACTTAGGTTCAGATCCTTGACATACAAAGTACTACTCTCAGAATGCTGGCTTTTAGTGAAAATGTCACTTTTGCCAGGAATTTTAACCAGAGACCATGCAAATCTGTTATTTGTCTACGAATTAATAATCAGTAAGAAATTTTAATATAAGGCTGCATAATCTTTTCAGATCCTGAAATAATTTTTTGACCTCTACAAACTTAGCAGAAGCAGCAAAATGCTGCAGTATTTTCTTAAGATAATCAAGAACACTCTGCATTTCAGACAAATCTTCAGCAGGAACTGCTCAGGCACCTCCTTCCAAGCCCCAAAACCAAAAGAGGGAATCATCACTAGGAGATCATAGCCTCCAGTTCTCTTTACCTGAAAAGATACATAACTGTACTCTTTGACTATGTGGTCTCTTAACCTTTTCCTCCTTAGTGAATCCAGTGCTGAACTTCCTAACATCAGTTATGATCAGATAACTGCTAACAGTTAACATCAGATAACATCAGTTGATAAAGGCCCCTTTTGGTTTTTTGCAACCATTTGTGATCTAGCTAAAATAAACTACATAAAATTGTCCTGTGGCACAGTTTGTACTTCTCTCTCCCACAAATCAAAAAGGACCATCTTTCCTCCAGTGCTAACCAATCAAGTTACAGCTAAAATTAATATAATTGTTGCTTCCTATATAAATCTCAACTGAAGTAAGATTTTATGACATACTATCTCTTGTTCTTACAAAGTTAGATCCATGGTTAAATTAATACAGAAAAAACCCAAACGTTCTTACTCAAGGAAATAAGGTGAATTTAAATTGGACGTAGGAAAGCTTTCACTGTCCCACCACCAGCAGAATCTACTGTTACCAGCTATAAAAGCACTGTTACAAGTGACAAAATCTGACCTAAAAGAAAGTTTTGTTCCATAATGACCATCTATAAAGGCCCAACTTCTCTAAATCACATGAAGGCAAACTTCAAGATAGATCAGCTGAGTAACAGCCACTGATGGCTGAAAAGTAACCAGCTGTAGCACTCTCAAACCATTAAGTACTTACAATACAGACTCTTAAAAAAGCTAGATAGCAAATAAAGGAAGATATTAGAGCCTGCTGAGCCTCATCAAGCAAGGCCAAGGTCTGACTGCTCTCCCAAGTCCCTGATGAGAAAAAGAGCCAGTGATGACAGGCCTGTATATCACAGACGATCAGATGCAGTTTGGCTGGGCTGTGACAATAACCTGGAATTCTAGAGGGATGGAAAGGAGGAAGTCAAGGTCAGGAAAGCCAAAATCAGGCTAGGGCAGTGCCCTCTGTCATGTGCCCTCCTCTGCCCTCCTTCCTGCATGCACAATGTCCCTGTGACCTGTCTGTCCACACATGGCTCCAGCTCCTCCTGGTGATCCCTCAGACCCTCCATAAACACCTCACCCACAGCACGGTGGTTTGTGCACGGACACACAGGAGGATAGGAGACAGCCTCTGTGGGGGTGGGATTGTTATATTTGTTTGAATCTAGTGTGATAAGCAACTTTCTGTGAGCAAAATGAATGAGTCAATACCTTTAGAATGCACCGACAGAAACGAGGTGTGGATGACAGATGACAAAAGCTTGGAGGAGGAAGGAGACAAAAGTAAGCAAAAAAGTGATGTGGAGCAACTGAATGAGAAATTTAAGTGCTAAATTACTAGAGCGAGTTTTAGAGGGAAACTGCACATGGGATTATGCAAATGCAAAATACAGAATGCAACTTGATGCAGGACGTGCAGGACAAAGGACAGGGATGTGTATGGGAGAGACAATACAAAAAGAAGGACTAAGTGGCCAAATTCACATGGTCGCACAGACTACAAAGTAGGAATATTGTCTTGGGCTTGAGACAATAAATAATTTCCCAGGGTATATAACAGTGATTTCTCTCTTTAGGGTTTTTTTCAGCCCTGTGTAGCATTGTTCCAGCTTAGCCAAACAGCTGGAATCTAAAGGCTGAATGATTCCCAAGGGTCACAACCCTCATAAACAGATCTAACAAGCTCTTCTCTCAAAACACGGTTGTGAGCCAGGGAAAAAGAAGCTCACCTGGTACATAATCCTAACTGGTTACAGAATTTGAGTTCCACAGGAGACACATGAAGAAAAAAACCCCAACATCCTGCAGAGAATTCAAGTTTTTCATTTCCTATGTCAATGTTCTGTCTACTAAAGCACTGAAGAATGGCCAAGTACTATGGCCACAGTAAGTGCACCACAAGCTCAGCCTTCAGATAAAGTCAGCAAGACACAACTGCTCCCGGCAGAGTTTCCTTTGGCTGCTCCCTGCTACAGCTCCTGGAGCAATCACATCAGGAACAGTGCCCCTGCAGGGTTTGTCCATCATTCCCAAGCATTATGTGCGCAAACCATTTTCCATTTCAGCTCGGTCATTTTGCAAGGCTTTGCATTTCATCAAATCTGATTTTTACAAGGCGCCAAAGGAGAGAAACATTTTCTATGAGATTTAATTTTTCTGTGAGAAGCTGGTGCGTGTATGTCAGGCTGCGATCAATACAATGTAACAATCCCCTCAGATAACTCTTTCACAGACTACTATTACTGTCATTTTCACCGGGACAACATCATTCATTAGCTACTCTTTAGTAATCAGAGCTCTGCATTCCAAACTGTTATTGCACTTCTAACTTGCACCCTTTCAGCATCTAAATAGCAGTTTTTCCCATACTAAGAAAAAAAAAAGCACAAAAAATAACTCAATCCCCAAACAACAAAAGGAAAAAAAAAACCTCCCACCACACACAAAAACAGTAGCTCAGACTATGTGCTACTTACTGCCTCTGAGCCTGTAAAAATGTCAGTTGTCCTCAGAGTGAACTTTTTACCTACTCTGACATAAATCTGTCATAGCCTGACAAAAGGAACTTCAAATACCCACAGAACCTTACTGGCAAGTCCTTACACAGCTATAAATCTTTAGCTCTTGCATGGAGGCACTTAGTGTTGTCCTCCAGTAGATCTGGTACTGAGAGGCTTGATCAAGGTCACACAAGATAGCTGAGAAAGCAAATTTGAAAATGTTTACAAGACATTTATATATGTAGCTCCCACTTCTCTTTTTTTCCTTTACAATTCAGTAAAGAAATTTTTTTTTATAGTCACCACTCCCTACTGCTCCATTTAATTTTTAAAAAGAGGAAAGAAAAGAATGTCAAATCAAAATAGAACATACATCATTTTTATAGTGTTCAACAAAGGACGCATCCTCTCTCAATCTTGCCTTTCCTGTAGAATATGCAGATACATTACTTCCCAGAAAATTGGGAAATGTATTTTCTTCTTCAATTACGGCTAAGAATTGTGTATCCCTTTACTAGACGATGATTTCAACCCATAAAAACCCACAAAGCTGTATGATGTATGTAGATCTGGGAGAGGGACAAAGAACTCAGCATAGTCTTTGAAAATACCATTCCTTAATTATTTCAGAGATATGAAGACAGCACTTAGACCTCATCCAAACACAAATATTGTTTCCCATGCAGAATTATGAAAGTGTTATGTTTTATAACACTTAAAAGATTAGATTTTAACGAAGGAGGAGGAACTATGTGAAATGCTGAAAGCCACTGCAGTTTAATGTTGGCTCTCTTGAAGAGGCACGACAAAAACCTGCCAAATAAACAGCAATGTGTTTTATATGGAGTGGGCTGAATGAGCTCATCCGGTGATGACAGAGAACTCAGGGGCCGATGACAAAGCTACTGAACACTCCTTGATACCAAATGTCCCCTGTGAGAACATCTTTTCATAGCAAGGCTGCTGTTTTGAAATGTGCCAGAAGATATCGGTGTCTGAGAAATGTAGATTTTCTTTCTTGTCCAGGAGATAGTCTGGAAATTCCTTTGAATTAAAACAAGCTTTTCATTTCCTTGATACTGTCTCATCTCTGAAATTTGGCTAAAAAGAATAGCTACATGCCGCAATGAGTACTAAAACTTGTTCTCTTGCTCTGTGACTTTGTGGAACGTTCCAAATAAAAGCTAAGTAATGTTTACACTGGTTTGTATCAACCTAAATATGAACACCTTAACAATATGAATGTTTTCAGGGGAAATGAGAGGACAAAATGGTAAAGCACTTGAGGATAAGATGGGACTCAGTGACAGATCCCAGCTCTGCTCTTGGGATGCTGTAGTAGGTGCACGCTTCCTTTTCTCTTATGTGAGTCTTTGTTGCTGTTGAAGGGAAGTTGTCCCTGTACCATTCCACTGAAATGGCACTAGTTTAAGGCAGTTTATTATAATTATCTTACTGTAAGGTCATTTAAGGAGTGTTGGGCAACAGCTGCAATAAAAATGGACTTATAATGAAGTTCAGTGGTATTTAACACCTGTCAAACTGAAAAATTGCCACTGTTGCTGCTGTTCTTAGTGCTAACAGTCCCTTTAGGGTGCCTGTAGCAGTGCTGGCTGTAATCCAAAGACATTCAGATTTTGACTAGAAGCCTCCATCAATCATTTTATAGTTGACAACAGGACTTTAGTATGTGCACACGCACAAAAGTAGTATCCTGTTGTAAAGTATTCTGATTTAAGGTTTGCTTGATTGATATTGATTGTATGCCCTCAAGCAAATTGTGTGTTAAAGGACTGACTCTATGGGAAATCATTTTGGTTAATCCACTTAAAAAATCTTTTTAGGATTTCTTTCTGATGTTTGTTATATTTAGAAATGGTTTTAGAAGTTGTGTATCAAAGATATTTAAGGGGCACATAGTAATTGACTTTGCTCATGGGAAGGAGAAGATGGAGCAGAGCCATTCGCTGTTCTGTTTCACACAGTCCCTCGTTATCACCACTGCAGCTGGCTTCGTGATTGTACAGGTCAAATTTGCATTTTGAAAGTTTTCATTTTGAATGAAGACTTGCTTCTTCAGTCAAATAGTATTTCTTTTTGTTAAAATGGATTAAATGCACTTTTATTCTTCACCTTTGATTGTTCACTTTGGCAGGGGAGAATCAGAAGAGTGAAAGTGAGAACTCGTGGCTTGATAAAGTCATTTCAACAGATGAAGCAAAAGCCGTGCACACAACGAGAGCAAAACAAGGAACTGATTCCCCACTTCCCACGGTTGGGCTGGTGCTGATCCATCCCCAGGAGAGCAGCTCCCCACCATGTGGGATGGTGACTTGGGAAGACAAACTCCATCACCTGAATGTCCTTTTTCCTACTTCTCCTGCCCCTGGCTCTGTGTGAGCTCTGCTCAGCACTGACCAAAACTGCCCCGTGTTCCCAGCACTGCTTCCAGCACAAACCCAAAGCACAGTTCAGACTGGTGTGAAGAAAATGAACTACACCCCAGACCAAACCAGCACAGTATGAGATTTGTTCACCAAAGTGCTCCACTCCAGCAGCTGGAGACAAGGTTTTGAAAGAGATTATCACTTGTCAACTGGCAGGTTTATTTTGTGGCAAACGCTTTAAAAGTATGCTGAGAATTGGAGGGAGTTCAGGGTGAATTATTTGTTGTCAAGAAAACAAGCATCATGATAGCAGCATGACTGAGCTCCTTAAGTTATCTGGAAAAGGTTATGGCTTAGAAATGTCAGGAATAGAGGTACTTAACAAAATCTTTATTCTAGTACCCAGAAATAAGAGAAGAGCCAATGGAGTGAAGTCAGATAAGTTCAATCCAGAAAACAAATGAACACTTGTTTAACTACTGAGAGGACTTAGTTAAGAGGTGCAGTACATTAATCACTTCTTGCAGTCTTTATGTCCATTATCCATGCCTTTTGAAAAGATGTGAAATAACTGAGATGCAAACTAAAGGGGAGGAATTATGGATCTTTTTATGGCTCGTGCTATTGAACGTATGTGAATGAGAATTCACTTCTGTTCCCCCTCCAGACTTATAAATGGCAGTACATTTGGTTGGTTGTTGAAGGGTAAAGGCAGAATTATGTGTTTTGAATTACCATCCTGCATTAATAAATGGGTCAATTTGTTCACTTTTGTATTTACCACTCTACCACTATCTAATCTTGTAGATTTTAGGGTTGGGTCAGACTATAAAATGAGACTATAGGTTATATTTCCAGTATTCTAGCGCTTCTCTCCCCTTGACATAAGAACAACATCTATCATGTTGTTGTGTAATTAAAATAGTAGATTTATGCATTCATTTTCTAAAAAACAAACAATTAGTCTTGGTAGCTAAGAGAGTGAAAAATTATGCCAATTCTGTTCTCAGCCACCTGACTTGTTTTAGTAGTTCCACGATTATAGCATTGTCATTTGGGCCTTGCTTCTCTCTGTCCTGTGTATCTCTCTGGCTTGCTTAAGGGGTGAAGAGGTTTTCCTTTTCCCTCCTCACCTGAAAGTGCTCATATTTCTTGTGCTTACAATATTACATATGTATTCAGAGTGGAAGAGGGAAGACTTTGCTATCCCTCCTCAAGGTTGCCCCAGCCTGCACCATGGTTTTAACAGCTCCCTTGTTCAGTTGCATTTGTGTCTGTCAGTTCCAGGCTTGAATGATTTTAATTTGTCTCTCCATGTGTGCAGTTTTTCTGTCTTTGCATGGATGCTAAACTTCTGAGGAAAAAAGTAATGCCTCCCCTCATCTTTCCAAAGCTCAGACTGTTGCTGTTTCTATGAAACTGAATTAGTTTTGGCCGTGCCCAAGATGTATTCAGTTTGGATAAAAGATTCCAGTCTTGTCTTGTCTCTGATAAATGTAGCTGAAAGGTCTTGGGAGCCAAGGATGTATGATGCTTTATGCTCAACCAAGAAGTCCCCAGGTAATTTAACAACAAACAAACAATACAAAATTGAGTGTTACAGTGGGAAGGAAATGAGATCTTCAGCTAGAAATTAAATTGCAGAGACAACTAAGTAATGTTAAAGGGGTATGACTTTAAAAGCTGTAGAGAATTTTGAGTGCATTCCACTGGGACTTGGAAACACAACTGATTTTGTGCATGAACATTTACTATGGTACCATTTGCTATGGTGTCTCCTATATGAAATTTGGTGTGTTGGGTGGTTTATCGCTGTGTTAAGTAGTGGCTAAGATTAGAACTCTATCCTATAGACTGGAAACCAATTTATATTTTTCCTCCTAATGAAACAGAATGATATGTTTGACATGTTTGTGCTAATGACGGATAAAACCAGAATTTGGGGGTTGCAAATGGGGTCAGAGTCTAAGGAGAATGGTTCTTGATGAAGCAGTGACAACGGATTTTATGGCAATGGCAGCATTCTCTTAGGCAGCAGTGTCTGAAGGGAAAAAACAGAACAGTTTTATACAGCAGGAGTGAGGTGAGCCTTTTCAGTTTCCTGTTAAGTGTTGCCTATTTGGTTGTTTTAAATCATACATTGTGCAGCTGACTGATCCTGCCCACACGGGATGACTTGTGCTCATCCTTAATGTATCCTGTCTGAGAGCAGCACACCTATTTCTGAACACTACTGGGAGTTCAAATCCTGCCCTACAGTGCAGTAATGGTTCCTTGCCCTCTCTCCCCCTCAGGAAATTCCTTTCTCTTCTCTTTCCTTATCCAAGTTACACCTCATAGTGGGACAACCAAAACAGACCCCTGCAGAAAATTATTTAATGCATTTCTCTAGTTGCAGAGAATCACTGGTAACTGTTCTGAAGAAACCCCCACTGATTCCAGAGAACCTTAACGATGTTTTTCCGTTTCATTAATGTAAAAGTCATGGGACACTGTTAGAATCTAGTCATGTTATGAGATACTTGCTACTAATCCTATGACTACAAATCCAGACTATTTTGGTAAGAATTGATCTGGACAAACCTGTGGTGGCTATTACCCATTCCTGGACTTATTTCTAGATGCATAAAATAGTCTCTTTCATTATTTGCTGTAGTTGTTTTTCCTCAGGAATCTAAGTGTAGCTGACTGAACTAATTGCTTTGTTTCTGTCTTTGTGAGAGGACTGGTCAAATTTGCTTCCCTTCAGTCTCCTGCTGTCATGCAGGAGATCTCTGTCCTCTCAGCAAGTTCTATTGAAATGAAAATCTCGGTATCAACAAGCAGATGAAACACTCTTCACCATAACCATGTAACTACTGCTCAGATAAACAATGCAAATTAACTAAGACGCAGGTAATCTAATCAATTACCTGACAGAAATAGCTACAAGCGATCCGCCCCAAGCGCATGAACTGTTTGACAACACTGACACCAAGTGACAGAATTCAGGAAAACACAAACCACAATCCTCGCATAGAACTGTTACAGCTTTCACCCTTATGCTCTGGAAGAGGCAAAATCTCATTTTACCATCAAGAGAGAAAACTAGTGAATACGCATAATGAGAGCTGATATTTTCACATAAACTATATATAACTAACAGGATATCCAACATTAAACACATGTTAACAATTCACTTTAACCTTGATCTTGCAATCACAAGACAAAGACCATGTGCACTTCAAAGTTTGATGTACATTCACCTCATAAATTCATTTCTAAAGAAGAAAATATTAGTCGTTTGCATGCACAGGAAGTATTGGATTCCATTAACTTATATGAATTTGGTTAATTTTTCAAGTAAAAGATTGCAAATAGTACTTCTATACACTTCTATTTAGAAAACTACATGTTAATGCAACTTTTAATGTCTGCTAAGTCTCACTTACTTGTTTTGCCTGTGCTCCTCTCTGCTGAGAAACCAAAACCCAGGCAGTCCAGCATCATATACATTAAGTAGCCTTAGCCCTCTCCTGCTAACTTACCTGACACTGCACAAAGCACAAAACCAACTGACAGAAGAGTCACTCCATCAAGCACAGTTTTACCACCCACCCTGTTTATGCCCAGCATTCTTACAAGCTTCTATGGTCTTACCTGCTGACGTTTGTATGCCAAGTAATCAAGATTTTCCAGATCTTTTTGAAACTTTTGGTAGGTTTTTTGTAGCTCAGATTTACTGGATACATTTCTTAAAGATTCAAATGTTCTTTGAAACTGTGAGGGAAAACAAAAAAAAAACAAAAGAAAACCAACAAAAAATTATCATTCATACAGTTGCTGTGTTTCACTCTGTATTACAATTATCTTCTACTGAATGCTAAGGCAATTGAGCTCTGCCACCTCTAACCTCCCACACAGCCCTACAGTTTTGTTTTGAAACCAATCACAGAATTCAAAGCATTGCTCATATGCCCTCCTCAACTAAATGAAATTATCTAACTCCATTGGTTAGACAAAACACAAGCAGTCAACCTCCAAAGGTGAGTTCTTTTTTCTGTGCCAAGTTCCAGGAAGTAATATATTCACATAGATTTAAACACTTTCTTTTCAGCTAAGAAGAGTATATGCAACTTTATGCAGGCCATAAACTCATTCTATCAAGCGTAACAGTAGAACTTAGAAATAAATCACAGGGTGCTTCTTATCAAGTTAATTTACTTAAGAGTAATTTAAGACCAGATAAACACCTTAGGCAAAGTGCTCACATTCTGCACGAAAACTGTGACAACTCCAATTATACTTCATTACAGACCTTATGTTTAAATTTAAAACTTCTTTCATGCACACACTGTTATTAAAAATAAGACTGGTATTTTTCAGAGATGAACAACACCAGCCCAACTGTAGAACTGTAACAGAAAGATTAAGATTTGTGTCAGAGGAGAACTGGAGGTCCAGTTTTCCTAATACCTTGAGGAAACAATGAGACCTCTCCTCTGACTTGCTGTTCTCCCAGCTGGAAATACTCTTCTTCCCCTCACATGAGCATGTGACAGCTGCAAAGCTGCAGGTAGCTCAGTAATACTTTGTTATCACTGTGATTACCATCAGAAACAAGTCTATAAACATGTATTTACACTGATATAATCAGGAAGAACTACACACTTGTAAATCCTTCCAAAATCCTGACTTAGCCTACTGCAGCTCCAGGGCCTGTGGGTGAAGCTCACCTGTGGTACCAGTGCCCAGGGTATGAGGCAATGGACTGCTTTCCAGTCAGGTCTGGAAAACCAAACACTTCTGTAGTAACTACAGCCCACATTTCTCTATACCTTTGCTTCAACTACAGCCACTGAATTAGAATGATGAACTACAGGAGTAGAAGGGGGGGAAAAAAAGAAAAAAAACACACCACCAAAGCCAAACCTCCACTCGTCTTCTGTCCCTCTTTAAGAAGGTGGCGACTTGTTAACTGACAGCCAATGCTGATCATGGATGTGGAGTGTTCCAGAGCCCCTCATTCCTGAGCATTTGACTGAGCTCAAGCCCAAGCTGTACCTGATACTGAACAGCCCCCAGCTACTTCTCCTTGGGGATAATAAGCAGCTGCAGTGGATTTCCACTGGTAATTTACAACTTGCCTGGAACTTCAGGCGAGTTAGCACCTCGTTTGCTGCTCGGCAGCATTTATTTCAGTTCTCACTGCTCTCATAACCAAAAGGCAAGTTAAGGCAGTGTTTTTATCTATTTGCAATTTATCTTACTCTATCTTATTCAGCACTACTAGAGGTTAACTGGAGACTTTCTAGCTGCATTTGAAGGGCTTGCTACCAAAAAATAAAATGAAACTTTCTCACCCAAAGTATATGCTCCTGAATTCTGTACTGACATGGCTGACAGAACACACATGCTAAGACAAAACTGTAATACTCTCTATTCTTTTCTGTTTGACTTCATTATCTTCCAACTTTTGCATGATTTGTTGTTTTCAGATCTTATCTCTGCTCCAGAGCTGATCTGAAAGCCTTGAATTTGCAATGTTTGCTTTTATCAATTCCGACTCCTGGCCAACCCCTCAGCTGGAAGTAACCTAATTACAACATTTGCAAATAAGACCCGAGTTCAGTTTAAGGTGACCAAAAGCACTCCATAGTCCTTGTTTTCTTTCAAGTGTGTAAGAAACTGCCCGTAATGTCTCTGGCAAGCTCATCATGCACCTTCTGCTTCAAACCATGGCATATTTCTCCAGAACTCAGCCTGAAGCTGTTGCACCCTGTTGTGGGATTGAATAATACAGGGATAAGGTCTCTACTGATTCCCAAACTCAACAAATAAACATAAGGTACAGTCTTTTCTTGAGATGTCATTTTTCTTTTTAGATAATCATCAACGTTAGACTACAACACAGTTGAAGAATCGTCATCATCCTTTTATGGATGTACTTAATTCCACAGCTTCCATTCTTCATTAGCAGGAGCTCTGCTAGCAAGATCACTCACTTCCTTATGTCCTGCAGCAGGCAAAACATTAATAATGCATTTGGCTCTCTGGAAAGAGATATAAGAAGCAGCATAAGAGCATGAGCAAATACAAACCAAATGTATAAGGGCAACATGCTTCAATAAAATTGATGGGTAACTGCCAGAACATCCCCATCTGTCTCTGGATGCAAGGGAGAAACATGTTTTAAAAATTTAACTCAAAAGTAAATAAAAAATCAACCAAGCAATTTTAAGAAAACACAGATCTGCTCTTTCCACTGCATCAGCAGGAAATCAGAAAACTGTGGCATGGACATACAAAGGTTATCAGCACATATATTAAACTTAAAATTACAGCTGGATCTTTCTGCATCATACTTCTATCAGTGTGAACCAGCATTTTGGGGTGACTGGTAAAAAAATCTTCTCTCATCTCTCCTGTCCAGAGGTGAAAAAAAAATTAGAATTCCTGACCATTTTTTCTCTTACCAATAACCAAATATAAACAACTGTAAGATATTCACAGAAGCTCTTTTTTTTCCTGTCATGTTTTCAAAGTGCTTTGAGTAGTTTCTGGAAGCTGAGAAGTAGCATTCCTTTCCTACTTTTGCTCTCGGTGGCATTACAGGTAGCTACCTGGACTGATTTTCCCTCCTTCTGACTGATTATCAGAGCTGCTTCCGCTTACTACAGATAACTTCATAGCACAGACAGTGCATAGGCAACTTCACACCTTAAAGAGAAGAGTATGACTTTGCATTCACTAATACCACAGCATTCCTTTCACAGGAAACCCCAGACCCACTAAACGCAGACCCAGAGCCTGGCCTCCTGGCCCTAAAACACAGGGCGGGTAACAGCAGCCCTCATATCCTGAGCAGGCACCACCAAACCACACCTGAATGAAGGCTCCGTGCCCACCCGACTGGAAACCAACACACAGTGAATGCTTCAGCTAAGTGAAGCAACTCTCACAAAGCAACAAATACCATCAGACCTGTGAAAGTGATGACCATCACAAATGTGGCCAGGCCAGATGCTACAACACGGCCTCCTTGGAAGTATGATGTTCCTGATTAGTGCAAGGTACAGTCCTGCAGTCCCCTCTCAGTTACTGACCACGGTTTATCTAACTAGTAAGTATGACTGTAAGCATCAGGACTCAAAGTCCTATGGTCTCACATCTTAAACACTGCAATGTCAAAGATGAAAGGTGAGCTCTGACTGAAGTTTCTCCTGCAGTAAAGCAGATTAACAGCTGAGAATCCTCTGCTGTCTTTATGAGCTCCTGATGTAGTATTTTTGAGGGTTTTCTCCACTAGCCTTCTACCTGTGTTCAGGAGTCTTGGAACTTCTGCTCTGCTGTCATATTTAACAAAAATGAGGCAACGAGATCAAAGAAAAGAGGCTGAGACAGAGTGGCTGCACACTTCAAAAGGAAATCATATTAAACTAACTAATCATACTAAAATTTTGATACTGCTTAAGCCAAAATTTACTACGTTTCATCTCCAACATAAGCCATGAAAATTAATGACTTATCAGCTAAACAGGAGGCCAGGACACAAAATTATGAGATTATAAACGTGCAGTGCAAAGTCTTTAATTGCTTATAATTCAAAAAGATGGGAAGCAACATCATTACATACAGAGCACAAAGCCGTATTCCTGGTGACCACCTGACAATCTCCATATGAACAGGAAGAGGGCTAGGGGTAGCAGATCTTGCTTCTCCAGTTTGTACACGATGCTACTGCACGGGCCACACACCTTTAATGTCCCTTGCCTGGGAGTCCAGCTATATAAAGATGATGTGATCAAAGGCTCTGCTGCACTTCCTTTACGTAGCTTCCTTCAACGCAACTGGTTCAGATCTAGGGCCAGTGCTGCAAAAAGGCACTCTGCTATTCACAAATTAGGAGAAATGGCTCTTCTTCACTTGTCTAGAGCTGCACAAGTCAAAGGGCAATTGTATTTCAGAGTATTAATATTAATCATCTTCCACTGCATAGGGCAGTACAGTAGCACTGAAATATTTTTTCCCATTGATAAAATATTTCTTTTTATTTTCATACAGATGAATATGAGTTGAATTAAGGACAAGAAGCAAATTTAACTTTCATTTTGACATAAGGAAGCTGTCCATTGAAAAAATATATCTTCCTGTTTTGATAAGGTACTGGTTCTTTAAAAGCCTAAATTATACTAAATATACTATTTGAATCACCCAGCGATATGGTTGGAAAAAAAAACATTCACAACCTCTCTTAAATTCCGATTACTGAACACACACACTTAGGAGAAAAAAAAAGCTGCTCTTCTCATATTTTACTGTAATGGAATGGGCAACGTGCCTCCTTTGGAGAGGTTTATTGAGAGCAGCTCACAGCTTTTTCCATTCAGAAAATATCATAGCACAGACATTTTAAGAAGGTCTGAAGACATACACTCTGATGATACAGCAGATACTGTTTGTTTTGCATGCATTTCCTCATTTCTGCCTCTGAGAGCACAAATGAGTTATAAAATAAATTTCTCAAGATCAGAATGATCTCTGCATGCTTGCATTGTCGATCAGACAAGTCATTCTACATTACACCATCTTTGTTACTATACTACCAATAAATAATATGCAGGAGATTATAATTTCCCAAGATTATTTTCCCAGCCTAGAACTGCCTTCCCATATTAGCACTCTAGGGAAGGAAATTTCAAAACATCACTTCCATCTTATTCCTTTGTAAGCACAGCACTTGAGTGGTAAGTGCTGCTGTAGAGGCCGAACACAGTAACTCGAAGGGAAGCCTTTAGCAATGTTCTTTCCCTGACAGGTTCAAAGAGAGTTGACTGCAATGGAGCCCTGGACACTGGCTGGAGCATGCAAACATCTGCACACTCCAAACAATTATTTCAAATAGGCCTCTGCTTTTCTAATATCGCACCTTCCAAACTTCATCACCAGACACAACACGGATTTCTCACACTCAGTTGTACTTCTGATGACTTCAAGCATTGTATTAACCTCTGCTACAAGCCACCTTTATATTACAGATCTCCCCAAGCTTTATGTTTGCAACTTAGCATTCCAGTTGGAATTCATCATCCCACAGCTTGACAATTATTTATTTCTACAAGTTACAAAGGAGCAGTGAAGAGGCTCCTATAGCAAGCACAGAAGTGGATCCAGATTCCTGCTGCATTCATAAGGATGCTCACTTTAAAAAAGCCAGCTCTTAAAAGCAATTCTTTGGAAGCTGCTTTTCCTCTGTTATTAACTGCACATCACCGAGTGCTATGGAATTTGCAGTGTGATGACAAACACAGTAGCCCTGATTCCAAACAACTGCGTCCCACGTACCACAGACAAACCTCTGATTGGTAGCAGGAATCTCTGTTTGATGAGAAAATAAACAGGAGTATGAACCAAAGGAGAAGCTAAATCTTCTCTCAAAGATTCCTATCACCTTCGCGATATTCCTTATGCTCCAGAAGTTCTCCTGCCATGGGACTGACTCACACCCAAGCAAGGAAGGTGGCAAGAAGTTAGAATTTAATCTGCGGAGTGCTGTAAAAAAACAAGGTCTCTCTAGACACATTAGGAACAAATGGAGGGCTAAGGACAACCTCTATCCTTTATTGGATGCAGGGGGAAACACAGTGACAAACAGAGGAAAAGTCTGAGGTACTTCTCTGTCTCAGTCTTTAGTAGAGGACCAGTTGTTTTCCAGGCACCCAACCCCCTGAAGCTGAGAACAGGGATGGGGAGCAGAATGAATCCCCCTCAGTCCAGAACAAAATGTTTAGTGACCAGATACATCATCTAAGACTCACACAGGTCCATGTGCCAAGGTGATCTCCTGGAGGGCAGAAGGCTCCACACAGGGATCTGGATCAATAAAGCACAGTTCTGGAAGTTGAACCAACCCCCTAAACCTGAAGCACAGGGCAGCCCAAGACAACTTTACTCTTTCATTCCATGTAACCCTACCAAGTTCCTGCTCTGAAGATCTTTAATGCTGATGAACACTCTGCAGGAAAGGGAGGAACAGACAGCACTGTGCTCGAAGGGCCCAGCTTCACAAGTTGCTTCTTATCTCTAGTCATTCTCTTTTTTTTTTTTTTTTCCCTGGCAGGAGTTTCAAATAACTCTAAGCAAGCATTTTGTAAAGATCATGCTGCCTGAGGCATTCATGAATGTTGGGAGTTAGGTTATGTTCTTTTTTACTCTAAAGAATTTTTTTCCCATAAGTTACCAAAGAGGTTAAATGTCATACTTAAGACTATTTAACAAAACAAAGGGATGGTCGAAGCTCGGAGGGGGGGTGAGGTTTTGGGGAAGAAAAAAGGACAGAGCTTCAGGTAGTCTCTCTCTCCGGTTTTCAGCGTTCAGGGAGAGGGCACGCTGGGTTTGTGCTCCTGCTGGAGGATTTCACTGCAGTCCAGTCTTGGGAAATCTGCCATCATCTGCTCACCCTGGAATTCTGAGCTCCTCTGCTGCCCTGCAAGAGCTGGGCCAGCCCTGCCCCACTGTCATGGTTCCATCAGCACTGCTCGTCCACTCCAGAGTGACCCTGCACCCCTCTGCCTGCCGGGACACCCTGCCCCATCCTGCCGGGACATTCTGCCACTCTACAGCTACCAACCCAAGACTCTTTTTCCACTGTTCCCAGCTTGGTGCTCTAAAGGTCCTACAAAGGCACCGAGACCAAACTGCCCTGGGTTTTTGTGAAGCAAAGTCCTCGAAGTTCTTGGTACTGTTTTGTTGTTAATGCTGTAGTTTTTGTTGTTGTTGTTGTTGTTTGTTTTATACATACCAGTAAAGAACTGCTATTTCTATTTCCAAAATCTTTTGCCTAAAAGCTTTTAACTGAAAAAATTATAATTGGAAAAAGGGTGGTGGTTTACATTCTCCATTCTGTTATGAGGGAGGCTAAGAATTAATTCATGCTTGTAATAATATTTTATATAAAGTGCTGAAAGTTAAATATAGTAAATATACGAAGCACCCCTTTTGTAAAATTCAGACTGCAAAACCTAAAACTCAAGGAGAGACTTCATTTGCATTTGAAGGCACAGAGCAAAGTGCCTTCAAGGCACAGAAGATCAGATCCAAGGGAGGAGACTTCATTTGCACTTGAAGGCGCAGGGCGAAGTAACATTTTTTTGGAGTGAGACAAGGAGCCATCATCTCTGTCTGACCAAACACCTGCCACCTGGACTCCATCACCGGGCCAGAGAAAAAAAACAAGACAAAAGAACTTCAGTAAACCCGGGAATAACTATGCAATGCAAAAGATAACACTGTATCGGACAGGCTGAAGAGATTTACATCCCGAGTCTAGCCTGAGGGCACAAAAACTGTATAAAAATCTAAGCTCCAGCAGCAATTTCTTGTGAACAAGGGGAGGACTGTCCGCTGGTCTGACCTCGTTCACCAGGTGCCAACTCCCTGGCTTGGTATCTTCAATCTATTTTGGTGGTGGACTTTTTATTTCTTTGTAACCGAATTTACTTTAATAAATTTCTTCATATAAAACAATTCGGCTATTTTGCTTATAACAATTCCAAGGGAAGCTCCGGCTTTCCCTGGCAGATACCTGTCTTCCCAAACCAAGACAACGAAAAATATGAAGACTTACACAGTAAATCTACAAGCATGACATGAAGGGAGAAAAGGAAGATAAAACATATTGACTCAGCATGATCTGAAACCATCTAGAGAAAGACAGACTGCCAATGCTCATTGAATGAAATTCTCCAAACTTGTTACTTTCCCGCTGTTCTCTTCTGATCAATAAATTTAAGCAATTCCATTAGTCTGTTAATTCACTTAATTAAACAGTATCGAGCATTACTAACCATAATGGATGAGCTGGTAACACAGCTCTGAATCAGAGTGTGCAATACACAAGACAGCCCTTTGACCACATTTTTTCAGAACTCAGTTGTTTCTTTAGAGACTTCAAACTCTTTAAGCATGGAAACTCAGACAGAGATAGCTATTTATTTAAACTCTTCCCTGTTTAAAAAAAATGTTGTTTAAAGAAGGAAAACCTTTCTTTTTGGTGTGTACTTTATTTTTTCAGTGAACTCTAAAAGGATCTTCCTGTTTGCACTGCGTCCTGACAGTCTTACAGGACTGTGAATTCAACAACTGGCCAGAAGTGCTCTATGCCAGAATGTGATCAGTCACTTTTGTACTGGCATCTAGTATGCATTATTAAGACACACATTTATTCCAGTCTTTGCTTGGTGAACATCTGATAGAATTCATTAAAACAGCCTAAATTCTCTCTGCTTTATTAGCAAAACTTCTAAAAAAGCTGATTTCCTGTTCACAAAGCTAGGTTTTTGAACATTTACTTTGAAAGGATTTGATAATCCTGGCAGGAATTTCAAACTCACCTGTTATTTCTACTTTTCAAAAGTCACATTTCAGTACTTTCGTGACAAAACATAATCAATATTTTCAGTATTGCACACTGTTTAATATGAAGACTTCATTACACAGAATTCAGAAACACTCCTAAGCCTAAGCAAAATGTACAGAAAACAATATTGTTAGAGACTACATAAGCTGGAAGGAGATAGCTGAGTTTCATCCTTTTTTCCTATACATACATGAGCAGGCAGATGTGACAGGTAACAATAGATGAGACTTTCTATGACAGCCAGTCACACTGTCTCTGTTTTCGTTCCATTTTTATTCCCAGGCTACTGAGGAAATTAAAGATTGATGACCCAGAGCGTATTCTGTCAGTAGAAAAAGGCATAGTTTTAAACGTCAGTGTTGGAATTAACTAATTTTAGTGAGTGACCAAGACTAAAAACTTTCAGCACTCTTTGATAAATGGGTTTGAAAAATATTAGGTATTTAAATAGGTAATTCCCCATTAAATACTTCTATATTGAGCAAGATCTCACTAATACTGTACAGAGCTCTTTGATGATGCTGAAGCAATTTCTTTCATTTTATACATGCAAATAAAGAAAAGTCCTTGATTAGAATCTTTATGTCTTTTATTCTACAATTACTTTTTTAATTTTTCAAATTAATTTTGGCTTAGTCCTTTCTAATGTCTTCATTCTACCCCATGAAAATTATAGCACTCAGAGACATGGAAGTAAAGAGCAATGAAATTTCCCATCTCTTAAATGATAACAAGCTGTAACACCCGTGTCTGAAGAAAAGGATAATACGGTAGAAGTATTAAGGTTTTAGGACAAGTGCGAAGAAAAATAGATAATGACTTTTAAGGAGCTGATTTTCAAGGCATATGAACTTGCAAAACCCAGGAATATTAGAGCTGATACAGCAAACACAAGGTCTACTTTGACACTGTGTGAATACAATGTCCTTTTGTGGGAGCAAATCCATATTGAAGAAATACTGAATTCCTAAGGGAGTGTTTAAGCATAATGATTTCAGTTAAACACTTAGAATAGAGGCAAGCTGAAATTCATTAAAATATTTAATTGCATTTAAATCTGGCTCAGTTAGCTGTGACCAAAGGTTGCTACAAACTGAGGGATGTTCAAAGCATATGTTGAAATCACATTAAGTCGATTTCCTAATTAGGTGTCAACATAAAAAGACACCATTACAGCTAATATCACTGCTGGTAAATTCAACAGCCAGAGTAGAGACTAAATAAATATGCAAAATATAACACTCTCCTCTGAGAACTAGGCTGAGTCTTTTTGCACAGGCATTACTGAGAGTGTTATACCACACTAATTTATCCTGAGAGTTCATTTACAAATGCAGTTCTACCCCCTATTAAGAGGAAGCATGGAAGACAATAACAATTTATTGGCAGTGCTGGAGTTTTTCCTGAGTGACACTGCATTCTTTCATCATTTTCAGATATTTTTTGTTTTTATTTTCAGAAGGAAAATATGAAGTGAATTAGACAGCTGTTTAGAAATACAGAAACTCTAGCAAGGAAAATCACCTGATTTTAGTTCTCTCATGTAAAATATACTCAATACATCTCAGAAGACAGCGTCTAGGGTTATGTAAATAAATATTTAAAATGCAATAGATTATAAATATAAAAATGTTATAAATATCGTAATTTTAGAAAATTCTCCACAAACAGTACAAAAGACATAGGCCATTCCTCTTACGGCTGACAAATTTAAATATATAGAACAACATGGAAGCTTCTGCAAGTCAGCCTTAATTTAGCCTGTGGTGCACCTCTAGCAGTTGTCAGTGGCAGATCTTTCAAGCCCAGTACTGAAACCCACTCAAAATTTTTTTTTATTATGAAATACTTTTCCTACTCTGAATTGGAGCCAAATTTTCATTCTCTCATCCTCACCAAATTGAACTTGCTTCAACATGGTCCTGTAAGTCACTGCGCTCTCTTGTGGCATGAGGCTTTAGAAGAAGTGGCATTGATTATTCACCTCCACCCTGAAATATTAAGAAGTCAACAGAAATTTGGGGTTTTATTAGTCTCTTTTAAATTACTGAAAGTATTAGTGGAAAAAAAAGGAACCAAAAATGGAGCAAGTACGCTGAGCTTCAAGTAGATGAGTTTTTCTGGTCCATTCACAAATCTCATCTAGAAGGCACACTTGCCCCAGCTGCCCAGGCGCTGCAAGGCTCAAGCACAGAAAGCTCCCCGTGGCAGAGGAGCCCCGAGCACACAGGCGTGGCTGACAGCAGCCAGGAGAGCAGGGCCTTACTCACCACGGTCAGGTGCTGCAGCAGACAGGCCACGTCCACCACGTCGGCCAGAACGAGGAGCCTGGTGACCGCGGCCAGCAGCGAGCGCGCGGCCGGGACCACAGCCTGCCTCCTGGGCAGGGAGCAGGGATCGCTGGTGAACGCCGCCGCTGACGCCTGCAACGCCTCGCCTGCAAAGAGAGGACAGACTGCCTTGGGCTGGGTCACAGCACCCAGAGGAAAGCAAGTCACTGAGGCTCCGTCAGTTATTGGCCAAGCCACAAGTATTGCCAGTAGATCTGGTATCTCTTCGTTGCCCCAACGCCTTGAAATGAAGGTCAGTTATTACAGATCGTGCAGGTTACTGTTCCACATCTTCCGTGATGTACAGCATCATTTAGTTCTGAAATTATTTCCTTGGCCTTTACACTATTATTCTTAATTGTACACAACAAAGCCAGGGCTTTGTTAAACTTTTCTAGTCACTACTTGTTACATTACTATGTACTTTGGTGTCCTTGTTATTAAATAATTCCTGGTCACAGAAGGGAATCAAATATTGCTCTTCTCATTACAAATATAAGTTAATGGAATGAAAACCTCATATACTCAAACACCTGACTACATAAAGTGAAATCTGTGCCAGGGAGTTAGTGAATGCAGTAGACAACAATACACTGCTCTCCAATGTGAAGTCTGGTAAATGAAATTCAGCAACACGGACAACAGTGACAAATGCCACAAATACCTGATGGGAGGTGAAAAGGAGATAGAGCCAGACTGTTCTCAGCGGATCCCAGCAACAGGGGGAGAAGCAACGGGCACAAACCGACACACAGGAGATTCCATGAATGCATCAGATGTTTTTTCACTGTGAGAATGATTCAGCAGTGGCACAGGCCAGCCAGGAAGGCTGTGGAGTCTCCATCCTGGGAGATGTCAAAAACCTGACTGAACATGGTCCTGAGTAGACTGCTGGCCTTGCCTGACTTGGGGCAATTGGACCAGACAACCCTCAGAGGTCCCTTCCACCCCTCAGCATTCTGCAGAGCTGTGAGCAAACACAAGTCAGAAGGCTCTGAATATGACCCAGCCCTTAGAAATGAGCGTGACATAAGCTGGGATGGCCAGATGAACACATAAAATCATAACCCTAAAATAGAGCCATGAGATGCAGGCTAGACACATAGGAGCTGCAAGTACAAACAGCAGAAAATGACAGCCCCAACAACAACATGATGTCAAAACTTTTTTAAATTGCAGTAGACAGCATGACATTCTGATGCAATTTAATCTATTTTTATTTTAATTCCCATCAAGTGGATATTCTTTCATAATTACATTTGTCACAAACAATGAAACACAAAAAATGCCCTTTTAGTGGCACAAATAGGAATTCAGACAGACAGCAGCATTCGTAGTATTTCAATTACTTTAGACAATCAAACAAAAAGTGATTCAAAGAACCAAAGCCAGGATCTATCATAACTACGCAATTACTGTCAGGCAGATATTTCCAAGATTCTGTTCAACACACCCAGATGGATGACTCCTAAAGTAAATGTTGTTCTACCATCAGCTGATCAGCTACTGACAGCTACTGCTGTGTCAAATGACTGTTATTTACACGTGCCTACAAAAATCTGCTCAGGTGCAGGGAAATGTAAAAACACTGTTCAGCCACGTGGAATTTTTTAGAAAGTTAGAGGATTCACACACTTTATCCAGCACCAAAAATATCCAAAGCCTTACATGAAAATTCCTTTACAAACAATTGAACTGTGAGCCTGTTGGCAATTAGCGGACAGCTCGTGCCAGGCTGTGTCTGTACAGAGGCTGCAACAAGGCCACCCACCGCAGGCAGTGAGCATCCCTCAGAGACAGTGCTCAGCATAACACTGACAACAGCCAAGTGCTCTTCACTGCTTTAGGAAAGATCAACAAAATCATGCTTTCTTCTTCTATTTCTCTGAACGCATTTTCTTTCTCCTTTTGAAATCCCATCCAAACATCACATTTTTCTCTCTTCTACTTGTATTTACAGCTGGCCTTCTCCTCTCATTTTTTTCATTTTAACTGCAGCAGTGTGAAATGCACATGGAATGCAGTGAATTTTATGCCATTCTTGTGTCCTCCCACAAGGATGTACTGTTGCCAAGAAAGTCCTGTCACCCGCTCCTGAACTGCACTATTAGAGGCTGATGGCTTTACAGTTCCAGAGAAACACAGCTGACAGTAGGAGCTCATTTACCAAGGGGGGAACAGACATACTAAAGTAAGTAGAAAGAATTTCCAACATTTCAGTCTCAAACTTGAAAGAACAGAAGTACAAACAAATGAGAGAAAACCCACAGCGGTTTACAATACAGAATCCTAGAATGCTTTGGGTTGGAAGGCACCTCAAAGATCATCCAGTTCTAATCCCTGTGCCATGGGCAGGGACACTTTCCACTAGCCCAGATTGCTCCAAGCCCCATCCAACCTGGCCTTGGACACTTCCAGGGATGGGGCATCCACAGCTTCTCCAGGCACCCTGTGCCAGTGTCTCAGTATTTTCATAGTAAATAGTTTTTTTTCCTAGTATCTAATCTAAAATCGCCTCTGTCAGTTTAAAGCCTTTCCCACTTGTAGAAAGCCCCTCTCCAGACCTCTTGTAGGACCCCCTTGGGTCCTGAGAGGCTCCAGTAATGTCTCCCCAGAGCCTTCTCCACAGGCTGAACCATCCCAGTTCTCTCAACCTGAATGAACAGGGGAGGTGCTCAATTCCACTGACCATCTTTGCTGTCTCCTCTGGACTGGTTCCAACAGGTCCATGTCCCTCTCACATTGAGGGCCTCAGAGCTGAATACAGGATCCCAGTGGAGTCTCACCAATAACAGAACACTTATTTACACTATAGCACATGCAGCCTCTAATTCCACAGGTATGAACTAACACATTAAGCAGACTAAGTACCTGAGCAGGTTGGGAGTCAAGGTCACATCACAGCGCAGAACAGCCTAGCCTATCTAAAAACACAAGATTAAACAATACAAGTCACCAGTACAATTGCCTGTTCTGTTCCTACAAATATCATCTCCATCTGCTACAACAAATAAAAGGATTCTGCTTCAGCCAGCCAGCTGAAGTGACACTATCAGTGTCAGGGCACAGCAGATCGATACCTCCTGCAGTTGCTAATATTCAACACTGTGATAACTCAGATTCTCACAATAGCTTTCTGGAGCTGTTACAGGACATTCTCTCCTGCCACACAGTCTTTTATTCACTCAGATACAACTGGATTCTGTTGCATTGCAACTATTTCACCACTGCATATCAGGAAGTTCCACTTCCATATCCAGTTCTTCCTAACGTGTAATCAGAGCCACCACACATCCTCATCGTGCCTCACACCCACCTCTTCATTCCCCCTATCCCACTCAGGGGCACCTGATCCAGGGATGCTGATGTCAAAAGCTGTTCTCCAGGGGATCTGTTCTTGGTTTGATGAAAGGACTGTACAGCACAGATTATTTTAAGCCGTTTAAGTTCTGCCTCTCAGAACGGAAGTCCCTTAAATGCAGAATGCACACATGTACCTCTTCATGTAGGATGAGAAAACGAAGTTTACTTTTAAGATGAGTGGAGGAACAAATAAGAACACAGTATAATACAAAAGATCCCTATAGCCTTCCTTTAGTAAATTCTCTTTTAAGTAAGCTTTCCATTTCTTGCTAGTGAATGATCGTGTTTTCGATGCCATCAAACTCTTGCCTCCCATTTAATGTCAAAAGACATTAAACGTGGCCATTCAAAATATTCAAAGTATTTGTTAGAATTTCCTTTTAAAGAGTAACTTAAGGCTCAAAATGTAACTCAAGCAAGCAACTCACTTTCAATTCCCTGCTCTGTGCGATGACAGGCTTATCTGAGAACACGCTTGAGCATGATAACAGCTAAACCCAAGAAACACTGACACTGCAATAGATAGAAACAAGGCAGACAACAACTGTTGTGTTTCTGACTATATACAGTCAGTCTGCAATGGCAGTAAATACCAAACATTTTAGTTATGCCCATGCAACTTTTTGAGAACTAAGCCATCACACCTTGACATAAATGCAAAAACTCATCATCCTAAGGACAGCACTAGACTTCAGATCTCTACAGCAATATTTCACCACATGAACAGCATCACTGCTTAGCCTTGAAATTGATTAAATCTCAGAAACAGGACATGAATTCGAGGCTGATATTAAGTGTCAGAAGCATTCAGGGTTGAACAATGCTCCTTACACCCCTTGCACAGGGGTCAGCTATTCCAACAGAACACTGAATTAGAGGACAATCTTTTGAAATGCTGCATGCACATGAAATCTCTCAGCAAGAGTTTCTCAGTACACTTACTTTGGGGGTTACTACACTATTTTAGAATAAAAATGTGGATATAAGTAGCCTCTAACAAAGCTTCACCAAATCAGATCAACAGGGAATCATGGCAGTTGTTCAGTTACTAGGCCAGTGGATTTCTGGATGATGCATACAGTCCACCACCCACACACCTTCCTGCAGACCCATTTAGCAGAGTTCCAGAAGATCTTATCAAGAGGTGGGTGCCCTTAAAAAGCAATTTTCTTGAGAGGAAACAAAGAAAAATGCAGAGAACCTCTATTAAAGTGATTGGCTCCAAGCCCATAAATCTTTGCAGTTGTCAAAGGAAGCAGACACTGGATTTATCCAGGTAACGTGTCCATCATCCATTATAGCAAGACCTTTTTAAGAGGTCACTAACAATTCAACTGAATTTGAGACTCCAAAATCTCATCTACTGACAGTGCCAAGAGCAAGCTGTAGTCAGTGAAGCCATATCCACGTCGTGATTTCGGAAGACCGTGAATCACACAAATTTATTAAATGCACCAAACATTACCTCCACTTTTCATTTTTATCCCATTCATTTGCTGCTTTATTCTCCAAAGCATTATTATGAATAGGATTACCAGAAGCAAACTGAAAAAAGTCTATCACTCCTTTAAAATGTGCCCCAAATTAATGAGCTCCAAAAGTAACGAAGGAGTGTTTTCACACTGGCAACTGACATTCAAAAGGAGTGAGTGTTTAATGCTCATGTTGCATCCCCAGCTGAACAAGCTCAGCATGTGACACAAGGTAAAACACAAGAGGAGGAGGTGAGATTTATTTATTCTTTCAGTGTGCAAATCTGAGTTTGGTGTGAGTGAAATTATCTAAAGCATTTCTTCAAAATTTCATTATCCAGGAGAGACAAACTGTAGCGATGTGCAAAACTTCCTAATTAATTTAAGAATGCATTAATAGAAGTACCTGGCAGTCACCACAGAAAATTCTGCCCACAGAAAATTCAAAACTGTATGCTATGACGGGCATGGCAGGTGACTGCAAGCAACCACGGCTGCTGACTCTCATCCCCCCAAAGAGCTGGAAGTAAAAAACATAAGACATTTAACAGCAACAGAATGTGGCCTGAACAACAAGCAATAAAGTCACATATGATACGGCATACCACAAATTAAAAATAGCACAGAGCTTCAAAGGTTAAAAATATCTGCAAAATTAAGAAACTGCTACCTTTTTCAACCATTTCTTAAAACGAACCTGTGCACTTTGGCAAATCCTTGAAGGGAGACGGGCTGCAACCACTCACTTCATCATTGCATAATGATAGGTGATAACATGGACTTCACTTCCCTTTAAAATGTATGAGGTCTACTTTATGTATTATTTATTTTTGTAGTTACCTCTGGTCTTGGCTGAGAATCAATAAGTAATATAAAAATATTTCACATTTTCACTTTCTCTATGTATAAAAATCAATATAAAACTATATATTTTATTCTTACCTTGTGTTATCGGTCTGTAATGGATGGGCTAACATTTCAAGAGTACTCCAAAATGAATGATTTTGCAAGAGCCTCAGCTGCTCAGTGTGACAGATAACACTGATACTTGCTGGTCATAACGCTTTTAATCACAAAGGACCTTAAGATATCTCAGACATATATGCATAGATCAAACTATAAACCACAGCCATCTCAGGGCTCAGAGGAAGCCAAAAGCAAGTAATCACTGCCCTGAACAACAGCAGAGTGCCAGAAACCACCCCAGCTGCAGGCTGACCAAATAAAATAAATTTAAAGATAAACCTGATTAAGTTCCATCTTTAGTAAGGGCAGGATGACATAATTAAAACATTCATGAACTTTAACTTGTGATTTCTGTAGGAAGACATTTAGGATGTTGGTCATGTGACTCATGGCCTTCATGCTCACCCAAATATTCCCAGTTTCCATGGGGAAAAGTAAAACTCAAGAAAACAAGAAAGAGCCTGAAAGAAAATGGCTACAACATTCTCGGCAGATCATGAAAGCTACCCAGTTCTGGAATCAGGTTCAAAATTGAGAGATTAAGTCAGGAGGACACAGAATATGACACAACTCACCCGACAGGAGCTGCTCTATCAATGGGGATGACTTATGGTAGGTTAAAGGATTCATCTTCCTCCTACTCTCAAAACATACCTCCATACTGGACTATTATACACTCCCAAATTAAATCCTTACTAATGCACAAAAGAGAGAAGATTTTATGTTTTAAATTTTTAACTAAAAGGCCTTAATCTGAGATTCAGGTAAACAGTTCTTTTCAAGAAGTTAAAATATATATTAACTTTTAGTCGTGCTTAACAGCCACTAAAATGATCAAGAGGCATCCTGTCCTCATGGAAAACAAACCAAAACAAACAAAAAACAAAACACTCCAAACAACAAAACTTCCACTGATATACGTATTTTTTCCCAGTGGAGCCAGCTTGCACAGTTTACCTCCTTATAGGTGGTATCCCAGAATACACAATTAGACAGCTCCAAGTTCAGACATTTGCACATCACAACACATTTCCCAGAGACATCCCAGCTTCACTTTGACACCAGGCCTGGTTAAACCAACTCCTCGTGGTGCCTGAACTGTTTGCTATGTACTTACTCTCTTTCCGCACATCAGCAAGAGCTGCGTGAAGTTCCTCTTTAAACACAGCCGCTTCCTTGGCAATTTTTTCTCCCTTGTCCAACAGATTCCAAGTGGCTTCTTCCACAGAAGCAAGCAAGACACGAGCTCTTTTGGAACGGCCCTTTTTCTTACTAGAAGGATTCTGTGGACAGTTCACTAATGTTGTAACCTACATTTAAAAGAAACAAGAGAGACAATCATGGTCAAAGTTCTGCAAGTGAATGTATACAGTTCTTAAATTTTAAAGAAAATACAATCAGGAATAAGCAAAGATATTCCCTCTGCTTTAGAGACAGACAGGCAAGCTCAGCTCAAACATAAGAATGGACAAAATTACTAAATTCAATCTGATGCAATTTTACTCAATATGCATCATCTTTGTGTTCTTCCTTCTGTAGGATCAAAGTCAACAGAAATGTCATTGTTCTATTAACCCTGATGCCAACTCCTGCCACTGCTTGTTTTAAAACCTGCTCATAAAATAAAAAAATACCTCAGGGCTATCTGAGGAGGTTTCAGCAAGGCAGGAATCATGGAACCATTAAGGTAGGAAAAAACCTCCAAATATCAAGTCCAGCTGTCAAGATAACATTGCCAAGTGCACTGCTAAACCATGTCCCTAAAAACACCACATCCATGTGTGTTTTGAATACTTCCAGTGAAGGTGACTCTACCATTTCTCTTGGCAGCCCATTTCAGTGCCTGACACTCCTTTCAGGGAAAATATTTTTTCTTAACATCCAATCCAAATTTTCCTTGGTGCAACCTGCATTTCATCTTCTTCCATTCCAGCACATGCTACTTGGAGAAGAGACCAACCCCACCTGGCCACAGCCTCCTGTCAGGGAGTCGTAGAGAGTGAGAAGGTACCCCTGAGCCCCCTTTTCTCCAGGCTGAGCCCCCTCAGCTGCTCCTCTTAAGACTTGTGCTCCAGCCCTTTCACCTTCTCTGGACAGGCTCCAGCACCTCAATGTCCTTCTTGTGATGAGGGGCCCAAAACGGAGCACAGGCCTCAAGGTGTGGCATCACCACTGCACAGTCAATGCTGTGCCTGCTGGCCACACCACTTCTGACACAAGCCAGGCTCCCACTGCCCTTCTCAACTACCTGGGCACACGCTGGCTCGTGTTCAGCTCCTGTCAGCCTGCACCCCCGGGTTCTTTCTCCCTAGAAGTGCTCGGTCTTCCCAGACTTCCAGCATGAGACTTGCAAGGTATCCCAGAACAAATACCCAAAATGAGTACCTTCCAAAATGCCTTCTCTTCTTACCAAAGGGGTATCCCAGTGACCAGAGCTCAGCACCTCCAAATTCTTAAAATTGTACATCAATTTGCCCAGAATTTAGATGTACTGCATTTTAGTCCAAATTGTACTTTTACCAATGCACTTCAACTTGCATAAAGAACTTATTTTTATGGACCATCCCACTCCACATTCCTCATCATCTGAGTACAGCCCCTACACTCCAACAGACTGTTTCTGAAAAACTATTCTCTAAGGCATTGCTTGACCTATAGCACGAAGGACAGACTCCCAAAACATTTTTCTTAAGTGTTATACAGTTATTTTAAAGCACACCTTATTTTCATGAAGTTCACTGAGGCTTTTTAATCTTCCTATCCTGTCCTCTCTGCAAGAACATGGGTAGTACTGTGCTACATGTGCCTTAGCTCACCTTCAGATCTTGCCCATGAATTCATGCACTTGAGTGCTTTTCATGAATCATTACTTCTAAACACAACTGCTGACTATCCTCCAGGTAACATTTTTATAAACACATCTATAAACATAAAAGCCCTGACCCCTATACCATTCGTGTGCAATCTGTGGGGGGAAAAGGACCATCCACCTGACAACTGCTTTGACATGTCACGAGGGAGAGAGAGCAACATAAATAACTCTGGCTCAGATTGTTAAATAAGGCTTGGGTATTTTTCTGGCTGTTGCTCAAAGGAAGAAAATGGAATTATTTACTGCACTAAATCAGACACTGGGAATGGACTGGGAATAAAAATCTTTTATTTTTACAAACCCTCTAATATCAGTTTTAGAACATTTAAGACAGTCTCAATGACCGCACCTTTAAGAATGAGTTAGAGATTACAGGCTGATACTTCCAATAAGAAAGGCATAAAACACCATCAAAAATTAGAAGCAGCCCGAAAAAACCCAATCAAATAAAAGGTATTTTTAAAATTTTAAGCACTTAATCACCATTTCATTAGAAAATAATGTATTCTACTTCACAGATTTTCACTGTGGTTGTTGGTTTTTTTTACCTAAAATATCATTCTATCTACTGTTCATTGATATGTTGAGGAAGAAAGGAAATAAAACAAATGAAAAAGTATAAAAAAACCCCATTCCTGTGGGTGAAAACTCCTGACTGTAAGACCCTGCATCTTCAGCCTCACTGTCAGGATATACTGGAGGCAGCAACAAGTCAAAATTTGTTAGATAGCTCTTTGCTCACGGAGATTATGGAAAACAAAAAAACTACTCTAAATTCTCTGACACAAAACCCCAATGAGGAATGTAGCAACTTTATACAATCCTACCCAGAAAGAACTGAACCACAGACTAATACAGTGTGCCCTTGTCAACACTGCTTGTACTGTAGTGGCAGAATACACAGTCACTGATATCATTGTAAGAGAAAAGAAGAACGTATCTCCATTAATCCTGCCAGTTAGGGGCATCTTCTTGTTGCCACGCACAGCAGGTCCCCCAGCCTAGCTCTGCTAGGAGCAACACAGTTGTGCTAAAGGCACAAAGGGTTTTTAAACCATTCTCTAGGCCATGTGCCACCAGATTTACAGAGCTGAATTACACCGCTGTTGTCTGTTATTGCCACTACTTATTAGGCTGAAGGGGTTTCTTGTGGGGTCATGGCCAAATATTAAGTTTCTAGGAAACTCTGAAGCAGCTCTTCCAACGGTATATTCAGCTACTGGCGGCACTTAGAGACAATCTCTTAACACTGCAATAGTTCAGGAAGCAATGTCTTCACACCTGCAGTATCATAATATTCGATTCACCTTTATCTTAATACAAAACCTATTTTTAAGCATCAATCATAAAACATTCTTTTTTGTGAGCAATGTAGTTCCCGGTAACTAGATGTCAGTCCCTAGACATTTAAGAAAAACAAGACATGAACAGCAGAAACCCCTGGCCACTGTTTCAAAACCAAAGTCTTGCCCATACAAATAAACACTGGCTAATCCCACCCAGTGGGCAGATGGTCAGCTCACCATATGTAGAACTAAAGCCAACAGTGTGTGTTTCCTTTCAACTTGCCCGTTTGTCATCAGTGATCCAAGGGATTCCAACATGCAGGGATTTTTCCACACATTGTGTCAGCTGAACCATGCTAACTTTGACAACTACCTTTTTTAATATGCCAGATGCATTGGTTGAGAACTAGGCTGAGGAGCCTTCCTTTCAAAACTAACATTCTCAAATCACCTGCAATAAAATAAAGGCCACAGACAGAGGAAAACCCCCAGGGCAATTTAGGCACATTGTTTTATTCCAAGAATAGAGAAGTTGCCAACTCACAGAGGGTTTTACACAAAACAGTTGCTATACTATTTTCAGAGTTTCACAGTAATCACCACTGCCAATTGCAAATTGCAGGGAAGAGAGTCAATTCAGCAAGTGATTTGCAGCTATTTCCACAACTACTTCTTAATTACTTCCCAAGCTGGTTTTGCCTCATTTTTTTCCTATATTGATGGTGTTAATCTAATGACTGCTCTAACACTTAGCATAACTGGTCAAAATAGACTTCAGAGAATCTCAAGCACTTACCTTGTTTCTTTCCTGCCACAGCATTACAAGACTATTAAATAAATTACAACGGGAACCTCAAAATAAAGCTAAACCCTGTTCCAAGCAGCAGTTGCTAAAGTGAATCTGTCAAAAGCATCATTTTTATCTGTGACTGGTCTGATTCTCTTTCTAATCACAGATTAATTTTCCTATATTACCTTCCCAGCCTCTCAAACACCCTTACTTGAGTATGAGCTTTAATCCCTTTTTTTATATTTTCAACATTTTCTTTTGAAGGATCCACTCAAAACATAAGTTTCCCTTCCACAGGTCTGAAGCGAGCAAAGCATTAAACCTAAGAGAGGGAAAAGACAGTCAAAATATTCTTTTAGAACCAAAGCATTTCCAATTTGAACAGCCTCAAGTTTTTCAACAGTTTAGAAGAGCTGGGAGGAAAAAAACCCCAAAACTTAGATGGTCTCTTTGATTTATTCTGGAACTGCACTTTGTTTTGTCAGGTTTTTTTGATCCTGCAAAACTCAAACTAAAATTTACTTTTCTTTACCTCCTCAGAAACACTCAGTGTCGCAGCTGCCTGAGCACAATCTGACCTACTGGTCTACAAGAGGTTTTTAAATTCAGTCTATCAAGACATCTATTCTTACTTTGAAACTGATTTTATTATCCCTCCACATATCCTTGACTACTTCCACAAACCACTGACCTGTTAACTGAAGGTTTTTACACCATCAATCACATCCAGGCAAAAAAAAAAAATAAACAAAGGCAGACAAAATGAGAGAGGCAGCTCAGTTAATAGTAGCTGGAAATGAAGTCATGGTAGAAAAGAAAAGGTTACTTTCTGAGAAAAGTAATCCTCCAGAAGGGAAAAGCGAGTAAGGGGAAAAAAGATCAAAAGAAAAAAAATCAAATACGACATTGAATAACTAACAAAAGAAAAGAAATTGGATGAGTTAGGAAGAGGCAAAGCTTCAAATGGGGATAATACAACTTTATTTTTAAAGAATTACTTATTTCATGCACTGGAAATCCATATGCAGTGTATTTTACATTTAAGCATCTCTGATATAACACTGTGCAGGAGACCAGCTAGAACATGCAGCATTCACTATGACAGACTGGCCGGCAAAGCTGGAAGTGACCAAATGAATAACCAAATCTGGAAGGCAGCCCCCTGGAGAGCTCCTGAGCCAGAGTGTGGGTGTGACTTTCAGAAAAATGGCCTTAGTCAAAGTTCTTCAGCCTTATTCCCTTCCCTCTATGGTTATCCAGCTTACTTTCTTCAGCTCTGAAATACCTGAATTATCAATGGTTCCAGTAATTTCTCCACTGTAAATGTCTGGATCTGCAGATTCCGAGGATCAATTTTCAGTTTAATGTTTGGCGCTTTTGTTGACATTTCACCTGGGTACAAAACAAGAGAAGTGGAATAAGCCAATATTAACCATGAGTACAAACCTCACTGCCTTCTGTCAGAGCCCAGAGACTGCCTATGGGAGTATGAACTTCCTTCATAACAGACTTTGGATTTCAAGAAATACAATTAACTTTTCCAATTCCTCATTTCTAAATCGTGAAAAAAAAAACAGCTGATGCTTACATGAACTGTAAAGTCATAGACTTAAAGCACATATAACTCCTTATATTCACTCACAGATTTCTACATTGACCACCTTAAAAAAAATACAAGGATAATTGAATTAGAATACCATTGAATAAAAGTCTTCTACTGATCTAAAAAGGAGCTTTAAACCAAAAACATTAAATTCCATTACTGAATTTATCACAAAACAAAAAACATTAATGCCATGTGCACAATATCTGTGTCTAACTCCATGTGAAAAATTACAAGGGTTATCATTATAAGCACCCTAAGAACAAAAAGCATATATAGCAGCCCTTAAAATTTCTGGAAATTAACAGCAGGAAAAAGTGAAGCATTTTGTTATTTTATACCCTGCAATAACAAATATTTTTTAAGTGTCAAGACAGATTAAGTTGAGAAAGCCTATTACTGAAGTTAATAAGATAGAACTAAAGCTAAGTAAGGTCTTTAAAATGAATAAATCATTCATTAGGAACTTGATGCAGAATCTACTGATGTGAATTAATAATTTTCACCAAGTTCACTGGGCCATGGCTCAGGCCATTAGCCTGAAATGCGTCAACAAAGAATTATAACTGCTTTAGTTGGATTGCAACGGATTTTTGTCCCATAATAAAAGGTTTTAAATTTTGCAATAACTTAACTTCCCATAAAACACAGCTTGGCAAAGCCTTTTTAGCCAATAAAGACTTCAAGTACACAAATAATGGATATCTGCCCTTTTTAAGCAAGACTTATTACAACCATTGCTGCTGTATAATAAAGTAATAAGGTACTGCAATTATGCAGGCTGAAGAGATATATTGCCACCTTCCCGTGAACCTAGCACTGATTTAACAGAACACAGCAGGTGTAGGGTTTCTACAGCAAGTGGTGTAGAAATGGATCTGCAGAGTTAGCCATATTTCACTTACAATCAAAGATAATAATTAACGAATTAAGGTATAAAGCAATTCAGGGTTCTGCCATTCTTATTAAAGGTTACACAAGTGCCAAGTTTTTCTTTTATTACAAACTATACTAGCGGCAGACCGAAGTTCCCACAAATTCAGCTGCATCTGGCCAGGTGATAGCATATAGAATGAACTGAATTTTCAGTTTTAATTCTGAGCCAAAAGAAAAAGAAGAAAGAAACCTGAGATCACACTGACCAGAAAAAGACTCTTTGTCTTCCATGGATGTGAATGGAAAGAGATCTCTAGAAATATCAAAGCAGATTATGTGTCCATATTCTACACATTTCACATTTATATACTCTCAACAAGCACCAAGGAAATAAAATTTGAGACTCCCAAAATTGGGATTGCCAACAGTTCTCTTTCTGTCCAACACTAATAAGTTGCTCTGAACGCCACTAATGTCTGTCCTTCCCACATCTGCTGCCCTGCAAGCCAAAAGCCACTGTTGCACAGCTTCCCCTCCGCACCGCCCTTGTAGTGCCCACCCCTTACTGAAAAAGCCTTTTATTTCAACAAGATACCACCCTCCAGCTTCACTGGAATTGCATCAAGCCACATCAGGACACTGGAAAAGACAGGTCCTATTTTGCCATCTGCAATTCACTGGTTTTCTAAATCTTTGGCCAGTATTTCAATGAATCTGCTTTTTATTCACATTAGAAAAAATATAAATCTTTCTGATGCTGCGGGTTAGCGACCCTTATCTTTGATATTTTCCCAAGCCTCCCAAAATACGGGCACTTCTTGAAATCCATCACAACAGCTGCAAACAGACGGAATCGACCGTGCTGTGAATTTTTTCCTGGTAAAACATCCATCAGTTACAAGGAGACAGGTTAACCACATGCAGACTGCACTTCATGCTTCCACTGAGACCTAAAGAAACCACTAGCTGGCTCAGGTTACTTTTCTGCAGATTCACTCCTGCTCTAACCTTGCAGTGGCTTCCCCACAATTCCTTGATAGAAGGGTGTCAGCCCCTGCTTTACCCAAAATGAAGGAATTAAAACTTTTTGCTGCTTGCTCTCCATTCTGACCACACAATCTCCTTTGCTACACATGATCTGCAATAATCAGGTCTTTTCTAAACTTCGGCAGATAAACACCTAGTTTATTAAGTCAAGTTAACTAAAGTTAATTAAAGTCAATTAAAGTCAATTCCTGTTACTAGAGGATCACGGTGCTCCAGAATCCCAACACAGAGCTCTCTCAAACTCAGGAAGTATTACAAACCCAACCCCATTTTTGCAGGTCAGGAAAAAGGTGAATCCATGTGTCATGACTGTGCCTTTTACGGGTTGTTCTGCGGTTTTTGCTTGTTTGTTTCTTTCTTGCCCTTAGCATATTGTCAAACATCAGCATTTTTATTCTTTGCTTGAGCCCTGAGTTCAAAAGCCAGTTAAGCCAATAATAGCTTTTAGCCTTGAGTCAGGCCCATAACAAATCATCAACTGAAAGTCAACTGCAAAAACTATTGTCTCTGAAAATTTCAATTATATTCTAAGATATAAATAACTCACTTAAGGGCTCACTTGCTGATTACAGCAATATTTTTAAAGTAAAATTCTAATGCTTCCTGAAACTTCCTTAAAGCAGAAAGACAGAAACAATTTTGCAAGCCAATGCAGCAAAAAACTACAAAATCTTAAAACTATTTTGATAATCTGGCTACATATTTTTATCTCACCAGGCTTTCCTTACTGTTATATACCATACCAGCTAATCAATATTTAAATTCAACTTTTTAATTTTTTTTTAATTAAGGCAAGGATAAGAGGTGAAAAAAAGAAAAATACACTGCCAGTAAAGGCCATCCTGGGATTTTCTCTGGCATTTCCACTTACTAAGTGAATTCTGTCCTTCCAGATCATATTCAATAAGATGACAAAATCTGATGTTTGTCTCAGGGAAAAAATGAAAATCAACATTCTCCTTCCTTTTTAATGCATTTTTCTATTCCAATGTAACATCCCCCTAATTACAGCAGGGGCCTTAACTGTGAGATATTTTGGTATAAGGCTGTATAACCTCACACTCAGTCAGATTAACCTTTACAGGAGGCAATCTCAGCCCCGTACACCAGCAGCTCTTACAACACTTAGGCTCTTAAGCATGTGTTACAAGACACAGTTGTGTCCCAGAACAGCCAGAAAAGCAACCACCTGCACAGTCCTACCAAGTGCTACCAACCTCAAGATAACAAAAATTTTGTCTTTTCATCAGATGTCAAAACTATTGAGTCTTTTGGTGTAAGAAGAAAATGCCGCTGGAAAAACGGCCAAAGTCTATATCCATCTGCAATGCAACGTGAACACAGCGCCTGCAGCTTCTTTTTAGAATCTCTAAGTACACTGTATACAGACATAAACTAATAAGTGTCAGAAAGCAGAGCCAAAGACATTCTGCATAAATTAGAAAACTTTTACTTTAGAATCCATTTCCTGCTAGATTGTTAGAAAGCCAACAGTGCATCACTCACCTATCCTAGAAAATACATGGTCCATATTCAGCACTAAAGCAATTGTCTATGTAATTTCCTTGTGTTAGGAACTTCAGTGCAACTGCCCTGGCTCACTATTGGGCTTCTGAGGCATCTGCAAGGGACTGCCTGACAAGCTCCCCAGTGTATTTCAGGATGACTGACAGGACACAGTGGCTGCTGGAGGGGTGGCAGGGGGATGGGCATCCTTAAAGCTATATAGTAGAGCATAAGCGTGGCAAAAAAGTTGAGAGTTGAAAGGGATTTGACAATTAGATGACATAAAGCGTGAAATTACTTATATTTCCAGTGATTATTCTTGGAATTTTCAGCACATGCGTTTTGCCGTGCATTCTGACTGTATGCCAACTTCAGTCTGGAGGCAATGACTCATTCTCAGACTCCTGAAATGGACAACAAAGGGATTCATGAAGCTCTCACCCAGGAACTTGGCACCAAATTTGTTTTCTCGGGGTTTTTTGTTTTTTTTTTTTTTTCTATTGTATGGTACTCTACAATGACACACAAAATATTATCCTAGCAATTTCAGAAAATGCAAAGGTCTACTGCCTTCTAAAAAACCAAAGGAAAGTTAAAGTGGCCAGGATTTGTATTTTTTACCAAGATACATATGGACAGGACACCTGAGGATTTCCAAGATATGAAACATTTCTGAGAATACGTAATAGAATTTTTTTTACTAGTTATTCATAATTTCAGTATTTCCGGTACAGCTTCATTAATTGTTACCAACAGCGCTCTGGGAATAAAATGTGTACAGTCAGTACAGCAAGTGCAAATCAGAACCACAACAACAATTACTGCATTCTCCTTTAATCCTCTCTAGATGACACAGAAAATAAAGATATTCAGGATGCTAAAATCTTCTAGTTTGGGCAAAGAAGAACCCCTGCAGTTGTACTGCAAAGAGAAGACCTCTTGTACTCCACAGGCCAGACCATGCTCTGGAATGGAGCAGTATTTCTGACACCTGGGAAGGATCAGTCCCAATCAACACCAGGTAAAGCCTCTAAAGCACCTGCTAAATTATTTAAATTTCCAGACAACCTGTCAGGCTAGTCTCTACCCACCTCAGACTTCAACATTTCTTACCACTAGCAACAAGAAACATGACTATTAATGCACCAATGCCACAAAGGAGAGCTGGAGAAGGTAGCAAGGTTCAGACCCGTTAATAACATTTGTTCACTGAAAGCTGCTGTACTTAAACAGGCTTTGCATTTAGGTGTAGGCTGGCAATGACATAACTGGAAGATTTTTTTTTAATCTTAGCCCCAAAAACTAAAACAAAAAAACCACAGAACTCCTTTCTGCATTACCTTTCAATTCTGCCTGTGTTTACTTTCTCCCTAGAGCACTTTTTCAATCCACACCTGAGGAGCAGTTAAAATTCACAAGAACGTAAGATTTCCACCACGTTCTTCAACATAGTTCTCAGCATAAATAATGTGATACATCACACTTTGCAATCTGCCAAGGAAAAGAACACAGCTTAATACTAGCTCTTCATGAATATTGGAGAACACTTATGTCAAGCAATGGTTGATGATTTACCTAGTGGCATTAAAAGGTTTAATTAAGGTTTATGAAAAAAAACAAAAAACAAAAAAAACCTTTTGAGGTGGGATAAACCATCACACCTCAATGAGCTTTTTCTCATGAAAACTTTCTTACATCTACTGAGATAAAAATTTAATATTTTTCTCAGGTTTATAACATTTCAGAACAAGGTATCTTTTCCTTGTTTAGTAATCATGTTTACCTTTCCTACAGTGCTTTCTATCAAAGCACTGTTTCAAGCAGAGGTTGTGTCCCTGTATCACATAAGGAAACAGAATCACAGAGGAAAAATTATTTACTCAAGACCAGAGAGATCACCAGTGGCAGAATACTGGAATAAAATCATAGTAACACTGAAGCACCTTACCCACGCTTTTTTTAATTGAGGCCAAAAAGCAGGCTGAGGGGAGTAAAACATGTTCAGAAACAATTTACACTGTGAATCTACAGAACATAATCTCTCTTCCATACTCCTATGGTAAGGTTACCCTGATACTAGTAGTGCTTCTTCCTAGGAAGGTCAGAAATCATCTCCCTTAAACATCCTACCAGGATCCTTCCTTTGGTGAGCGCAGGCACTTCAGCCAGCTGCCTCACCAACAGATTCCAGGAGATGTTCCAGCAGAAGTGTGAATCCTACAGCCTGAACAGCTCCACAGCCTTTGGCTCTGTACTGGCACTCAGGCCTGTTTCTCAACCAACAGCTATCCAAAAAATGTGTTCCTGCCCTGAGCCTACAGCCACTGCAAGAAAAATGTTCCCAGTGAGGTGTACATGGAAACTTGGGAATCTGACAGTATCTCACTACCAGTAAACTAAATAATTTCACTCATCAGTGGAGTTCCACTGCATATGCACCATTGTGGGTGACAGTGGAATTAAATAATACTGCTTAAGCTAGAAATGCTTTAATTATCTAATGTTTGTAACATTTCTTCCATGCACATTTTTGCAGATACTGGACTTTCCGGTCTGAAAACTAGAGTTCTAATATTTAAGGAGCTGAAAAAGCATTTACTTAAAAAAAAAAAAAAAAAAAAAAAACCAGCACACAAAAGAAGGTGGTGTGACATCAGATGGCAGCACTTCATTAAAAAAAAAATCATTAATATTTTTTGGACGTATTTTAAATTCTTAACTAACACCCCAAAATCCTTCCACACAAGTCTCAGTGTGTGCAGTTTGAGCCCAGAACAAGAACTCCTCTCTACTGAAGTGGCAGTTCTTACATGGATGGCTATCTGAGCTCCTAGCGATAGGTTAAGGAGGTCTGGCTCCAAGCCCACCCTTTTGTTATCACATTTAAAGTGTTCCTATCTCTGTCCAGAACCAGAGACCCTGTTCAAATAAAGTTCAAGTGGACCTCCCACTAAAAATAGGATATTGCTCAACTCATTAAAATAACAGACAATAGAAATTCCATGAGCTAATACAAAAAGGTTTCAAATTTTATTTTTTTTTAAATACAATTCCCCATTTCCTTTTATTGCTATTTGCTGACAGTTATCTATTACAACATTGCACTCTGCTATTTTGCTTAAAAAATGTGTCTCAACTGCAAAGAGGTAAAAAAACAGGGTTTCTTCTCTTCGTAGAGCTGCTATTGATTTTGACAGCAGATTTGGTTGTTTCCAACCCATGCCCTCCCTGGGACACTTCATCATCATGTACCATTTTATGTAACTGTTTTCTAGCTGATAAAATGGTTTGCATTTTTTGTTTTGTCCAGTGACCTATATAGTGCTTTAGTATCCTAGAACAGTATTCTTCTTCCCCACTGCTTACAGACATGCCCAAAACAACCCCAAAATTAAGGGCAGCAAACCTGATTGATACTTTACATATATATATATATATATATACACACATATATATAAAACACATACTGACTCTGAGATATGCATAAAAATAAGAGAGAAATTATTCTTAGAAGGTGCCTCACTTTGGATGCTGTCAAGCAGCTCCCTAGCACATACAAAGGCAGTCTAATGAAAAGGGACAGAAAACAGTATTTAGGCAAATCCACAATCCTCCACACCATGCCTGCAAATACGGACAGACCTGTCTTCCAGGGGGGTTCCCACAGCACCCTGTTTCCTTTAGCAACTCTTCCAACCAGTTTCAAATCACACCACGGCTCAGCAGAAAGCCCCTGCAAAGCTGATAGAGCACATCTGGTGAAACAGCTTCAGAAATAAAGCCTAAGGACATTCCAGCCCATTCTGACCTCTGCCCACAGTTCAACTCAACCATCGGGCTGAAGAGCAGCCATAAGGAAAAAAAACCCAACCAAACTATGTTCCAAGGTGAATTACCTTCCCAACATTGATCAGTGGATTTGAACTAGGAGAAACAGTACAAATTTGTTATGTTTTCTTCCTAAATCCCTGTCACAAGGCCTAAATCTTTGCTGTTGGATATCTCTGGAGCTTCACTAGGTCTGAACACAGCTCTTGCCTTCAGTTTTACTAACAGAAAAGTGTGCCAACAGAAAAGTAGAGGTTTTGAAATATGCCCAATGTTACACTGAATATAACAGCCCTCCTGTAGCCCTCCATTGTAACAAATAGTGCTCTATATTTTGAAATTTTAAAAAATGGCATAAAATTGTGTGGTAACTCTTAATTTTCACACTGAGGTGTAATAAACATACATTTACACAAACCTTCCTTCAATTAGGTGCAACATCCAGCAAAATTCCGGGAAACTTTTTAAATAACAGCATCCATACAATATTTTATTCTTCCTTTTCCAACATTCCAAAATGGCTTCTCATATTTGGAAAATACGCAAACACGCTGCACAACTTCAGCTTGAAGTGATGAGACCATGATGACTAAAATATTTAGAATATTTGGAATTTTTAAGATCACGTTTAAAAGTTGATTCTTTAGAAAGCTGGCTAAGAAATCCTTCTAACTCTTCTAAACTTTCGGAGTGATTATTTTATTAAGCAGCTATAGTTCCATTTACAGCTTCATGTACTTCCACTGAGAGGAAAATTGCCTACATTCTTCTTCAGTCTTACCTTCCGAATCCAGACTCCAATGAAAGGAGCTCCTGGGAACAGCTCTGTGAAGAATTCCACTTGATGCAGCAGGACCCCAGGGGCACCGACAGCAAGGCTGCAAGTGGTTGTCTGTCAGACCCAGCCTGTAAAAAACAAAACGGGAGGGCAGCACTGCACTGGAACTCCTCCCAAACTGGTAGCACCTGACTTCACCAACACCACCACTCAGAGAGACAGCCAAGATCATTCCCAGCCTTATCAACCAGGTTTGACACAGGGCTCTAAGAACCTAAATCAGACACCGGGGAAAGTAATGGCAAAGCCCTCTCAAAAATCCATTTGAGGTTTAGGCTGAACATGAGGAGGGAAAGGGGAAGAAGGAAAGCAAAGGCCACTACTGTAAATCCACACTCAAATATAGATGCAATGCACACCTCCTTCATTCACCGCCACAAAACGCTCAAAACACACTTCCAGATTATAATCTCCCATTTGTAAGATTTCCCACCCAGGCAGCCATTTAAAAAATGGATATGAGTGAAGTTTTGCTAATCTGCTAACATAGCAAATTAGAGTACCCTGAAGTCAATTTACCCTGAAGTGCAGTCTACAATACACACAGAACAAGAAAACCCTTCTAAAACTCCCAAAAGGTTGTGGCTGCTCGATATTTGCATCTATTGTGCTAGAGACTGGAGGTCTTAAATCGTTCCATCTGAAAATTTGTACTCGGTCCATGCATTGGGCTGAATTTTCATTTTGGAAAATTTCAACCAAAGCAGTTTGGCTATTTTTAGTTGATTTAGAGGTAAAAAGGGCACAGAGGGCCTCAAGGTTGAGTAACCTGACACTACCTAAGAGCACTGGGGAGACTCAACAAGGAATGAGGGAAAAAAAAAAAAAAAACCAACCCAAACCTAAGGAAGTCACATACTGTGACTACACAGAAGACAGGAGAAAGGAAAAAAAATGGAGAAAAAAAAAATACTTGGACATACATAAGGGAAAGTATTGAAACAGTTGCAAGGAAGGGAAAAAAAAAATCAGTCACATTAAAGTCCTGTCATGCAATGGCCAACTGATTTCAGAAGTGTCTTCTGCACCTACAGATGCACAGAAGGAATGCAGAAAAAGGATTATGGATGCAAAAGCAACAAATATTAAAAACATAAACTAAGCAGACTTTCCTAGATTATATAATGCTTTATTATGGAGAAATGTATTTGGTATTGCCATATTAAGCTTACAATTTCATTCACAATACATTATTCTCAGGTTCATATTTGAAGGTTACACCCTGAAAAAAAAATCCTTCTTTTCTCACCTGCAACTCATGAATTTAGAAGACACCAACAACAACAGACAGATAAGAAAGCTGCTGAAGTAAGATTTAATTTTCTGAGTACTGTACTAAAACTATATCATGCAATTCAAGTATAAATCTCACCACTGCAATTAGTATTTCTCAGCATTTCTTAGCTCTCTCATTTACCTCATGAACATTATTTAAAAGTTAAGAACAAAAACGCAATTTACTTCGCTACAAAGGTCAATACAGATAAGTGGATTTATGTAAATTATTCCTATTACACCTCTTAAATAATCAGATCTTTGTAGCTGCAATCAGTATCTTATTTATGAAGCATATTACACTAGAGGTGAACAGCAACCCTCTCTGTTTTAATAGACTCACCAATGAGAGGTGTGAAAAATGCTCATTTTGTTTGAAGTTTTTTGACCCGTCATTTTGAGTTATCAGATGAGGAATGGGATTCAGCTGCTAAAGACAGGTACCTAGGCACATTTTAGATACTGTAGAGTCCATCAGAAGAGCCTCTCAGACACCCCACGTCTCCCACAGACTTCAACTACATATGCAAGGGCTGGATGTGGAGATGCTTTAAAAGGCCAAAAGTGTCTAAAATGGTGCTATGTTCAGACACCTCTCATAACCAGAGAGGAAACTTTGGAATTCCTCGTTCTCATTAAGAGCAATTACTCCAAAAGCTGCGGTAACTGCAGGGCAGCAGTCAGAATCGGCAGGGTTTGGACAAGGTTCTTGCCATCCCAGGCCAATAAAAACAAGCACCTTCTTACAGAAGACCCCGAAAGCATTTTCAGATGTTGCCGAGGCAGCTGCCAGCAAGGCTGAGAGGAGTGTTTGTACCCACATGGCAAAAATGGGCTCGCACGGCAACGACGCTGCTTTCCCCGGCACGATGGACCAGAGCGGGAGCCACTACGCTAAAAGAAAACTCCCAACCCCCCTGTACAAAATATATTTTGCTTACTTATATGCTCATAGCATTCATGCCACAGAAGTCGGTCTGAAATGCTGAAAGCTCTGAGCAAAAGGCAGCCGGGTCCAAGACACAGCAGAGCATCCCGAAACTCCTCCCTGAGCCACCTCCTCTCCTCAGTAAAGGGGACATTCATAGGCCTCTTTGGCCGAAATCCCCCCGGTTTTTGCTCTTTGGGGTTTTTATAAGGGGCCGTCTACCTCATCAGCCTCCTGAAGACACTTACCTCTGTTAAAAACGGGCCAAGCGACCTGCTCCTTTGAAAGGCCTTTATTAGTCAGCTCTTTCAAAGGGGAACTCGAGGGGTCGCCTGCGCCGTCGCCGCTCCTGTCGTTGTTCCCGCTCCTGTCGCCGCTGAGGATCAGGTGTCAGGCGAATCTGCTGCTCTCGCCGCAGAGCCGGGAATTCCGGCCTCGCGAGAATCCCCAAACACTCACTGGGCGCGTGTGGTCTAGGGGTGTCACTGTTTCCCAGTCTCTTCTGGTCATGGCGAGGCGGCAGAAGCAGAATTTAGTCCTTAGGTAGCTGAGGGTCTTCTCGGTGTTGTAGTGTCTCTCTTTTATCTGGATTTTGTGCCGGGTCCCGGCTTTTGGGTCCGTTTGCCGGCAACTGCACTTCGGTTTGGAGCGGTGCACCATGGAAGTCCTTGGATTTTCCTATTAGGCGGGGCCGGCAGTTCGAGGAGCTGGCGGGAATGGCGACAGCCTAGCCCGACGAAAGGGGAAGGGAACCCGGGGTTTTAGAGGGGGTATACAACTTGGAATAAGGTTTTGAGGGTACAAATTCTGGTACAAAACAGCATAGCTTTCTTAACAGGCAGGGCACAACTGGCATAACATTTTAAACAGCGTAACCTTCCTAACAAATGACAGACTGTGTCAAAAATGGGAACCTCTTACATTTTATTCATTTCAACCTCTGCTTTCCAACGCACCCACTTCCCCGTTCCCAGGTCCCTTCGCCTTCTCTCCCCCGGGACACGGGCGGCCGCTCTTCTCCCCTTGCTCGGGGCGGGCGCGGAACACGGCGGGGCCCGGGGCTGAGGGGAGACGGGCCGGGCATGAGGGGAGACGGGCCGGGGCTGAGGGGAGACGGGCCGGGGCTGAGGGGAGACGGGCCGGCGCTGAGGGGAGACGGGCCGGGGCTGAGGGGAGACGGGCCGGCGCTGAGGGGAGACGGGCCCGGGGCTGAGGGGAGACGGGCCCGGGGCTGAGGGGAGACGGGCCGGGGCTGAGGGGAGACGGGCCGGGGCTGAGGGGAGACGGGCCGGCGCTGAGGGGAGACGGGCCGGGGCTGAGGGGAGACGGGCCCGGGGCTGAGGGGAGACGGGCCGGGGCTGAGGGGAGACGGGCTGCCCTGAGGGGAGACGGGCCGGGGCTGAGGGGAGACGGGCTGGGGCTGAGGGGAGACGGGCCCGGGACTGAGGGGAGACGGGCCCGGGACTGAGGGGAGACGGGCCCGGGCTGAGGGGAGACGGGCCCGGGGCTGAGGGGAGACGGGCCCGGGCTGAGGGGAGACGGGCCCGGGGCTGAGGGGAGACGGGCCCAGGGCTGAGGGGAGACGGGCCCGGGGCTGAGGGGAGACGGGCCGGGGCTGAGGGGAGACGGGCTGCCCTGAGGGGAGACGGGCCGGGGCTGAGGGGAGACGGGCTGGGGCTGAGGGGAGACGGGCCCGGGACTGAGGGGAGACGGGCCCGGGGCTGAGGGGAGACGGGCCCGGGCTGAGGGGAGACGGGCCCGGGGCTGAGGGGAGACGGGCCCGGGCTGAGGGGAGACGGGCCGGGGCTGAGGGGAGACGGGCCCGGGCTGAGGGGAGACGGGCCCGGGACTGAGGGGAGACGGGCCGGGGCTGAGGGGAGACGGGCCCGGGGCTGAGGGGAGACGGGCCCGGGACTGAGGGGAGACGGGCCGGGGCTGAGGGGAGACGGGCCGGGGCTGAGGGGAGACGGGCCCGGGGCTGAGGGGAGACGGGCCCGGCGCTGAGGGGAGACGGGCCCGGCGCTGAGGGGAGACGGGCCCGGGGCTGAGGGGAGACGGGCCAGGGGCTGAGGGGAGACGGCCCGGGGCTGAGGGGAGACGGGCCGGGGCTGAGGGGAGACGGGCCCGGGGCTGAGGGCAGGGGCTGCCCTGAGGGGAGGCTTGAGCTGAGGGGAAAAGGGCAGAACCAGAGCCGAGGGTTTGACCTGAGCCTGACGGGGCGAACAGAGCGGGGAGTCTGGGCCGACGGGATCACACTCGACGGGAGGGCTCGGATCTGAGCAGGGGCCAACTCCCGTCTGATAAAAATTGGGCCACGAGACCTGCTCCTTTTGAAAGGCCTTTATTAAAATCAGCTCTTTTCAAAAGGGGAACTCGAGGGGTCGCCTGCGCCGCCGCTGCTCCCTTTCTCTCGGGTCGCTGCTGAGGAGGAGGTCCGAGACGAATCTGCTGCCCACGCCGCAGAGTCGGGATTCCTGCCTCACGGGAGTCCCCAGGCACTCGCTTGGCTCCTTTGGTCTAGGGGTGTCATCTCTGTCCTATGCTTGTGAGGTTCTGGCGAGAAAGCAGAAGCTTTCTGCAAGCAGCCGGACACTTTCCTCACTCGGCAGTGCTTTTATAAGTCCAGATTTTACGTTGGCTCGTCGTTTTAGGGACTTCCTGGTGGTAATTGGACTTCCGTTTGGAGCCGAACATTATGGGGGTTTTCTGATTTTCATATTAGGCGGGGTCAGCAGTGTGATGAGCAGGCGGGGAGCAGCGGAAGCCTACCTCGACGCAAGGTAAAGGGGAATCTGGGGTTTGGGGAGAAGGAAGTGCACAACTTGGAATACAGAAATACAAAACTTGAGGGTACGAATTGGGCACAAACAGTTGAGGCTGGCAACATAACGTTTTTAGCAACATGCTAAACAATATAACATACAACATAACTTTCTTGTCAACACGTCAACCCATACAACACCCCGTGCCTGATTTGGAGTCTTTTGAATTTTATTCATTTTACTGTCCCTGTCCCTTCTCCTGCCCCCGCCCCTGTCCCTGCCTCTGCTCCTCATCCTGTCCCTGTCCCTGCTCCTTCTCCTGCCCCTGCTCCTCATCCTGCCCCTGCTCCTGCTCCTGTCCCTGTCCCTGCTCCTCATCCTGCCCCTTCTCCTCATCCTGTCCCTGTCCCTGCTCCTTCTCCTGCCCCTCATCCTGCCCCTTCTCCTCATCCTGTCCCTGTCCCTGCTCCTTCTCCTGCCCCTCATCCTGCCCCTTCTCCTCATCCTGTCCCTGTCCCTGCTCCTTCTCCTGCCCCTGCTCCTCATCCTGCCCCTTCTCCTCATCCTGTCCCTGTCCCTGCTCCTTCTCCTGCCCCTGCTCCTCATCCTGCCCCTTCTCCTCATCCTGTCCCTGTCCCTGCTCCTTCTCCTGGCCCTGCCCCTTCTCCTGTCCCTGCTCCTCATCCTGCCCCTGCTCCTCATCCTGCCCCTTCTCCTGTCCCTGTCCCTGCTCCTTCTCCTGTCCCTGCCCCTTCTCCTGCCCCTGCTCCTCATCCTGCCCCTTCTCCTTCTCCTGTCCCTGCCCCTCATCCTGCTCCTGCCCCTGCTCCTGCCCCGCCGCTCTTCCTTGGCCCTGTGACAGAGGTGGGTGATTAGGTCACCGAGGGAACCTGTGCACTAAGCACAGGTTGTGGGCTTGATTTAAAATCATTTGATGTCGGCTTTCCCGTGTCCTCCCTTCCGACGTATACTGTTTTTTCAGGTTGTTCCGTGATTCCCACTCCAGTTTGATTCACCAGACGACGTTATGCTTTTTTATCTTCTGTGAGACTTTGGGTAGGATTTCACAGCTGTGAATGAGGGCTAGACCTATTGGGACACTGCACTTCTGGCACACACGTTGAAAATGTAATCAATCAAATAAGGTACCCATGAAAAGCAAATTTTCAATCAAACATACTGCTTCTATTCGTGTTGGGTGAAGACAATCCCAGTCTTGGCCAGTGATAAGCCAGGTAAGGAACCTGGTGAATTCACATTTCTGCATCTCATGTACCTGGATTTCATTCCCACAGAAGGCAAATAAAAAATTCCTACCTGGTGAGTGGCTAAATACACCCCCAGAACAGCAGCAGGGCATGGACAGACCGTCTGACCAGATACAGGACCTCAGACACAACACTGTGCCCACCAGCATAGATGTCATCATATTTTCTAAAATTACTTAAATTCAGCTAGGCCAAAGAAAATGTTATAAACAGATTCTTTAACAAAATTTCACAGTCCTACAGTAACTTTTGATGTTAGCTGTCACTTGAAACACTTCAAAAATAAATCTATTGTTTAGAGAGAGCACATTCCAATATTCTGACTCTCCATTTGCCTTCAGTTTTTATCTGTAAGTCCGGTAGTTAGTAATTTATCCCTATTTTCAGTTGTTTATGCATCTATTTACTTCTAATGGAAGCATTGAGTTAATATATTTCATATTTGTACATTATTATTTAATCATCCTTGTCAGAATGATATTGAATCCCTAAGACACAATCTTATGCAAACAATAAATAATACTATCTAAAGAGATGACTCTTGAAAAACAGCCTGCTTACAAGGCACTAATTCCCATTCCTGCTGAGAAAGCATGCAGTATAAAATCAGTAGCTTGGGAGTTTAAATGGCAAAACTAATCATACCACTGTAAGTGTCAGAAATGAAATAACAATGACTGAAATTCCTAAACTTAGTTCTTGAGGTTTACACAAGTCTCAAGACCTCCTTTACTCAAGTTTTGTTTCTTCAAACGATCTTTTGGAATTTTCACCAGGAGTATTTCTCTTGTGTAGGAAATGTAGGCTATTCAGGTGAGAATACCCAAAGACTAAAATCCCAGAGCTCTCATTCAATTCAACAAAAGCACATTATCACTGTGTCTCTGCACGTGCAGCCCATCAGTGACAAAAACCAGCAGCAGACCTATAAAAATCAAACTTTCAACCATGAGTGCTAATACTGCACACCACATTTTTCTGCACAGGTACAATGCTAACAAAAGCCTCTTTCACTTTCACACAGGTGGGAAGAATGTTACTCTTCATGGTGTTGCAGATGCATGATGAAAGCCAAGTCTCATTAATAAACCTACCATGAGGGTGGTTTTGGCCCAGAGTAGCATTTTCCCATGTTATTCAACATCGTTTGATTTTTGAAAGCATATCCATTTACCTGTTCTCATAAAAATGTAGGAAATGTGTGGATAAACCAGTTGCAAACAGGAACATGCTTAAAACCCAGGAAATCTGGTAAGATGTATTAAGGAAAAAGGTTCCAATCCAGTAGCACACACATGCCCAAATTTGCTAAGATTATTTATTAAAAATAAGAATGCAACAAAACATTTGGCTGCATTGACACCTACAACATTATTCAGTGATATCATTTGATAATCTTGTAACCCTGAGCCTATAATTTTATTAAAATTTAAGTAGAACTAATAGCATTTTTCCCAAAAACAATCTATTACTGAACATATGAGAGGATTAGAGGCAAAAGCAGATTCCACAGTCTGTCAACTCTAACAGCCACATTTTCAATAGTAAAATGAAAGCTTGAGGATAAAATTGTAGGCCTCGTTTTCAATATGCGTGGATATTTAGACACCTTAATTAATTTTTAGCTGCATAAGCAGGATTAGCAAACTGTCCATGTTTATTCACACACTTGTGGTGACAGATGTCATGCTGTCTTCATTGAAAATGTTGCTGTGAGTGAGGTGATTAGGCATCTGTGAGCAGAGCCAGGCAGATGCACAGGAAGCTGCAGCTCAGTTTGCCTTCATTGAACACTTCAGTCAGAGCCATCGGCACTTTCTCAACACTGCCTTGCCAGTAGCCTCAACTTTGAGCAGAAGGGACCAGCACTTGAACACTTTGGTTTACCTAACTGGCAGAAAATTGTCATTGTTCTTCTAGATAATGTTTATAAAAAGTACCATGGGATACCAATATATTCCATGGAAGCTGCCCAGCAGCCATTAAATCACAACAAATGTTGTCATCCTTGACAAACAAACAAGGAAAAGTTTGACATGTCCTAAGTAAAGGAATTAAGCCACTTTTGATTCTCTACCTGAAACTTATCCCAGATCCATTCTTAGGCATTCACAGAATGTGAAATTTTAGCCATAGAGGATTTTCCACAGTAAATTCTTCTTTTCATTGTCTGTATCTTTTCAGCTTTGTTAAATGATCTACAAAGCTAACAGACTGAACAGAAGGAATACAGAAGAAATATTCTTCAGTATGCAGCATTAGTTTTCCTACTGTTACTAGTTTCTTAAGGGAGAAAACACGAAATTCTGTAGTCTTGTGCAAGCATTATCTGTTGTAAAACACAATTTATTTTGGAGTCATTATTTCACTCATATTCTTCAAAGGAGATGTAAAATTTACTCCTGAATATTCAAAGTTACACATAAGCACAAAGCTGCTGTTCTGCCGACATTACTGTAAATACTTGTTAACTTAGAGAGAATCTAACCTACTTTTTCTGTTGTAGGCATCATAGATTTCTAACAGGAAGAAATATTCAGATTATTGAACTTGGTAGAACTGACAGAGATTAATTCAATAAAAGACCACAGAGCAGGTGGTGGAGAAGGGATGGAACAAGCATTACAAAACTGACATTGCACTTAAAGACAAGACAAGAACCTGAAGGATTGAAGTACTTGGGGCTCAGTCCCTTTATTTCTAAAGAACTCACCTGTGCATTTTTTATACTGGTTGGTTAATCTGCCCATGAGCTATTGAAGATTTCTCAGTATCTCTCCTGTTTACTTGAAGAAATTAAAAGCATGAAAAAATATAGGCAATTCTATCCTAGCACCGTTATTTTATATAACGGTCCTAAAACAGACTTTTATCTGTTACCAGTTCCAATGGCAAGCTCTTGCTGCTTTGAAGTGATTAAGAAATAAAACTTCAGAGATTCTTTGGAGCTCATTATCAAAACACACTTATTGCAGTCGCACTCTGCCTGTGCCCCTAAGCGCTCCTGTCCAGCTGCTGCTCAGAGCTGGCAGCTCTCTCCCTGCTCTGCGCCTGCAGCCTGTGCCGGGAACGCTGGAGGGCCCTCCAGCCTCGCTCCAGCCCCGCTCCATCCCTGCTCTATCCCCGCTCCATCCCCGCTCCATCCCCGCCCCAGCCCCGCCCCAGCCCCGCTCCATCCCTGCTCTATCCCCGCCCCAGCCCCGCTCTATCCCCGCCCCAGCCCCGCCCCAGCCCCGCTCTATCCCGGCTCCAGCCCCGCCCCAGCCCCGCTCTATCCCTCCTCCAGCCCCGCTCTATCCCCGCTCTATCCCCGCCCCAGCCCCGCTCCAGCCCCGCTCTATCCCCGCTCCAGCCCCGCCCCAGCCCCATCCTCAGCAGAGACAGACTCCGAGCTGCTCAAACACAACCCACCGTGTGCCTCCGCACCTCTCAGCCGCCTCGCCATTTATCGTGGTTTGCTCAAATTCCACATCTTACCCCGAATCCTAGACGTGAACACAAAGCAGTTGTTGTTTAAAGAAAAAAAAAAAAAAAAAAAAAAAAAACCCACCCAACAACAACAAAAAAGCCCACCTTTTTTCAATTCGTTCTGCTAGGAAATAAAGGCTCCTAAATTCAGAACATGGAAGTCAGACTTTGCAAATTGTGGGACAGAAGGGGCATTGAGCTACTTAAAATAATAAAACAAAAGCTCTGACTATAGGAATTAAAAATGCGGTAAAATTATTATTTTTACCCATTGCGACAGAGGTAGAAAGTCAAACGAAATTTAATTTCCGTTTACTACTGCTGGCACAATTAACCGTTGCTAGCTTAAAAAAAAATTATCCCCAGCGAATTAAATTACATGTAAAGGTTATATGATAGAGACATTTTATAATAACTGAAAGAAATAGTAACACCAGGGAAAATATTAATGCCACTGAAAGCTGCTGCAACACCTAATGGCTACTGTAGTAGCAGTTCCCGGCGCCTCCTCCCTGCAGACGCGGGTGCGCGGGTCCCGTTCTCAGGGCGGACACGGGCCCGGTGTCTGCGGCTGAACCCTCCCAGCCGTGAGCCGCGGCCGCCATTGCTGAGGGGGCGGGGCCGGCGCCGGCAGCGCCCATTGGCTGCGCGGGCTCGGGGCGGGGCGTGCAGCGGGCGGAATGCCCTATAAGGCCGCAGCCGGAGATCAGCAGTAGCATCAGCAGCGATGGCCGAGTGGTTAAGGCGTTGGACTTGAAATCCAATGGGGTCTTCCCCGCGCAGGTTCGAACCCTGCTCGCTGCGGCCCGGACGGGCTCGGGCTTTTTTTGTTCTTCGCTGGCCCTCTCTCATTCCTTGTCGGGGTAAATTTTGCTCCTCGCGTCAGAGGCTAAAGGCCTCTGTAACAACCAGAGCGGTTACTTGGGATGGCGCAGAACGGGGCAGGTCGGAAGGAAGGCACGCAGCAGATCCCAGGGTGCTCTCAGGGCACACAGCAGAACCCTATTGCCTCAGGCCCGGGATTATCACCTCCACAGCCTCTCTGGGCAGTCTGTTCCGGTGCTCGGTCACTGCACAGGAAAGAAGCTCTTCCTCACGTGCAGGTGGAAGTTGCTGTGCAGCAGTTCCTGGCTATTGCCTCTTGTCCCATTGCTGGGCACCACCGAGCAGAGCCTGGCTCCATCCTCCTGACAGCTCCCTTTGGATATTTACACACAATAAAGAGGTCCCCTCTCAGCCGTCTCTTTGTGACACTGAATACGCCCAGCTCCCTCAGCCTTTCCTCACGGGAGACAACCCAGTCCCTTCATCATCTTTGTTGTCCTGTGATATTTATCCCGCTGCAGCTCCTCAGGCCATGCCTATCTGCTCCTCTCCTAGCCCTGCCAGGAGGAACGTTAGTACCAAAGCTGCAGCAGGTCCCAGCACAAGTTTCTGGCCTTGCATCTACAAGCAGGGAGATGAGCCCTCAATGGAGGTGACAGAGGTGACAAAATAAAGTTAATAATATCAGCAGAAGGCTTCTCTGTAAGGAATGGACTTGCTCCATGAAACCTTGCCTTTCCTGAAGGAATCTGGTCTGATTTCTCCTGGACCTCCAGTGAGGGGGGCCCTCAATCCTCTTTTCCTGCCCTTTATGACCTTCTGCATATGCATGATGCACATACACACACAGTATGGTGACGAGGGGGAGAAACACCACAGAAGTTATAATGCCATTAATAACCAGGAGAAACAAAACCAGGCAGCATTCCCCAGTCATCTTTGATTGGCTTAAACTGAGTTCTCACACTCAGATGTGTGTCTCCTCTCTCCTCCTCTCTCCCGTGGAGACTCTTTCAGCCCCAGGACTAGTGAAGGGCTGAAAATGTGCAAAGTCAAGAAAGAAAAAGCTGAAAATATTAAAAAAGCCATTTCCACAGAGGCCAAAATAGGCCAGAGCAGCAACAACTTTTCACTCCTGTCTCTCTTAAAGACAAGAGAAAAACCCAACATAAACATATACAAACCCCTTTCCTCTAGCATATTTTTCTAGTGCAATTCAATTTAATCAAGAAACAGAGGCAGGGAAAGAAGTGGAACAATAAAGAAAGAGGGGACAAACAGAAGTTATTTAAACTGGCAGCCAAATGAACATTTCAAAGTGCTCCCTAGCGAGGCTCCCAGGGATTTCAGGCTCGGGTGTTTGTTTCTGTTAGGGCTCACACAAGTGCGTTGGCAGTGGCAGGCCAAGGATGGACGTGGGGATCCTGTGGAAGGCTCAGATGCCTGGAAAGTGAGGACCTCGAGCAGCAGAAGGCAACAAAGGCACACAGACCCAAACAGCTGCAACAGTGTCTTACTCTTCTGGCCATCCCTGCTCATTCTTCTACCCTCCACCACCCACAGATATCAGTCACACAAAGTCTGTGAGGAAGAGGAGGAGCTCACAGTCCTCCACCCAGCAAAAATCTGAGGGCTCTGTGGAAATTCTCTGCTGCTGGCAAATGAGCAGCTCTGACAATTCTAACGGAGTAAACATAAACGTCTCTGTAAGTAAGGACTGATGCCCGGAGTCTAGCTGCATCTCCTTAGAAAAGCTCTGTCTCCTTGGTGCTAAGAGAAGCACTTTTGACACAGCAACAAGCAAACAAAGCATTTTGTTAAAAATGTTGAGAACCACAACACATGTCAAGACTGGAAACTTTTTGAATGTTGGCAACAAACTTCGTTTTCCAGAAGGAACCCCTCTCCCTTACTGCTCAGCCAGAAGGAGGGAGAAAGAGCAAACCACTGTGAAGATGGAATGGAGGACTGAAAATTCATTTTCTCCAGCATCCATGGGCATGGCAGGTTATAGCCAGCAGAGACCTAAAGAGCTCCCAGTTTATCCTGTGCACCACTGCAGTGACTCAGACAGAAGCCCTTCAGAGCTGGGACAAACAGAGCACATACAGAGCCCAACCTTCATTAGCAAGGGAGAGAGGTGAGATTAATGCCGCAAAGGGGAAAAAGCACCAACACACCCAGTGCCCGCCATCACCGCGCGGGCAACTCTGCCAGCAGCAGGGGGAGTGTGTGCACTGGGCTGCAATAAAAACACCCACCAAAACCGAACTGATAATCATCTGCCCGTCTGGCAGTGACGCAGCCCAACAGCCTACCGAGTGGCTTTATCTTTTGCTGTGTAATTTCATCAGCTTTACAACAGCCTTACTGCTTACACTTTCATATCCTGAAATGAGAGGTGAGCCTGCTGGGAAGGTAGGATAGCAATGTTCATGCTCAGGAAATTAAAGATACACAGTATCTCTTTTAATAATCAGGATACTTGCTTCTATTATAGAACATATAAACTGCCTTTTTAAAAAAAATCTCATTTAAGGAGGAGAACAAACAATCAAGAAACGACCTCACCTACCATTCAGCATTACTCAGCCTGAGATTTCAAGTCATATACTGTCAGTATTCATCATCCAAACTAACTCTTACACTGTCACTCGGCAGATGTTGGCAAAGCAACTAGGCAAACACTGGCAAAACAAAAAGGTTGAGGATGTTTTAGTTCTTGACAATCTTGTACAGGTATAACAGCAGCAAATAAAGATATAATTATTTATCTGAATCCAGAATGCCCCCATGCTATTCAGTTTCACTTTAAATAACCGGCTAAACAGTTGCTTAATTTTTGTTGGAAATCGTTTCAAAGACTTAGAAACACAGCGTTGAACAGCGTGCCCTATTCTCTGTATTTTATCATCATTATCACCGCACACCTGCACCCCATTTGCTGTCTCCTAACTTCCAGATGAAAACTCCTCGGCCCTCAAGTCCAGTACTGGCCAGGTTTTATCAACACTTTTGAGTGGACTCCAGAGTATCTGGGCTCACCTCACAGCTCTGTTTATTTTCATACCAAATCATTCAGAGCTATAACACAACACAGTAAATCAGAGCCCTCATGTACCCAAAACATTCAGGACCCTTTTCTGCTCATCCAAGCAACTCACAAGGGGAGCTAAAGAAGAAAATAGGTGCTTACCATGTCTTGTAGAGAGCTGCCCTCCTCCAACCTGAAACTCCCAGGCCCTCATCTAATAAACAGGTCTGGGTTTGTTGCTGTTGTTCCTCACCCCCACAGACAACCCTTTGCTGCTGTTTCCACTTTGCAAAGAGAGTTAAAGACCTCAGTGGATCCCTGAGAACCACAGATTGTTGCCTTATTCACACCTTCACAGAGCCTGAGATCCACCTCAGAAGTCCTATCCCAGTTAAAGTTACAGCATGTGAATAACGTCTGGTGCTCACCAGTGCAGGGGCCAAAGCACCACATTATTGTTGATGAAATGTCAGTGGGACATTCACTGGACCTTTTCATGCTACTGATTTGTTAAAAAAAAATGGATATTGATCTAACACCAATATCCAACTCTGACGGACAAAGACTCTCTAACAGTTTGAAGTTAGAAAGTGTGTGTTTATTACGACGCCGGGCAGCGTGCGGGATAGCTCCCAAATACACACGCGCAATTTACAGATGATCACTGGGTCCTTTTATGTACAAGAGTCTTGAATACCCAAAACACAAATGCATATTTATAACTCTGGTCCATCCCATTCCCCGCTTTGTATGGTAATTAGCCAAAAAGCAATTAAGCACATGTAGTTTGTTCTTTGAAATGGGTCGGTGGTCCTTCTTATGGGGTGGGGCCTCAAAATGATGAAGTAAGATGGGTCTTCCTCACTTTGACTTGTTAACCTTTTAGTGTTGGTGACACCTGGATCCTGTTTTCTCAAGACCATCTGATTTATGATCACATTGTGTTCTTGGAGTCTATTGATTAAGTTGACAGGTCTCCTGATTTATCAGTTCCTTAAATCCGGCTTATGTTAAAAAAAGGGAAGTTTACCTCAACAATGTCTAGTTAGTAAAAGGGGAGTCTACGTCAGCAATATCTAGTTTAACTAAAGTCCTTAATTCTTCAAAATTAATATCTCACTACTAGCAAAAAACTTCTAAAAGTACTGTATGTTTAAAGAAACAGATAAGCAGTTTATGTTTGGGGTGTGGACTCTGAACTAAGTAACACTGACTAATTTTCAGGTGCTTGTTTCTTTACTTTCTAAAATGTGGGAGAACTCATTCCAGTTAACTGTTGTTACTGGCCAGCAGGTCAGATCCCACCTGGTCTTGGGGAATAAAAAGCAAAAGAGGCTCCACAGGCTCCTCTTGTTTTCCAATACATCTGGGTTTGCTCTGCTAGGCATAGATTAATTTAACTCAAGAAATACAGAAAAATTGGACCATTTCAATTTTAACACGTACAGAAATAGGGGGGGAAAAAGTCTGTATTGTTGGCATTGGTGTACTGGAGCACCAGTTAGAACCTGCACTCCTCACGAGGGCAAATACAAATTACAGGACTGATCTTGAGCAGGTTGTTGCAAAACACATGCTTGGCCATGAGCTTTTGCTGGGCTAAGAGGTACTTCCAAATATCTGCAATTATTCATCCAGAACAAACATACAAAGGTTCTTTGCCAAAGCCAACCACGCAATAATTGGCTAATAATGACATCGGTTTTAATGACACAAACTATTAGTTTGCTGTTCAAAGGTCTATTGTATGTTCACTTCCCAAGGGAAACCAGCTCATTAGGTGCTAAGTCATCCATCCAACCAGCCCTTTGCACCTTTACCGGCAAGTGAAATGGGCAGAGGAGAATCTGGGCTGCTGTCTGATTCAAAGCGCTCCAGCTGGCTGCATTCCCAACCTTTTGTTACAGGGAATATTGTTCCCTATTATTTAGTATCTTTCACATAGAGTTTTTTCTCTGACTACTGTTTGACGTTGTTTACAGTCCCTCTATATAAAGCGGACCAGAAATCTTTCTTGAGCAAATACCTTTGTATGAAGTAAAGCAGCAAATGCTCTAAAAAAACCCCAGTTACATTTACCAAATATTAGAGAGAATTAATAATCTCACCTCGACGTTTTCAGCCGCAAAATATGCCATGAAAAAGCATGTGAAATTAAAGACGATGTGCCATGAAACTGGCTCCTGGTACCAACGCCGTCCACTCTAGGGTCAGCATGGCTGTATAGCACAGCACCAGCACTCTGAGGTTTACAAACTGGGACCAGCACAAGCAGCACTGACCCAGTGGCAGCCCCAGTGCAGCAGGCTGGCCCCAGGGTACAGATGCCATGGGGTCAGTAAGATCCCCCCATTGCTGGGTTCCAGTAACAGCACCGGGGTCACAGTCTATGGCAAAGGGGCCCCAAGCAGGAGGACTGTAACAGTAACTCAGACAGCAGGGCCCGGCCACACACCTCCCGCCAGGGAGACACACATCACATTGTTTCTGTGTGGGGACAACACTGCACCTGCCAGCTTACACTTTCCATTGCACTGCCCAGGATTCATAACCGGACTCCTCTTAAGCTTCTACCCATTGAGATGACGAATAACAAGAAATTCCAAAGGAATGTCTGTGGTGGGTGGAGGACTTAATTAAATAGATGAAAGTAACCCCTTTTCTGTATGCACAAAGCTTTATTTGCCGCTGATGGAATTATCTGTCTGCACAAAACCACGTCAACATGTTAGTCAAGTTTGTAAAGAAAAAAACAAACACAAAATAAATAAACAATGTAGAATCTGAAAAGATGCCCAAAGTATCAAAAACTTTTCATGTGAGATTTTGTACACATTAGTGCTGACTAGTCTGATTTTTCCTTACCATACAAAGCCCTGATAAAACCATGTCTAGCACATCTGAGCAGGAAGGGTAGTTGCTGTGAAGCCACAGGACAATGCTGACACATACACAGGGGATCTGTTTTCCACCAATACATCTTAAGACAAAAATTGCTATCTGGAGAAGTAAACTGGAACTGCCTTCCAAAACAAATAGCTGGTGCAAAAAGTGTTCCTGTTAAGGTAGAAGACAAGTGATTTTTAGGAGTGCTTCATCTGTCAAGAGACCTTGGATAACAAAAACCTTCTTATTTTATCTATAACATAAGATCACAACTCTCTGACAAGTTAAGTTTGTACTGAATACATTATAAATCACTGCAGTGCGTACAATGCAATGGAGAAGGGAAGCAGAGCACAGAGCTGAGTGATAAACACAGTTCTGTTTACAGTTCATTGCCGTAAAGCTTTTGGAAGATCCTCACTGAGTAGGATACCCAGGAGCCCAGGGTTCTACTGAGAGTATGTTTTTTATGACATCACACTATTAAGAGAAATATGGATCACTACACAATATTTGAGAACACAAGAAACTATATATGTTAGATAACTTCACAAAATCACTTTATGGTAATACTGAAAAGGGCTTTGCTTATTGAACAGAAAAACCTCCATCTGTAACACTCACAGCATGTGTGATAAATCAGTATTTGGACATTGACTAGAACAACACATTACATTCAAAGAATACAAAATACAAATAACTTATAACTGCTAGCAGAAAAACTGAACTGCTGAACAGAAGATATCATGCTCCTGTGTGTTTCTCATTTTAGATCTCATAGTTTCTGAATTTCCTCAGAAGGTCTGATGGAGCATCGCCTGACCAGCGGAAATGCAAGTGCCAGTAACTCCCCTCTGAAAATCCTGAGGGGAAAAAGAAGAGAAAGACAACTAAATTATTATAAACATGCATAAAATTAATTTTTCTGAAACAATACTTGATCGTCTCTCCAAAAAAAAGTAAGCAGAAAAGTGGTAACTTCCAGTGCTCTTGACTAGGCCTGACAAATAAGAGCACTGAGTTGCTGGCATGCTGGAAGGAGAGCTGGAACACCAACCCTCCAAACAGAGATGGGCTGGGAAGGGTCCAAAGGAGAACAGCAAGGACTCTGGCAGCCCCTAAAGAGCGCTTACAAAGGAAAACTGAACACACTGCATCCTTCATCTAAGTGATGTGATCAATCTGCAAGTACGTCATCTGGGGCCTTTTAATACTAAAATGTGAACTTCCTTTTTCAGCAAAGTGAATCCTATGAGCAGAATTAGTGTTCAAATATCTTGTTTGAGCTGAAACAGACACGTAGATGGTAGTCCAGAATTCATCCAGGCCAGCAGACAGGAAAAGACAATGCCACCGTTTCAAAGTGGAACCCAACATATAAATTTTCACCAAAACAAAAACATTATCAACATCCTAACATCAGGTATAAACACTGAAGTGCATATACAGCCTGTCAAATATATTATAATATTAACATTTATTAACATTTATTAACATTTATTTATTAACGCCACTGGATAAATGAAGTAGACACTTGGATGGGTTGGATGTTTTTCCCATTCAAATATCTGAAAATGAAATTAAAACTTAGAAGAAAAAATAGAGAAAAAAGATGCTTCAAAGATAATTCACCATTACAAGGAACAAGATAACGTTTTCTTTACTTCAAAATTTTACTGTTCTACAAAGGATACAGTGATGATTTAAGTACCAAAAAAGAAAAAAAAAAAAAAAAAGATCAAACAGTATAAAGTTATAGAGCATAACGAACAAGTTTTCAGTTAAGCCTGGCATACAGTTCTATGCAGAATTTTCTTCTCTGTTTTCTGCATTCCACATATGTTTGGGATTACATTAGGTTTTGCTGTCCTCACGGTTCACTCTAATTGCCTGTTAGATCAAAGTGGGGAGAAATGACAGGACTTGGTGTAACAACAGTTCTGCTCTACACTGGGCCCAGGATGATAGAACTCCTGAAGGACCAGGCAGCACAGAGGGTGCCCATGGTGCTCAGGAAGTTTTGCTCAGGCACAGTGACCTAAACCACAGCCAGAAGTGCTGACTGCTCAGTGGCACATTTATTGTGGTGCATTCACTACTTAGAAAAAACAAAACTAAATACAAAAGAAGCCTTCAAGTCTCAAATTTTAGACCTCATTAACTCATCAGATGCAAACTGTGCAAAAGAACTACATAATGAATAAAAAAAACCCCACACCTAAATATTTTACTTAATTGTTTTAAAATTTATTTTTTAAAAAGTCATTGAAAATAACTGCCTTCTCTTTTTACTTTGCATTTTCAGATATCAGAAAATAAAATTTACATTTTTGGTTGAAGCTTTTTTTTTTTTTCCTTCTTCTTCTTCTCCACTTTCTGGTTTTACTAGCAAACAAAGCAGGAAACTTGGTATAGGGAGGAAGGAGCTTCTGAAAACTTCAAAATTAAATAAATAATCAAAAGCATAAAGCCCAAACCAAAATCCCAACCCTAAACCACATTTAAAAAGCTACCAGTTAAACACACTGTTCTGGAGAAGGCTTCCTCATGACTGAAAGCCCCCATTTCAGGTCAGTCCCTAGATACTGCAATTTCCTGTAACTGCTGTTTTCACTTACTTAGGGAGTCTGGATTCTTTGAAGACTGTGGTTTCGCATCAGGAATTGCAACATCTTCTTGCTCCCTGTTCCCTTCCAATAATCCACCTCCACTGTTTCCCATCTCTTGGGTCCACATCTCCTTAGTCATGCTGTTGGTATTCCCAAAGTCAGGAGCTTCCAGCATTTGGTCCTTCTTACTTTGGACAGCCCAGTGCATTGACTAAAGGAATGCAAACACAAAAAAGAACTAAGGTCTATATTTTAAGGGGTTTTATTTATTTTTTCTTTCTCATATTGCTGTAACAAATGGTTAAACAAAGCACACTGAGAAGCCTACAGGTCAATAGGATAGGGGCAGGCATCGTTACATGTCACAAACAGCATTGGAGAGGACACTTGATAGCAGGTGGGGTAGAAGAACAAAATGTACAAGTAGATCAGAATTTCACGGGCCTTTTGTCCAGTTTCTTCTTTCATGAATTCAGACATTTTTAAAGAGGGCTTGAGTGACTTCAAAAATGTTCATTTTCAAAGCTGTCTTTGATTTCAAAGTACCCTTAGAAGGCAAGGCAATTTGGAAAGATCTAATATTAAAGTCTGTGGAATAACATCTGTTTGGAACTGAAGTTAGTTTAATTGGATACTTCCAGCAAACATTCAAGCTCAGCCATAATGCTGTAGTTGAAGTTTCTCAAACTTCTCTCCTAAGCAGAACTGAGATGGGCAGAATTGACATAGGAAACTTTTATTCACCTGCCTTAAAATATGACCACGTAGCCCTGTAACTGCCATTCACTCTAATAAGGCAGGAAAAAATAATCCAGTATTATGGAGTTGAGCTCTACTAGGGACACGCTACCAAATTTCCTCAACAGCAAAATCAGGAAGGAAACCACCCAATAAACTCCTGCCTCTGTCTCAAGTCACCCCACCAGCCTAGCAGGGTTCCTCCAAAGCTCTGTGGGAAGCCCAGGGTTCCAAGGAACTATCTTCTGGATTTTCTCAATGAGATCTTTATTTAATCAGGCAGCATGAAAACCTATCTCATAAGCAAAATACCAAGAGGAGAATATATTATAAAAATGTCACAGCTTTAACTTAATTTTGAAAAGAAATTAAAAGCTTCCTACAAAAGCAAGTGAGCTGAAGCATTTGAAAACAGCCCTTAAGTTACTTAAACTCCCTATTAAAGCAGCAACTCGATAAATTCACTCAAAAACTACTGGCCTAGTGCCCTTCCGTGAATGGGCTTCTGCTGCCATCAGTTTTTCCCGAATTTCCTTAGTGTCCATGGTGCAGGAATGTCTCTGCACTATCCCCACCCCCAGAGCCCGGCCCTGCAGCACAACTCCTGACTGTAACTCAGCCCTCACTGTGTGCAGTGTTCTGTCTGGGCCAGCCCCTGGCCCCCACGGACCGTTCTCACAGAGCCGCTCAGGGCCTCCCACTGCTGGAAGGGCACGGTGACTCTGCTCCGGCGCCAGTGATCGTAACGCGCGCGCCTCTCCTCGTTGGCCAGGGTCTCCTTGGCTTGCTGCAGCTTCTGGAAAGTCTCCACTAGGGCACAGAACAAAAGGACACTGAATACAACGTTTGTTGGCAGAGAAATTAACTCAGAGGTGAAAGGGGACCTGCCAGCGATGGCTCAGAGCAAAGCAGAGGAGAAGGCAGAAGGAGAAGCAGGAGGCCAAGGGATGTGGTCCTGGTTCCAGCTTGCACAGTTCTGGCTGGCTTTAGGACACGGCATCTTTGGTGGACTGACAGCCTTGCAAATCAGGACTGAAATGTTCCTATGTCTACCAGCTCCAAAAGCTCCTAAATTTAAGTTGAAAGAAACTTACAGAGTGCAGCCTCTGCAGACCATCTTGAAAAGGGAAATTCAAGCAACACTGCTTAGAATGGGCACACTGAGATCTGCAGCAGCACAGGAGTCAGAGCAGAGCCAGCAACAAGAACCGTGAGCAGGGAGAAAAAAAGATGAGCAGGAGCTGGCAAACAAGAATAATAATCTAAATATAGTTCAGGTTCATTAAATTGTGCATTTTATTAGGTGTATTTCCTACATATGCTAAAATGTTATCCAGACTGCATGAATGAGAGCTCTCATGTTTCCCTTCAGGGTAATTTCTCATGGAATGGTTACTAAGGATGCAGCTGCATGTTACTGTTTGTGGAAAGGTTATAAAGATTTAGACTTTATCTGTGACTCACTATGTTACAGTGATCTATTATTTGTTTATTCCAGTTTACAAATTAGAGTTCTTTTGACATACACTGCACCCAATCACTAATCAAAATTGTTAACTATAAATCAAACAAGACAACAGGTTGAGGGAGCAGTTGTACTAGGTTTTCTTATTCTAGTGTTACTAGTTTTCAACAAATAAAAGTCTACTTTCATTGCTCTTCACTAAGCTTTAAGCTGATGAAATAAAAAACATAAAGTAAACCCTCACTACTACTGTAAAAAGGTATTTAAAGTCAATAAGGCATGTTCAGGTAAAGAGAGAATATAACATTTCTGCATGACAAGCAAAGCTGCTCTGATATTTGGCACTTGGCTGCTCCTTTTTGTAGCTCAGCCTTGGTGAGCCCTGCCCAGGGCTCTCTGTGGTTACAAACGGCTAAAGATTTGGCTCCAAATAACGCAGGCACTGCTCAGCCCTCCCAGCTCTGAGGAGCTGCCCCCTCTCATCAGCACAAATGTCAGCTGCTGTTCTGCAAACAGAGGCTCCTCATGGGGCTGCCTTCTCTTCACTTCCAGCCATTAAATTCCATTAAAAGAAACTAAAGCACATTTTGTGTGTTCCTCACAGGCTTGTCCCTGGCAGTAAATTAACTGGTTGACACAAGTGTGGCACTTGAAGGCCACTGAGCATGGAGGGGCACCAACTCCATAGGTCTAGGAAGGTACACGCTTCAGAAATAAATTCTGTATTAAAAGACGATCTAATGTAGAAAGAAAAAAAATTCAAGGTGCTAGAAATCAAAAAAGTCCAACAGGCATCTTCCTGCTCTGTCAGAGAGTAGTGTGCAAGTCTTACAAATAATATCACAATCTTGCAATTTAAATAGAATGTGCTCAATGCACATGATGATTAAAATATATTGAGGGGAAATGAAGTTTTAAGGCTGAATTTAGTATCTTGGCCATGCCCATAGAAGAAAAAAAAAAAGATTGCTTTTACACAGGAAAGAATACATACCTGCTTTGGGGTTTCCAGGATGCTTATCAGGATGACATTCAAGGGCTTTAATCTTATATTCGGCAAGAATCTGTTCAACCTAAACAAAATATTGAGACAGAGTGAGTAAACACAGGAAAGATTTGCAAATCTCATTTTCACGCACTCAATCTTGTTTTTGTGAGGCTCAGACATCCAATATGGCTCTAGAAAAATGTGCAGACATTTGACCACAGGCACAAAATGCATCACTTCAGTTGCTCTTTACTTTGTTTAATCAACTCTAACTTTCAGCACAGCAGGAACCCTAACTTTCTCCTAGCAGGAATCAAAGGCTCTCTGTATTGCTGAAGATCAATTTGTGGGTTTAGGTGGCTTTCTCCATATCCTCTTCATAGGAAATTCAGCCAGCACCCCATGAGGTTTCCATCTTGGATACCCCAAGATAACTTGCTCGATAACCAGTAGTTCAAGTTCTTTCTTCAAGTTAATTTCCCATGCAAAATGCTTGGCTTGGAGTAGAATAGATTTATAACCATCATTAGAATATTGGCATGTGTTAGTTTATCAGTTAATTGCAAATTCCCACACAGTTTGTTATATCATAAAGTATTACAACCACTGGAAAAACTAAGACATGTTAACAGGAAGCCACTGGAGTGGGCATCAACTTAGATTTTCAAATGTTTAGTGCTTTTCCAAGTTCTTATAATTCTTGCTGGTTCTTATAATTCAAAAGCCAAAACTTCTTTATACCATTCCTGTTCAGCTTAAGTTTTCAGAATTTGCCCCAAGGTATTAAATTATTACCATTCTTTCCCATACTACAAAGGCAGTTTATACCAATTCCTCATTTGTCAAACCATGACAGCCACATACAATTTAAATTATTTACTTCAAAATTAAGTCTCATAACATTTTTTTATTTAGAATAAAATTACTAGTTAGTTAATTTAGAATAAAATTACTAAAATACAGTTAGTTCACTCAACTAGCTGAACAAATCTTGTTGACATATTCTGTGAAAAAATGTGGTCTACAGTAGTATCTTAAGAATTCTACCACACTTTTCACTCTGCTCAGTAGCTCCTTCCAGGGGGACAGATGTAATGTGTTGTAATGCAGTCAGAAAGACACTTTAAAACACATACAGCATACAGAGAACTTGGTGAGACTGGTTACTGTATACCATCTGAGCTACCATGCTGAGCTACCATTTCAAAAACTTGGTTACTTAAAGGGGAACTTTAAAGTCAAAATGTGTACAGAGGGTTAAAATGTAGCAGAAAGATAGCATGGAAGTCTTCAGCTTAAAAAAATCAGTAGAAAGAAAAGTTTATAGGAAGTTTATACAACATACATGAAGTGAATATAAAATATATAGTGAGGTGTTTTACCAATACCTATCCAATATATCCAATACCCACTATACATGAATAGCATTGCTCTTGAAGAGGGATGGAGATTAAATCTCCCCTCTTCCTGTCACATCTGAAGATGAAGCAGGAGGTGTCCGTGAGCTCAAACCTACCAGAAGCCAAGAATGAACTTGGTTTGTGTTTACTTGAATACAACAAAAAATCTGTAGAACCTGAGAGCATTTTTTGCTTAAATTTACCCAGGTCCAACCAAGAGCAGGATATTCAGCAGCTTAGATGATAGTGCTGCCGCTGGGACTGTGCAATGCGTGCCCACAAGAGCCCGTGCCAAATGCTTGACCCCTGTACAAAGCAGTGAGACTGAAAAATCCCTGCAATGCTCCAGATTTCTGCGAGAGCCCAGAAGAGCTGTGCAGGGCCCTGAGGGGAGCCATCCTGGGGCTCAGTCAGCCTGGGATCTCCAAGTTCTTTTCTCCCATGTCAAAAACAGTGCGGCAACATCTGCTGCTTCTCCCAACAAATAGTAGTTGACAGCTTGTTGTTCAGGACCCATTAGCATTTTTTCCAGCTTTTTAATTCCATTTTAAAGCAATTTGAAAAATCATTATCACCTGTACTTGAACTGTTCATTAATTGCTAAGCTCTTAAGGAATTGGTGTGAGGTAGAAATTGAGAAACCGCATCTGCGTAGCAAGGCTGCGTGGAGACTTGAGCACTGCCCTCTGCCGGGATCACTGCTAGGAGTGTCCCCGGGAAAAGCTCCACGTTTCCCTCTGGGACACTGAGGCATGGTTACTCCTGATCTTTATACCTCACCACCAGGACAGGTAAGAGCATCTGACTAAATTTACTGAGCAAAAGACAGCCCTTATCTCTACTGAATACATCCCTCATTACAGCAGAGTAATCAAAACTCCTTTTCCAAATCAGAAACACAATTCCAGTTAATATAACAGCTAAATTAGGAAAAAAAATAGCATACTAGACTAGCAAAAGAAAAGTTGTATGGACACCTCTAACATAATGCACACTTCATGTAGCTGCAAATCACTCAAAAATAGCTTAGTTAAATCTCATTAAAAAGCAAGTATCTGCTACCAAAAGAAATCAGTAGAACTAGTACTTGAATATAATTAAAGACAGCATTTAAAAAACATTAATATGGTAAAAGATACTGGTTTTGTTTTCATCTGAACTGGTGAATACATTTTTAAAAATATTAGAATATGTATGAAGCCTGAGAAACTCAGCAGCATTATGAGCGCCCCAAAGCTATGAACTTTCATTGTATTACTTGTACATAAATAGCTCCTTTTCAGTTTTCAAAACCAATAACATACGTTCCCAACTATTATTTGGATGCTGTCAAAAACAATGCAGCTGGCTCTCTCCATAATCCAGCCTTGTTCTACACGGTGTTTTCAACTGAAGCCTTACTCCAGGCTCCTGTTGCTGGAGAAAACACAGGAGAGAAAACAGAGCTTTCCAAGGAAGATGCTACAAGCGGCAAGAAAGAAGGTGCACAAGGCATTTCAAACATTCCTGCCCGCAGAGACACAGCTGCAAATTCCCTGCAGACACACGAGCACGTTCAAAATGTGAATAAACCGGTGAGGAGGGAGAGGCTCTTACCGTCGACAGCTCATCGCATCCCAGCAAGTCGTAGTAATCCTCCAGGTCCTCCGGGCTGCAGTTCAGGATGGCATCCATCGGCACTACTGCAAGGGGCTTCTTCCAGGCGGCACGGAGGCTGGAATGCAGCCTCAAGTCGGAGCTCGCCCAGCAGCCCGAAGCAGCCCGGGGCACCGGGCAGTTCCCAGCACGGAGGGAGCCCCGGCAGGCGCTGCCGAAGGCGGGCAGCGGCCGCGCCCGGAGCCGGGGCGTTCCCCGCTGCCATTGGCCCCGCACGCCGCCAGCCCGCCCGCACAGGGCCGCCCTCGGCGCGGCTCCCTGGGGTTTGTAGTTGCCAGCCACTCCAACCACAACCGGCCGCTCCGTCCAGACGGCGGGGCTGCGCACGGAAACGTGGCACAGGTTTCTCTCTTGCCATCACCTGTGCAGCCCCTGCGAACATGGCACGCACCGATAGGCTGCCCTGCACCTGAGCTGTTTGCGGTTCAATTTTTATTTGCAACTTTTGCCGGCATCTTTGACTAGACGATTAGATGGGTAATTATAGAAAAGAGTAAGGATTACTTCCAAAGTAACGATTACAGGGTGCAAACTTTGGAGAACAAAGCACCAGCCTTACCAAAGTCTGTCAGAGGTCTGCCACTCAGCTCAACAAAAAAGGGGCAACCTTCACTGTCTGAAGGCTTCCTTGGGTACAGATACTCCTCAAAACCAAACGGCAACTGTACATCAGTCACTGTCCGACAAATTAAAACTACACGAGGACATGAAACACTCACTGTCTACTGTCAAATCAAATATTCTTTCTCATGCTAAATTACTTTCAGACTGTGTATTGAAGGTCAGTACTCTGTGCAAAACACGTTCTTTGTGAAACTCATCTTACAATGAGGTGAAATATCTTACCTTTAAACTATGATTAATGACGAAGGCCTCAGCCCAACAGACTCTGGACACATCCGGCATCACCCATGAACTGTTGGTTTCAAAAGATTATTCCGTAAGCGTAATATAACCACACGCTGAAGTCTTTCCCCTGGAGCCTTAGGAGTTCTGGTTTTACATTTCCCATCCCTGCAAGAGCTCTGCAACTCCAGATGCTTCATGTCATTAAATCCTGATGTTCTATTAACACTTACAAACAGCTGCTGTGAGTAGTTGTGCAGTTCTAGATGCAGTGGCTTTGCAGGAGAACAGATCGGCAGGATGTGACTGAGGCTGGAAGAGGCCATGTGTGAATCAATGAAGGACCCAGTGGCCATTTAGAGCTATTTATGAATAAACAAACAAACAAACAAAAAATTTTTTTTTTTGCATCCACAAGTAATATCTGCATTAAAAATGTTCTGCAATGACAATTAATATGAATCTTCCATCATTTTCTCTTCAAGGTTGCATTGTCTGAAGTTTTCTACTTTTACTGCATATTCAGATAGCCTACTAAGATTATAAAATATACAAAGTAACTAAAAGAAATAATCTTAAAATAAAAAGCATAATCCTTGGTGAAACCATTTAAATCTGATAGAACATTCTACCAACATTTTTCTCAAAGTAAATAAAACAACAGATTTTTATTTTTTTTCAATGACACTGCAAGAGCAAGAACTAGCAATCATAAATCTTTCAATCTTCACCATTCATAACTTAATAACCAGAAAAGTATGGGCAGGAAAGTCTTTTAATAACAGAACGTGTAAATATTTAAATAGGTTGTACTCTGTGGGAGGACAAAAAACAAACAGCTGTCCCTCCTCCCAACAGCATTCCTGATGACCCTTTGTTTTCCAAGTATTCCTTGCTTATTTGCACAAGGTGAAAGGGAAGCTCTTTAACCCTTTTTCCCTCCAGCTTTCAGTGGCTGTTTTTTGCTGCCAGGCAACCGCAGGTCCCAGGGCTGCGCTCCAGTGACAAACCTGGGACTGCCAGCTGAGTGTCCCAGGGCCCGTGCTCCCCAGAGCCCCCGCCCCAGCTGTACTCCTGTGCTCACACACGGCAGGGCTCTGCCCCACACCCTGCCCCTGGAGATACCCAGATACAAGGGCTCCCACAGCACAGCTGCAGCTTTGTGTCTGGAGAATACAAAACACACAAACAGTAACTCGGCCTTTTGCTGCCCCTATTGACCTCTGAGGGGCAACTCCCAAAGCATCGTCAAATAGGAGAGCAAGAGCAGCCATATGCATTACACAAAAAATGATGACAAAACTCAGCCCCAGGACATTCATTTAAAAGGGCATTGCGGCACAGGAGATGGTACAGACTGTTGCTTATACATGCTGCGGTGAGTTTTGCTCAGGATGTACAAATTGTTCTGAAGTGAGGAAATCTCGTATCTGCTCTCTGTACCAACAAAAGGTGTCTCTCCGTCCTAACACATATTGACAATTCTGTTTGTTCATAGAGCTCAGGGCAAATATAAATTCTGCTTCAGTGTAACAGGACATTTACCAACAACTTGTAAAAGCTGGAAATAGCCCTTTAAATAAAACAGAAAGGTCTGGAAATTTCTATTTGAATTTATTCCTTTAAAATACACCAAATCTTCCAGGACCAGTTCTTCTCAACTGACTTCAGGGGTTTTGATTTCTGAGGACAGAGAAGTCCAAGGCGGAATACAACTCATCTGAATTTTGCATGGTGTGCCCCATCCTTGTCCTCACACAAGCTCAGAGCTGAAGAAACAGAAGAGGGTCCAAGCACTGCCAAACTGAGTTCCTACACTTAAGTGTAACTCCTGCAGTGCCACTGCTGATGTGGAGAAATGTCTGCAGTATCAGAGGAGGTTTCAGGATCCCCGAGTCCCTCCCTCACTGGTACCTTCATGGAAAGCCTCACATCCTACACCTGCATCACTTGGATTATTTCTTCCTCAGAACTGTGTTCACATAAATAAGCACCACACCAATCTTAAAGCCCCACCTCCCCTCTGAATGCTGACAAAAGCACCTTGCACGTGCTTTTTAAGAAATACGAATCTGGCCTGAGCTTCTAGAGGCAAGAAGGAAAAAGAATGCTTGCATACAAAGTTGCATAGAATAATAAAAACGTTCTGATCTGGTTACTCTGCAGCTTGTTTTGAAAAGCAGGTAGTGTGAAAAACACTATGTACATATTTTCAGGGGTGTTAGTACCTGAAAGAACCAGAAAAAACCCAACCAACCAAACTTTGCACCCCCTACAAGGACGACCTTATCAAGTTGATTATCATAAAGTAATCCCTTTTGAAGCTATATGTATCAAAAAATTTAACCCCAAGGTTTTTAAAAAGCTGGTGGCTCTCAAGACCTGCAAGGAGGAAATTCTACCTATCTAACCTGGGTCTTGCCACTAAATTTAGCAATTCCATTGCATTAAATCCACTAATACTACCCTGCACATAGCTCGTTATGTCGAACAGTAAAAACAAACCAATATTTCAATTTCTAACCACGAAGTTTAGACCAAAATTGTTTGTTGGTGGCAGTCCTGGGAAAAAGGCTGAGTTCTATGCAGTCCAAACTCCCGACTGGAAAGAAATGAGGCCAGGGAGAGTCCACGCATGGCACTCCTGTTGGCTCCGCAGGGCCGGTGCCGGGGGAGGCACTCAGGATTGCTGCCGCACTCCACATAGCCAGAGATCGCGGGGAAAGCAGGGACCAACCGCGCACACCCTGCACAGCACGGCAAGCACAAGGAATTTGAAGCTGTTACTCGAACAAATCCCAACTCTCGCCGCTTACCATCAGGTCTCTCCCACCCCACGCAGGCTCCGCTCCTAAAGCAGCGGTGGTTTAGACAGGCGCTGACCCTCAGAGCTCGCTTTCGGTCAGGGGATGGGACGGACAATGCCCCCGGTCGGGAGCTCAAGTACCAAGACGCAGAATCTCAGGTGGGGCGAATGTGTTATCCCGCAGGAAAAGGGTCAATGCCTTACAGCGACCCCGCCAAGAGCCCGCGGCGGCGGTGCGCTCCCTCAGCAGGCAGAGAGCGGCCGTGCCCTGTGACCACCCTCACCCTCGATTCAGTGTGCTGAGAGAGGCCGCTCCGAGCCCCCGGCCCGCCTCTGGGAACGGGCTGAGGGGCAGCCCTGCCGGGCGGGGTCCCCCGACCAGGGGCCGCACAGCCCAGCAAAGGATTCTGCAGCGGGGAGCCCGGCAAGGGGCGCCGCCTGTCCGATACCATGACGGAGAGCGAGCCCTGAGGGCTTCTCACGCGTCTGGCGAGGAGCGAACAACGGAGCCGCCATTTGCCGGGAGTCGCCGACCGGGCAGCGCAGAGGAAACGCGCGCGGTCGGTGCTCGGCAGCGGGCGGGCTGTGAGCGGCACACCGGCAGGGATAGGAAGGGAGGGCACGGGGGCGGCCGTGCCGTGCCGTGCCGGTCGGGTCCCCCGGCGCCCCCTCAGGCTCCCGCGCCGCCATTGAGGGGCCGCCTCAGCGAAGGGGCGCGAGGCGGCACGAGCGCCACGTGACGCGCGCGGCGCTCCCGGTCACGTGGCCCGGTTTGTTGTTGCCCGGTCACGTGCGGCGGTCACGTGCGGCGGCGCTGCCCGCGGCGGGCGGGGAGGCCGGGCGCGAGGGGGGCGGCGGCTGCGGCGGCGCCAAGATGGCGGACGGGGACGCTGCGCCGCTCCGCCCGCGCGGCCCCGCCGACCCCGGCAGCGACGGCGCCGAGCCCGCGGCCAAGCGGCACCGCCGCGGATCGGGGAGCGCCGCGCCCGCGCCGCGCCCCGACCGCGCCGCGGGGTCTGCGCCCGCGCCGGCCGCCGCCGTGCCCTCGGAGCCCCCGGGGGAGGCGGCGGCCGCGGCGGCCGATGGCGGCCGGGCGGAGCGGGAGGACGGCGGCGAGGCGGCGGCGGCGCGGAGCGGCGCGGACGGCGGGGCCGGGCTGCGGGGCCTGCCCCGGGCGGAGCCGCCTCCGCGGCGGGAGCGGGGGGAGGGCGCGGAGGCGGCGCCCGGCGAAGACGCGGCGGAGGCGGCCCCGGGCTGCGGGCGGGCGCAGTGTTCGAACGGGGCGGCCGCGGCGTCGGCCCCGCATCCCGGTGAGGACCGACCCCTCCTTTCTCCCCTCCCTCCCCTCCTCCGCGGCTCCCTCCTCCCCGCACGGCGCCATCCCCGGCCCTTGCACGGGGCGCGGCTCCATGGCCCCGGCCCCGCGCAGGGAGCGATCGCCGGGGCGCTCCGATCCCGGGCGGCTCCGATCCCGGGCGGCTCCGATCCCGGGCGGCTCCGGTCCCGGGCGGCTCCGATCCCGGGCGGCTCCGCGATCCCGGGCGGCTCCGATCCCGGGCGGCTCCCAGCCCGGGCGGCTCCGGTCCCGGGCGGCTCCGCGATCCCGGGCGGCTCTGATCCCGGGCGGCTCCGATCCCGGGCGGCTCCGGTCCCGGGCGGCTCCGATCCCGGGCGGCTCCGCGATCCCGGGCGGCTCCCAGCCCGCCCTGTCAAAGCTTCCTGCGCCCTGTGCCGGGCGCCCTACAGGGACAGCCGCTCGGCTCTCAGCCTTGAAAACATTTATTCTGCTGTGTTGCTATAACAAGTTATTAAAAATGAAAAAATCATAAGCCCGGGTTTCTTTTTATAATCTCTGCCGTGTTAATTATTGTTTTTCTGATCCTTAGAAACTTGCACATAAACTCAGGAGCAGCAGTCTTGATCAGTTCCTTAAAGAACTGCAAGTGACAGTGTTGCCTAAGGTTTCAGTGACTACAGCACAAAACTAAACTATAATCTCTCTAAATTTCTTTCAAATAATATTTGAAGTGTACTGGTGGGCAGCATCGCTGTGGAAGTACCTCACAGTACAAACAGATCAGGTTTGAGTTGTTAGAGTTGTTAATTTTGGCGCTTTTTTAAAGCAGTGCTTTTGGAAAGATTTATTGAAATGTATCAGACATTGCATTCTGCCAGTGCAGTCTTTACATTTTATCCTGGAGTGCAGTTAAAGATCTTTTATTTTTACAGTAAACTCTACAGAAAATTTCTGTCTGTGCAAAAGCAATCCAAAAGGAACAGAGGTATAGGATAAACCTGGGACAGCCTAAGTACATATTGGAACAGCTCAGAGCAAAGCTAATGCTCTCTTATTAGTGCCTTACACGGAGCCTTTTGCTCAGGTCCCTCCGAGCCTCAGGCGTGTTTTGCTGTGGCTGGCTTAGTTCTGGCCAGCATTACCCCCTCTGGTCCTTTAGGGAATACGCAGGGAGTGTTACAGTTTAAACTGTTACTTTATCCTGCTTGTGTCTGTCACTGTTTCTTAAATCCCAGGCCCGGTGACCTGTATGTGAGGAGTCTTTCACAATGTAAGCTTTGGTTCTTGATACAGAAGCCATAAAAGTCGCTGAAGTTAAACTGGCACTTCGGTTACTGATGTGTACTAATGCTCTTTTCTCTTCTCCAAAATTCTCAGTATGTTCACTGACTTCATGCATGATGAGATGGAACTGAAATGCTGTAAATATGTAGATTAATAGGAAATAGTAATGTTCATGAGCACCTGTGGCCTCAGAAGAACAAGACAGCAAGAACCAACAACAAATTTCTGTCACTGACCTTCTGTTCTAATCAAAAATAAAGTATTTGTGTCATCAATGGAAAGGACAATACAACCACTGAATAAAAAATTACGGTGTTTTGTGGTGTTCTTTGTTTGAGAATCAAGTGGAATAACGGCTAAAATCATGCAGGAGGTTCTTCAGTTCTTCAGAGAGACTGAGAACTACCGTAGTGATCCTTTGCTTTAGAGAGCAGGACTGAAATTTGTTCTTTGTTCATATCTTAGATTTTCAACAAATGAAGCTACAGGTGCTGAGGCTATTTCTAATAAAGCCAATAAAAAGGGCTGAGTAGTCTAAGTTCAGGTTAGAATTTAGATTTCCCCTTCAGTGTGAGCTCTGTAGCACAAGTGCCTCGTTCAGGTAGGTTCGTGGAGATGAAGTTAGATTGAGTTACTCTGGCTTCAGGCCACGGGCTGAGACAAGGTGACTCTGGCACTCTGAGCCAAACCCAGCTGCAGGGGAAGTGGACCAGAGAAACTTAGTGAAGGTAGTTCAAGGGAGCATGTTCAGTATCACAGCTGAAATATCAGCAGTTGTGCATGTGGTCAGCAGTACTGCTCAGCTGCAAGGTAACACCCTCACAAAAGTCTGTGAATTTGTTGCAGCAAATAGGCGCTTGTAAGTTTCTTTCAAAATGCTGTTAAAATGCTCTTAAAACCTAGTCAAAGATCTGTCATGGTGACATGTTTTCATTTTACCCAGGTTTTTAATGAGCTGAATGTAGTGAGAATTGTAGGGGAAAGACATTTTTAATTATACTTTTAAAACACTTGGATTTTTTTCTATGGTGAAATATCCATAATGCCCAACAGTTCAGAGAACGAGATTTCACCAAGGTCAGCATCCAGCCCCCTGAAGCCCAGCATTAAGGTGGCAAACCCTGCAGTAAATTTGCCAACAGCTTGAAGGCATATCTATAGATGTGAAGAAGAATAGACATTTCCTGTGCCTAAGCAACAAAACCGCCAGTTGAGCACGTGATTTTCATTTTTGTGATCTGTTTGAAGATATACTGTGCCCTTGGGCTGAAGTGTAACCCTCTGGTCATGCTGTCTTGCAGATAACTTCCTCCTCAGTGATGAAATCATAGCCAATGGCTTTCACTCCTGTGACAGTGATGAAGAAGACAGAGCCTCACATGCAAGTTCCAGTGACTGGACCCCAAGACCACGTATAGGTAGAAGCCTGGAGCACTTTCTTAGATCCTCTTTGCCTTTGAACAGTCACTTAATCCTCCCCAGTATTCAAATTATTCTTCTTGTTGTAAAAATATTGGCGGTTAGTGCTTCTGAACAGCTCAGAGGTGTTGGCTGTATTCTGTATGTTATTTAAGGAGTTTAAAAAGGAATCCCTTGAAACTTGCTGTATTTTGATTAAAATTGTCAATGTCTTCTTTTTTTCTTGAATAGAAATCCTGCCATGATCCCTATTAAAAACATACACACAGATTCACTAAATTAAACTAATTTATGGCATATTTCTATAGCCTGCCTACTTAGTATTAGTTCTTTAAGGAACAAGAAGATGATCCCTGTATAATTTTAGGGCAGTGAGCCCTCGAGTGTTTCTGGAAAGATTGAATTAATGCCTTGAGGATGTCATGTCTAAAATAATTCATGTTAGATGACCAAAAGACCAAAAAGAAATCCATGGGTTTCTGGGCTCTAAGTGTCTATTTAGAGTGACAGTTTATAATACCCCTGGAGTATATATGTATGTATGTTTGTTGTTTTTTCAGCTTATTCCTGTAAATACTAAATGTTGGAAAAAAGCACATTATGAAGATCCTGGTGCACCCTTTAAAGTTTTAAGTTTGCTGTGAACTGGGATTTCTGCTTGACTGACTTTCTATGAAATCTGTCATGGGTTAACATAAAATAATGATAAATAAATAAAATGCCCACCTCTCGCCTCAGAGTTTTGGCCAAAAAACAGGGAATTTGATGAATGGAGCATTAAACTGGATTCATGAAAGTGTACTAGCAAGCATTAATAAATGGAACAATGACCATGATCATCTGCAGTACTTGACTCTGTTTTAAGTATCTGTGTTTTTAAATTTTCTTAGGTCCCTACACTTTTGTTCAGCAGCATCTCATGTTAGGTACAGACCCACGGACGATTCTGAAGGACCTGCTGCCAGAAACGATCCCCCCACCTGAACTGGATGACATGACTCTGTGGCAAATTGTGATAAACATCCTTTCAGAGCCACCAAAACGGAAGAAGAGGAAAGATATTAACACCATTGATGATGCTGTGAAACTTTTACAGGAATGCAAGAAGATCATGGTCTTGACTGGAGCTGGGGTAGGTATTGCTGCAATGACAGTGTGAAAATATGGAGATAGGTTGGTTCAATACTTCAGTGCAGTGTGCAGGGATGGGAGCAAGTCACTGTGCTGGGGGGAAGAGTCCAGGTCACTGCAGGGACTGGAGCTTCCATTGGAAATTACACCATCTCTTTCCTCAGAACAAAATATTCTTAGACATAGAAACTTGTAAACAGCTGCTTCCATGCAAAATACTTATGGACTAGGAACACATTACCTGTCCAGAACATTTTCTGTCTTAGTCTTCAGACAACGGGGATTACTTTTTTAAACAAAATCTCAGTGAATCTCTTAAAATCTCAGATGGAGCTTGAGGCACTGGAAGAATAGGATTTGAAAAGAAAAGAGCTGGGGGGCAGAGGAGGAGGAGGATGATCATAAGGACAGGTTAATCCAATTTCAGCAGACTGAATGTTACTCCAGCATGTGCTGCTCTGTGATGGTGATAAAGCTACTCACTCTTTCACTAAGGAACATTTCTGAACTGCTGCACATTTGCAGCTCTGTACCTGTGCACCAGATCATTTCTTGCTTCTGTTGTTCACACACAGATGGTGTGACACGATTCAGAGCAGATAAGTAATACAAACCAGCTTTTAGAAGAGCACTGCTACTCCCAATCTTGCTCTTTCCATACTTGCATACGCCTGTTCCTCTTCCCATGCTATTTTGGGGTAGTCTGAGACAATGATTTCAGTCCTTACTGACTACTACAATGCTTTCATTAGCTATGTTTATCAATAAACAGCTCTTATCAAAAGGGATTTATTCTTCAAAAGTAAGAATGTATTTTTCAAAAGCAAGACTTTTCTGTTACTCTGTTAGCATGTAAAAAATACTTTAAATATCAACCACCATGTCTAAGTCTGAGTTGGCAGAATCAGTGAACACTTATTAATTAAATTTAATGCAATAACGCTCTAAATTTTTGTTCACATCTTACAAAACTTCAGTGGTAAAAGCAAGTTCTGGTATCCAGTCTCCCTGTGCAGACTGTACTAAAGGGTATTTTGTCCACTTGTCAAATTTTGTTTCAGCACTGTTTCTCCTGACTGTGAATTGTTGTATTGGACCAAAAGAAAAGAAAAAAACAAATACAGAGAACCCAGACTGGTTTTGTTCTTAATGTTTCTAAGCACTGAGCATACAGAAATGTGGTTTCCAGCAGCAGCGCTTTATAGTGCAGTATGTTGTTTCACTTATTTCAGATTGCAAAAATGTATTTCAGGTGTCAGTGTCTTGTGGAATACCTGACTTTAGATCCAGAGATGGCATCTATGCACGCCTTGCTGTAGACTTCCCAGACCTTCCGGATCCTCAAGCAATGTTTGATATAGAATACTTCAGAAAGGATCCCAGGCCGTTCTTTAAGTTTTCAAAGGTATGATTTTCCAACAGTTCTTGTCTTGGATGTAAAGACAAATGACAATATTAAAATGCATAACTCAGATAAAAATGAGAAATGTTCAGCAACATTCTGACTCTTTCTTAAGCTTATTTTACTGTTCATGTTGTAAGTTCATGATAGGCACAACCATTTCAGATGGTTGAAAAGATCTCAGTGATATTAAATAGTTTCAAAAGCAGCAATTACACATCTTAGACAAGAAGGAATTTTAGAAACTGTAGACATTTGGAGAAACAAAAAACAAAAAAATACCCAATTGCATTTAGTCTTCAGTTTCCTTGGGACCAAAAAAAAATCAAACCCAAGACATAAGAATTTCTACAGGACCACTAAGGACTTGTGAAAATCAGTCACCAGTGGTTGTGCTCATTCTTTCTTATATCTGCTCACAATTCATACTACTGATCTGTCATGTTACAAAGATTGGAAGAGAAAACCCAACACATTCTTTTTCTGCTTGGCTTTCTCTGAAAGCCTCAAGTCCAGATACTAATAAATTTTGCTGCTCATTAGCATACTCAGTTTCTTTGGGTTTTAATATTAAAAACCACCACCCCCCACACACAAAAACACACCCCAAACCAAAAAACACCACAGAAAGCATGCCAAAAAAAATCAACTTAGTTGAAGCCTGTCTATACACAGGTTTTACCAGAAAAGTCCAAATCCAATTTAGCTGATACTTAATAATTTTTCACTTTTTCATTCCTCCTCCTCCTTTATGTACCAGAATACATGTTTCTGGTAACAGATATTGAGGTCACTTGACACTTTCAAAGAAGAGAAAACTTCCCTATTTCCTGATTCTCAAGACCAGAAAAAGATCTAGCCATTGCTTGCTTTGTGTAAGCGTGCAGCAAAGGCCAGCGTGCAGGGGGCAGCTCATCCTGCCCTGCTGAGAGGCTGAGCGGTGGTGAGAGGAGCTGAGTGCCAGAGCAGTGCAGAGGGCACAGGGAGGGACACGGTGACAGGCTCTCTGATGGCTGGGGACAGTGGCCAGCTCAGGTGAAGACTCTGGATCCATTTCCACTAACATGCTTCTGGATTCCCTAGGAAATCTACCCGGGACAGTTCCAGCCATCTCTCTGTCACAAGTTCATCGCTTTGATGGATAAAGAAGGAAAACTCCTTCGCAACTATACTCAGAACATAGACACACTGGAACAGGTTGCAGGAATCCAAAGGATAATACAGTGTCATGGTAAGTGGATTTAGTTTCACTTATTTTCCCTGGGGGAATTATTACAGGTGCATGTGAATAGGTAATTGCTGTTGGAATTAAACTTACTTTCCTTGAATTCCTGTCCCTTGCCAACAAATATTCTGATTTTTAAATGTTGACATTTTGTTTTAGACAGCTTACATATTTAAATCATATTTAAATGCTTCAAGTAGAAATAACTCCTTTCAGGAATTGAGCTTGATGAAGTGTCTGTGTATCGGTGAAGATCTACACCCTGTTGGCACAAGCTTAGACTGTAACTTCTAAAATGCATTTGGTGCTTCTTGATCTGTGTGAGAACATAACATGGAAGTTAGTCTTGCCATAGGTCCTTTGCACTGCCCGTCAATGGAATGGGAGTCTGGGTGTTATGTGACTCTTTATTTAGGTTATATTCCACTGAAATCTTACAATATCCTGACATTTCAGTGACTCCACTTCATGTATAAAACATTGAGGATTAATCACCAGTTCAGTTAACTGAAGATCGTCTTGTTACACCTTCAGTGTCATATTAAGTGGAATTACTTGAAATGCTTTCCATTTCCAAGGAGTTGCATATGTCAAGCTGAAAGTCCAAGGATTAATTTTCAAGAAAAGTATGCAGAAAATTAGTTCTTAAATGCATGTTTGGATCATTTAGTAAACTTCAGACAAGTCATCTAAAAGCAGCACTGGCATGTTTGTAAGGCTCATCTATCTCACTGCACCTTTGCCAAGGGCCAAACTCAGATGGTTTCCATACCTCCAAAGCTTAGCTCAGTGCCAGATCCCTGGGTTTTGATTCTCCAGGCACAGCAAGCACAGTGCTCTGAATGGGGTCCAAGTGGCACCCAGCAGCCTCTGCCTGTCAGCTCCCCAGCCCCAGTGCTGGTTTGTCTGTGCTTAGTGTGTCATGTTTTCTTTTGGTTGGCATTCCAGCTGAGGCATTCATCACAAACCTCTTACGTGGCTGAGTTTTTGCAAATCACAAAATCATTTTGCAAATCAGCTGCACACTTCAGGGATGGGATCGTCTTTAGTGTATGCCCTGTATAAGGTGATTCTGAACGAAACAGATTCTTTAAAAACATGTGCACTTGGAGATTTTGAAGCCTTTGGAAAATCAGCAAAGGTGGTTTTGAGCAGATCAAGCTTCATCTGACCTGCAGCTACTGCTCTTTACCAAATGGTTGCTGCCTAATGATGGTGGCTGAAGAGAAACCAAAACTCTTCTGGGGGGTTCACACTGCTGCATTTATTCTACTTTTTCCTCTAGCTGGGGCAAATGGCAAGTTAATCATGAGCAGTTAACAAAGAACCTTGCAGTGATTTGGGGAGTTCTTATGCGAACCTTCAGACCCATCTGTCACTGCAGACCTACAGTACAGTTCCTCCTATGAAAACAATGGTGTCTGAGATCCATCCTGCTGTATTTAAAATGGCTCTTGCATTCAACCAATGCATCTGGAATTAGACTGTGTTCCTTGCCGTTGCTGGAGCTGTGTGAGCAGAGGCTGTGGCCTGCTGCTTGGAAATGGCTCATGCATGGGCACCAAGCTTCTGATGGTGAAAAATAATTCACAGAATAGAGCTGCAGGGAGGTAGCAGCAGATGCCTGACAGACGTGTCCCTAACATGCTGTATGAAGCTCTGAATTTTTACTGTCAGCTAATCAGAATGAGCAAGTAACTGTACATAGTACATAGTAACATAGTCTTTGGAATCCCTTATGCTGGGGGAGCTGCAATGCTGAGCAAGGTTTCAGAAGCTGTGCAGTTTGCAGGCCTGCAGTGATCAGCAGACCTGAGCTGCCAGTTACAGATAAACGATGTGCTCCAGGTTTTTCTGTGCTTTCACTCTCTTTGTCTTACCCAGATACAATACCCTGAAAGCATATTGTCTTTACTAATGCATTTTCTTAGTTATTCTGTGGTAGGGTTTGTGGAGCTGCTGGTGATGCTGTTTGCAGCACCACTTGTGTAATGAGAAGGGCAGTTCCTGCTCTCTGCTCGTTGTCTGTGTGTGCACAGGTCAGGGGAATGAGAGGACACAGAATCATTTGTGTTGACATGCATGTGGTATATGGCTACTCCTAAAACAAGATTTCTGCTGACTAACACCTAGAAGAACAGCTTCTAGTATTACAAGGATCTCCTTTTAATTTTACTTTCCCTTTTTTAATGCCTGATTTCTGTAGCACTGCAACATAACAGCTTTTTGTCAAAACAGCTTGGGCATAAGACCAAATCTGAATGACTGAAAATCCTCATGCTACCATACGGGTTTTTCCCCTCAGGTTCCTTTGCAACAGCTTCCTGCCTGATCTGTAAATACAAAGTTGATTGTGAAGTTGTTCGAGGAGATATTTTCAATCAGGTAAAAAATCTAATTTAACTCACTACAGCTTTCTAATAACCAAACCCTGAACCACAACACTGGGATCGCTTATAAATTCTGCTTTTCAAAGCCTCCATTCTGCATGTATTTCATAAAAGCGCCTCTCTGTATTTTGGCATTTCCTCTTTTATTTAAAAGTATACTCAAATACTGTACTGCAAAAATTAGGTAATGGCAAAAATCAGAACAAAACCTTAAGAGTCACTTTTTAATGGCTCCTCTGATAAAAAGTAGAGGTTAAATGGTAAGTAGAAAATAGGATTTATACCTGTTTTGTGTTGATCTGAATGTAGAGTCACATTGAGAAAGCATTCTTAGCCTTTTATAACATCAGCTGTTCTGTGAGCATTTACCTGTATTAAAAATGTGTTTCAAACGACAGCTGATACATGGAGAAATTGCTAACCAGAGAGCAGGCTCTAAGCAAGGATCAAATGAGATGTTGGTGTTGCTTCCCAGGACTCTTGAACTATTCCATGTTCCAGACTCCCCACGTCTGGGTGTCAAGTGAGCCGGGACCAAGGCAGGAGTTGGTTCTGCTCTGTCAGAGCAGATGAACCTTTGACTTGGAGACCTTCTCTGCCTTTGCCCTTCTTCCCCTTCTTTTGATGGAACAGAGGTGATGATTCTGTGATCAAAAAGATCTTGTTTATGCAAATGAAAGAGGACTCTTTCTGCAGGTTCCTTGGGTTTTTTTTGATAAATGTCTCAGAGTCCATAGTTTCAACTTTAGGTGAGAAACATGGAAGTGATGTAAATCCTTCAGGCATTACATTTGAAATGGAATCCAGTGAAAGTCTTTCAGAAGAGATGTTTGAGTTAAAACTTTAAGAAATGTGAATCTCATAAGCCTGCAGTCTTTAACACTGAAATACTGAATGTGAAATTTGGTTTACTTTTGCTATTAAGAATATTATTTTTAAGAACATCCTACAGATATTTTTTGTTCCTTTACCTCCAGAGCCAGCTGTCTGGAGTTAGATTTTCTCCTTCTAAGACGTAAAGATCTGAGGAGTTAGTTCAAGACTCATTCTAGCCATCTGCTCTTTTGGGGGAATCCTTTAGTTGGTTTCCCTTGACTGTGTGATTATTGGATGCTCTCCTGCTCAGCAGCAGGGTGAAGGTTTCCACCACACCAGCTCCTAGCTCTTGTGCCAAATTGCTTCTTATCCCACAAGGCATCCATCCCACAAGGTTTTTCTTTGTTCAGAGACTTAGTTTTTGGGAAGGATCATTTGACACTAGATGAAGGCCGCCTACTTGTGGTATTTTCTAATTTGGAGAGTATTGTCTTCTGTCCCACTGCAGGCATCCATAAAACTAATTCTTTCATTTAAACTTTCAGCATTCTATTTTTTTTTCTGAAGCTGTTCTCTGTATAGTAGGAACTTGCTACGCATTTAAATGTCCGTTTTCAGGTATTTTTCTATTGCAATAGGTAATACACATACATTTACACCTTTATAGCTCTGGTTTGTAGCTTGTGATGGTTTCTATATGATTGCAGCTCCTTGGATTTATTGTGAATTGTTATATTTGAACACTACAGCTGAAAAGACTCGAACTATTAGAAGGAAATTGGTCAGTATTGTCTGTAGATCTATCACTCACCCTTCTTGCTTTCCTTCTCTCTTAAAAAGTCTTTAGATAGCAAAGAGTTGAAAGAGGTCCCAAAGATCAGAAAACTCCCTGGCTTGGGAGAAAAGAGAATCTACTTCTCCACAAACCTAACTAGTGTCCACTTTTGTTAGGGAAGCAAGATTCTCCTCTGTTTCTGGAGGCATTAGAGAAGTTTAAAATGGAGACCAAGCAAGTTCTGGCCTCTGTTCTTGTCCTGTATGCTCTTAGCCCGCTGTCTGCCACAATGTATCTTTGGATGTGTAACACACATAACCTTTTGGAGAAGAGGAGAAACTCCAGGTAAAACTCTAAAAAGACTCTTGGATTAGGACAGGGTTTGTTTCAGATCCTCAACTGGAACCTGATAGTAGTTTTTGCTCCAATTAAACTCAGGAAAGTCCATTCCTGTCAAACGGGCAGTGTGCTCAGTTGGTGTCCAGCATGACCGCTGGACTTTGGCTTGTGGTATAGACCTGCCTGGCTTCTCCCTCTTTACTCCTGCTGTAGCGTTATTTCCCTGAGCACTTGCTGCAGGCAGAAGCAGGAAGTGTAGTTGCTTATACATCCACAGAACAGTGAAATGAGGAAATAGCACTGAAAGTTCCCAAAGTGAGACGTGTGAGTTTTCCCAGGCCTGGGCTGCAGTAACAGTGGCTGTTGTGTGCAGGTGGTGCCCCGCTGTCCCCGCTGTCCCCCCGAGGAGCCGCTGGCCATCATGAAGCCGGACATTGTGTTCTTCGGGGAGAACCTGCCCGAGCAGTTCCACCGTGCCATGAAGTACGACAAAAATGAAGTGGATCTCCTCATTGTCATTGGGTCTTCACTCAAAGTAAGACCAGTAGCATTGATCCCAAGTAAGTGACTGTCTCTGGTAATACTTTCTTTAAAAAATTTGGACCAGAAGTGGAATTCTCGGTTAAGAAACTCCAAGCTCTTTCTAAACATCTTTGGCTCAAGTCAGTGAGCACCACATTTTTACGATGAAAGCTGCTTGCCTATGTAAAGCTGAAATGCAAAATCGAGAAAGTAACAAATTCTAAGTGCTTAAATGATTATCTGCAAAACTACTCTCTTAAACCTGAATGACTTTGAATTTCTCTCCCTGCTTGGAATATGCTTTAGAAAGGCTTGAAGGCTTTAGAAAGGAAGCATCTCAAAAACAGTATATTCCTCATGTGCACTTAAGCACATAAAACAAATGCACAAAATCAACATAATTTGAAGAGATTATAGTACTAATTTTAATCTTTTTACTACTACTGTATTTTTAATATTACTGTAGCCAGTATTTCTGTGCATATGTTTCTCAGTGATTGAGGAATGCTTTTAACTGGAAAAAATGCGGGGGAAAACCCATCTAACCAGGCTACAGTAGGAACAGCACCTCAAACCACCATTGGTAAATTTGGGACAGGCTTGCCCTTTTCCTGACCTGTCCTGTTGCAAGTGAAGGCATGAAGAGAAGCTTGAGCTCTCTCAGTTGGTCTCTGCTGGAAGTAAAACCCAAGTGACTATCTTTGGATTCTCTTTTCCATTTATAGGTTCCATCCCCCATGAAGTGCCTCAGATCTTAATTAATAGGGAACCTTTGCCTCATCTACACTTTGATGTGGAGCTTCTTGGAGACTGTGATGTTATTATTAATGAATTATGTCAGAGGTTAGGTAGCGAATACACAAAACTTTGCTACAACTCGGTAAAACTTTCTGAAATCACAGAGAAGCCTCCACGGCCGCACAAGGAGCTCGAAGTGCTCTCGGCTGAGCTCCCTCCAACCCCTCTGAACATTTCAGAAGGCTCCAGTTCACCGGAAAGGATGAGCCCACCTGATGGTGCAGTGGTGTCAGAACACCCACCTGAATGTAAGGTAGAAAACTGTGAGCCTGCCTCAGAAACTAAAGGGAGCTGCTCAGAGGAGATGCTTCAGGACACCCAGGTGTCATCAGAAAACCCTGAAAATCCTGCTAGTGAGCTAATGAACTCTGAAACAATGAAGGAAAATGGATCTAATGATGGAGAAAATAAAGAAAAGAGTGAAATATTGAAGAAGTGTTGGGTAAACAGATCTGCAAAAGAACAGATTAGCAAAAGGCTGGACGGTAAGTGTTAATGCTTTTCAGTGTTTGCTTCCTTTTGGCTGATACGTTTATGTTAGACTTGAAAGTGATAAATAAGTTACTCTTGAGGTAATCAGTGTGTTTCAGTGGCTATTTTTGTTCAGACCAGTGTCTACTTAACTCTCATAGAACCATTTACTTCTTTTGGAGAAGCCAGTAGGAAATATTTTTTTGTATTTCATAATAGGTTTTAAAATCAGTGATTACATCCTCACCTAAAAGATCAAAGTTTAGAAGGCTGAAGGTAGGTATCAAAAAATATATCCCCTTATGACATTTTCAGATGAATATTCAGAAAAGTTAGTTTGATGCTAAGGTGTTCAGAGCAGTAGAGCTGGAAGACAAAGTCATGACAGGACTTAAAAATCTCACAGCTGCAATGAGGCACATTTTTAAGGAAAGTTTAGACTTTCCAAGGAAGCCCCACAGCGTGCAGTCTTGTAACTGTTGTAAGGAGTCAGCAATTAAAGTGCAGTTTTCCAAAGGAAAGGCTGGATTTAGACTTCATCTGATACTCCATGCAACTTTTTTTCATGTTCCCATGAAAAAAAGCTGCTTGAACAATCAGCTCTTTGGTGTCAGAGGGAGAGAGAGGAGGAACACTGAGCTTTCCACAGTGAAAGCATTTCTTTTGTCCTTCATAATAAATACACATACACAGACATAAATGGATTTTCATATAACCTGATTTGTCAGTTAAGAGTCACAGCTGAAAACAGAACTGTGCAGGTACCTTCTAACCCCAAGTCTGCCAGATCTGGTACCAGTCGTTTACTTCAGCACGTCATTGACTGTTCAAATTCTGTTCCAGGTACTCAGTATCTGTTTTTGCCACCCAATCGCTATATCTTCCATGGTGCTGAGGTTTACTCGGATTCTGAAGACGATATCATATCTTCCAGCTCTTGTGGCAGCAGTAGTGAGAGCGGCTCGTGCCGCAGTCAGAGCTTAGATGTGGAGGATGAGAGCGAGATGGAGGAGTTTTACAATGGCATAGAGGATGAGGATGCTCCCGAGCGGGAAGAGGAGCCTGGATTCGGGGCGGATGCAGACGAACAGGAGGAGTTGGCAGCTGAGGAATCAGCTGAGCCAAACGAAGCTGCAGGGACAGAACATCCGAGCAACGCGCTGTAAAGTGATCGCTGACTGGTTACAGGAACTTCCCACCAGCATTAGGAGCTTTGGCATGTCAGAATGAATGTTTACGTCTGAATTTAGAGCAACGAGACCATACGGACGCAGTGTTTATAAATAACTAAAACAGATTTTCATGCTTAGTTTTTTACCTTTTTCAATAAAAATCTATTACTGCGCACTCAACACTAACTCATCTTTTTTTTTTAAGGTACTAGGATTACCTAAACAACTGTCACTATGTTCACTTTTAAGTTCATCTGTCTGATCAGGCATCCATGTATATAATACATATTTTTGCTTAATAAATTTCAGCTTATATTATTTCTAAACAGTTTTGAAAAAGCCATTGGAATGTTAAACTAATATAAAGGGAACAGCTAATTTAGACCAAAGAATGGTATTTTCACACTTCTTGCTTTGTAACACTTTGGTTGATTTAAAAATCTTATGCTTCTGCTAAACCTTTCATTCATGCCTAGTCTGTCATTAAACACTGGCATTTTCTAAGACCTACTGTGGCAGCTAATTTTTTTTGCTTTAACAGTTGCTTTGTATGTTTCAGACATACTTAATTGCGAGCAGATAGCGAGATGGAAACAAGACAGCAGCACTTGAGGAATCCAATGGTTTTTAGATTGATCAAGAAGTGCTGTGAAAATGCTTAGGTTGCTGAGGGTATGCCTGAGTGGACATGAAGCGATGCTGACATTGGCTCCTTAGCAATTAGAATCCAGCATTTTAAACAGAAAGGTTCCCCCCAGTCAGTCTGTCATGCTGTACCCAGCAGTCACATCTAGAGCAGCTTGCTTTATAAATAGCGTTTGAGGAACTGCCAAGGCTCCAGTGTGGAAGCAGAGTTCACGAGAGTGTTCTCCCAGCCATGAGAAGGCACAGAAATGAAGCTCTTCCTTTGTGCTTATGGATGCACCAAGCCCAGGAGAGACTGACTCCAGTGGTGGAGCCTCCTTTTACGCTGCCAAGGAGCTCCACACGGATGAGGAGCTGCTGCCCTGAGATCCTGATTCAGCTGGAACCTCCTCCCAGCTGCCAGCTCCACCTTGGACATGAAAAGCAAAGCAGCTTCTCCCACTCTGCTGTCCCGAGTGCTAGGCTGCCTTAAAACTGGATGTTGCAAGTGTTCAAGTGCAGATTGTTTTCAAGCCTTTAGAACTATTTTGTACAATTGCACAGTGCAGTAGTCAACGAAATAACATTTTTCTATAAACCACTTTTTCAACATTGACCCAAATGAACTCTACGATGTAGATTATTCATATACTTTGCTTTAATATTTATTACATTTTGGAAGATGTATAGTAGCTGTTCTTTGAACATAATACAACAGTTAATAAATATTTAAGAACAGCCTCCTGTATTCATCGGGAAATGTTGGCATGTTGTCTCATAGTCCAGATTTAATACAGTTCTTATTTGGCTACATTAAAGAATGCAATATGTTTAGTTTTCACTTGCATGTCACAATGTATTAGTTTGTGCTATAGGAGATATTTTAAATTGAAATACTTTGTTTTAAATTATTTTTACAGTGAGGATTGTTTTCTGCTCTTTTATATTGTATATAGTGTCTTTTATGTAATCTACTGGCATATGTTTTGTAGAAGACTGTTTAAAATGACTGGCTATCTTCCTGCAACTTTTGAAATACAAAACCAGTGTTTTATACTCGTACACTCTGTTCTAAAGTCTATTAAAATTGTCATTTGATTTCTGGTTTCCGTTAATTTCTAGCTATGTCTTACAAACTTAGCAAAGATGCCCCAGAAAGTCAAGGTATACCTTAAAGGAAGGCATAATGGAAGGCCTTACATAGGAAATGGCTTTTTTCCACCTGCCCCTGGCAAAGCCTAAAGGAAGCTGCCCTGAATTGTTCCCGTGGTTCATCCCGTGGCTGGAGTCCACCCCAGACTGCAAGAAATCCCTTCTTGTGGCCCTCAAGCGCCAGGGCCCAGTTTAATGAGTCTCCCAGTATGTAACACCTTACTGTGTGGCTGATTCCACTGTACTTCCGAACAACCATCTCTCAAATAGTACTTGAGTTATACTGGAAGAGAAAAAAAGAGATGATGAAACTCTCACGCTTGAGGCACAAAGCATCAAAACCATTAGACTCTTTAACACACACAGATGTTTTCCTGTCAATTACTTACTACTCTGAATGACCTGAAAACATTTTTCCTCTTGAGTAGAACAGCTGCACCTTCTTCTGCACTTAGATGAAGAATTTTTGCGTTTTGTTCTTTCTTATGTCTTTGATAATATTTGAACAGAAGAAGAATCCCAAACTATCTCTTACTCCTCCATTTCATACACTGCCCTTTCCCCACAGCAAGGATGTTGTCTTTCAAGAGTATTTAACACAATGATTAGGCAAATGGTGGGCATGAGGAAACATCTGCTGTCACAGCTCCGTACCTTGCATGAAATTTGTCTGGAAGCAAGACAGAGCATGTCCAGGTCCTGCTGTAATTTGTACAATCTCAAAAAAGGAGATCACTTATTTTTCTGGTAATTTACCCTGTGGAAGTATCTTAGCCCTTAGTATTTATATTGAATAGATGCACTGGAAAAAAAGCAAAGCACAAGGATTTGTTTGCCATTCCCCAGCCACCTTCCGGCCTATTGTGGTACATTAGCCACAATAATGACCTTGCAAAAATATTTCAAGGAGCATTTATTTAGCATCTTGTCATAATTTCTTCTTAATGGCCATGTATTTTCTATGGATCTGGCCTGAATTCAGTACATTTTTAACTAGTGTTTCTGATTATGGAAAATGTTTTTAAATGCATGATCACAAAGGGACAGACAATATCCAATTATGAGGGGCTATAGGAGCACAAAATTCTAATGAAACCAGCATTCAGAATCAAACTGAAAAAAGTGAGAAAAGGAAGACCCAGGGAGTACCTCAAGCTCGGTAATCTATGCTTAAATACTGAACCAGAACAATCAAACTGAAAAGCAAATTGCATTTATTTGCATGACAGACTTGTCTACAATGACTGGAGAATAAAACCCAGTTGAAAATGCTGAATTTCAGGCTAAAACAACTGGCCATGTCTAGGTAACAATGGTTCTAAGCTGGCTATAAATCCTTGAGAAGTCATGGAGTTGTACCCCGAGTTACTCTTTGCTAGGGAGTTTCAAGAAGATACAGACTGCTAGGACCCAGTAGGAAAATAAGAGTAACAATAATCCCAATAATGATGCACCAAGGGAAAAGAGCATGAGGCCCAAGGCTCAGAAAAGCAGAGGCACTTTACTAAAGCACCATTCACTGACTCTGCAGCTCTCTGCCATGGAACCTTGGAATGGAGCTGGGCAAATTCAGGTGGGACAGGGCTCCCAGAGCTCCTGGAGGCTTATTTCCCTCTCTTTATACCCTTCTGGAAGCACCTGGGCTAGCTATGGGGGATTTGTGCCTCAGACGAAGGCAGCACAGCAGTTCTCAGGTGCAGCAGTCCCAGGAGCTGAGCTGTAACTGCTCACAGCAACCCTGCACACAACAGCCCAGGAAACTCCAGCCAGGCACACCCAGAGCCTCCAGCTGTCCTGCCTTGGGCATGGTGGGACCAGGTACACGACCACAGGTCTCTAAAGGACTGCTTAAGGAACACAATCCCAAGTGCTCTCTCACCATGGAACTGTTATTCTTATGCTCACAGAGCAAGAGAAAGTCTTGTTTCCCTGCAAACCCCACTCCCACGTGCCTTGTAGTGACAGCTCAGGCTCCTGTGAGCAGCTCCTGCACCAGCATCACCCAGGATGGAGCCCTGGACAAAGCAAACAAACTACAAATTAAGTTATTTTGAAAGCCGCAAAGAAACACAAGCTGAAAGTCCGTGGAAACAAAACACAAACACCTCTCAGTGAGATTTACTTGTTTGGCAATGGGTTTTTAACTCTGTACAATTATTACTCACCACCCTTTCCAATGGCAGAGCCCAGCTCCCAAGTGCAAGCCTCGGCTGACAGGGACCCTCCTTCTCCCAGCAGGTGAGTGCCTCACAGGGAGCCCTGGATGCTACAGAAGCTCCCAGCACCAGGCTTCACAGAGCCCACCCCCGTAATGCTGAATGCTATGGAGAATTTGCCTTAGTCCCTGTGGAGCATCACCACCCTCCTGCTCCAAACTTCAAAACTCTGCGCATTCCCTACTGACAGAAATCCCTGCAGGACCTGACACCTCAGCCTGCAGGGCTATTCCAGCTACTTCCTCATCTAAAGATACTGCTGATCTTCCTTATCTCAATTACCCTTCCCCTTTGTTTCCTCCTCGGGTAACCCTGGCACCTTGTCTGGATCCTTTGCCAGTGGACAACGCCAGCCTCCTGGAGATGCTGCACCCCGGAGAACCTGAACCTGCTGCTATCAGTGCCCACACAGAGCCCTTGGGCAGGATCCAGCCACAGAAACTTACATTGGTTTTACCTCTGAAATTCTTCAAAGATATGGCAGATACAATCTCCACCGGAAGCTGGTATTTGACTACAGTCTGCCAACTCTTGTTCCTTCTCCCAGACATGCTGCTGTATTTGTCGAAAAAGAGACGGAAACTTGATTTCTGCACTCAACTCAAAGTATTTGTGTAACATTAATCTTTTGTTTCCTCATGTAATCAGGTACCTGGAGGGCAGCAGGGAACACCTGCAGACATCCAATGCACAGGTGAGGATTCATGACCCGCTGGTAATACCAGCCTTTATCTCACTGGTAAGATAAAGATCTCCACTAGCACTGTACACACCAACTATACTGGAATTACTGACAGGGTAGATCCTACGTGGAACAAGATTCTCAAACCTCATTTTTCTAATCTGAAACTGACGTGCCTTTGGCTGCAGAAAAATAATAATGCCAAGTGCTAATGTAAGGACACAGATGACACTCGTGGCACCTGCCACACTGTATTTTGTAGTTTTGGAAAGTCAATAGTTATGTTCAAACCCAGAGGATCTGCAGGAACTCAGACTGCTTAGACCAGCAGGGTTGTAGATAGCACGGTTCTAGTGTGCCTGTTACTGTCAGCTTTGCTTCCCCCTCCCAGCTCAGCTGCCTTGTGGTTAGAAGATAACACATCTTTCTCATTCATCACTTCTGCAGAAATAAACAGGCAAAGGTTCGCAGCTACAACGTTTTAACACACTCACAGAAAATAAGTCAGTGTAAGAGATAGGAGCACAGAGAAAAATTGTACCTATAGACACAAATAGGCTCCCTTCCCCGAGGAAATATAAAAAACCTGAGGACTCAGTCACACGGTCAGGGAACTCAAGTGTATAGCCCTGATGGCTGGTGGAGTTACTTCACTGATTAACTGTGCACACAGAGCAGGCAGACAGTCAAGGTGTTTTCCTGGGGCTCTAGGGCACTGTACTAATCTGGTGATGCAGGTGACAGAAGATGCTCTACATCTTTCAAGGTTTAGCTAAGGTTTTTGAAGTCATTGCTCCAGACCTGACCAACACAAACATTAGTATCAAGACTGAATGACCAAAAGAGTAGGCAGGTTAATTAGTGCACCCAAACCACACTCCAATGTGGCAAGCTAGAAATATCTGCTAGGCAAGCAATGGGGCCCCATCACTTGTCAGGCAAACAAATATTTTGTTATTCCTCTTCTTTTTTCTCCCCTTCAAAAACTGAGTAAGGCAGTTCCTCATAGTATAACAAGTACATAGTTCTGGTTGCACACAGAAGTCAACACAGCCACTCTTGAGAGATTCAACCGTGCTGAAAACCGTGCTATTAAATGAGAGCTTTTATCTGCATTTACCTTAACTGCAGAACCTCGTGTGCCTTTAAGGAGCATTCTTTTATAGTTATTCACATTTGATTACATTAAGCTTCATTTATTACTGATAAATCAAGTTTATTGCAGCAGAGAGCAGTGCAATGAATTAAAACCCTCTTCAGAGCAGCTTATAAACATTCTTAAAGGGAATACCACGGCTTCAAGCTCTAACTACGATCAGTAACAACCTCATTAATAGCAACTCCCACGAAGTACCAAAGGAGATAAATCATTATGCTTAAGCAGGGCTCACTGCTTTAACAGTTCTACACTGCCTTCTTTGCTTTGCCCTGGAAAATGAGAGACAAACACCTGCTGCACCTGTAGTTCAGGAAGCCTGGGTAGTTCTGCCATGCAAATTCAATCTTCATCCCTGTACTAATGTGACAGGTACAAGAAATCCAGTCTATGACTGCACTGCTCTGGCAATAGCAAGTCTCCTTCACTAGTCATGATGGAGACAGATACAAGTCTGACATGCAACTGGTCTCCTCCAGTGAGAATTCTGAATCTTTATCAAATGCTAATCTAATTATCAAATAAATATTCTTTAAAAAATCTAATCACAGTAAAATGGTCCCACTGAAGCTCAAATTACTGTCAATCTCCAGCTGTTTGCATTACCCTTTTAAACAGTGGCACCCAAGCTTTCCTGAATAACTCAAGGTTTGAGGAAAAGGCAGGCTCTACGCTTTCTTCACGAATATCATGGCTATTTCAGCTACGCAAAAAATGGTTTTTTGCACCCCTTTCTTACATGCTGCACAGCATCAAATATTGTATGCAAAATGATACTTGATCCAAGCAAGAGAAAGCACTTGCTTTCCTGCTGCCCACCTTTCTCCAGGCTGAGGCAGCTTAAGGGCACAACCTCAGCAAAGCTGCCTCCCAGGGCTCTTGTGACTGTCAGATGAACTAAGGCCAACACAAGCATTGCACAAAGCCTTGAACTGCTTGACACAAGTATTGCCACGACTATTAATTGTTCTAGCACTACAAAGTTGTTTTTTACCGTGTTGGGTAGGCAAGTGTTACAGCTGGGCGCGGCCTCCCTGCACACAATGAACTAACATCTGTAAGATAATCAGGAGCGTTTAGCACTGTAGGACTCATTTCCTGCACAAGTGAGTAAAACCAAGGCCAGAGCTGCAGAGAGAATTCTCAGGTGAACGCTGTCCTGAGAAAGTAGCTCTAGCCCTGCTCTGCCAGTGAGCCCTTAAGGTGATGTTAAACCAACCATTCCAGCACCACCACCCTCCTCCCAATGCTTGCCCACGTCCACTCATGTTCCAAGAGAGTAAGAAATGTGTCTGCCATGTGCTGGAGAAACTTTTGCACCAACATGAAGCATTTGTCACAGCAGTTTAGTCAGCAAGGACTGCAATTCAAAAATGAAGGACATCTATGATGTCTACTGCATCCTAAATTGGGCACCAAAAATGGGCAAGTGAATTATGGCTTGGACTTCTGCCCCAGGAGCCTCATCTACAGAATGAGGCTCCTTAGTCATACTTCAGGTTAATACTGACATGAACTAAAAATCCAATACAGCAAAAACCAGAGAATGTCTCCCAGGGAAATGAAATATGTAACATGTACCACTGGATTTGGATGATATGCACTAAATCACATCTGGACCTCTACAACTGCACATAAAGCCCCTTATTCAGTCAATACCAACTGTGTGCATCAAATGAAACAGGACTCCCGTGGAAAAAAACAGCACTTGGACATGCAATAAAACACAAGGGAAAAAGAAAGAAAATAGTTTTACATTCGCCACTTCCTAGATTTTGAATATCTACCCTTTGCAGTCTTGGTGTTTCATAATTAAAAATGGTGTTTATTATTACCTGGTAAAACGACTGCGTAATACCTTTTTTTTCCCCTTTTTCTTTTCTCCTTTTCTTCCTTCCACGTACAATAAGATTAAGCTGGTTTAGTACTTGTCGGTTCCTTGTTTTTCTCAAGAGGGAGAATTTCTGAGCCAGGTAACAAATGCTGGAGAAGATGGAATATGGACTGCATACAGAGAAATTACTAACAGGTTACACTGCATGAGAAAGCTGTAAAAACAGTGTTAAGGAAAAGACTGATTTTAACTGTCCTGACTTTTTTGTTGTATTGTATCAGTATGTACTGCCAGCACAGAAAGAGGACATTATATACTTAATTACAATGACTGCATTTCCCTGCTTTTCCTAGTTGTATTCTCTTCTTGAACTCTGCATGCTGCAAGCATCTGTACACATCAACCAACAAAGGTTTTCATTCAAGTCTTTTATTATAGCTTGAATTTTTTTCACTGCATTTAAAAATCTAAAAAAAATAAATATTTGTTTCACAGCTGCAAGTCACATATGCATTAACACCACAAAATCTGGAATTTAACCAGAGAAGGAAAAGTCAAATCCGAAAGTGTCCAGCTAAGCACAATCATCTCAGGGCAATTATAGTAAAAATAAAATCTTAAGGAAAAGGCAGAGGGGTGTTAAAGGTTATTTCAAATGCATTTATCTGGAAAAAAGTGAAAATTCTATTAGAAACCATAAACTACGCTTTCAGCATTTAAAAATAAACGTTTAACCTCTTGACAGCAAGAATTGGCTGGTGCATCTTTTTCTTCTAAGCTGTATTCTCAACACATGACTGCAGAGGTTTCCAATGATAAATTAACCTCTTTTATAATTGTGTCCACCTAATTACAGAATCAGTCCTTAAAAATAAAACAGTGTCTTAAGTCAGCTTGTCCATCCACATATTAAAAATGCCATTGGATGTGGTTTTGTATCAGCACTAAGTGACTGCTTCATGGATTGTACATTGTGAAGATGAATGTCTCTGAAACAATCACTTTCATTATTAAGGTTCTTAAAACAAACCAGAAAAATAGATATCTTCAGAAATCAGAGTAGTCACTTTTTTTGTTAAAAGCCATAAAATAAGCTCATATTCAATTACAAGCAATAGAAACCATACTGCTATTGGAACAGAACTATTTTATCACAAAAAATTTATTATTTACAAGATGAAAAGTTAACAAGTGAATTTATCAGGGAAAAAGTTAAATGTTCTTACTAAGTGATCTGAAAAACTGAAGCAAGTCTCTCATGCACTCACACGCCAAATTGTTTGCATAAGGTGAAATGTTAATTCTTGTTAGTGAAACTTGACTTCCATCCACAATACTCTCGTTTTTATTGTAAGATGGCAAAATCCACATGGCTCTGTACAAGAAGGTATGTATTAAGACAGTTCCTCAGTTTTGGAAATGTTTGTTTTTGTTGTTTGTTTTTTTTTTGGCTCCCATGAATATTCATACCACTGAACATTTTTTGCAAATAATCAGTTATATTATCAACTGCATCACTTAATCCACTGAATTTACCACCACAAGAAAGACACAAAAACAAATGATCCCATGTTACACAGAACTTTCATTTCTCAGGTTATACTAAACTGAAACCTTCATAGTGGTCTATAGCCTGGATCAACTTAGATTTCAGGGTTTCTTTATCTGTGTATTTTGGAAGATCAAGAAGATTAAAGCAAGTGTGAGCTACGGGCAGATAATCTTCTCCTCCTCCTGTTGGCTGGATGACCAGTTTCAGGCACTTCATTCCAAGAATTGGAATCCGATCACTGCCTGTCAGAAACACTGTCAAGAAAAAAAAAAAACAAAGGCTTGGAACTTACCGAAGACTTAACAGAGTCTGTGTCACATAATGCAGTTCTAATCATTGCTGGCCTTTTTTTATTATTCCAGCAATGGCTAGCTTTTCAACTCAAGTTCTGTGAAGTTTGGAAAACAGGGAATAATGACTTAACCCTGTCTTTACCCTTCCACATGTGAGCTCCTAACTGTAATACAACAAGTGATCCATAAAGTACAGTATTTCATTTTGGCATATCAAACCAAACAGTCCTTAAAAAAATACTATACAGTTCTTCATACAACAGAACCTTCTAATTTAAAATTCATTGCCTGTGTATCTTTACTGAGCATTTCTAAAAATCTTGTAAACACAGAATTAGCTTGTTCAATAAGTAATTTACCTGAACTGGAAACTAATCTGTGATCTATTCTAAGCAAATCCTCACTCACAGCAGGCTTTGATTACTTTATCATCTGCACATTTCCACTTATATCAGTACCTTGGCAGATTTACAATCAGTTACAACTCCGAATTTCCATCTCTGTGCAGTGAAAAACCTGGAGGATGTGAACTCTATGTCAAACCACAAGGAAAAAAACCTAGTTATCAAGTAAAGGTCATCAGCAAATTAGGCTGTTGGTGTTTTGGGGGGTTGGATTTTCTGTATTTTTTTTTTTTTTTTAATGCTGCTCTGACCGACTGTGATCTGTAACTAGCCATCATCCAGAATGACTCAGGACACTCCCAAGAAAATCAGAGACAAGCTCACAATCAATGATTTTTCTTCCCAAATATTAATTACGTCATTACAAATACTTCCATCTGCCCTGCTAGAGCAAGGGACTGAAATCCCAGTGATCCTGTTCAGTTAGAAACTTCTGTGAGGTAATTTCAAATACTTACACAAAAACTGTTTCTTCTTCTCCAAAGACAATTCGTGAAAAACCTCCCAGAATATTTTAATTGTAGGATGGTCTGCCCAGTATTCTCCTTTGTATTCTGTATTCTAAAAGGAGCAGGAAATGGGGTTATTGCTTGCTCACAGAACAGTTGGATAAGCTGACGCTGCAGCAAAATGAATGCAGTTCGTGTAAAGGGACACAGCAAGTGACACACTACTACGGCTTCCCACACTTCATTTTCTTCAGCCATTCAGTCTGAATTCAATCTAGGGACAGATGCCTCTACTAAGCATTCTCAATCCCAACCAAGCCTCACTGAGCTCAGGCAATCGAGAATATCCACTTTAATAACTGCGTGCAATCACTTCACTTTCTCATGTTTAATACAGAAGATCGTATAGCTGCTTCTGAGTTCTGTGGATTTCTCTGCCTCTCTTTTAAGTCCATCAGAAATTAGATGGAAAATGTTAAAGCAGGAAGATAAATAATATTTTAGTAGCTGCCTTCACTGATGTTTTATGATGTCAATAAAGAACAGGAATCACGTTCATAAAACAGAGCTCAAGAGGACACCTAGTTGCTTTTGCAGCCTGAAATTAGAATTGCACAAAAGCAATAGCTACCTATGGTTCTTACCTTCTCCAGCTCTTTCCAGTCATAATTTGTGTTCCCAATCACCATTGCCTGCAACTCGCTGGGCTGGAAGAGCTGAAGAACTTTACCTCCACATACTTTGTGGAAGCCTTCATGGAATGCACTGTATAAGGAAGCCACAGATCTATTGAAGATGTAATCCACATATGCATCTACAAAATCTTGCCTGTAGAAAGAGAAAGATGGAATGATGTTGAGGAAATAATAAAGAGGGAGCAGTACATGTCATCCTTCTACCAATAAACCAGCGGCCATTTTTGCACAGAACAGAGCATAGACAGTGAAGCAACAAGGAGCTAAATACATTGCATTGTCTGCTTTATGTTACAGCCATAGTGGACATAAAACAGCACATCAATGTATTTCCCCACCACACCCCCAAGGGCAGAGTCTGAGAAGGCAGAAAAGCAGGAACATTTAATGTGATATACCTCAGGCACTACAAACATCTCCCTTATCTGTGTGCATGGCAGTGAACTGGACTCATTGGCAACAAGCTGAAAGCCCCGAATTCCAGGGAGTGCCCTGAAAGCCCCTAATCAAACTCATTGGTCTATTGCATTTAATTAAAAAGATTACCATATCTGCACCAAAAATGCAAATCAACTTCAAAAGGGTACTGGAGTCTTACACAGTAAAAAGCCCAGTGCCAAGGAGCTGGGACACAGAGAAACAGATGGCCTGTTATCTGTGCTTTGGTACAAGAAGTTCTTGGATCCTGCTGGAAACATCTTTGGCAGCACTTAAGGGAGATCTAAAATTTCTTGATGTGATACAGTATTTATGATAATTTTTATGAAATCAATCCCAGTGAACGCTATTCAGTTTCTGCACCAGCAGTGACCTCAGCTGTACATCACAGCTATCCTACCAACACATGGTCACTGCGGAAAGCGAGAAAGCGTTGCAACACCGCCCCCAGTCTTGGAGTAACATCACCAGTTGACAAAATCTTATCAACACATTTAGATGACACGTTTATTAAAGCTGTTGCACTGAAACTGCTGGAGATGATGAAAGTGGTGATCCACACTCCTTCCCCTTCAGTACCCCATGAGATCGCCCTCTCATCCACACTGTGGAAATACAGAGGGGCAGGTATCTTGTGTAAAACTAACAGTGCAAGGCTGCTCCAGGAAAAGTCACAGTGATTAACTTATATTAAAAAATTAATTGAAGCATCATGGAATATTTAGAGAAAGAGGAATTCTTGACTGCTGCAAGATAATAGCAGGAATTCCACAGGCACCTTGACACTTTCCCCATAATTCAACTCCAATTTTACAGTCACTAAGTGACAGAACATCAAACCTACAGCAGAGAACTGCAAAGCTCCGATGTTTTTCATGTGCATTCAGTTCTCACAGAGTGTGCTCTTTCCATTCAATTCTCCCTTTACCCTGGGAGAAGTACAAGCACAGAGAACTCACAGGGACTAAAGAACAGACTGGAAAATTCTGCAAAAACGGGACAAAAGCACCACTAGGTATTTCTGCCGATCCTCCAGGAGCAGAAAGGGAACAAAGGACAGGAAAGGCTGTTTTTATAAATAAAAGTTACAGAATCCTTGACTGAGGAAAAAAACCCTCCTGTCACACACTCTTCTAATGCTGGATTAATTTATCTAATGGTATCTACTCTACAAAGGGAAGGCTTCACTGAAATAATATTCATGTCTGAATAAGTAGTTGTAAGAATGGCCCTTAAGTTCTCATCATTACTCACTGAATTTCAAGGATATGTAGCTTCCTGAAGTGATGCCTTAAGACTTTAGCTTTTATAATTTTCAAATACTATACTGCATTAGTGCATAGCTCTGAACTCCACATTAAGTGTTAGTTAACTCTCTTCACATTTTAGTTAGACAAAACAATCCCTCTGGTCCTGAGATCCAAGGGCACCCTACAACCCCAGGCCCTGAAATGATAAACAACAGTGAATTGGGGAGACCAAACTGAGGGTAAATGACTTCACTACCTGAGGCTGTAACTGGAGGATTAACTCCTGATATGCAAATAGACCAAACTTATTTCTGTCTGAAAAATTGATCACCATTGTCCATTCAGTGTAGCCTGTGGGAAGCTTTTGGCTGCCCAGGGCCTATCTATTGAAGGCCTTTAATAAATATTCACATTATTCTCTGAACTTTGTCTAGCCTCTGTCCTAGGTAGCCACCCCAAGCATTAGCAGAACCACAAACTGTTTTTATCTTATAAAATGGGGTTGGAGGGGACCTCTGAAGATCTAGTCCAACCTCCTGCTATGGGCAGGGACATCTTCAACCAGACCAGGTTGCTCCAAGCCTTGTCCAACCCAGCCTTGAGCACTCCCAGGGATGGGGCAGCCACAGCTTGTCTGTGTCAATACAAGAAAACAGCTATTTTAACCACACATGTGAGAAGAGCTTGGGAAAATGACCAAAGCAGTTTTGCCTCCAACAGCAGGGTCAGAGCTTGGCAAAGGGCATTTACAGCAGCTCAGTAACACTCCCAAGGCAGACAGCAATACTGAACTACCCTGTAATCCACACAACTCACCTATTTTGTTTGACTACAGGAATGTCAGCACCTTTAGGAACAAGCTCCTTAATTTCTGTTGTACCAAAATTTTCCACAGTGATCTATTTGAAACAAACAAAAATATTATTAAATCTTATTTATTACATAAAGTACTTCTTCCCACCACTTAGTTAACAGCAATGAGTGGCAGACACAGGAGCTAAAACTCATGGGAATCAGCTGCTGATGCCTGTGTTCAAACTCTCCATCAGAGACAATTAAAATAGATGGTGTGAGCTTGGCAAGACATACTTCAAACACTACATAAAACTTACAGTAAAATTAAGACAAAATGCTTCTTCTATGTCATCCTCTGGATAGTCCAGTAGTTGTTGCAATCCCCTGCAAAATAAGTTACAGAATACTTGCATCAGGGAAAAGAAAGATGAATTTATTTTCCTTAAGTATTCTTTATGCTTTGATAATTCAAATTTAAGAAGTATCTTTCTACAGCTATTTCGTTTATTATCTTACTCACTAACACTTTCTGTAGTGCTGGGAAATCTCAAGCAATCATTTCTTTTTGATTATCTCATGGGGTGAAGAGAGAACATTCCTATCTTAAGGCTTCAGCTAAGAGCTTCCCAAAGCAGGGCAGTTGGTACTAAAAAAACACTGACTGGCTCCTCCACTAATATCTTTGATTTCTCCTTGAATCTATGAAAACTTTGGCATCCACAACACTGAGGCAATCAAGCATCCTTTTCTGCTCATTTGAGCCTCCTACCTGCCAGTCCTACTCAAATCCCTAGTCAAAAGTAATTATTTCTGTTTCTGAAACAAGCAAAAGTATTTTCTTAATGGATTTATTTCAGAACTGAAACTGTGTTCACACTTAGTCTTATAAAATTAATGGCTAATACTCAAGGGGTTTGAATTTCAAGACTTTCTTCCCCCCCTAAAATTCTTGTAGGATCATAAAACAGAAGGGACAATCACTAACACCAAGCACTGAGACACAGGTGTTTAACAAGAGGAAGTGTCAAATTTATCAAACGACACCGTGGCTGCCATTTCCTCTGAGCTGTTTACCCAGTTGCTGTGCAAAAGAAATGTTATGTTCTTAGAAGAAAATGTTGGTTTCAAAAGTAATTTCTAACAACATCTATTCTTCTTTCTTGCTTACCTGCCAACATCTGGCATCAGTTCTTTTAAGTCATCCAGGGATGGTTTCTTATTCAATAGCTTTTTGTACAAAGCCAGAGGAAAATGAAGGTCTACAATAGTAAAATTATATATTGCTAGCCCACAGACAACACCAATCAAATGAAACAAGTCACTGTCTTCAAAGGTCTAAGAACAGAAAACAGACAAGATGGTTTAAAATAAAGAAGTTATTTTAACCTTGCAGAGTCCAGGAAGAAGTGTACAGTACAGTATAATCTGAGTGAATTTAATTCATGTTTTCTTTAAATATGTATGTATCTGTAAGTACCCAGGAAAACAGGACAGAGTTTAACCAGCCAAGATTGAAATCCAAGGGAACAGAATCCTCTCCACTTAAAATCAAAAAGGCTGAGCTGTAACATATTCTGTGTTACAGGGGACCCATACTGCAATAAGATTCTGGTTTTGTCAGTGACATCCTATTGCACTATTTAGTGGTTAAAGACGTCAATTTCTTAAAAAATTTATTTTGGGGAGGAAGAGGGAAGAGTTCACTATTGACACCATCACAATTAATTACCAAGGCTGTAAAGACATCCATGGAAATGTAAATATTCAGGTACTTGGGATCCAGCCACTCCAGTCTGTTCTCTGAATGAGGACTGAAAAGTCAGGGATCAAACTTCCAAGAAAGTACAATTCCATGATCAACTATCACCCATAATGCAACCGCACACAGGAAGACCTGTTCAACAGGCCCCTTCAAGAATTTGTCTGTGTCACCCCGATTTCCTGATTCTGCCCTTGGAATCAGTTTGTTCTGGCTACTTCCTCCAAAAAATCCTGTCTGGCTTGGGGATTACCAGCAAGCAGTAAACAGGGAATGAGGAAAGCAAAAGGGAAACAGCAAGGAATTGCGGGAGTTTTGATCTAATATTAACAAAAATAGACTTCTTTTGAGAATACCTGCTTCAGCTCCTACGCTTGAAATTAAGCAACCACAAACTACAATGCTCATGTATTATTAATAAAAATATTGTAAGTTAAAATGACTGAATAGAGATCACAGCCTACCTTATCAGAGAACCAGATCAGCCTGGACTCCTCATAATATCTAAACATTCCATACTTGGGATCTAGCAACTCCCTCATGATGAGCAAAAAAAATTCTTTGCGAACGCCTCCAGCATCGACAGCTTCCTCCCCTACAAAAATAACCTGAAACACACAATTCAGTGAGCACTGAACTGCAAAGAGACTGTTAGCTCAGGTTTGTCCAAAACCACCCTCAATCCCTGTGAGCAATGTGCTGTAATAATACCTTGAGTGGCTTCTTGTAGTCTACATTCTTTGTTTTCCTGAGCACTTCCACAGCATCCCCTACAATGTTGTCCCTCCGGACCATCACTATCAGGCAGGGGTTGACAGATTCAAATACTGGCAGGAAGAGAGAAGACAAATTCTGCCTGTGGGCCTGATCCACAGCCATCTGCAGGAAAACCAAGTGAGAGTGTCAGCAGGTAGAAAAAAATTCCTGCCTATATTAATTGTCCAGCAGTCTCGTCTGCAAAAGTGCAGATGGGAGTAACTATTACAAGAGCTACTCAATTTGCCCAAGTTTTCTTTGTATTCCTTTTATATCAGGAAGTATTTGATCCCAAGAAGTATTATTCCTTTACCCATTGCTCTCACCAATGCTAACGCTCAGGGAAGTGTAAGAACCCAATTTTTGACATTCAAGTCAAAATATCGTCAATAACAAAAGGAAGCAAAAAGATCCTGCATTCCATCTAATGAAGAGTAAGCTATTTCATATAAACTGGGCATGAGAACAAACATACATTAAAAACTGATTCACAGCCATTTATTTAACTTGCATGATAATTTCTCTATTAAAATTGTTTGAAAAAGAAAATGCTGTTGCAAATATTCTAAATATGGCAGAGAACTCTTGAGAGTTTGTGTTTTAATAGCCTTTAATATCGTTGATAGAAACATTTAATGCAAACATTTCCCTGAATCCATCAAATGCTGGTATTGACTGTGCATATACATTTTTAAAGGCACATGAAATGACATTTATTATTAATTACAAGAGCAAGGCAGTATTTTCCTGCATGAGCCCATCACTGACCATGACTTACATCATCTTGTTATTTTCAGACTCAGATCAACAACCCAAGTAAAACTCCAAGTCTGCTCATATGGGAGGTGGGGCTGTTTTTTTGGTTGTGGGTGGTGCTCAAAGTTTTATGTTTGTTTGGGGTTTTTTATTGCTATTTGTTTCAGGGTTTGTACCTTCACTATGGGTTGTTAACACATAAAGAAGGCATCTCACTGCAGAAACGAAAAGAACTTCCTTGGAAATGTATGCAATTACAAAACAATCTAATTTCAATGCGATCCCAAGCCCACTACCCTCTACCCTGTACATATCCCTGAGATTAACGCTAGATCCGAGATTTTCATGGGGGAGAGATTACACAGAGTTAAAAAACCAACCAAGCAAAGGAACAAACAAAAGCAAAATAAACCAACCAGCCAAACCGAAAAAACAACAGGCCCACCCAAGGTCCCCAACTCAGGGGAAAAATAATGAATTTGTGACATCAAAAACTAGCCTCCTACCTGCATCTGTATGATTGCATCTGTTTGCAAGAGAGTTGTCTTTGCCTGGGCATCAAATACAAATGGGTATGTGCAAATTATAACAGGAATATCTGTTAACTGAAATGAAAAGAACCATGTCATAGCTCAGCTTATTCAAAAGCCACAATTCTGGTTAAAAAAGCCTTTGCAGTAGCACCCATTTAATCTATCTATTTTACTGGTAGGAGAATTCAGCCTTGATTTATTATCAATGCAGAACCAAAGCATCTTAGGAACATTAAGTAGATTTTTAATTGTTTAGTACTTCAGCAAAAACAAACAAAAAAAAATCCAACAAAACTCCATCAAGCCAAACCAAATCAAGCCAGACACAAACGACACTCTCACTTAGCACATTTTCATTTCAGAACTGTTATTGCAGCTAGTGGGTATAAGAGTACCCCTTTTTTCCAACTGCTGTTCCGAATTTGCAATACAGAAAACTACATATTTTTATTTATTTATATAAATAAAACCATATATTTATTTATTTATATTACAGCCATTGCTACTTTGAAGCTTTACTCCCAAAAGAACACAGCAGACAATCCTTGACATTCACATTTCTGATTTCCTTACATTCTTTAAAAGAAATCAGATTGCAACCAATCTTACCTCAGTTAATCCATGGTTGACATCCTATGACAGCATTTGCACAAAGGTAGCAATAATTAAGATGAAAAAGCAGCATTAGTGTCTGCATTACTCATCCCTGATGTAGAATTTAAAAAATACTTATTTATTGCTTCCCCCCAAGAGAAGGTTTACTGAGAAATAAACATTAACCATAAACATTCCAATCAATTTATTAAATACAAGCTTGTCTTTCAACACCCTGTTTATCAGTCTTTAAAAACAGGGCTGTTAAAATATCATGTTTGCTTGGATGCAAAAAATTACACTTAAAATGTTCACTTCCACACATTAATTAATGACATCTGCTGGTACTGTTGCAAAATAAAAAAAACATGGGTTGCCAGAGAAAACTTCTTAAATTACTTGCAATATTCTTCCAAAGTTAAAGTCAAGGAAATGTGGCAAAACCCTCACTAGTTCTCTGCACAGTCATTAATTGACTCCCACTTATCCCTCTTCTGTTTACAGATGCAGGAATTACTTAGCTCAGTTGTGGCTGCTAAACTCAAAGTAGAAAATCCCATCAGCTCTCTGCCCCTGCAGCTCCCTGCTGCACTTCCTGACTCATTATCCAAGACAGCTGCAGCTTTTGCATTGACTGGACCTATCTAATGCAGCAATTCAGTTATTCTGAATGTTTTCCTATTGTGGATTATTACATTCCTAACTTTTTTGACATGGCAAGTCTCCAGTGACAGCATTCTAAACCACTTTTGAACTGACAGATTCAAATGCTGAGCAGTGTCAGTCCTAAGAATGACACCCTACACGAAACACACCTTATTAACAGCTCTTGCTCAGCCAGTACCTGACACAAGTCTGTTCTGCAGTAGACATCTGTGAAGGTATTTTTATGAAAAAAAGTGCCCAGACTTAAGAGAATCTATGGATTTCTTTCAAGTAATGAAACAAACACAAAATATGGGAGAGGAAAACATCCACAAAAACCCAAATAAAAATCAACATGACTTACCATCCCCAATACCTGCTGCTGGAACCAGTTGGCATAGTCATTTCTGATATCTAGCAAATCTTGTATCTCATGAATGTAAAATCTGTCATACTGTATAACTTGTCCTCTTTCATTTACCTAAGGAAGTGCAATTTATTTTTTTATTAGCTTTCAAAGGGATATTTTCCACGTTTTTCAAGCACCTGCTACGTCAGCCACAGATACCCAGCTACTAAAAAAATCTAGAAAAACAACAGTGCCTACAAGAAAGCAAAAAACAATGTTAAAAGACATGGATACATGGACTATTCAAAATCCCATCAAAGAGTGAAGGAAAATACAATTAACTGCATACAGTATTGCATAACAGGGCTGCCACTTTGAAACATCCTATGACCTCACAGGAACAGTGATAATACACATATTCATATGACAATGGAATAAATACTTGTCCCTGTATTTGCACAGATTTAAGAGCTCTGATTCAATAACTCTAGTCTTAGTTATAGTATGAACACTATTACCTGTGAGCAGAGGAACAGTTTCCATTTAAAAACATCAAGCTTAAAAAAGAGATGTGAGAAAAGTAACTTTATTATACAGAGACTTGTCTCTACAGTAGATTTTTAATTCAGAAGCATCCACGTTTTCCTAATACACACTTCTTTTCCCAAGGACTGCTAAGCATTGCTGACTGGCAAAGCACCAAGACAGTTATAAAGAGCCTGCCTTTATAACCAGATAATCTAAGCCTACTTTTCACAAATAGCTCCCACATCCCCCTCCAAACCACCAGACAGTCCATCTGTGAAATATTCCAGAGCTGCCATCCCATTTTTCCCCTCTCACTTTAATCTGTACCCTCACAGATGCAAATGACTGGGTCACTCTGTGTTCCCCAAAAATGTTAATTCCATCATCATGTCAGACCCAATGATTCACAGGTTCAGATGAAACAACTACAGGTATTTCTGTAGATGCAAATCTGACTTTTCAAAGTGATCAGTGACTTGGCATCTACCAACTACCCAGCACAGAGATGCTGACAAAGCCAAGCAGCCAAGGAACTGTTTAGAAATGCCACAAACGTACCCTGTGCAGTATTTCCAGAACTCTGAAGGCCGTGTGTAGGAAATTGGTGAGTATTCTTCTGTCAGAAGGTGGAAGGCCCATCTTGCACAGCTTCAAAAGGTGCACTACAACATCCTTGTAGAGTTCCACTATCTTCAGGAACAAGGGAGGTTCAAGTACAGACCACCAATTTTCTGTCAACACACGGTGAACATGTAAATTTAGTACTTGTCACTGCCTCACTGCTTACTTTTAAGTAAGAAACATGTTTGGCTAGAAAGCATAAAGCATCAGTTACTACAGACTCTGAAAAAAAGGTTGTAACACAACAAATGCTCTATTGTTACACATCAAATCTAAGGCCCTTGAAGTCTGTTCATCCAGACAAACAACAGTATCACAATGTAACATTTGATAAAAACAGATGGCTCAAAACCTGAAATCTTAAGCAAACAACAGTGAGAGCAATAGAAAATGATGGAAAACGATCTAGAGTTCAAAAAACTATCAGTTTGCTTTTCTTTACTCTCACCAAAAACTGCTGAAGAAACTGAAGAGAAATTATAAAGCACAACTGAGGGAAATTAAAGTACCCTCGCAAAAAGAAACCCATCAAAAGCAAAATATTCTGAAAACAATTCTTTAAGCTGAATTTCACAACAAGAAAGTGTAAAGAAGCAGAGTTAAAAAACCAGTTGTTCTCAGCTGTGTATTTGAAGAGCACATCTTGGCACCAGGCAAGAAAAGATCAACTGCCTCAGAAGCTCGGAACAGGTGCTGTAGTCACAACCAAGACAACATCGGCTCTGCAACACTTCTGTAAATTGCTTAGAGCTTGTTAGCTGTCTGACCACATAATTTTCACTTTAAAGAGCAAAGACACATATCAATTACACTGAACTGCATGGTTTAATTCCTTCCAAATGGCATCAATCCAAAAACTACAATATCAGCTGATTTCACAGGGATGGCCTGTTAACTCACCCTGAAGGAACAGAATAAGTGTTTTCTTACTCCAAGCAATGTTAAGCCTCAATTTTCTCACTGGGGAACTGTACAGAATTGTAAATACACAGCAGGTGCTGCCAAGGCCAGGTCTTCACTGGTGGAATTTCTGTATATTTTCATCTGTATATCCTTAGTTTTAACAGTAAAAATTCAATTTCTTACCAAGAACTTTCAGGGGAGCTTTTTCTAGGTTCAGAATAGCTGCTCCAAAAGGAATGGCTAATGTTGTGAAATTGTTTTCATCACTCATCAGTGGGCACTCTGGTAAAGTGAGATACAGCCTCAATGCTTCAACGTCTGGTAAGGAGCTGGTCAATTTGGGAATAAGGTTCTTTTCCAAACTAGCTGCCACCTACAGCACATCAGAAAATTCTGTTTATTTTAATACAATTGAGACTTTAAACAAATGCCCATGTATATGAAAAAATGATCTAGAAAACAATAATTAAGAGCTTCAGTGACAACTATTACACATTTAGAAAATGACAGTAAATATTAAAATAGAATATGTTGATGTGTCCCCTAACTGTCATAACAAAAGAGGGTTTCACACATTAGCAGTCAATATATTATTGAGTAAATAAATCTATTTACAGGGTTGGACCAAGCACAACAGTAGTATTTCTGGAGAGCTGTAACCCAGAAAGATAATCCCAAACGTAAAGAAAATACGCAGCACAAACCTGCTGTGATATGTGAGTATGCTCAGGCTGTATGAGTTTGTGAAAGAGTAATCTAGCAGCATTCATATCAACCCCTGAGAATCTAGTGCTGGTTTTGTAATGATCATCATTGCTGCAGGAAGAAAAAAAAGAAAACAACACCAGAAAGACTGAATCCTCTGTTCTCAGCAACTCAATATTTTTCTTTAGACCTACTGACTAAGGATTTAAAATATATCAGACTTAAATTTTTTACATGACCTTAGAAACAACCGGAAAAAAAGCTTCTCTAACTGCAACAAAATCATGCAAAAAGACTAGGATGTAAAACAGCCCATGCAATTAACTTCCCTTGAATTATAAACAACCTGTGGTTGACAAATGTGATGAATTTTGCTGGCTTACATGGCAGCAGTCAAGACAGGCAGGAGCCATTCTTACTGGGGCAGGACAAAACACAGGGCAGGAAAGGAGGAGGAGTTTCAGCTGAGGGTATCAGAGCACCAGTGAGATGAGGAAACCCTGGGAAGGTGTCCCAGCTGACACAAGGGACAGCAGAAAGGCAGCCACCATAATACTGTCCACAGGAACACTTGATAAAAACCCACCCACTTACCTCAGTGCCAAAAAGCTCCCATTTAGGCACCCAGCTGAGGAGAACGTTCCATCAATTTCACTGAAATTGGTCAGACAAAATGTTACATTCAGCTTTCCTTTTAAAAATCAGCATTTGCAATAAAGGAGCCTTTACTGAATCCCTAATAATTTACACTGTGCAAAGGATGGGACTCTGACTCAAATGTGACTAGACAATAATTGATAAAACCTCCATTCAAGACTCAACACTTAAGACAGCTCAAATCACAGCCAGTCTTGCAATTTAATTTCTTTGCATACTCTTTTATTAAAATAGAAGCAATAATCTTTGAGTTGTTCTCATATCCTTTTACACATATCGCTTTTTTTAATGTGCAATTAGATAATTAATTTCATCTTGTATCATCTAAACAGGAGCAGAGATGACACAGTCTCAAGGACCCAAACTACTCTACAAGCATGACAATAAAAGCACAGCAAGAGCTCTGCACGTCATAATATCAGTAATTAAAAACAGCTCTGCTGTGTATGCCCAAAGCCCCATTAATGCTCAGTTCAGAAGCAGAATCACTAAAGACCACCTCTTTCCCCAACATCACTTACTTAGCTATCTCTACAGGAAGTCTTCCAGATGGAAAACTCAGCAATCTTTGAATAAACGTTTCATTCACAGTCCAGATCTGCTTCAAAAGGTCGGGATACCTAAAATCATCTGGCGGCACCATGTTCTAAAATAAATTTTAAAGAAAGCATAAAGAATCAGGAACACAAAATTAATTTCCAGAAAAATCAGCCCTCTGGTTGAGCTGTCTTAGCTGACAATTTGCCTATCAATACAATTGCTGTGAAATACACTGTTCAACAGCTCTGCACTCCTTGCAGAGCCTACACTAAAACCATCTCAATTAGGTGTTAATTCACACACCTTGCTTAATGGCCAACTCCTTAAACATCACTAGTCTCTGTGATGAACACTAACCCAGCTTCAGACGTGAGCAGCATCTCCTCTCCAGCCACTGGGAGCCACTTAGCTCCCTGCCAAGCTGTGAGCACACAGAAAAGGAGCCATTCAATTTTTCAGACAGATGTTCTTCCACCCCACTTCCATCGGGCTCCTCTGAGGATGAACCATGCTTCTGTGAACATGCCCTGCATCATCAGAGGAGCTGCATTTGGAAGTGTTGGTCATATAAAATGAATTCCACTAAGAGCTGTAATAGCAAAGAGGAGGAGAAGCAAGATCATTGTTTTCAGCGGGAGCACTGGTTCAAAAAGAGATGCCGAATAGCACCAAAAACGAGACCAAAGAGGAAGAGAAAACATTCCTCCTGAGGGTGCCATCTGACAACGCTGAGCTGACTCAGAGTGACAGTGACTATTTGCTGCCAAAAATCAGCACTTCAGATCCCATCCTAGAGCACCACGACGAGGAACACTTCTGTCATTTCCCTTCTGTCCAGCCAAAGAAAACAACTCGGGGAACTGAGCTGCCCAAAAACTGACTTGAGAAAACTGATTCTGGCCAGGTCCCCTTAACTGGCAGGGATACAAAAACCCCAGGAGTACAGTAGGCATGGAACTTTGGAAGAATTCAACACAAATTACCAAACTAAAGAGTACTGAAAGGGAAACTTCTGCCACATCAAAGTTCATCTATTGCTAATACTTTTTGTACAAAAGAAGCCGCAATAATTGCATTCATACAGTCTCCAGTTCACCTCAATTAGTCAGTCAGAAACTACTCCAGTAATTACAAAAATTGCACAAAAAGTTTTTAAGGAAGTTTTAATACACAAGTTTTGAGTCTCTACTATAAGCAATTTTCCACTTTACACCTGCTAAGCAAGTTTCTCTCAAAGACAACAATGGTTAAAACCCTATCAGAATTTAGAAAAAGAATCCAACAAGTCAATCCTAGAAAAACTGCTGATTCTGTACAACCAGAACAGGCCCTGAGCACAAAGCACTGCTGCAAGTCTGATGTGCACTCAGTTTCTCTTCATAAACAGGCTTCTCCACTAAAACCCATTTTCCCTTGTGTCCAAATTAGTTTTCACCCTACATACTCAACTCTTGATCCTTCATCAACCCTCACGGTCTACTATCTGCTGAGCTGTACTGGAAACAGTCTCGTGAATCTTCATCTTGTTTTTATTTTATCTCCCAACTCACCCTCCAAGAGTATTTCATTTCCATCACACTTCCACACTGCCATTTTTACTGTAAAGTCCTTCTAGACTCTTCTACGTACTAGAGTTTAAACAGATCATTTCTTGTTACTTTAAAACTTGAGCTTTACGACTATGGTAAAACTGTGACATAAACTACATCGCCATCAGTAATTTTTAGCAAAAAGCTCCATTTGTTCCCTTAACACTGTGGTATTTCAAAACGGCTACAGAGGAGAAGACACCAAAACTGCTGCTATCAGGAGCTATGAAGAGGACTGGGCAAGGAGCAGAGAGCTCAAATATTCAATCAATTTTCCCCTTACAATATGAAAAGAAGTGGACTCATTTATCAAGAGAAAAGCTTATGCCAAAAAGTCTCAAGAGTTTGCTGTCAGCTAACACTGGATCTAAGTCCTCCAGCTGCTACCATGACTTAGTGCCTTTTGCTTCCACACTGCTCTGACAAACTTTACAATATAGTCAACGTGCACCTTCAACATCAAAATCCTTCAAAATGCATCAAAAAACCTAAAATCCAACTTTCACAAGCTTTGGAACCAAATTAACCTTAATTAGTTACCTGTGGATAAAAGTAGTGTGCAAAACTTTGGTCCCCACCAGAGAAAATTCTCTTTACACAGTAGCACTCCTCACTGTCTGCAATAGGAATAAAAAACAGGCCACTTTGAAAATGTGAAATTGAAAATGTTTAAGATGCTGCAATCAATATTTGGTTACAAATAGGTTCCCTTGTGGTGGACTCTCACTGATAAAACAGTTAAGATCATCTTTCCCTGAGGTATGTTCTAGGTCTAGTGCTACCAGAGGCCCTCACCCACCAGCACAGGCATGTAATTCCAACAGCAGGAACACAGAGCACAGTGGAATCAAACTGTTTGGAAAAAACAGTGACAGCCAATATTTAGTTTAAATCTCGAGAATTTTAAGCCACTATAAAGGAACAGGCCACCAAGAAGCAAATACATCAGCTGCTGCTTACCTGTGCTCATTGGGCACTGAGTACTGTAGGGAATCCAGCTTCCTTTCACTGTGAAGGGACTTTTCCTGTTACTGGTGGTCCCTGTACCTAACTGCCCATTGCCTCCAAGTCCAAAAGAGTAAATTCTTCCAGAAGAAGGGACGAATGCAGTGGTGTGCTGCCTAGGGCAAAGACAATTCAGTAACACAAGCCTGAGCATTGCGTCTCCTTTCTATTTTATGGAAATGTTCCCAGAATAGAGCTACCAGTGCTTAGCCCCTATCCGACCTTTAGAGCCTATCAGAAATGAATGTCTAGAGACTGCCTGCATCTGCCTTCCCTTCCCATCCTGCTCAACTCTAGATACCCCCTCTCCTATTAGAGGCTCGTGAAGAACTAGTTGGGAATTTGTGTAAACTGTTTTGTACTTTACCAGACACACTTGTTCTTCAACAGGAAATTAAGTGAAAGCAACAAATACTTTCACACTATTCTTCACAGTGCCAGTTAAATAAATCACAGCCTCTCAAATACACAACTTCCTTTAGCTCTTCTATGAATGCTTTTATAGAATCCACAAAACGTCACTATATTTCTTTTGTTGGGGGTCATTTTGTCTTTCCTGACCACAAAGGGTAAGAAAACCCCTGCTTCGTATCGCAACAGATATAAAGTTTTATAGAAAACGAGTTATGTGTAAGATTGATAGGGTTAGCACACAATAGACCTTACCTGCCACAGGTGATTTGCGTGACGACGCTTCCCATAAGCTCAAAAACTTTCCTTGGATTTATCTCATGGCTGGTAGAATTATGACCCAACTGACCATAGCCTCCAGCTCCAAATGTAAACACCCCACCTTCCTAAACAAATAAATATTTTACATTAGGATGATCATATATCTAAGAACAAGACACTTTACAGAAACAGGGGGTTTAAATACGTCTTTCCTAATGACTTGGCATTGCAGGGAAAGGACAGAAAACACACAGAGCCTAACAGGGTCCCGAGATAAAGAAGAGTCAGAAGTTAATCGGAGTTACGAAAATGTGGCACAGCTATGAACTATTACCTGACCTGTGTCAAATCACACTCATCTAATTTCCTTACTATCATACAACAGTCCTGCCATTATCCTGTCTCATTTATAGATCCTCATCCTTGTTTTTCCTCTTTTCCAGTTTCCTTGATGAACTTCACCCATGTACAAATGCACAATATTAAAAAGTGTACTTTGGCTTTGAAACTTTGAATACAAATTTTGAAGCGATTAGCAACAGGAGGCTGCCAAGCTCAACAGATGATATACAGTACAACACAGTATGAAACAGCCTCCTTATTTGAAAGCATAAGAAACCAAAAATTTCAACATTGTTGAAAGGCAAGTAACTTTTTAAGTGTTTTTGATTAATCAAGAAATTAACCAACACCTTCAATGTTTAAACCAGAAACATTTTCAGAAGCTATATACCTTCCCTCACAACAACTCTGAAATTTGCCATTTTCAGATGCTTTGAAATTGCGAATCTATTTCTTTCAACTCTACTCTGCACCAGCCAGGCCCTCAGCTGGAAACCATCACCAAAATTGCAGCATCCACTGAGAAAACTCAACAGCCTCATTCACTGAGTCAGGACAGCAAACAGCGCCAGGTTTTCCCGAACTTCAGAAGGACTGGGAAAATGTTCACACATATACACAATACTGCCTACAAAAGCTGTATCAGCCCCCGCCTCTGCAGGGGACAACGGAGCCATACACATGGGTGGCAATCTCCACAAACATTCACAGTGCATTCAGTATCTCAACCCAGCCCATCAGCTTTAAAGCAAGTTGGAAGTTAACTTCTATGCATGAAAAAGGAAAATGAGCATTTAGAACACAAGATTTCTTGCATTTGGTAATTTTTTCAAATATTTAACCACTCTTCCAATCTCTCCTCAATTTAATTTCAGAAATTTTATTCAGAATTGAGTTTATTATTTCCTGTTCAGGTAGCATCTTCTCTTGACTACATAAAAAAAACTGGAGCATAAAAATACATCTTGAAGTTCTGTACCTTCGTAAGGGCAGCAGTATGATCTTCTCCACAACATATATGAACAACCTTCTGACTTCTCAGGGACTTCAGCAGTGTAGGAACATACCTGTCTGAAGGGTTTAATAAAGAAAGGTCACTTATTCTGACGATACAAATCAAAACCCAAGGAGTTTTGCTCACTTATTCTAATTTGGTTCTAGTCAAGTAAGCACTTCAAATTTGCAAGCATAATGCAATCACCATGACTGAGTTTACAGATCTTGGAGATGGAAGTGCTGCTACAGAAAAAAACTAGGGACTACTTACACTGAAAAGTTTTGTAGCCCATGGTGTCATTTTGACTAGCACAGGATGATACGTATATACACAGACCACTAAATATGAAACATTACATTAGACCTGGCACTGGCCACGGGAAAAGAAAATAAATAAATTGTTTCTGTTATGTTTATTATCATTGTTTATGTTTTTAAAATGTTCCTGTAAGGTGGTATTGATGGCTTTTCCTTGATCCTAAAAATTAAGAGCCAGACACAGTTAAGGGATAAAAGGGTTTTTAAGCTCAGCATTTAATAAGGATCCTTATAGTGTACCACTTTGTCAAGGTGGAATGCGCTGCAATGCACAGGCAGGATAGACTGCGTTTACAATTGTATAGACCTTACAAATTAGCATATCTAACAAAGATGCCCCACTGAGAGGCTTGAATGAACAGGGTGACATCCTCCCATCCCAGGGAATTCCCTCCTGGATGGGCCAAATCTCTAGTTTACAGGGTATGTTCTATATGTTCCTTGGTTTTCCAAGACAGCATAGGGTTTTCCGGCCTCCAGGATGTTTGGTCTCCTGGCCTAATAGAACACCAGGACTGTGATAAGTTATGAGGCTTAAGGAATTACAAGTATGCATGCTAAGAGTACTGAGGATACATAAAAGGTACGTAAGATGCATATAAAAGGAAAGGCAAAAGATCATCCTGGCATCAGTATCAGTTTGGCTTCTTTGGAAATGATATTTATACACATAGTTTAATGTGACCAATTGCACAACAGAATGGAGCACTGAACAAACAGGAAGCAAATCCAACTTCCCTCCATCACAAGGACAAGTCAACTTGGACAACTTTACACAAAGGCAGTTCTTTAAAACGCTAGTGCTAACGTCTTCAAACCTGTCAAGCATGCTAACATGCCTGCAGGAAATCCTACGAAGACATTTAAAAGGGATTTTATTTAGAAGTGATGCTGCAAAAAAATCTGGGGCTACGCACATTCCAAAGAATATGTAGAAGCAAGTCTCCCATGATTTCTGAAAAATAATTGTAATTTTCTTACTACATGAATGCGACAATTTTTAAGGCATTCATATGGGCATTTTATTTACAACCCATTTTTCCTATTTTAAATGATGTTGACAACAATGAACCAGTAAGAAAACCTGAATTCATGAAACCACCTATAGATTATACATTACTAAACTGTGCATTACAGGATCCTGACAGCAAACACTGCCATCCTGGAGCTCTGTGAGCAGATGCTGAGCATGTAACAAAATACAACCAACCAAGAAACAATTTTTCGTCTAATCTAACCACTTGCTAAAAATCATTGAGTGTCACCCACCTAGCCAAGGAAATTTTGGAAATTGTTAGCCAAAAATTGTGAATGATTATCAAAAAAGGCTCAAGAAAAGAACGTAAAAGTAAATTGCAGTAAAAAATGAAGACAGCTTAAATGTGACTACAAAGGGCAACCAATTAGTTTTGACAGATTACTGCTTTTGCCAAGCCATTTCCTCCATGTAAAACTCAGTTCAAACTGTAACTACTGCACAGTATTCTAATTCAACCCCATTAAGTCACAGGAAGATGTAGAACAGGGGAAGAATACCGGTGAAGCAGGCAAGAATTTCAACATAACACTGTCAGCATTCTCACTACAAAACAGCTGAGGAAAACTCCTCTGTCTCTTCTTCATGCAACCTCACATGGCATTGGCACACTCTGACAATACTGAACAAGGTTTGTTCTGTCTGCTCCTTTCCCAGCAACACTGCTCTCTTTGGATTCACAACCCAAACCCCTCAGCATGAAACTCTCCTGAAGCAATGCTTACTCACCATTGTCATCATTAAGACCCAGCTGCCCAAATTTGTTGCGTCCCCATCCAAAGATGGCTCCAGAAAGTGTCAGTACAAAACTATGAGCTCCTCCTGCTGCAATCTGTGCAAAAGGGATTCCCAGCAGAGATTTAATCATTTGTGGTGAGGTTTGTTTTTTATACTCATAACCTAAGCCCAGCTGGCCATATTTGTTTTGTCCCCAGGAAAACACTTCACTTCCTGTTTGAAGGAGAAAAAAAAAAAAAAAAACAAAAAAAAAAAAAAAAAAAAAAAAAAACAACCAACCAAGAAATACAATTAATACAGTTTAATAGTACAATGTTTATCCAGTGTAAGAAAAGGTAAAAGTTAGACTGTCACTCTTCAAGTATTTTTTGAGTTTGGAAACGCATACAAATTACTGACCTCTGAAGCTAAACACTCTTGTGTAATTTGCAGGCATTCAACTCAAGCATTTAATCAGATTGGAAAGATTTAAATCACACCCAAACCCCTCAAAACTGCTCTTAACATTCCTCTTTCAACAGTGCCAGATCAACTGAGTTTGGTTATTACAAAGCAAGACCCTGCTCCATGGGAAGGTCCACTACTGCACAGATGTTTATGCAGAGATCTGCTGAAGCTGCACCCTGGACAGGGAAAATTTTCTGATTTCCAATCAAAAGTCTCGTTTAAGGTTTTCTAAGGTAAGGCACTTAAATTTTCACACACAGTTTCAGAGACATGTATTTTTAAATACTGTCTTCATTGTATGATCAATGTAGCACAAGGTTTATAATGTCACTTGATACCTTACAAAGAAAAACATTTTGAAGAATAACAGTCAAAGACTTATTTATGTTAAGACTGCTTCTAAAATACATTATTCTCTTGAACAATCAATGTTTTGCCAAGGCATTTACTATCCTACAGATTAACACTCAAACACAAAATAATTTACTTTTGCTGATGTGATATGCTTTCAAGAGCAATGTTACCTTCAAAATGCTTCCTATGTCTCTCCCTTCTCCCCCTTTCCAATAACAATTTTTATCATGATGGGGAAGCAATTAAATCCAACCCTTGAAGTAGCGGTCTCTCAGATTTTTCTTATTTATATTAACAACTGAACCAGAAAACCCTACAGCACAGATCAACAACAGAAACGGAACTGCAAATGCATGAACTGGCAATAAAATAGTGATGCTGTACTTGAAGCTTATAACTATTTAAAACACTCAGTGAACTTCAAATCACAAATTCCTGTGACATTCTTGCATCTTACCAACAGAACACAATATAACTCTGCTACTCCCTGCTTTCTACTGCAGATCTTAACCCAGGCAAAGGGTTACTCCTAAAGCTCTGCCTGCCTGCCCTGAAAACAAAGGCATTTCTTTGGGTTATAATGAGAATTACACCTGGGCATAATGGCACAGGAAACACTCAATATGAGAGAAACTCATATTCAAAACTACTGTAAAGAAAAAAAAAAATCATTCAGCATACAATGAACACCAGCCTCCTCACAGTTACTTGGCTCATATTTTAAACACACATTGTTAAGAAACACTGACAAATGACAATCTTTCTGGAATTTTGTTCTGAGTTGTAAGTTCCCATTAACCCTTTTCAGCAGCCACTTCTTCCAAGAGGAAGTTTTGGCCACAACTTTGCTATCTCGTGATGAGATAAGCAACAAAAATTTAAATTCATTTTTGTTTCTGGGGAGCTGCACCAACCAGACATGCAGTACAAGTGAGGCCAACTAAGTATGTGCTCACAGCCCCAACAGAAATTTGAAGTCAGGTATTTTAAACTTTCAAAGGTGGCTTGTATGTGACATGGAAGTTTAACTATGGAAGCACCAAAACCCAGAGGCTTTGCCATAATAAAGCACACAGGGAAGTCACTCCTGCAAGCCTCAGTAATTTGAGGTTACAGGTTAAAACAGACGAGGGATAGAGCAGCATGCCAGCAGGATGAGAAAGATTTGGCACTAAGAAAAATAAACAAAATAAACAAAATAACAAAATAAAAAGGAAGTTACATGAAAGCCAGACGATAAAATTAAAAAAAAAAACCCAAAACAACACACACACACGCCCTGAAGAAATAAAAGCACAACTGGACACTTGTTTGTATGCTTGTTTTGCAAATTCAAGCTTCCATGTTAAATTACACAGCCCCTACCAACCTGAAATCCCATCTATGCTAAGTAGTAGCATGCTTAATAAACATATTTCCTTAAAAAAAAAAAAAAAGAAGTTGAAAACTTTTGAATTCCCCAGTAAGAAATTACACAAAACTTCAGGAGAATTTGGCTTACCTTTTGAGAGCGCTAGAGAGTGATAATAACCACAAGCAACTTGAACAATCTGGATCTCTGATAAACTTTTAATATTTCTATTGGGGTAAGAAAACAGAGAAAGAATTAAGCTACCAGATCATGGTATGAAATAAAGGGTAATATACAAAATGTGAATCCTCTTCACTGAAGCATATTAAACATCTAAACTTTAATTAGACACCATTTATTAAAATCTGATGTCAAAACTGCTTCTTTTCTAAACCTTTTAAGGTCAGCTTCTGTCCTGTTTTCAAACACATAAAGTCTGTCAAAATCCATAACGGAGAATCAGGGATGTTCATGTGCAGGAAGACAATCTCGCACAGCTGAATGGAGGAATGAATACAGAATACAAGAAGAAACTAATTTTTACTTTCCAGTTTCCAAAACTTCAGTTTAGAGAGCTAATAAATACTGCACAGTATTATAAAGTAGTTGCAAATACATCCACATGTGCACTAAAACTAATAATGCTTTCAACTTTGGATGAGAAAAAGTTTCTGAAGGGCCCGAGGGCTTTGACATTTCACACAGATAGAACATTTTTAATATTATAGTCATGAATTAAGGTTCCAAGGAATTGTTACTTTTGTGCATGGACTTCAGGTAGCTGGAATGCTTATGGCATTCTGAAAAAAGCCTGTGACTCTGGCCAAGATGAATTTTTTTTTAAGTAGGAGGTGTATTATTCAATCACAGCTGAAAAGCTTTGGGATGAAAACTTAAGTACAAAAATTGGATAGCAAATGTACCTTCCTGAAATTGAAAGTTTAACACCCTACTTCTCTAACCTCTCTTAAATGGCTTTCATACTCTTAAAATACCCATCCTACTTCTATAATGTAAGCCTCATTGTTAGTGGAGGACTATTAAAAAAAATAAATCAACAAACAAAAACACCCCGAAAAGCAAGAAACCAAACCAAGCACACCTTTAACACATTTCTCACGTGACTTCTTGAGAAAGGAAACTGTCAAGTATCATAGCCAATATACATTTTTTATATTTATATGGCTTTACCTGTAACGGTAGAATAGCTTAACCAACGTGATTTAAGCACATTATTTTAGAAAAAGGCAACTTATTATGTACTATTTTTAACCTGGGCACTCTGACGCATTCCTCTGTTCCTGGCAAGCCAAGCTGTCCATCAGTAGCCAGACCCCAAGCATATACCTGACCTTTGTCATTTAATGCAAGAGTGTGGGCTTCTCCACATGACACAGCTACAATATTTTGGGCATCCAATGCACCAACATGCTCTAAAAAAAGAAAGAAAGAAAATCAGTTGGTTTAAAAAAAAAAAAAAAAAAAGCTACTGACAAGCTAGGCTTGTCCCAAGCCGTTTACACAGTACTAAGACATCCACTGGTGTGACATCCAACTAAGCCCGTAAGTTCTGCTGAAACGCCCTTTATTTAAAATTATTAACATGTGATTCTAGGAGAACTAAGCTAAATCTGACACCTGAAGTAACCTAATAATAGCTGTTTCTGGAGCAATACACAGAAGTGCACGAAACCTGCAGCTTCATTGTAATGGCTCCTTCTAATCCTGCCACCTGAAAGCGAGTGCAGAAATTCAATTAACAGTAAGGTCAAATAGATTACTGTCAAATGACTACACGTGTAGACATTGGGTAAGAGGAAAACTTTCCACCACAGCAAATTAAATTCACCTATTCATGACTAAGAAAGAGCCTGCAAAACAAGGCAGGGCAAATTACAGACTAAAGCCACTGATTTTGCAATAAGCTGCACAGTGTCTTCTTTATAATGCAAAATACTGTGGAAACAGATCCTAAAAAGTAATTTTTCTACGCATATAGTGCATGCCTCTGAAAAGCGCACACTAAAATATCTGGGATTTTTTTCCAGTAGCCTGCACCAAGGCATTTGGAAACACTCAAAGCTTGGTTTTGGGCTGATGATTTGTGATCAGAAGTCTAACATTTCCATTTCAGCAATAAGTAAAGCAGAGAAATATCATCAGGGCCTGTCATCAAGACTGGGCTTTTTAATAGCCTCCTTAAATAAGGGACTGCTTGGACATCTTACTCCCAGTTTTCAAACGCAAATTCTATTCCAGCCTGAGAATGGCATACCACCAAAAATGCCAGTGTATCGTCAATGTTAGGGGCACTCTAAACACAGCCTAGCACAGCCCAAGTCTACTGCAAAACAGTAGCTCACATTATCTGCACCATAACAGGCACTCGGCTTCCAAAATAAACTAACACAGGCAGCAGATATAAGTTCTTTTTATTACATGCAGCTGGTCTGACTAAAGAGGTTACCACCCCAATTCACTCATCAGAGCCTCCCACAGCTTTGCCAGTGGGAGAGGTCATAGAAGCACTCTCCAGCTCAGGCAACAGCACACAGATTAGCTCAGGCAATCTCCCCCAGCTGCTGAACCAGCCAGCCTGACTGCCTAAAATGGATTAAGAACAGTCATACAATCCCTATGGCAAGTAGAGGTCTGGAAAGAGGAAAAGCAGTGAGGAGAAGGAGGTAGCAAAGACACACAGTCAGCAACAAAATTATCTTCAGTTGGCAGAAACACATACAAAAGAGAGCATCCACCCATCTGTAAAGATACCAAGACTCTCTGGACTGTGCAACTGAAGTTATCCCAATGCTATGACTTCATACAACACTCAGCAGTACTATCAGTAACCTCTGGGTGAAAGCAAAATTAGAAACATTACAATCCTCATGTGTCTGAGCATATTTAAAAAAATTATAGCAGGTCCATTACATACGAAAGGTCATACAAATTAGAAGTCTGATATTTTCATTGTAACCTTTGGATTTGAAAGACAATTCAGCGTAATTTTCAAAGTGGGCAACAAGTAGTCAGAGTAAATTTGACATACTGAGTTTCTCTCCATGTTCATGAAGCAGATGTTTGCACAGGATTAAAGTTTATCAGTTTTAATATCCACATACTGTTTCCCAATAGAAGTGCAGATTTCTTTAAAAAAGTCACACCTCAAAACCAAAACAAAACCCGAAAGCAAAAACAAACAGAATCTAATTGGCATCAAAACTGAAACTCTCTGTAAAGGAGAACCACTAAAATACCTCATGACACCACATTTCCATTTGAAAAATTCGTGGCGAGTATTGAGCCAAAGAAGTTGTGAAAGTGCCCTAGGAGCGATTAGAATGAAGTCTCAGCAAGCCTCTGCAGTTTGTTACGTTGTGCTGTACGCAGTGAGCAGCACTGCTCCCTGGCTCTCAGCACCAGCTATGACTCACATGCAAGCTCAGAAGGGAGCCCATGTGCACACTCCTCTGCAGTCCCTGTGAGATGTTTACCCACTTCTGCTCCAGAACTGCACTAGGAGGGAGCAGAAACACACACAGAACATAGATGGGAAGAACTAAAAGGTCCAAAGAATTGTTACACAGCATCCTTCAGGCTTTTCAAAATCCTCTCTCCGTAGCGCAGCATATGCTGATAAGTCTTTTATCAAAAATTTTTAGTTCTTAAAAAAAAAACAGAGAAAATGGCTTTAATCAGACCTGTCGTACATCATGTATTAGACAACTGAAAATGTGTTTCTCCACTGTGATATGCTAAATAATCATTTCCACCACAGTCCAACAGCCAAATCCAACATGAAGTGCAATGTATTGCAGCAGGTCAGCTCCCCTCGACATTCGAAAGAGTCACTGAGTCTCCCATGGCCATGCTTGAAATAAAAACTAGCAGCAGTGTCCAGCTGCACAGTGTGCAAACACGTGGAGGGACTACCATGTTTAACAGCTGATGTTTCCATCTGTCACAAGAACCCACCCCAGCAAAGCAGTGCTTTTCCAGTTAAATATATGTCCATTCTTGGAAGAACTGCTGCACGTGAATTTGCGACATGCACAGACACTGGCAACCCTAGCTTTGATGAAGCACAATAAAACAAAAGCCACACACACACCACCACACAGAATCTCCACAATTCATCACTTCTAAACTTACCGGGTCTTTTCCTGGCTTTTTCATGCCCCAGTTGTCCTAGATCATTGCATCCACATGTATAAACAGTCCCATCATCCAGGACAAAAACAGTGTGTCTCAGTCCACATCCTACATCTCTGACCCTTTTATTTAGGAAAAAGTCACTTTTTCTGGGTTCTAAAACAATCTCTTCATCAATTCCACCCAATCCAAGCTGTCCAAAAGATGCATTGCCCCAGCACAACATGTTTACAGTTCTTTTTATCAGAGATCTTCCAACTTCACTTTTCTAGAATATTCCTTTTGCATAGCTGTTAAGATAAAAGGAAAATATACACTTTTCAGTATTGTCCCCAACATTTACATCACTTTCTATACAGCATGTAACCCATGAGCTCACTTTTGCTATACCAACGTATAAAGACCCTGAACAATTTTTAAGAGTGATCTGCTTTCTTGGACAGGATTTGCATTAACTCTGCAGTAAAATGCATTCTTTCCCATTTCAGACACAACTTTCTCAAGATGTGCAGGTCACTGGTTTTACATAACTTTGCTTTGAAAACTTAAAATATCATTCTATGTACAACTTCTTTAATCCTTAATCCAAATTTATACAAATTTGCAGTTGCAACCAATTCCAGCCAGCAGAAATGACTTCAAATACCTTCTAAGAAGACAGTACAGGCTACTTTCTTGACTCCAGGAGTTGTATGACTCCAGCAAGCACTGCATATGGTTTCAAGATCATCACCAAAAACAACACTTGACTCATCACTCGGAAAAAACTGGTCAGCTCTGATCAATCCAGTTATGCAACAGTGGATCACTACATTTAAACAACTAGAAGTCAACTAAACTTAAAATTCAAAAGAAAAATATCTGAAACTCAAGTCCCCAGTCCTGCACTGCAATCAACACTAGCTACAGCTTCAGTTACCAGCTGCCCACAGGCCCACACTCCTAATCCCTGAATTGCAATTATCAGTATTTGTGCTGACAGACTCTGTACCTTTTTGGAAAGGATTCAAAGCTACCCTTCTCTTTCATTTGCAGTAGTGCATACAACAAAGAATTCGTGACAATGTTTTCACTACTACCTACACCACATTTCCATGACAGTTAAGTTTCCCTGTATTTTCAGAGCAATTTAAAAGTCAGTGTAATCTAATGTGAAATTACTATAAATTTTCATATAATTTTTTTTCACCATTATTTAGAAGACATTCTGCAGGGTGATAACACATATAAACTACCTAAATCCCAAACTGCTCAAAGAAGCAAGCTAACACTTCATATCTAAGCGTTACGTACACCAAAGGGCAGAATTCCTGCCAGCACAACAGGATGAATTATTTTTCTCTGCAAAAGTCAAAATGCAGTAAACAAGGCACTTATTTTTGTGACCGCATTAAAAAAACCTCAAAAGCCAACACTGAACCAAAACAGCCAAACAGCTTAAAATATATTGCATTCTGTTTACCTATCTCAGCAGGTGAGGCATGATCAAATATTTCCCTAGCTATATCCTACCACATTCAGAAGGGGACATCGAAATGAAGATGTCTTCGGTTAAGACACAGCCGCACAACAGCACATGTCGCACATCTGTAGAAGTGACCTGCTTCAACCTGCAACACAAGAAATTAGAAAAGATGTACGATTACAGTTCTTCGAAATTTCTATAGTCAAGATTTATCTCCATCTCCAGCAGGGAAAAAGAATGACAAAAGCCCTCCTTTCTATCGAGCTCCGTACGTATTTCCACGGAAGGCGAGGCTGTTTTGTTTTGTACCGTGCAAGAGCCAGCAGCCAAAGTTCTGTACTTTGATCTCTAATCACGGCACTCTTTCACCCCTGCGCGTGGTCATGAGAGCCAACTCGCCGCCAGCTGCTGGATCCTCCCGCGGGTGACGTGCGAAGGGCCCGGCGCCGCCGGCCAGCACAGCGCGGGGGACGCGCGGGGCGGCGGCAGGGGAGCGCCCGGCCGCTTCGGGCAAGCTGCGGCCGCTGTCAGAGCGCTGCGGCCGCTGTCACGGCTCGGGCCGTGCCCCGCGAGGGGACCCCGCTCGCCCCAGCGCTCGCCGCGGCCCCGCGTTCCCCCGGCGCGGCTCCCCGGGCCCGCCGCGCTGAGGCGGGGAGGGAGCGGCGGGCGCGGCCCGGCGGCGGAGAGGGGCGGCGGCCGGACCTCTCCGTGCCCCGCGGCTGCTCCGGCCCGGTTCCAACCGCCCCGGCCCGCACCTGCCCCGCGGCCCGGCCCGCCCCGCTCCCGCGGCCGCGTCCCGCCTCGGGGCCCCGCGGCCCGAGCGCGGCCCCGGCCACTTCCCCGTCCGCCCCGCGGGGCCCCGCCACGGCGGCGCCCAGCTCCGCTCGGGCCCGGCGGGACTCACCGGCCGCAGCGACGCGCTCGCCGCCGTCCGCAGCCCGAACACCGCGGGCGATCGCCAGACACGGCCGGGGGCTGAGCGGCGTGAGCGGCCCCGGCCGCGGTGACAGGGCCCGGCCGCCGCTGCCGCGCAGGCGCCGGCCGCAGCGCCCGCCCCCCGGCGGCCCGGCCCCGTGCGGAGTGAGGGGCGGGCCGCGGCGCGGAGCCGGCGGCCGGCGCTCGGGGCCGCTCCGCAGGGGACGGTGCGCTCGGCGGCGCGGCTCCGTTCCCGCCGTTGGGCAGCGGACGGCAGAAACGAGCCTTAGGAGGGGCCCGAGCAGGGAGGAGCGGTGGCGTGACGCTTTCGTTCTCCCGGGGTGCTCGGGGAAGCGCGGCGCTGGCCGCCGGAGCTCCGCCGTTCCCTCCGGCGGTGACTGAAGCTGGACGTGTTCTTAGCATGGGAACACATGTGAGCGTGGAAATACAGAGCCGTCGTTGTGTTAAATTGAGAATTAAAACCCTTGAGTGGGTTCTGGGGCAGATAGCTCCCCGAGAAAGACGTCTCCGTATGGCGCGTTTCGTGTGCCTTGCGGAGTTCTTCGGACACTTGGGCGCGTGTTGCTGCTCCTTATCCGTGGTCTATGGAGATCTGCAGAAGGCTCTGCTTGATCTCTGAGGGCACGGAAAGAATGAGATCATTCTTTGTGGGAAGGAACCGGATCCGCCAGGGAGGTGCAGGCACAGACTGTTCTTCCCCACTCCAATTAGGCGTCATTAACCGGTGGGAGCCCGCCGTGCTTCCCCGCGGGCGATCGCTGCTGCAGCGGCGGGCAGCCCCGAGCACGCCGGCGCTCCGCGGCCTTCCTGCTCCAGGGACCCGCGGGGCGCCTTTGTGCTGCCCCTCCCGCACAAAAGTGCGCTTTCCAGAATGCTCCGGTCTAGTTACAAGCTTTTCGCAGTGTCCGTACCCAAGATGGGCGTGGTAAAACCTTTTTTTCACTGAGCACGTATCTCTAGTGGAACCACTAAAAGAGAAGTTTACATGCCAGACAGATTTCTTAACTTTTTTTTTTTTTTTTTTTTTTTTTTCCTGGTGGTATGCTTGGTACTGGGAGGAAAATCCATTGCAATTTATGTAATTGGACCGGGTTGGTAATCCAAATGAGATTTCCTTATTTAGCAGCCTCTTTACAGAAGGATCCACCTTTATGTAGGGCGGGAAGTGAAAAAAGGCCAGGACCAGGCATACTTCACAGCAAGTGATTTTGCAAACTGTGGGTGAAGAAAATTCTCTGTTTAATGTCCTTTGGCCCTTTGTTAAATGGAAATCGTTCAACAAAATCCCAATCAATGGGATGTCTTGGTTCAGCCATTAAACAGTCCTCTGTATATGGAAATAGGTAAGATTCTACAGGACTTCACAGGATGTGTGGTTGTAGATTTATCAGTGAAGATCCAAAGCAGAAATACGAAATTCATACCTAGAGAAAATGAGATTACTGCATAGCTGACACAAGCTAAATGATGCAGCACTTTTCAGGGCAGCAAATACCCGGTTTTACTATTTAAAGGAGAAATGTGAGTGATTTGCCTTTTGCCATGCTGCATCTAAGACTGGAAGGCTAGCAGGAGCTGCGACACAGAGCAAATGGAGGAAAACATTTTGTTTGTTATCTTCAAACTTCCTTTTCCCCTTATTTGTGAGCCCAAAGGAGTAGTAACTGTGAATAATTACGCTGTGAAATGGCTTTTAAGTATTGGCATTCATTGTGCAATATGTCCTCTGACCAGCATGTGGGGATATGCCCAAGTACTTGAAGAGAACATTATATGCCCACTACAATTTTATACAAGGAAAAGTCACTCGGTAGAACTGCCTTAACACATTAAATAAAACATATATAAAGCATGAAACAACATACAGTGTTGCACAAATCCAAATTTCCTTCTGTAATAGACATAGCTATTTTATTTTAAAGAATTATTTTAATCCTAAAATCAGATTACTATAATCTGAATAATTGAAGAATGTCTTCAAATAAAGTACAAGCCATATTTTTATTCCACTTTTCATTTATCTTAGCAAATATTCTTTTTTTGTGCCAGAGAAGCCATATCCTACCTACCATGCCTTAGTACCTTGTGGGATTGCCTTCTTGGGGATGAAGACACACAGACAGTGGGGGTAAGAGAATATGTGCTGTGGTGCCCCAGCAGTGCCTGGGCTCCCTGCTTGGTACAGCTCATCGTGCACCCCCCAGCACTAAACCTACAGCACTTGCAGTGCTCAAAAGAACTGTGGGTTGCTTGCACCTCGAAATTCCCAATGTCCATTCTAATACCTGCAAAAAAACCTCAGAGATGCAAAATCCAGTGAAACCAAGAAATGTAAATCTGCTTAACTTCAGGGAAGGACTCTGTTTCCTTGTAAGTGCCTTAGTGCTGAGGGTTTCCTATTACCATTGCACAGTCTTCTTATTGATGGTCGCAACAAGCAGGAAACTATTTTCAGTTCCCCTGCCATAATTAAAATAGCAGTGCTTGGCTACTGCCTGGTGATAGCTGTCAGCACAATTGTGGTTTTTAAATTGTACCTCAGTTAATTCCCCACTGAGATAATACAAAAATGGAGAAATAATCATATCTGAGGTTAGCTAATAGGTTCTTTATGCTTGATTACTAGAAAACATCTTTCAGTTAAGATACCTGTTTTTGAAGATTACAGTTTTATGGCATAAAACTTTCTGTATAGTTAATAACAGAGATGGAATCTGTTCTCTGCCTCCATTTTCTCCTGGCAACAGCCAGAACATACTTTTTAAACCTTAATTCCACATTTCAAACCCCTTTGCTTTACACTTTGATGTGTCACAGCCTACAGAAAATAGAAATGGGTCTCCAGAACAGCTGATAACGTGAAATCAGAGATGTCAGCATTTTGCTGTGAGAAATTACTAACCTTTGTGTGAAGCCTTCATGTAGAACATTCTTGATTAATATAAAGAAAAGCCTTTAGAATGCAAAATAGCCTTACAAACAAGGGATGGTCAGACCCTTTTATGCCATTTCAGTTTTACATTTCATCCTTAGATTCTTCACATTATTCATCTAGAGAACTCACACATACATGGAGTACGTGTTTTATATGCTCTGCCACTTTAGACCGGAGCATGTTTTAGTTCTCTCTCTGCCCACCCTGCTCACAAAAAGTTCTGGTTATCTCAAATGCAAATGTGCTTACCAGTAAGATCGATTAGTTATTAACTGATGGCAATGTGTTGAAACAATCTGAACAGTTTCTGAACTTTTTGTGAACATAAATCACTACAGAAATACTAATTTGACAAATCTGCAGGTTAACTTGCGGTTAACTGTGCAAACAGTGGTTAACTGGAGGCATCTGATAAATGGAGGTGGTTAAGGGAAAACTGAGGAGACAATCTTTAAATTAAGATAAGCAAACACAAAAACCTGCAAACCCCCCCTCCACTCCCCTCATCCTCTCAGGCCACAAACTATAGCTGAAATAGCCGAAGGAAAGCTATTCATAGGATGGTGGATGCAAAGAAAATGAAAAAGCAGTGAAGGGTGAGGACGAGCCCTGGACTCAAAGTCCATAATGAAGGAAGCGAGCTGACCTTAGTATTAGGGATGAAGCTCCTGCGTTTACAAACCCTTGCATGGATCCAGTGTCCCCAAGCCCACACAAGCTGGCACGGAGTGACTCCCCTGTGCCCTGGCAGTATGGCAGATGCTACACAAGTGCTGAGGCACCTGGAGGTTGGGGCTGAAGATGCTGAACATTTTTGAGCATCCTACACAGAGGGTTGCAGCTCCTTCCCACATGTGGCATATTTTCTTCCTATTGAAGTGATGTTTCATACTATTACATGTACTTTTCTGTTATAAATAGATCAGCAGGCCAGGTGGTAACTGAGCACCAGGAAATTCCCATGTAATCTTTTGGGTTTTTTTGGTTTAAGAGCTGGATGCTGAGACACCGGTTCCTATGTCATTAAACCGGGCTTTTGGTCAGGCCAAAACTGACCTTTGATTTTTAAGATGCAATCCTACAGGAATACAGTATCAATAATTGAGCTAGTTGTGCCCTGCAGAGACCAGTTTGGTAACACACTGAACCTGAGCTTATAAAATAGCTGCAAGTGGTGCCACATGCTGCTGATTCTGACATGACACTGTGTCTTTGCATGGCAGCATGATGAAGCACCCTAAAATTAGCCTTCTTACTATTTCGTAAAGAGCAGGCAGAAAGGTAGCAGCCTGCACTGAGGAGAACAAAGAGGCACAGGGGAGGAGCAGAACTGAGGCTCACACTCGGCCTGGTCACAACACTTCATGGTGAGCACTCTTGGCTTCTTTGCTAATTTCCAGGTTGTTTAGTGTAATTTCTTATCCCAAGCACAGGCTGACCTGATTATGAAGAAAGGTGCTCATGTAAACAGAGGTGGGGAGGAGGGACCTGTTCTCTCAGGGGGATTGGGATTCAGCAGAAGGGAATATGAACAGTGAAAATTACATGGATGGTCTGTTTTCTTAGGGGTCTGGTAGGAGCTGGAATTTAATTCACGAACTATGTTTGTTACTACTGGAATATAACCGTGAATGGAAGAAAAAAAGGGGCTGATATGAAAATCAGAAACAACATGATAAAGTCCCTTTCTATTAAGCCAGACTGATATTTTCCTGATACTCAGTTCTATCCCTACCCTACTTACTGCATGATACAGTTCTTCACTTTACAAGAAGATTTGAGAGCACAAGAAAAAAAAAATCCAACTTCGAGGCCGTAGGAAGATAGGGACATGGATGTGTTTGTGTACAAGAACCGAAAGAGTGGAGGAAAAGATCCTAGAGCAGAGTAACACTTGCAGATGAGGAGGAAAAAGAAACTAATGAAACATTCGACTATCAGAGGGCACAAGAGGCATGCCATGAAAGGGATGTCAGCACTGATTGCTAGGAGGGAAGGAGGCACAGCACCCCTCTCTAGGAAGCAGAGGACCCCGGCAGCTGGGTGTGACAGCCTGTGGCCCCGTGCCTAAACAATTGTCAGTTCATGCTGTTTTCTCTATTCCTGTGCTAGCACTCTGCAAAGAATAGCTGGGAAGAAAATAACACTGGGGCATAAACTGTGACTGCTATGTTCACACTACATACAGCTGCTTCTGCTATTAGTTATCACTTAGAAATACAGGGCTATTTTGCAACACAGATATTTTTGTTCAGTAAAGATGATTGGACAGTACTCTGCAGCTTTTGCAATTTAATTTGGGACAATATTCATGATCTCACATGTTTTACCAAAACCCAGAGAGGCATGATTCTATAAGATCACTTTTGTGCTATTGGAAACCAACAGGTATTTATTTGGTGAAGCATGGACTGAAATGTGTCAAAGTGGGAGTGAATCTATGACATTTGTATCAACTACAGTAACAACATCTCTCTTCATAAAGGGGATTAAATATTCACAGTGGTAAAAAAGTCTTGGACAGATGAAAAATTAAATTTCTGTTGCAGATGTTGTTAAGGAGTTCCACAGAAACTATATGTGAACAGTCAGAGCTTGGAGTCCTTGAAGGACTGTAACTCTTAAATTCCTAAAATGTAAGTCTCAACCTTGGCATTAGAATAAAAAATTAATAAAAAAATTTTTGGAGACAGAAGGTGAGCTGTATGAGCTGAGCAATCAAATCCTCAAAACTGTGTGAAAAATGGAATCATTGCTGCTCCCTACACACAATTCCTATGTAGAGATACCCAGTGACTCCTCATGTTCCCAGAGGTCACCTAAGCCTGTTTTTTTTATTTATTTAGGAAAGAAATAAAATATTTATTTTATTTAGGAAAGAAAAATTGCCACAAATTTGCGATCTTTTCTTTCTGTTTACTGACACTGGAGTGGTGCAAAGTGCTGCCAATTTTGTTGTTGATTTTTTAGTATGAGTGATTTGGATGCTCCTATTTCACTACAGAAGACATTGGGTCCATGTTCTTGGGATAATGTTTCTTTGTTTATTTGGTCTACCAGCACAGAACAAACTGCTTCCATTTAAAACTTCAAGCTTGAAAGGGGAAGCCACAGCAACCGTATATCTTTTGGAAGCAGAAACAGTAGAGCAGCCACTTGTGCCAAACCTCCATTGCATTTAGCTGTGCTTTTTTCTTGGATAGGGAAGGAGGTAGCAGTGATTCATCACCTGTGTCTGCCTGATGAAGGCTTTCCTGTCATTCATGTCAGCAAGTCACCAGGACACCGCTAAATACGACCATGGTTCCAGTCAGAAATTATCATTTCAGGGGTACTGCATACTCCCCACTTTACACATACATATTTACTTTCATAGCACAATAATGCAGAGCTATTTTCAACTCCTGGTCAAGGTTCTAGAGCAGCAAAATTACTCCTAGACATACACAGACGTGAATTTGAGAGTTAGTCCCAGGGCTCGGGATCCTGGAGATTTAAGTGAGATTGTTCCTGAGACTGTCTCAAGAAAAGACAGAGCATTTCAAGAATATCCAACTGAAACAGCAGCTCCTGTTCACCCTATGACCCAGAGGAGACATCCAAAACCAGACAGATTACAGGAGAGTCAGCCTGAAACAGCAATTTCGTCAGAAAATAGTCACACGTAATATTTTAGCCAGTAGACATGTCAAAAAATATTGTGCGCAAAATGGGATATAACTTCTGCAAATACAAACTATTCAATACAAACACTATTAGATGCTTCTAGCTTGTAGCAAACTCAGCCAGGCAAACTGGCTTTTTAACAGACAGTATCAATATTACGAATGAAATTCCTTTGATTATAACAGGGTTTTTCAATAAAATGAAGGAAAGGAATGCTTATTTGTCTCATGAACAAGTGGTTGCTTTGTAGCAAGCAGCATTAGGATCAAAAATCACTTTCCTGAGAGGTAAATGATGTGGTCTTTATCATATTCCCTGACCTCTTGTTCAAGTTTGAGCTGCTAAATAGCTCACCACCATTATAAACCTCTTCGTGTTGTCTTCTGTGTTTATAATAACCATAAGCGTTAAAATAGTCTGTTCATAACTATAATAGTCCTGCAGAATTATAATAGGCAAGAACCTAGAAACGTTCCATTTATAGCCATTACAAACAGTTGTAATTTCCAGTGCATTGTATCAGCAATGACCTCTCAAGAATCCAGTATTTGGGATTAAAGTGTCTGGGCATTTTAAAGTCAAATTTATGAACACTGTTATCCTTTGTCAAAGTTTTAGTTCAGAATAGCTAATAACAACACATACAGTTTTAAAATCTTCATTTCTGAAACTTCCAACACCAGTAGTTACAGCTAATTTTGACTGGATACAGAACTATCTGCCCAAGTAATAACAAACCAGATACTGTTATTATCATGATTTCTGATGTTTTCTGCAAACCCACAGCAAGTTAAAAGAAATACAATTTGACAAGTGGAATTAAATGGATTTTAAAATATATTGTAAGTATACCTATTTTGAGGTGAAATTTAAAAGCTCAAGGATTATCAAATACATTTATGTTTATAGCTGTATTTCAAGAAAGTTACCATTTTTAAAAATTATTTTTTGAGTAAATAAAGATTCAAATAGCATGCTTGACTCTGCTGTAATTCGTTTGGACATATATTGATCAACAGAAAGAGAATAAAATCAGAAACTAGTGATATATTCCTCAACAAATATTTTCTGATGTAAACCTTTGGCTTCTTCAAATCCTGCATCTTAAGATCTAGACCAGAGAGATCTTCACACCTCTGCAAAAGACGCAAAGGTTTTCTCTTATGCCTCAGAAATAGACACCAAGTATTTCAGGATTAGGAAGCATGCAATAAGTAAAGAGTTCCTTTCCTGAGTTTTTCAAAGTTTTCAAAGGAAACAGTCCTGTTTGGAGCACTGTTGTCCCTCCTTAATACTTCCAGTAACAAGGAAAGGAGCCTGTGCGAGTACACAGAAAGTCACTATATCTGCCAGAGGCTGTCCTTAGAGTGCTCATTCTTGGAGTCAGATTATACATTGGCTCCTGGATTTTCTACTTTTATTACCTTGATTACAGCTGGGAAAACTCTGGAAGTTCTTCCCACTGAGTCCTTTCTTTTCACCCTCCCCAGCCACTCAAAGCCATCATTTCCCGTTTCCCTTTCCTCTAAGTCAAACCCTGGGACAGGTCAATTATTTCTCTTTGGAAGTCAATGGCCAGTGTAAACTAGCTGACTCTGGTGGGTTTATATCACAGCTCAGAACCCCACAACTGAGCATGCCAAGTATGAAAGCCCACGTTTATACTCCTTGCATTTCATGTGAACTCTATCCAGCACTGCCTGACAGCAGCAGTTCTGGCTCCCCCTCCACTCCAGCCCCCACATACACTTCTCTATTCCCTCCAACACTTTAAATCCTATTCAGCAGAAAAATTCACAACCAATCCACTCCACACTGGAAGAATAGTTTCCATACCCACGGGTTATAAACACTGTGATTGAGACTTTCTGAACTATGTACCTTCAAAATGTGTATTGTCATCTTCCAAAAATGGTGAGTATTTAGACTGCCTCTAGTCATTTTAACGTCAAACTCTTGGCTAATATGAAGGTAAACACCTCAAATGGGAATATTCAAGTGGATCTACACAGGCAAGTCCTTAGATTTTCAACAAAAATGTAATAAAAGTTTGTTGTGCTTCAAAAAGTCTTTGCTAATCAGATTAAATGAAAATCACTTACCATATTTGCATTTTCTTTCTAAGTATCACAGTTCGAAGTCTTTCAATAGTATTCCCTTTCTAAAAACAAACCAAAACAAAACAAAACAAAGTGAGACTTTTAAAAATGGATTTCCAAAGGCACCCTAGCCAGAAAGAGAATTCCTTTCTATAACTGGTGGCATAGCACAAGGCATTAATATATATCACTGATGCACCAGTTGATCTAAACTTGGCTTGTAATATGCATGGTTTATCAGATCACAATGTATTTTAAATCCTGTGATAGGTCTTCTGACTCCTTCTGTTGAGTAAATAATGTTTTGACTGGCATGAAATTAGATGGTTCTGGAGACTGACAACTGAGCAAGCAGAACCACTGGCCCGGGAAAGTATTCATCAATGTTTTTGATTACAAGGTGATTTATTTGAAATAGATTAGAGGTCTTATTTAAAGTCTTAAAAGAAAAGGCATATCCTCCTTTGTTTTCCTTATCCCCACTCTGACTCATATACTTGTGAAAAAGTCATCTTTGGCATAGCTGACCGTCAGCCTGGCTAGTCAGAATGGCCAGTACTTCATACTGTTGTTGCTCCAAGGGTATTTTCTGGGTCATGATCGTGTAAGCGAGCTTACATTACCCGAATGCTATTTGTTCTTCAGATAAACAGAATGCTTCTGATACTGATGGTGTTTCATAAGGTGGTACTAACAATTTCCTTTAATTCTCATCTCTGTTGCTTCTGGAAGTTTGCTTGTGTTTTGACTTTTATCATTATTATTATTATATCAATTAAATCTGTCAGTAAAGCTGTATCTCTAAACCCCCCTGGTGTTCTGAAAGCTTCATCGGTACCTACAGATAAAATTTGGCAGTACACCGTCAGATCCATTTTTACAATTGGTGTTGTAAGGCGAGTTAGTTTAGTGTTCCAATGCAGCCTTTAAAGCGGGAAGGTGACTCAGGCCTGAGGGAAGGCGTTCCGGACAGATGAGGCAGCGCCAGGGAGACAGTGCCAGAGCCCCCGACACTGAGCTCGAGTGTGCGCGGGAAGGTGACACACTGAGGTGCCGGGAAAACACCAGCCCCGGCCATTAACGGAGTGACAGCTTGGGGGTGATAGCCCGGCTATGTTTTCCTATCAAAATGACCCTATTTGAATTCGGAGGAGGAAAACTTTCCAAGCGCTAGGCTCCTGCAGCGTGGGCGCAGTCAGAGGCAGGCAGGTGCTGTGCACAGAGCTGTGCACACAGAGCGGTGCACACAGAGCGGTGCACACAGAGCGGTGCACACAGAGCTGTGCACAGAGCGGTGCACACAGAGCGGTGCACACAGAGCGGTGCACACAGAGCTGTGCACACAGAGCGGTGCACACAGAGCTGTGCACACAGAGCTGTGCACAGAGCTGTGCACACAGAGCTGTGCACAGAGCTGTGCACAGAGCTGTGCACACAGAGCGGTGCACACAGAGCTGTGCACACAGAGCTGTGCAGGCGCTCTGCACAGAGCGCTGACCGCACTCTGCCTACAGCCCGCCAAGGCGATTCCCCAGCCCCAGGCCAGGCCTCACTTTGCTGTTGGCACAGACTTCCACGCTTTTCTGCTGCCCCCGTGTGTCGAGATGAGAGGTTCCCTGGGGGTGTGGCTATAACCTGCCCAGCTCGGCTCCCTTCCCTCAGCTCATCCCGTTCCTTTCCACGGAGTTGGCTTCTGCCGTACTTCAGCAAACTGCTCTCGGACCATGCTGTCCTGCTACCTAAGCCACGCGTTTCTATGCAGTCTACCGAACCAAGCTCTTATCTCTAACCACCTCTAACCTGTTCTAGACACCTCTCTGAACAGCCGTGTTCCTGTTCTCCAGACTGTTTAGCTCTATCCTGAGATCTGCCTGGCTGAGGTGATCCCATGACCACAGGTTCAGAGATGAGCTGACAATGCCACTACTGGCAGACACTGAAACTCTCATCTGAATGTGCCTGGAAAGCAAGAGGTCTCAAGAAATTATTTTTAAAATGTAGACTATCCATGAACGCTCTCTCCTTATTTTAATCTACCAATAATATAAGGCATTCTAATTAGGGGTGTATCTTGTGAAGTACAATTTTGACAACTGAATTATTGAATGTCTTATCCTACTAAAGATAGAGCTGGTATTTTGTACAGTTTTGCTTGCCTAGAACAGGTTCAAAAGCCTCTGATGCTCAAAACACCAGCCATTCATTCTGAGTTTGGGCTCTCTAAAATCCTAAGGGTCCTTCTCTACACTGCCACATGCTGAGCTGCCTTGGCCTCCTGCCGCCTGCCCTCTGGGGTTAATCTGCTGTTGTCCTCAGGACCTCTAACACAGACCAAACAACACTGGAAAGACACTACCCCTAAGCAGAAAAAGGATACTGAAGATATCCTATATTTTAGAATATCCCATATTTTATATATAGGGTACATACACTCAGTTCAGACAGAAGTCAAGATTGCTTGAGCTTATTTTTCTCACTACCATGCAACTCAAATTAATCGGGTTTCCACAAATAACAGCCACACTTTGTTTTGTTCTTTTATGTTAAAACCACTAGCAAATAGATTCTCAGTGAAATCTCCCTGTTCTTTTAGGGTTTGGGAATGTCTCTGCAAGGGTTAAATTCTGCTCTCTGTTCTAGATGTATGAAGCCATTTAAGTGATAAGAATAAGGAGTGAACTGTAAATCTCTGTTTGACGAATGTGTAATTGGAAATAGAGACCGTGGTTACAAAGTACGCCTCCCTGGACTGACTCTTAATCCACTTTTAAAAACACAATTCACAACATGTTGTGTTAATCTCAACCCCAAGTTGAAAGCATTCATGTTCTTACTCTGGACAACAGAAAGTGATTAACCAAGGCAGACACTGTAGATGTCATTCCTACTTAGTATCAACTTAATATCAACCACAGAAATAGCTACCAGGAGAAAAAAAATTAAGCTTTTCTACAAGTAACACAAGAAAAAATTCAAATAATCAAAATATAAAGTATATTATATGGCTTCCACTGTAGCAATATACCTGTGTTTCCTTTTCCTTTGGATTTAGTTAATCAGGTACTGCCACTATTCGTACCACCCACTCTGACAACATGTTCAGTTGGTATTAATTATGGCTATGAATATCCTTATTATAGGTTTTGGAGATGTATGTTCTAAAAAAGGGGAAAGCAAACTGAAATTGATGGACCTGTGTTTACCTTAGTGCCTTCTCTTACACTGAATCCTAGGAAAGCAAGTTCATTGGTGTGTCAGCTCCAGTGAGATGTTGCACACCTGTACCAGTATCAGGCTGAGGCAGTGCCCCCAGGGCTGGCTCAGCTGGACACCTGAAACAACATAACAAAATTAGCCTTGTCTGCTACACCGGGTTCCTGTCAAAACCAAGAGGAGAAAAGACATGAAAGACAAGGAAAAAAGTGATGAAGTAAAAGAAGACAGGCAAAGAGAGGGGTCATAGTAGAAAGGCAAATCTCCCTCATCACAAAGTGTCCCAAGTTAGGTGGAGACATTAGAACTGGCATTATCAAATCCCTTCTATGGTCTGTTTGGTCTGATCATGCCTTGCAGTTGGGATAGTGAAATCCTGTCGTGTCAAAATGGATCCCACAGTCTCTGGTGATGCTGAGAGCAGTAGCCCTGACTGACAATCTCACACTTTTCAATTAAGCTGGTTGTTTGGCATCAGTGTCAAGCTTCATCCTGCTTTACTTGCCCAAAGAAAGTCATGAATGGAAGAGCACATACCAAGTAATCAAACCCAGCTTCTGCGTTATTAGTTCTGATAATTTTATGATCTTGTGTTTCTGTCAGTTACCAGACATAGTCTCCGAGACATTGAATTGTAGAGATAGGAGTCCTCATTAGTTTTATCTCATTTTCTAAATTATTTTTAAAACCAATCTGCTGTAAGGGGTGGCATCAAACTTTTGCTTTTTGGGCAACTGCCAGGCTCTGTGTGCTGGTATTTGCTGCGTGCTCTACGAATCATTGAGGTTTGAGGGTGCTGACCACAGGAGGAAGGCTGCTGTGAGCCAAACTCTGCACCCAGACATAGTGGGAACTGCCAGGAGATCCTACTCAGCCACGTGAGCCTTGCCAGGGAGAGCTCATGGATGTTCTATTTGAACCATAAGGGGAAACTATACATTTTAAATTCCGAATGCTAGCAGCTTCTAAAATATTGGTTAGATATCCCAACATTAAAAAAAAAAAAAAAAAAGTAATTTCCCTTAGAGAAATACAAATGTAGGAGAAGCTAATGAAATATTAACTGTACAGACACTTTTGCCATTTCATTAGTATCACAGGCATTTTTGAAAAGCTGATATTTATAAGATAATATTGTGCAGTGGCTAATAGCAGACAAGAAAAAAAAATCATGATTTAAAATAAGGACATGGTATTCTCCATGGTTTTTAGACAGGGAATCTGCCTTAAAGAACCTGACACTTTTACAATTGCGTAGAAGCTTTTTACAAGAAAAGAGATTTTACAAATAAGCTTTCACAATTGCCACCCATAACATCAATTACTTCATGTTCTGAAGATTGTCTCTTTACAACATTTTTCAGCTGTACCTTGTCTGCTGCAACAAAGCAAACTACTGATACATTTTAACCTATTGAATAATTTTGAAAAGCAAATATATGGAACATTGGGGTTCAAGAGATTGTGGTTCTGTGTGGATGACAGCAAGATTGCTTTCATTACTGTAGTTATAACTTTCTGGAAAAGTCTGACTTCTCTCCTATTGATGATAGTGACAGAACAGACTCTGATTTCATTGGAAACAGCATCAGGCCCCATAAATCACTAGTACATTTCATCTAAATAATGAATGAGAGTGAAAAATTCTCTGGTAACACTTGGACAATCCCCAGATAAGGTGAGGATTGAAGCTGCCCTGTGCAATGATAAAGCCTGTTTTGGGCTGGGTGCAAAAGAAATAGGCACTCAAGGAATGTTTTAACATTATTATTTGTACTTTCTATAGAAAAGAGGTACCATTTCTATCATCCTTATAATATGTCTCCACTTCTAAAATTAGAATCCAAATTAGGATTGCACAATACCTGGCAGAACTCATGGTAAGAGATGTGCTGCATAGTGATATGAATAGAGAATACCCAACTCTTCTTACACAAGGTTTGTAAATTACTTGAAATAGCTTTTCCAGGAACATCCAGAAATCTGCCATTAACACTTTTATTACCAAAGGAATAATGGCCTTAAGATAATTCAGTAAAGTCTATAAGAGAAATAGAGCTTGCATCTGCTGTGCAAAACACCCAGCCTCTAGTTGTTGTTATTAAAGCAGCAGCAGTCACTGATGCTTCAAGCAAAGACATTACTGCTCTTGCCCAAAGCTGCACAGGTAGGGAGCAATTCACTGCCCTTGGAACAACCTAACGAAAGAGTACTTCAGGAGTCAACATTCCTACTTGACCAGAAGAACGGTCACAGGCTAAGCCTCTCTTCTGCAGGTACTCCTTCAGCCCATCAGAACAAACTTGGCTAAGGCATTGTTTCATATTATGCATTAGGAAGAAATAAGATCAGCCTTGGGAAGAGCAGGATCAGGGCTTGGTGGGATGCAAACCAGGAGTGGGCAGTAAACATTTGCTGCACAGGGCTTTGGAGAGATCTGCAAAATCAGTGGAACTTGACTGTAAAGGGCCTTAAGGAAGCTTTCAAAGAAATGGGATGTCTCATTTCTCACTTAATGCTTCAGCACATGCTATTAATAGAATAGCATTAATTTCATCCTAATAGCTAGAAAATCAATAATTTACCACTTACGATAAATCCACAGGTTGACAAATACAGTGGGATAATCCTACTGAGGAATAACAGCTAACCAGCCATGTACACAGTTCCATTTTAAACTCACTTCTTGTGGGTTTTCTTTGAGCTTATGAAGGTAGTTTGGGCGTTGACAGCCAAGATCTGGAGAGAAATAGTGCTCATGTATTTTATTCTAGGACACTATGCCTCATTCTTCTGCCGGCCAGCAAAGACAAAAGGATGGAGGTCATCCATAAAGATGGAGGTCGTCATACTTTGAAGTGCTTTTTTTAGTGCTCAGCAGGCAAAAGCCTGATTTCATTTCTATAAATGCAGACAGAAGAGCCACAGTATTTTCATGGGCTTTAGACTGTTACTTAAAAATTAGTGAATCTGAAATTCTCTGGTGTTGCTCTATCAAAATACCAACTCTGCAAGACCTGGCACATTCACATTTTTTTGGTTCTTGAAATTTTTGGCCTTGTACTATCCGCTATTACAATGGTCTGTCTGCCACAGTAAAGGCTCATAACTTTTGGTGATTTCTCAATGCTGTACTTTCTACATAACCCTGAGCTTTTTTTGTCACTCAGATTATTCAGTGATTTTGCAATTCTAGCATCTTAAACTCTGTCTTAAAAGTGGAATTTTTTTTTGCTTTTCAATCAGCTTGAATAATTTTGCTTATCATGCACAAATGGCAGTTCACAAACAGCACACAGGCAGCGAGACTCCATGGTAATAATTGCATTTCAGCGGAACTCCCCACAGGTTTATAATTATTACCAGACACATCAGACTTCATTTTCAGGCTGCAGACTTTGTAGCCTAAACATTTACAGACACTGTCCAAACCACAGCAGTGCGGGATACAGTATCAACAGGCAGTTCCTGCCAGCACTGTATGGGTCACATCTACTGTTACAGAAACTATAAAGAATATCTTAGATCTCTATTCCAGGTATAAAGTAACATCAGGCATCACCCATCCCATAAAATGCCTCACCTGTGCCAAAAAGAAGGGCTGACTTCACTACACAACCTTTCCATATCTTCACCACAAACTCATGCTCATAAGGTATTCTGATAATGGTATTTGTGCTGGTTTTTGCTGGGGTAGAGTTAGGGGGTTTTTTCACAGTAGCTGTGCTTTGGGTTTGTGCTGGAAGCAGTGCTGGGAACACGGGGCAGTTTTGGTCAGTGCTGAGCAGAGCTCACACAGAGCCAAGGCCTCCTCTGGCCCTCACCTGAGCCCACCAGCGAGGGGCTGGGAGGGGACACAGCCAGGACAGCTGAGCCCAAGGGACCCAAGGGACATCCCAGACCATGTGGGGCCACACTCAGCACAGAGCTGGGGGCAGGAGAAGGACATTCCAGGGACATGCAGAGTCATGGACTTCTGTCTTCCCACATCACCCTTACATGGGATGGGCCTCTGCCCTCCCGAAGATGGATGAACCCCTGCCCAACCATGGGAAGTGGGGAGTGAAATAGGAATAGGCAGATCCATCAGGCCAATGCATGGCTCTGAGGTTGGTCTTAGTGGAAAAATTTGGGGGTTGTTGACCATGGGAAGATCTACTCAACAGCTGGCCTACTCTGACACCTGACTGGGTGCACCAGTCTCAGAGCGGAAAAGGAGCTCTAGCACAGGAGCTAGCAGGCTCATTGACAGAGCTTTAAATCACCTTGGAAGAGGGACAGGGACAAAACCAGGCTTGCCAGTGCCAAGGGACGGGATGCTGTGCCAAAACTTGTACTTCCAGATCCCTCAATCTGCTCAATGCCAACAAGGTGTTGGCTACAAAGGACCACACCTGACATGTTTCTACACTAATGCACACAGTACCAGGAACAAACAAGAGCAGCTCCAGGCTTTGGCCCAGTCCCAGAGTTTGACAGCACTGTATGAGTGAAACCTGGTATGATGAGTCTTGTGCCCGGAATTCCCTGCTGGATGGTTATAGACTCTTCAGGTGGGAGAGGCAGGACAGGAGAGGCAGAGGGGTGGCACTGCATGGAACAGAAGGGTTAGAATGTATGGAGCCCACAACTGGCAAGGGCAGAGTTGAGAGCCTCGGGATAAAATCAAGGGGCAAATGAGTAACATGGATGTCATCGTGGGAGTCTACTACAGACCTCCTATGCAGGACAATTACACTGACAAGTTTTTCTTTGAGCATGGAAAGGATGCTTCCAAGTCAAATGCCTGTGTCCTTATGGGGGACTTCTACTTGCCAGAAATTAACTGGTACAACCCGGGCCAGAAAATTCCTAAAACTCCTGGATGACAACTTTATGGAGCAAGTCCTAAGGAAGCCGACTTGGAAAGATGAGAGAAAGCCCTCATTGACCTGCTGCTTGTCAACAGAGAGGTTCTTGTGAGCAAAGTGGGGACTGGGGCTGTCTTGGCCACAGTGACCATGAAGTGATTGAGTTTAAAATCTCTGTTGACAGGAGGAAAAGTGCCAGCAGGACTTGAAGTCCACGCATGAGGAGAGCAATCTTCTGGCTGTGCAGGGAATTAGTAAGCAAGCTACCCTGGGAATATACTTTTCCAGGTGTTGGGGTCTATCAGCGCTGGTCACTTTTCACACATCACTTCCCAAGTGCACAGGAGCAGCAACTCCCAAACGCTCGAAGTCAGGCTGGTGAGGCAGAAGGCCAGCTTGGCTGAACAGGAATCATCTCTTGGAAATAAGGCCAAAAAGGCAGGCGTATGCCTAGTGGAAGCCAGGCCAGGAGACATGGGAAGAATGCAGATATGTTGCTTGCCACTGCAGGGATGAAATTCATGAGGCCGAAGCTCAACTAGAGTTGAAACTGACAGAACTGTAGGGGACAATAAAAAGGAGGTTTTTCAAATATAATAATGGCAAGAGGCAGGGTAGAAATAACACCACTCTGTTCCGGGATGAGGATGGTCACCTCACAAACAGGGACAAGGACAAGGCAGAGCTGTTTCATGCTTTATTTGCCTCTGTCTTCAAAACAGATGATGGACCAAGGGGGTCTCAGTGCCTTGAGCTGGAGCACCATGACTGAGAGAATGATCAACTCCCAGCTGACATTGAAACTGTGCAGGATCTGCTGCTCTAGTTGGATCCCTACAAATCCATGGGGATTCCTGATGGGATTCATCCAAGAATCCACAAAAAACTGACAATGTATTCACAAAGCCTCTTTTTATGATTTCTGAGCTGTGGTGGGAATCCCAGCTAACTGGAAAAAGGCAAATGTTAGCCCAGTTTTCAAGAAGGGCAAGAAAAAGGACCCTTGAAAATAAACCTGTCGGTGTCACTTCAGCGCCTGGCAGTGTTATGGAGAACATTTTTCTGGGAGGCATTGAAAAACCTGAAAGAATCTAGTCATTGGTCACAGCCAGCACAATTTCATGAGAGAGAAGTCCTGCTTATCAAACCTGATTTCCTTTCATGACAAGATACCCCACCAAGTTGATCAAGGGAAACCCATGGATGTAATCTTTCTGGATTTCAGTAAATCTGAATCTGAAATCTTGATACTGAAATTTTTGATCCCAGGATCCTTCTGGACAAAACGTCCGTCCCACAGACACATTATGGGATGGGTGAACAACCAGCTCACAGGTTAGCTGCAAGTGGTGAGAGTGAATGGGGAGACATCAGACCGGTGCCCTAGTCACTAGTGGGGTTCCACAGGGTTCCATCCTCGGCCCTGTGTTCTTCAACTTCTTCATAAACGACTTGGATGCAGGACGAGAAGGGATACTGAGCAAGTTTACAGATGATACAGAGCTGGGAGGAACTGCTGACTCTGTTGAAAGCAGGGAGGCCTTGCAGAGAGACCTTGACAGATTAGAGGACTGGGCAATCATCAACTATATGAAGTTCAACAGGGGAAAGTGCTGGATTCTGAACCTGGGACAGGGCAACCATCTTTCCTTTGTGGTGACCAGTGACAGGGCCTGGGTGAATGGCCTGAAGCTGTGCCAGGTTGCATTTGAGGAAAAGGTTCTTGACCCAGAGAGTGGCTAAGCACTGGAACAGGATCCCCAGGGAAGTAGTCAGAGCCCCAAGCCTGACAGACCTCAAGATGTGTTTGGACAAATGTTCTCAGGCACATGACTCTTGGGGATGGTCCTGTGCAGGACCAGGAGTTGGACTTGATTTTCTTTATGGGTCCCTTCCAACTCAGCTTACTCTATGATTCTATGTGAAATCCTTGCTTTTATTTGCTTGTGTGCACAACTTTTGTTCCATTTATTGAACTGCCTTTATCTGAGTCCATAAGTTTCCTCACTTTCACTCTTCTGATTGTCTCCCCCATCCCGCCAGGGGCTGGGAGTGAGCGGCTGCGTGGGGCTTTGTTACCGGCTGCGGTTAAACCGCAACACTAAAAGAGAGGGAAATAATAGAAAAGTATCTGCAAGGCATCAGGAAATTTTACATGAAAGAATTGCCATTTCCTCCGACTTTTCATACTGTTATGACTCATAAAATAACTTTCTGAACAACTACATTCCACAGGTGAACTCCTTTTCCAGCCCATGTGCTCACTTGATAATGTTTTAAGAGATCTGGAAGAAGGTCAAGAAGCCAACTCTTACTCATTAGTTATTAAAAGGCTTATATATCAATTCCCCAGCATAAATGTGTAATACTTTAATAATCTTTTAAAATCGGAATTGTGACAAGCATTTTAAATAAAATATCAACAATTGAGCAGCATGATGAACTGTTTAAAATTATGGACTGCTTTTTGTGTCTGTCAAGAAGAATAGAAATGAAAATCTTATCTCTGTGTTTACCAAGTGATGTGGTAGGTTTTAGCCAGTCAAGGTTTTAAGCAATGAAATTCTACACAGTAACAGGGTTTCTCTGTGTACTGGTTCAAGTGTGTTGAAGTCATTCCATCTATGTTTCTTTCTTAGTTTTATTTACAGCTTAGTTTTGATTGCCTTTTTTAATTGCTTTTCCTCCAACACTGCATTTCTGTACATTCATTAACAAATGAAGAAGTTCTAGCTTTTTGAGTATCTGTAGTTACAGGTCATCCTGAAGGCTTTCTGCACTGTTCACTGTGTTTATTAAACTGAACACTCCAGAGAAGTCAGGAATATTTTAATATTTAAATCACATGTTTTTTGAGTTTGCCTTTGGAGTTGTGAAACTTTTATGTTGTTACCAGCTGACGGGTTTCCCTGTGATGGTAACCTTCGAGTTCTAATTGAAACTTAACGAACCAGCGATAACTAGTAATTCGAAAAGGAAGAAGTGTAAACAGCTGCCAAGAGTGATACAATGCCACTACAGAGCCTCTTGGAAGAATAAGCAAAACCCACATATGCATCTATAGGGGCTGTTGCATGAGCGAGGAGAAGGCATTCTGTGCCCATAGGTGCCGTGGGAGCAGTGGATTCCCCGTCCAATGAGGTGGAATGCTCCGCGGGCACATGGTTTACGCTGCTCAAAATAACTTGGGACCTGCAAACTGACAAATGCTATTGCTCCGGTGGTGACAGGTTGTCCAGCTCCTTACAGCCATCCTCACAATAACGAAGGTTAACTTCCTCCACTGTGTGGACTCCTAGCTGTTTCTGTTCCTGAGGACTCGAAGAATCCCCTCGCTTCCTTAACTTTAATCTCACGCTTCTGGATAACTGTCAGCGCTACTCACTGCCAGGGTTGGGCAGCAACATCTGGAGGATTTAAAAAAGGTAATCCCTCAATTTCAGATTGGTCTACATTTCGATTTTGCAGAGTGTAGCAGAAAGGTCTGATAAGCATGTATATTTGAATGCTAATTTTAGCTGGTAAGGCATATACAGGGAACAAATACTTTTTAAACCAAATTAGATTATGCTGAGGTATAAGCAGTGAAAGAGGAACAGTGTTCTGTGGCATTATAAGGGACCTGAATAGCACTGGGGTTCTCAAAATCCCTCGGAGCCAGTCTGACTCCTCTAAAGAGTCAACAAGACTCTAGTGACCTGAAAAGTTCTTTGCTAGGACTCCTTCCTCTTCCCAATCACTTTCCCTTCATGAAATGATAGAGAAGTGAAATACTTACATTCTTGTATTCAGCCTTAAACCAATATGCCATAATTTGGAATTCCTTCTTAAGCAAAATCAAACCTAATTTAATGTGACCCCCATAGTTAAATGCTTTCTATTTATTTAATTATTTATTCTGTCATGTAAAATGACCCCCGTGGCTATATTTAGTGCAGGGAGATCTGCTCTCTGGATTAATGTACACAACAGCTGCAGAAACAGTCCTGCTAGAAGGGCATAGCTCTCACCCTTGAGCTCTCACTATCTCCTTTGCTCTCTTTCTCTCTCTCAGAAAAGTATTTGACTGTCAGTAGCAAATGTTTGGCCCAATATATTGCAACATTAAGCAGTAATCAGAAGCCCATGTTAAGGTTTACCAAATAATACATCAACAATTGACAAGAGAACACAGCTCCTGAACATATGTTAACAGAACATTATACAAATCATGTTAAAGACACTGATGACTTTATCAGCAGTTTTTTATTGGTCATAAGGTTTACATTTGTGAAGATGCTCTAGAGTTTGAGTGAAAACAAAACCAGCAAGTGTTAATGGAACAATTTCATAAACTTCAGCTCTGCTCTTCTCCCTCTCCTACACCTCCTGAAGGTTCCTAAGGTCAGGATATTTCTTTGTTCTGTCTTTTTTTTTTTTTTTTTTTTTTTTTTTTTTTTTTTTTTTTTACTTTCAGAAACAGCTAACAAAAATTAAATAGTATTAGCAAGTGTAGTAGTTCCTGTAGCTGAGCAGAATAATATTAAGATATCAAAAACCATTTATAGTCAATTCAGGAGTTAGGTCTTGTACATGGCAGAGTACCAAGCACAAAGGGGAACTGTGTGCTCTGTGCGGGTTTTTATTCCTGTGCATTCTTTAGAGATTTTACAGCACGTCTTGCTGTGGTACTGAAGGAATCATTTTTTTATCAACAGCAGATAACAATTAGTAGTCTAGGGATATTTGCACATAAATACAACATTAAGATAATTTGTTAAAAATGTACACAATACTATAAAGGCCATTGGGCGATGCAACCTCAGTTGTAATCTAAATTATGGAGTGGGGGTGGAAAGAAAGAAAAAACAGTTTACTTTTCTGTTTAAAACTTAACTGGGTTAGTGCTTGTTTTCATAAATAGGAATTTTGTACAGGAATGGGCATGTTATTCCTGTAGAATATAAATCTCATCTAAACATTGCAGTTTGAAAATATGATTAAAATATGAAGGCTTTTATGTTACAATGTTCTTAGGCAAGACTGTTGAAAAAAACATAATAAAGACAGAACAGTGGACAAAAAGAAATATAGTGAGACCATGAAAGAAGAAAGGCATAACTGAAAAACCTGAGGAGAAGAATGCAATCCAGACTTCTTTTGTGTCTAATTTAACACTTAAGTTCCCTTTTCCATTGGCAACCTGTATTTGTAGGAAAACTGAATCTCATTTTAAAACCAACCAGCCCATGGATTTGAAATTTGCAGACAAAGAGATGTGCAAATGCCATGTGGTTTGCATGGCCCTGCTTTTCGGGGCTGTCCTTTGGGTAGTCTGCACTTGTTCAGTCTGGATGTGGTGCAGTCGTCAATACTCGTTTGTGAGTCCCTCACACTGGTGCCATTTACACACATACGGGTAGGATAGAGACTTCTGCTCAGCACTTTAGGTTGTGCAAATTCTCATTACAGTTCCAATGCAGTGCTATAATTTCAGTCTAGACTGAGCCCGTGCCATACCTTTGAACACTGAGAGCTAAGCTGTAGTTTCAGTCCTAAGCTGAAACATTACAGCAGTCCTCAACCACATGACGTGTGGATTTCTGCACTGCTCCCACATACTGCCAGCAGGACTCACAGAAATGACTGAGTTTAAATCACTTGGCTTACAATCCATAAAAATGGATTTGCAGTTTTAGCCATGAAGAAAGATGTGCAGAGTGGTGTGTTCGTGCTTGAACCAGGATAAATAAATATTGTTGCCTGTTAGTTATGTTTTCATTGAGGACTTCTATATGTACATCCAGCACCAAATTGTGGATCTCTGCTGCAACTGGTTTTGCCTTTCATATAAACTTTTTCTCATATGGGCAATCCTTGAAGGAAAGAGGACTATATACATTACTTGAATCAATAAAAACTTGTCCTTCATTGCGAGCACTTGATGTACACTTAGAACTTGTCGTGATATCTGAGGCCTGGCTGCACAGGTCATTGGGAGAGGAGGATGGAGAAGCATCCCAGGCAGGCCTCAGAGACACCCATCACCTGTCTTCCTTTCTGAACTTCTAATTTAAAAAGCAGCTAAACATGTATTTGTTACAATCTGATGTTGTTTCTTCAAGATATTGTTTGCCTTGCAGTTCAAGGAGATTCACTGAGGAGAAAAAGGGTACTTCGGACATAGGATAAAGAGTCTCAGTTCTCATCTTGAGAACTACCAAGGGACAATATTAATTCTGAAATAAGGAAGACTTCTTGTGATCAGAGTGAAAAATAAAAGGTCTTTACATTATATGGGAGTATAAAAGAAATGTTGAAAAAGTTAGAGAGGTCTTAATGTGCTTTTCCCTTGAAGCAGAATTGAGTATTTCCTCCTGCTTAGGATGCCTAATACTGTAACAGTGAGGTCATGGGCGAGGGCGCAACTCCCAAGTGCACACAGGGCTCTTGCAGTGTCTGCTGCAGAATAACTTGGAGAGAGGATTTATCCCATCCCATTTCTGAACGATTTTGTTTCCATAAGAAGCTGCTACACTCCTGATCCTGGAGATTTTCCATTTTCCATATTTAATTACATTACTTGGAACTGGGAGTTTAGTTATATGACTCATTACAGGGAAATGGAAATCAAAGCCACTAAAGTGTCTGGAACAGGAAAGTAAACCACCCTCTTGTATACAGTTTTCTAAACACTATTTTAAAAATATCTCATACGCCTGCCCCCAAACACACAGGACTGCTAACCTCAGTCCTCTACTCCAGCCTAACCTTTCCTGTGTCTGGAGTCTCAAGGCCTCTCTTGCAGCAGCCACAGCTTGTCAACAGGCAGCACCAGAAACTGTGACAATGGCAACTGCTAAGTGAGAATCCCTGCAAGCACTCGAGAATGGGACTGCAATCATCCAAGGTCTGCAAGACAGATCTCTTGTGTCAACTCTTACCTCGTTTTTCATAGCTGCAATCACACAGTTGGAACACTCCCATAAATGTTAAACACTCTGTGGGTAAATGCGATTTATGTGCAATTGAATTAATTGTGAAGTAGACACAGCCTCTAATATTTGCTCAATTTTCCGGTTTCCACACTGAGGTGCTGGGCATGCAGAGTGTTGCTGTGTAAAGGCCACAAAGGTGCCTCTCTATAGAGCAGAAGCAGCAGTTTTCCTGCTGCTCTGATGCTGGGGTTTCACACAAAAGCACTCCCAAAAGAAGTAATGGCAGCTTGAAAAGGTAAGACAGGAACAACATGTACTGACTGAAATTTCTCCTTTTAACTTTTGAAAGCCAGAAAAGTTGTTCCAATACTTTTTGCATTAAATCTGCTAGTTGCATTTAACCTGTTTATTCTGACACAGAGAAGGAGAGTTTGAAAAATTATCTTTAGGGCATCAAGCATTAGCAGGTGTTCTCACCAAATGAAATGGAGATGTATCAGATACATCTGTGATTCCCTTAGCTTGCTGAGGCTTCACTAGTGCTGTAGGAAAAGCTCAGATTCTCCCAGTGGCAACTCAGGAATGAGTGTAAGAAAACTCAAACAAGAAGAAATGAAAGTGTTTGCTGCCACACTATGCATGACCCCCATGGTGCATAATTCCTCCCTTCCACGTAAGGATTTTCAGGTCAAGCCACTGCCAGAACAAACTGTGGAAACTAATTCTACCTCTGTGAATATTTAATCCTAAAGATCACTTGGCTAATAAGAGAACATTGCCATCCATAACCATAGGCTCTTGGAAACTCAAAGCTTGTTCAATTACTTGCCTAATGGAAACTGAATTAGCACAATGAAGAAATTCATGGAGTCATTTTTGTTTGTGGCATCCTCTGGTGCCTTTCAAGACAGCAGGTGCCCAAGGTCACTGCTGGTGGTGTCCCAGGAAAGGCAAAGATATTGCCCTCACACTGTGGTTTGGTGCTGTAGGTAAGGACCCAGTCAAGAGTAGAGAACCTTAGGCTGCTGATGGCAGTAACCCCATTTCCCCCCTAAATAACACCAGTTAAGAGACACTGTTTGTAACCAACAATGCAATTCCTGCCCTTGATACAGGTTCATTACAACTCTTTTCCAGTCATCAAAATTATCGGTGCTTTCATTGCCACCACAGATTGCTGCCTACTGTGTTTTTACTAGTTTGTCCTTCTTACTGCCTGCTCTACACAGTCATCTGCACTTATCTGCTCAGAAGAGACATCTATAATGACAATACAATTAGCACAGTTTTTTGAAAAAAAACCCACAACAAATGGGACATGTCTCAAGGCATAAGCAAGGCAGAATTAATAACTGAAATGGGATTGCCCAGTAGCCTCACAGCAACACTCCCTAAGACTTAACGTTTTCCATTAAATTAAAAATATCAAATATTTCAAAATACTTTAAGACTTCAGTAGACAAACACTACCTGAAAGTGTTACATTTGACTAGAACCCAACTACTTAATTACTAAAAATGGAATTAAAAGTCATCTTCTACAACAAGCTGAAAATAGACAAGAGTTAGATACAAAATTCTGACCCTGAATAAGCTCTAAAGAAAAGTGATGGCCCTCTCAGTATGCAGAATTTGACATCAGATTCGTTCTCATTAATATCTTGCTTCTGAACTCTAGAAGGAGAATTCTGCTCCCTTCTACCTCTTCTGCTCCAATGAGCAGAATGAAGGAAGTTGTTCCAGATCCTTTGCTGGGGAACTGTTTGTTTTCCTCCCTTTGCTGTCAGACAGTGGCTTCCTCACTAGGGTTTTTCAAGCTAGAATTATAAAACTATTTTGCCTAAACACATCTTTGAGAGTAGCTCCTTATGGTGCGGTAATACTCCTTAAGCAAATTAGCAGAAATTATTTCTTTCATGTTTCAATGCTTTCAATTCATCAAAAGATTAATAGAAGACATGCAAGAACAAAGTCTCAAATATACCCAGAGGAGAGTCTCAAAAAATCATACTGAACACACAGTTCCTTTACTATGGTTTCCTGCAGAAAAGCTACACTGTGATTAACAACCTCTGTTGAAACAGACACAGCACTTATGTCTGTGCAACAGAGGAAAATGAAACCTTGAATAGTCTCAGTCAAATAATTTTCATATACTCTTTAGACAAAATCATTATACGAGTTCTTCGAGTTTATTTGACTTCAGGATTTGATCACACAACATCCGTTCCCTACTTAGAACATCCAGTGTTCTCTAAAGATCTGCATCATCATTTTTCAATTCTGATGACCTTTACAGACACTGAGATGAAGATGTACCTTTCTGAAATGCTGCAGAAAGAGTGGCCAAGAAATGCAGCAAACTAAATTTTGCCACCTTGTAAAATACATACTTCTCCAGCCACGTAAAACACAGCCTTTCCACTGTGTCCTGCAAGCTACAAAGAGCTGGATGTCCTAATTCAGCCAGAGCCACATGTGGAGAGGTTCTAGATTCTAGGGCTGCAGTTCATTCATGCAACAGGTCTTTCCTCCAGGCTGTAAACTCCCTATGTTCGAGTGTATTGAAACTCTTGGGAGCTGAAACTGTAGCTTGAGCTGTGACCTTTACAGCGCACAGTCTGCGATCAGCACATAAACAAGCTAAGAGAGCTCCTGAAACAGGTCCACCTTCCCTAGAGGTGGCACAGCTGCCCAAGGAGTTAAAGCTGAGCAAGCAAAAGCAGTTTCCACTGGGCAGGAACTTTAAGCCTCATGGGGGGCCTCTTTGTACTCTTAAGAGGTTAAATTATAAACTCTGTCCAGTCATGAAACACCTCACGATATTATCTCATGTGGGCTTCCCAAATCAATGTTCTCTATGTGCCACAGCTTCACTGAAACACTGCACCAGATAACTGAATGCCAAGTGTTCAATTAGTATCACAGAGCCTGGCTCAGCTGCAGACACTGGACAGGGTGCTTAAAACCCTACAATTTATATGGCATTTTATTTCTCATTCTTTGTAGAGGTAGAAATTTAGCAATATTTTGATTGGGTAACTCTGTAGTCTTAGTGATTTTCTTTCATATTATGAAAACAAAGCAAAATCAATAAATCTTAAATGCCCAGTATTTACATAAGGAAAAGGATTTCAGTATAAAAATGTGCCTCAAGCAAAGGGATCAAGGTATCAAAATGCACATCAGATTATGATAGCTGTATGTTCATTCACTGAAGAAGATTATAAACAGTTTAAATTGAAACCTTCTCTTTTGTAAATAAGGAATAAGGGCTGGCACTCACATTCCAGGAAGAAATACTGCAGCAGTCTGAGACATTACCACTTCATTTGTTCTTAACCAGCCCTTTGCCAGGGACAATTGTCCCACCAGAAAAGCCAGAAGCTTTTCACAGCAGAGACACCTTTTTAACTTTCCTTTGCCGGTAACTTCAGCTGTTACACAAGGCTGTGAGTGGAGATGGCCAAGCTAGGGCATGGATGTCTTCTTCTCTTGAGACCACGACAGGAACAGAACGTTCTGCAGTGTGACAAACCAGACAGCTTGGGATAGGAATACCTGAAACCACTGCAGCAAGACTTGCCACACCCTAAATGAAGCAGGAGGGAGATAATGAGCACTGCATAGTCTGAGAGACAGATCCAGTAAACAGTCCTGCACTTGTTTCAGTATCTGTGAGGAATCAGCTCTCTGAATGGCTAAAGAGCAGATCTTTGTCTTCTTATTTAGGCCACCAGAAGACAAGGGTGTTGTCAGGGCGTCTGAATCTCTCTGCACTCATGCTGGCTCTCGTGTAAATAAAAGGGAGAACACCACACAGTTTCACTTGCTTAAGTATCAAAAGGGATGCTTTAGCTTTGCTTATCAGGCATGAAGGTTAAGTACGGGCTTCCTAATGCTTTCATCTCATGTGGTACATTTTTTCCAGAACCAGGATGACCTAAGAACATGATTTTGAAAGCCCTGTAGTACAAATTATGTTTGTATCCAACAATGACACAGTTCTCTACCTACTTCAAATAAATAATGACATAGTTCTCTACTTAAATATCTTATTAGAAATAACGCTGGATTTAAGAAGCTATGAAACATCTAGCACCATTATGACTTCCTATAATGCATGAAAAATTGTTATTATAGAATATTTTAGTTCATTCTCCTTCCTCCTCACATCCCTCTTAGGATTTTGAGGGCTGACTGACTTACTACTTCAGTGCTTTTCAAGCTAAATTTACTTCACTTTAAAGTACTGTTATTTTCAACAACTTTCAGTGCCTGAAATATCCAACACTTAATCTATCTGATGAGATTGTTTCTTAGCTAAGAAACATACATCAGCAATGATGAAGATTTGACACGGAAACTCAGTTAATAGCTCTGTGGTTGAAGTTTTTCCATGAACAGAGTAGAAAATACCACATTTGCAGTTACTTTATGTGAGGCTACTGACAGTAGAAAGTGATGAAAGATGAACTTTACTAGGTAAAGGCAACAGTGTCTGGCAGGATGTGCTGAAGCCGGCCTTTAACACAAGGCTATCCTTATGCTTCAAGCATTACAAGTACTTCCAAGTATTCAGCACACAAATGCAGTTTGAAAATGTTGTGTTCTGCTTTTCAGAAGCCTGTCATTGTGTTCAATCAAAAAAAATTGCTATTGATAAGGCGTGGTCCTATTTGTCCTTTTTGTTGGCAGCATGCAAGACGACAGTTTAGAAACCTCAACTTCAATATCTCAGCTTCTGAGAGAGAGTTATTTAGCAGAAACTAAGCATCAAGGGAAGAGTGAAAGAAGCAGATCAGAGCCAGTTTCTCATAATTTCCACTATGGCAATGCTTCTGGTGATTCAGATGAGGTAGCTGCCCAAGATGATCTCCCAGATCTCTCTGCCTTTTTGAGCCAAGAAGAGCTTGATGAAAGTGTAAACCTGGCAAGACAAGCTATTGATCAGAATCCAGTGGAAACGAAACAGGATGAGCTTCAGGCACATTCACAGCGCCCCTCAGATCAGCTGAACAACACGGGAAAACACAAACAAATGGCCCAGTCTACAGCTTTGAAAACATCAGACAATGGCCTGCACTCCAGCTTTTGTCAGGAACATGTCAAAAATACGGTGGGGTCCAAAGAGAGCTCTCAAGATCTAAAAAAACACCACCTCCCTTCTGAATCAGAATCCAAGAAGGAATTCCTAAACAAGGCAGCAGATTTCATTGAGGAGCTCTCATCACTTTTCAAAGCTCACAACTCTGAAAGAATACGACCCCGAGCATGCAAAAACTACAAGAGCAAAATTGATTCTAAGAACAAGTCTGCTCAAAAAGGTAGCTCGAGCCTGTCTCTCACATCAGAAAACAGAGAAAGACTTTCCACTTTAACAACTCAAGACTTGGAAAACAAAGCAGGGAAAACTTTTGGACAAACACATGATCATCAGGCAACAAATCTGGAATCTATCAGTCAATTAACAAGTGCAGAGCTGAAAACAGGGTCAGAATCTGCATCTGTATATTCTGATGAGCCCATTGGACAACCACCACGCTTTACTCAAAAACTGAAGAGCAGGGAAGTTCCTGAAGGATCCAAAGTGCAATTGGACTGCATTGTGGTAGGAATCCCAGCACCTGAAGTCAGGTAAATGTGTTCTGCACTTGTCATTTTGTATTTCTGTAATGGTAGGAGTGTGTAGGCGGGAAATACCTTGTTTGGGAAGAATATTATTTCTATTATGTTTCAGTCTAAACTCACTGCTTTAGTTAACAGTTTTGAGGCATTCCCTTGGTGGAGCTTATGCCATTACAAAGGTTCTATTGTGTTCAGCCCTTAAATTCATAGAGGAGTCTGACTAAAAGAGAAAACAGTGCCAGAAATTCAGGGGTTTTTTAACAGAAAACAAACAGGAAATATCATCTCCTAGATATTGGCAACACTCTCTGAACACTTCTCCTAATTACAAAGCAAGACTCTGAACATTTCTCTTGCTTATTTCTCCAGGCATTTGCCTTCATAAGTCCTTTGGATAATAATAATGTCAGTAGGATCCATGGAAGTGAGAATCTATTTTTCCCTCTTTTATCATTCATAGCTTATAATGCAAAGACAAGAAGTGAAATCATCTTCTCTTTTGTACCTGGACCAGTACAGAATCTGGCTTTCTTCGTATTCAGAACAGGTGAACACTGGCTTGTTTACAGACTGAACTCCAACACACAATGTCCAATTCAGGTGTTTCTCCAGAAGGCCACGACACTGTCCTTGTACCAGCAGTCATGTTTGTGCTGTTGATACACATAAAAGTGACAAGGTGTTCATGTCATCCAAGTTTAGGTGTTTAACAATCACCAGAATTAGACGCTGACGCTATAAAGTCACGGAAGCCTCGCAAAGGCAGCTTGGGGAACCCAGGAACGATGGCTCATCCTGCAGATATCCAGGGGTGACCAGAATGCCTGTACACCCAATTCACAGACCATTGATTCTACAGAAATGAATGACAGATATCTTTGTAACTCAGGTCCATTTTTGCGCCAAGAAATCTGAAGCTTTTTAATTTAAATTTCTATTTCAACATTTGATTTTGTTAATTTCGATTAATTAAATAAGCTACTTATGTGAAGCTATTCAATACAGGAGCTACTACACTACTGTAGAATGAGCATCCATCAGATATAGGAAATTAGGGACAGGGAAAAAGAAGTGCCCTAGGGAAAGTTAGTCCCCAGCAGTTAAAGCTCAAGAAAAAGATCAAGCTCAGCTTTTAGTTTCACAGTTTAAACTAGATAATAAAATCTAAGTCACAAGGGGGGGAACTCTGAACTCTCTCTCTCTTGTGTTTGTGTATGTATATACGTGCTGTATTAAGGAGAAAGCTGGGAATGTCATCTCCTTGAATGGTTTCCTGATCATAGTTATTTATTAACAAAACTTTGTCATGTTCATCCAAGATTCTTTCAACTCCACCAATGTGCAGAAGTAACACTAAGAGAGGGTGTAATAATTGTCACTTGACTGAGTGATAAATATGCACATGCTTCCAGTGATCATAGCCTTGTTAGTCACTGCTACAGCCCAAGGAAACCAGAAAACAGAATGTACTTTGGAGTTTGTGCACATTAATCATGAGGATCAGAAGAATGCAGCATTTTTTTCCCATAAAACAGAGCTTATCTTTGATCTGCTATGCAAAACTTCCAAAAGAGTGAAGGAGGAATCTTGTTTGCCATAGCTGTGGAACTGTGAGCAGAACTGTGCTCAAAACTGCCAAATGTCTTGCTTGGAGGGTAAGAGTTTTCCAGGGTTTATGGTGAGTTAGTTCAGTGTCTGTGGAGCTGGGCAAGGACAGAAGGATTCTAATAGATAGGTAAAAGAAATAAAAAAATCAGCAGCCCCAGGAAAGGACTGACTGGCAAGGTAGCAACTGATGAAAGAAAGCTTAATCACCTATAACTTAAAATGGACCTCTTAACCACAGGAAGGGATCCCAAGTGACTTATAATGTATATATTAGAAAAATTACAAAGTGGAAGTTGTACTGTGGGAACCCAGAGCATTGTGAAACAAGAACAGGATTCAGCAAGCTCTGTAATGTAGTGAATCAGTCAACACTAGGAACAGTCTGATGGTTAAACTGATGTAATGGGGATTATATAGAGAAATTAGAGACAGGATATTTAGAAAGAAGCTGATCACAGCTATATAAAGGACTGGAAGATATGAAGGGCAGACACCATGTTTGAAAGCAAGATAGTACTAAACCAAATTTATATAAAAGATGGTGTAAATGACAATTATGATGGATCAGGCTCAAAACACCATTTTGATTATTTATGGAATTGCCAAACCATGGCAATGATAAAGCATTACAGGTGTGGTAGGTAACTATCAAGCACGAGGGCTCACTGAGGGATAGAAAACTGGATAGTGGAGCAAGAGAAGAAATGGGGAACTGATTTGAAACACCAGTAGAAGGAAAGCTAATCCCTCTTGGCTGAATACAGAAAGACTTGCCCAATTGTTTTTTAAGGTAACTCAGCCTTAATGTAACAAGCCTAGAATTCAGAGGAAGCTCGTTTGGCCAATCTATCTAGAAATTTGAGTGAGAAGTTACCCATTTTTCAGTATCATCACCTGAATGCAGAGTCACAGAAGAGACAAAGACTGATACCGCAGGATGTGTGCCTCCTGCTAGCTCAAACCTTAGCTCGCAATTAAAGAGCACTCCTACAATTACTGCTCATTGCTTTCCTCTGACTGTACTGCAGGTTAGAAACAAGCCTTTGATAGAAATATGTAGTGTATTTCCAAAGTGTTTGATGACCCCCTTTTCATGCTCCCTTCTACAGCTCTGCTTCTGTATGAGTAATGGTAGGTGTGACATTTAGTCCCCTCTGTGAGGAGAGCACTCCTTTTCCCCTCAAGTTCAGAGGTCTCTACGTTTTTTCAAACTGTTTGGCACATCACTCCTAGGTTAATTTTACTGATGAATCACATTGCATGGCTTGGCATACACAGTTATCCTGGAAGTGTCATGAGGATTTAATGTGCTAAAAACAGGCTGTATGTCATAAGGTTTCCATGAAAACATTCTTTAACATAGGAATACAAAGCTTAAAAGCTGCATTTTGTGCTGCTTTGTTCAAGGAGACAAGCCCTGCAACTAATCACAGATTTTTAGAAACTCTGAAACCCTGCAAGATTAAGACTTTTCTTCCTGGCTGCCAAATGAAAGCATTTCTCTGTTTTAGTGCTCAAAATCTAGAGCCAAACTTCTCTTGCATTCAACTCCAGTCAAGTCAATGGATTATGATCTAGGATGAATTTGGCACAAGGGATGACACTGCCTGTGCTTAATGTGAACCCCCCTTGCATGAGGAAGCTATCATTGCAATCCATGGCAGGAATGAAATGTCAGTGACAGAGTATTGCTACTTCAGTCATGCCACGTATCTCAATGCCAGAACTCCCCCTGGAACTGACATTTCATTGCTACCACGTACAACGTTGTCACACTAAGCATAAAAGCAAATGTTAACAACGAAGGAGCAGGTATGGCCATACCCAAGTTTTCCATGAAGCTTAACTTCAAAGAAGATGACTGGTTTTGATTTACAAGCATTACAGAGGGACAACATTCACACAACGTGCTCTTTTTTCCAACACGATCTCGAAGTACTTGAACATTATGCTGAAAAGAGTGACTACAGAACACACTGCATAGAGAACTAAACACAGGTTTGAAATAGGAGTTTATTGCTGAAGTTTTAAATCACTGCTGCTGCAAATTTGGGACTAATGAAAGGAAAACTAACTGCAAAGAAAACAACTCAATCCTGCTTCACGGTTTGAGTCTACTAAAGGAATATGATACTTGTATACTAGTAAAAGAAATGTAGAAATTAGCTTACATGGTGTTTTTAAATTTGCTTATAGGAAAATTAAATTGTGCCTCACAAAAGCATATGATACAGACTTAACTGCACAAACATAGCAGGTTAATTGTAAAAGCTGATGAGTAACACAATGAGTTCTACTTTAATAGGAGTTATATCACAGCATTTTGTGTGATGCATTTTGCTCGATGTGCCACTTCAGTAAGGAAACACATTTAAGTGGACACAAAAGTATCACTGAACCATGCAAGTCATTTTCATGTTCTGAAAAGATGCTGCTGAAAATTAAATCAAATTCTAGAACATGGGCATTCTCTTTAATGCTTATTCCTATCTGCTAAGGCACACATGCTAAAACAAGGCTACAATATAAGGAAGAGGCATGGGGTAGGTATATAAAAAGACATGAGTAAGAGCCATGACTCATGTCCCAAAGTGCACAGTTGCCTACATGAATTACACACCTAAAAGGCAACTTGTACATTCATATACCAAATTTGTGCCTGTAGCCATACAACTGCATGAACCTTCTCTCCTGATAATGTGACCATTTTCAGTGATCACCAACTGCAGTTCTGGAGAACAACAGTAGAATAAACCATATCGTAGATAGAATTTTAAAAAATCCTCCCTTCAGTATCACAAGAATCCTATATAATTCCCAAGTCTGGAACTTGAAAAGGCACTAATAATTGTCAAAGGATATTTTCAATTGACCCTGTAGTGCCCATTACCATACTACTCCCTCAGGACTGCTAAACATTTCCTCTACTTGCTCCGGGTAGAATTGTTCATCTATCCCAGGCACTGGAGGTTTGTGTTCTGGATGCCAAGTACGAGCTATGGTGTCTGTACCTACATGTGTGTAAGGACAGCACTGAACACAAAAGAAAAATGTGATACTCACTTCCGGGGAACCAGTCAAAAATATCCCCTTTTTATCCAAGTAATAGTGGTGAAAATTTCAGATTTGGGCAAGCCATTATGGGAAAAGTTTCAAATAGATGTAGCTGTTCCTTCTGTTTGAAGAGGTTTTGTTTTAGAGGATTTGACAGGACTGTGATAGAGTATGACCACTAAAAGTCAATCAGAAGGTGGTAGAAAGATAATTATTTTTAAAGGAAATGCATTTTGAATGGAAACGCAAACCAATAGTTTCAAAATAAAGATGACATAAATAAAGATTAGCATTTTCTAAATAAATGTTAGCAAGGAACCATACAGTCTAATCTACCGAAAAATAATGGTAATGGTACTGTGATAATGAAATCCTTAAAGGGAGAGGTAGTTTGAAATGATGATTTTCAGACCAGTGATTTCACATTTTTAGAAGTATTTTCAAGTGCTGCTTCACACCTTGGGAAAGAAGTTGAAGAGAATGGTTACACACTCCAGAGCAATCAGTGAATAAACACACATGTATATGTTCACTCTGTTTTTACACCGTCCACCCAGTGTCTGCTTTTGGCCACTGTCAGGAGACTGTGCTGGGTTAGGTGGATCTGTAATCTGAGCCAGAACACCCAGGGGGTTCTTCCTCATCCTTCCATACGTGCCAGCTCATCTGGCATCCTTGGATTTTTGCTGCTGTGACTGCTGCCTTTTGTGTGAGCACAGCTGGTTCTCCAATCTCCAAAAGTGCTGCATGCTTAATGGGTTTGGTTGGTGGCCAGAACACTGTTTGCATCTTAACCAAGTTCCACTGAGGTTTGAGAAGCAGCATGAATGGCTGCTGAAAGCCACCTGGAGTAAAGTGCAGTCCTAGGCAGAGTGTCCACTGACAGAAGGCAGCTCAGGGCATCTCTGGTGTGCACAAAACGCAGGGAATACGCTGTCTGCTTTGAGAAAGCCGTGTTGGATGGCTTGGACTGATGGGCACAAAGTAGGGCCTGCTTAGCTCTAGGATTAGCATTTAGGGGCTAGAGCTGTACTCCTTCATACCTCAGTGTCCTGGTTTGGTGCCTGCTGAGGAAGGCAGGAGCCTCCCTTGCAATGGACAATGCAAAGCCCTTTCCCTCCAAATCATTATAATTTTGAAATTAAGGGGCTCTCAGGCAAAGGTGTGGGGATAGGAATAGCAGTTCTTTACTAGCATGTGTAACAAGGCAAATAAAACAACAACTACAGCATTAACAACGAAAACAGCGCTAGGAACCTCGTGACAGTCCTGTCAGCCGAGAGGGGAAGGGACGGAAGGGAGGCTTTGCCTCACAAAAGCGCCGGGCACTCTGAGCCCGGGGGCCTGTTATATTCTCGGCTTCTGCGGGTATGGGCTGTTTAAAGATTTTTTTTTTTTTTTCAAATATTAATTTGGGGGTTTCTTCATGCTTAATTTGTAGCACAAACTTCTTTAAATGTTCTGCAACTGAGTGGTAAAACAAATTTATTCACATTTTTCTAAAATCTCTGAGATCGAAATGTATTGAAGTACCTTACAGTGTAAGACAGGAGATATTAATTATTACAATTTATAACTTATAAACCTATCCTTATCCTTTCCCCAGCAATCTTATTTTCTGTAGTACTAGTCAAATGTTGACCAGTACTTTTACCAAGTTACCATAAAAAATGGATGAAACTATGACTAATACGACAGCCCCCACCCTCACATGCAGAAGATGCATTAGCTAATCGCACGTAATTACGAAAGTCAGAGTAAAAAAATACAAAGACTTTTGTGGCATCTTATATCTATCTATCTTTATGAGAAAAGTTACAGTGAAGATGAATGCACTTAAGTTTGGCTATTCAAATCCAGCCTAGTTATCTATAATTACAGGTATTTATGAGCATTATCACAAACATTTAACTCTGGATTTTGATACATAGCGCTACTTCCTCTTTATAAAGCCTAGATCTAATTTGAATCTGTTTCTGCAGACCCACCTGCTTTTTGTGCTTCTGTTCTGCCTTGTAACCAGCATCCCTCAGTCCTGCTCTCCCTTCCTACCAGCTCAGAGTGAGCTGGTGGTTACTGCCAGTAACACGTCCTGTAGAGATCTGTGTGAAGGTGCTGCTTTTCCTTTTGTGTGGATTCCTGCATCTTCCACTGAAACAACCCTTCTGAACTCTGAGGGACTCAGGAATGCCTGAGATGAGAGTGTGAAAGCTCTGGAGGGCCCAACAGATTCTTGGACAAGTAATGGATTCTTGTTTAAAGAGGAACACAGCAACATTGTGCAGAAAAGCATTCCAGGTGCAGCTGTCTCACTGGCTGTTTCTGTATGGAAGTACCTCTGTATTGTAATGGATCAACTCTCTTACCTTGTGATACACTTCTGCCATCTTTTATAAAAAGCAGATTGCGTTAAATGCATGACCAAAGACAACTTTCACTCACATTCTGAATTAACATGAACTAAAGAAACACAAGTTTGAGGGAATCTTGTTGACATAGGGTTGGGATTTTTTGCTGCACTTTAAGCCACTACACAGAGCTGATTGTACCTCAAGAGCAATTCTGAGCTGGATTGACAGTGTTCCAAATTCAGAGCTCTTTTACTCTTTATTGAATATTATGAAAATGATCAATATTTTATTCCTATGACTGTTGACTCAATAGTCTGTTAGAATTTTCAGGTTAAACCTACCAGTTTTATCATCAGAAAGACTTCAAACATCATCATCCTAGTTATCAACTTGTTTGGATTGAAAAACCATTTCTTTTTGCCTTGCAGGTGGTACTGTGAAGGGAAGGAGCTTGAAAACTCACCAGACATTCAAATTATCCAGACAGGTGATCAACACTCATTGATAATTGTTGAAGCTTTTGAGGAGGACACAGGGCGTTACTCGTGCTTTGCTTCCAACATCTATGGAACAGACTCCACTTCTGCAGAGATTTACATAGAAGGTAATGTTACAAGTGTTGCAGAAACTGATGGTTGGAACTGGTCATACAGGATTAAGATACAATTATTTATCTGGTTTGTTAACTTACCATTTTGTCATAAAAAACACCATAGCAGGAGTCAACACTTCCCATCATTACTAATATCATTATTATTTTCCTGTAAAACACTCTTTAGACAAGGGACCAGCCTTTAAATTTTACTGTGTTGCTTCCCAGAGATTTATCTATCTCACTGCAAGATCCAAATCTAAAAATATTCAGATTCTGAAACCACCTTGTATTTTTTGTCTGTGGAACTGTACAGAAGTTTAAGAAACTAAACTTTGTGTCTAATTCTTATTAATACCTTTTCTCTACAGTCATTATTACAAATTGAATGTAGGACAGCTTCCTCTTAACTCTTTCTTGGGACCTTGTAATCAAAATATATATGCCATCAATGGGATATTATGCTTGTCCAGTAGATGCTATAAATCAAACAGAATACATATTTGCAGATTTAGGTAGCTTTTCTTTTTCCTTATGCTTTTTACTATACCTAGTAAGCCTTAGAGTGGTCTATTTATTATATTTCTTTTTTTTACTTTCTTGGGTAAGATTTGAGATTGAATCCATTATTGTGCTAGCAGGACTATAAATTTAAAAATAAACACATAGGATTTTTTCCCTTTTTCTCTCGGAGAAACATACTATGGGCACCATCACTGACCACAGTGGCACCATTCATAAATTAAAGCACTGCCCTAAAGATGAATTTAGTTCTGCCGTTCTTCTTCCACATCTCTAATTTGACAGTGAAAGGACAAATCCTTTTTTAGAATCTGCACTGCCCCTGACATTAATGGGATATGTTTGTGCTCAGCAGGGATTTACAGGTACTCCAGACAGGGGCCAAGGGCTGCTTTTACCCAACTCAGTGGATGCTGGATGGGAGCCATGGCTGATGGAGATGCTCTCTGGCAGAAACTGCAGAGAAAATGCAAATTCCAAGCACAGTGAAGGCAGAATCAGAGGTGTAAAATGGCTCAGTAACTGACAGCAGTTAGTACACAGAGCCAGTATCTTCTTCCTACCGTGGTACACGGCACTAGCTGGAGAATAACAGCTATGATTCCAGGTCTCTTTTTCCTTTTAATCTGATTGTATCATGTGTCTGAGAGAAGAAAGCTCTTACTTGATTCACAACAAACATGGACTAAATCACAGTGGCATTTGAAAGAGAGCCCAGGAACCCAGGTATCCATTCACTTTTGGATGTTGTTCTCCTTACTTCAACTGCACCTCCTCCCAAATCCGCCTTACCTCAACAGCAGTTCTGCACCTTGCACAGTATGGAACTGCAGTGGGATCTTTTGTCTGGGCACAGCTTTACAGTACATATCCATAGAGTGGTCTACAGGAAATCTGAATAAAGGTTGTATAATTCATGGAGAAATTCAAAAACCCTTCTGCTAAATGATTTTATTTTTATTTTTTTTCATAGGCATCTCTTCTTCTGACTCTGAAGGTGAAATCATCAAAGACGAAATGGATCAGTAAGTTTAAAATCAGTTACATCTTCCATGTAGTTAAAAAATCCACAAGTGCTGACATTTCAGTTTGCAGGCTTCCAACACGTTATTATTCTGTTTAGGATTAGTTTGGGTTGGTTGGGTTGAATTCTGTTTGTGTGCTTGTTTGTTTGCTTTACAAATAGTATGGAACAAACATTTGTTTGCTTTTGGGTCCTCAACTTTAGATTAAGAATTGGAATTTTAATATTAAATATTAATATAAGAAGAAAGACGTTACCATAAAGATTGAAATTCTAAAATTAATTTACCAAAACCAAAGCCATTTGACTAGATCCAGCTTAAATGCTGATTTAAGTGTCTGACTTGGACAAAGAATGTAGTACAATTTCTCACATGAAAATACGCAAGGTTTTTGGGAGAATATCGGTAGTCATTGATTATTTAGATTTAAGACAAAGAAATTAATAGACATGCACTAGAGTGAACTGAAATGATGGTATTAAAGACTACTTAATTATAAAAAGGAAATATGTCAGATGTAATCTAAAATCAGGGAAAAATTTATTTATTCATTTATTTATTTTTCCTAAATGAAATCCATCCCCTGATGATCTAGACCCTGATCTAATGCTGTTAAAATTCTTTCAGAATCAAAGTCTTTCTATTAACTAGAAAGGGAGTCAGACTAGTGGAAAACTAAAATAATCAGTCTTTGATTTTGAACTCCTTTGTATGCACAGATTCAACATCAAAAGCAACCAGTGCTTGATAAAAGAGGCCTTAATCAGATAGACTTACGCACCCTGTTGTTTTTTTTTTTTCCATCACTAAGGAGAATTATACTCATTACAAATGCCAATTTTTAAAATGCAAAGAGAAGACATTTGCAGTGTATTTGACTGAAGAACTCAGGCTGACAGCAAACCCTGTTGTATGAGATTTAAACGGCAAAGTCATAAAGTACTCCAGATGGAATTGGTTTATGGATTTTGATAAATGTTAGTGGTCTTATAAAACTTAAGGTTAGGAAAGTGTCAAACTTGGGATGTACTGCTAATTGGTTTGGGATGAATTGTGAAGTTTTCCATTCTGGCTCAGACTTGTCTAAACGTCACAGGCCTTTTTTTTTTTTTTTTCTTTTTTTTTTTTTTTTCCCACATTCATCTCTTTAGGTGTCAGTATAGGGTTTACCATGATCCTGACCACTTGATGGCATCTCTAAATCACTTACCTGATCAGGTTGGGAGGTAATTTTTTTTCTCAGAATGCTGCTCTGACATCATACTAGGATGTCTTCAAATGCTCACAATGAAAGACCAGGTTTGAGTATAAGAGTGTCTTCAGTTTTGCTGAGCTTCCAGCTGTCATCACATGAATCTGAACACCTGTAACTGAAGGGAGTTAATATGAGAACAGGTGCTCTACGAAGTTTAAGAGAGAAATCAGTGATCACAACAGTTGTACCTTCACTTTGAGAAAAGCTTCCTCTGTTTTGAAAGCTAGCTTTCCTGGGGGGACCTCAAACTGAATAAAAAGACCAGCTCTTCTCTATCTGCATTATTTCACCGAGCAATAAAATAAAAAAAAGGTCAACTCTTGTATTTCCATATATAAACAACCACAAAGTGAAGAGATGTCAATCTGTACACTAGTAAAATTGATGGTATGTTGGCCAGAAAGCATGTCTTTTTTATTTTTCAGCAATTAATTATTCCATCTGTATCCAAGCAAACCATGGTACTCTCACTACCTCAGAGCCCCAGCTCTTCACAAAAAAAGAAACTAGCAGTGTCTTCTATGAAACCAGCATTGCTTTCTCATGCTGCTCTGAGCTGGTAACAGCCACAATTGAGTTCATCCAGGCCATTTATTGCATTTGGTGTGGATGAATCAAGTTTGAGATCTTAGAGTGGCCAGATATGGAGGCTGACTTACAATGCAGTTTTGCCTAGGAGTACAGATCAGCTTAGATCAAGAGGAATTCAGTCCCAGAAGTGAGGCTGGGCTTCACATGTATCTGAGACAGACATACTTAGGGACACACAGACAACTCTAGCTTCGAGTTGGAGAACTTGTTCTTGGTTCATATTTCACAGCAAACCAAAGACAGCCACCACCTCTGTGAATGCAGCATCTCCTGCTGTCAGAACTGCAACCAAGCATCAAGAAACCTCCAAGACACCAGCATCAGCAGTGGTTCAGCCTGTGTCTGTGCCTGTCCAGGTGGTGTCAACTCCAGTTAACCAGGTAGGGGGGACACCAGGGTGAACTTCAAGAACTAAAAGCAAGCTCTTAATAAAGTGTTTCTTCTACAGTTTGTGACTGAGAAGCCCAAATTTTCTAGCATTTGCTTTGCTGTTGAACTTCAGCTTTAAGCCTGGCAGCCATACAGTCCACAGAGGGGAGGCCCTGCCTCCAAGGATCACCTGGCCAAGGGCAGGGCACCTTCCTCCCCCGGCTGCAGGAGGAGCATTCCAGCAGCTCAGGAGCTGCACGGGATCCTGGTGCATTCCAGCAGCTGAGGGGCTGTCAGCTTCCCGGCCTCTCCTCATTGCAGACTGGCTCATCCACTTTCCAGCCCAGCATGTTCTCCTCTCCCTCACTACAGAACTCACTTGAAATCTTTTCCTTTCAGTGAAACTTATTTTAAGTTGAATTGTTTCACTACTGTGTTTACTTTACACGTAGATAAGCTCGTTTCCCACATAACATTTTACTACCCACATCAAAGGGTTTCTAGGTAATATTACCACACATTTGGAGTCGTTTTTGTTGCAAACTGACAGCATCTTCACAGTTGTGAATTCTTTCTTGATAGGAAAGAGGAGCCATACGTACTCAAAACTGCGAAGTTCAAGAGCTTCTGAGTTTCTCGCTTAACAGGGCCTTTCCAAAGTTTACAGAGTTAGGTGGTAACCAATAAACAGATCCTGAACAGGTGAACTAATGCATGTTCACTTTTGATTACAATGAGACTAGAACTAAGCCTCTGCAACACTGCCATTTTGAGAGACAATGCCTTAAGGGTAATAGTTACTTCAAAAATCACTACTTTTAAATTTTGTTGGCTTATAAGGCACCATCTATGTAATTTGGCTATTTCCTGAGATACTGAATCATTAATTCTGCTGTTCTGGGGCAACTCCTATTGCAGTAAAATAAAAGACTGTATTAAATACTCAACCCATATAACAAGGTTTTCCAGGAGGAACACAATTCCATTCTGTTTTCACTGAGTAGGATCAACAGGTTGATATCCCACCTCTGTAAAAGGTTTGGTTTTGGCAAAGGAGAAGAATTACAGTAGCAGTTACACAAGTGACTTGACTTAACCTTTCTTTATTAACACAAATAACTATTTCATCAGTAAGAATTTTTAAAAGAGGATTCTGACCAAGCAGACAACACATATTTGCCCTATTAAAGGATGAAGAAAAACTGTTACAATACACTGGGCTAAAGCTTTTCTTGCCATGATTAACTAAGTAAGGCAATAAAGTAACAACAGCCTTTTTGCTGTTATCCCATCCAGGAAGATCTCTAGCAGCTGTCCATAATAGAATTTCTGGTCATTGTATTAGGTATTTTGCTTTGGACTTCATCCACCAAAATCTCTTTTATGTCATTCCAAAAGCACATTTCTCTGGTATATGAAAAAAATAATGTCTGTACACCTAAATATCATCTTGTGATGTTTTGCAATCTGCAGGCTCAAAGCCCCACTAACTATTTGCAAGGACTGGATGGAAGACCTATAATTGCTGCTCCTGTATTTACAAAGGTAATTTCTTCTATGACATATTTGAAAAGGAGAGGTCAGATAACTGTAAAGAGAGAAAATTAAAAGGATGCTTTTCTTAAGTCATTCAAGGGTTTAAGTGGCTTTATTAAATCTTGCGGAAATCAGTAAAATCCGTATTACTTCCAGACCATTAAGACATTTATTGACTGTCTATTCATTTTCTCTATTAGATGTTACAGGATATTTCAGCTTCTGAGGGGCAGCTTGTTGTTTTTGAATGTCGGGTGAAAGGAGCTCCTTCCCCAAAGGTTGAATGGTACAGAGAAGGAACACTGATAGAAGACTCTCCAGATTTTAGGATATTACAGAAAAGTACGTTTCTTGTGTGAAAATCTTATGTCTAATAAAATATAGGCAAGCAACAAAATTTCTAACATAGCAACACTGTGAATTTCTTATTACAATTGTAATTTTAATTTTCAAATGCGGTCAGAACACCTGCAATTTTCTCTAAGTCTCTGAAATGCTAAAATTGTGAAAATTCAATGGAAGTTCCTTAAATACCACACTGAACTAAACCTAAGCAAAACAATGGTTCATCATATCTTGATTTCATGAGGGTCAGAGTTTCAGAAATTGTCTTCAAGACAAAATAAAATTGTGCCAGTACTGAAAAAAAAACCCAAAAAACACCAACCCCCAACTACTTAGAGAATTATTTCCCATTCCCAAGTTCCCACGAGTGTTCATACTGTTCAATGGCTTTGACATACCACTGAGAAAAAGGCCTGGCTGTCTTCACCTCCCCCAAACAGAAAATTGAATCAAAAAGAGTATTCCATCATATTTAGAAGGTCAAACTTTATATTATTGCTTACAGAAAAACAAATATTGGCAAAATAACTACATTCAATCTAATAGTTCTGCTCTTCTTCCCTTTAGAACCACGAACTATGGCTGAACCAGGTGAGGATCATCAAAAGGCTCACAATTTTTTCATTACATCAGTGGTAATTTAACCTCAGAAAATATTAATTATTAAAGCTTCATTATTTAATTAACATAATTTATTCTTTTCCCCATGTTCTATAGCTGCTAGTGACATACATTTCACTGTAGACTGTTCCACAAACATGTAATTTGAATTAATGCAGTCTCTTTTGAAGAAAATGTTTCCATTCTGCTTTGACCCACTTTTAACTCAGGATCTAAATGAGCTGAAGATTAATCAAATTAATGTATGAGGATGCCCTCTACATCTGAGGTTCCTGAAGTAGATGAGATGAGGTAGACCTGAGCTATTTTTATCTAGTTTACCAGTTAGGGAACATTGCATCATGTATTTAGCCATGTCAGCCATTCCCTGTGCTCCCTACCAGCGTAATGTGAGAGTATCACATCAGGTGTTCCACCCCTGATATCAGCAAATCCTATAAATGTGGCTGGATCTGCTAATATCAAGGACCAGGGCAGAATGTGGACTACTTCATGCAGTTGGAGCAGAGGAGCCTTATAGTTTTGATTATTTCTCCATGAGAGTTTCACTCTCCTCACTATGCTTTTTGCCATTAGAAATATGAAGCTGCCCCTCTCAAGATAGAAAATTACCAAAGGAGTATTAATTCTTATGGAGTATGAACTTCTGTATTCTCCTTGTCCTATTTGAAATGTTTTTACCCCAAGAACAGTCTTGAAAGAAACTGCCTCTCTCTGAGATTCAGGAATGAAAAAATGGAGCTCCTACCACAAGCCACTGACACTGTTCTGTTACTGTCCAGTGGCATCACTGCTGAGTAATGTGAAGCAGTTTTTAGGGGATAATCAGTTCACTGCAGTTGTCACAGCCTCATCACCTGCTGCTCATTCAGAAGGAATCTGGATTTCCATGCATGCAGTGGTTGGCAGATCCCAGCACGACAAACTAGATACTGTAATGCCATAAACTAGTTCTGTTATCATACTACTATAATAAACTGTTATTCTCTTATAGTTGATAGCAATCTCTTTGTTGCTATTACGTTTTCTTTGGCGAAAGATGAAACAATCAAGTTTAAGTGTTTTACAGCCTTCTGCAAAAGTACTCATAGAATATTTATCCTGTAGGGTTTTAGGAAAGTTTATTGCAAACTTGTAGGAAAACAGTCACTGAGTAAGTGAAGAAATTTTGTCAGCCCACATTTCAATTCACCTTAGATGTTACTGCCCCCCCTCCTCCCAGCTACACAGCCAAACCAAAAGCCTTCAAATCCCATCCTACAGGTATTTATTAGCTGGCCCAGAGGTGTCTCATACTGGTCAGACAGAAATGTTATAAACCCAAACTGACTTTTCTAGGTGGGATATAATTTTTCCTAGTACAATTCTGCTAGCATGTTTTTGGTGCCCACTGGTAATCTTCACAAAGAAGTCAAAAGACAACTTTCTGTAAGCGCAGTTAGCACAATTCCTCTATCTGCAAATCTGCACTGGTATTTTTGAAAACGACAGTCTATATGTTTATGTTTTATATTTCTCCCCCTTACAGAGTGACTCCACTTGAATTGTTCCCAGTCAATTATAAGTAATCTTTCAATCTGCAGGGATAAAAATTAAATTATTTTAGTGAGCTGAGAGTTTGAAGTACACTATATATTTTTCCAAATTAAATTTAAGTTCTTTTAAGTCTGTACTTCATGTGTCAGGAAAATGTTTTCTAATGTTTTGCACACACTGCTGACACCTGTTCTTTGCTTTCATGGGGCATGCTGGAGCACAGAGGGTACCAGTTGCTGCAGACAATGCTGATAACAGCTGTTGCACACAAAGGCTGTCAAAATTGATAATACTGATGGAACTGGAAACAAACTGAGCAAGGTGGGAGACGTTGAGAAAATCTCCCCGAAGGCAGTCAGGGTTCTGTGTGTTTGCTCAATGCACATTCGCTTCAAGTACTAACCATGTTCTGATGCTTTGCAGAGGAGATTTGTACTCTCGTTATTGCTGAAGTATTTTCAGAAGATTCTGGCAGTTTCACCTGTACCGCAAGCAATAAATATGGCACAGTGTCCAGTATAGCTCGTCTGACTGTCAAAGGTAAGAGTTAGTTTGAGTCCTTTGCTCCCTAGTAAATACAAGCAGAGCAGGCTGTGATTTATGCTGTGTACTGTTGACTAAAATGCAGCTCAAGTTCTGGCTATGTTCTTCATAACTAAAAAGCATGAGAATTCTCTGGGGAAGAAAAAAAGTTTGTATTTCAAAGATGTAGTGGAATAATTCACTGGGGGCATGGCTGAAGACCACTGATTGATTTTCCAAACTGGAACAGTGTCCCTTTTCCCTCTACCTTCACAATATTCCTTTTCCAAGGGAATTTTTTCTTAAACAAACAAGGTCAAACAACTCAGTGCAACAGCTAGAAGGACATCAGAGTGAGCTTTTTTGAACCGGAACTTCTGTGATTTCATTTCACTATGATAGCCCAAAGGTTTGACCTTTCCTCTTTCAGCACCTGAAGACAGCAGTAATGCTGCTGCCCTCCACACCACAAGCTCCATCGACTTCATGGCTACTGAGCACCAACCTCCCCCACAAACTCCTTCCAGCCACGGAGCAAATCAAACACCCAAACCTAAACTCGAGGGTGTTCTTGTGAACCACAATGAACCCAGGTCGAGTTCCAAGGCAGGGCTCCGTGTCCACTTCAAGCTGCCTGAAGATGAGAAAGGAAGTGAATCATCCTCAGAGGATGGACCTGGCACCACAAACCAAATCAGACCCAACCATTTCCCAGAGAAGATAAATGGACAGCCAATGAAACTACCAGAGCCAACATCACCATCCAAGGAACCTCCCCCAGTACTGGCTAAACCAAAGCTGTAAGTAAACAGAATTCTCATTCTCAGGAGCATCACTGATATTATTTACTATTTATTGACCACGACACTATTGCATTAGAGCAAAAACTCAAATGCAGAATAAAAAGATTACATGGCACTGGCCTAATTAGCTGGCCTAATCTTAGAAGACAAATTGTCCGGCACTAGATTATTTTTTCTGTATATCCCTCTCAGGAAAAATTATCTCAAATTTTAAAAGGAAAAGGTTTTCCCTTTGAAATGTTATTAATTCCACAATGTTTTCTGCTGCAATCAGAAGGTGAAGAACACTGATCTTATGCAGGCAAAATAAAAGCAGGTTCTTCAAACATATCTCACTCAATTCTGGGTATGAAATAATGCCCAAAGCAGACACACTCAGTCTTACACATATTACAAACTGGCAGCCAGTGAGCAACTGTCATCCCAAAGGCCGTGCCTCATGACTTGCATGTCCCACAGATGTCATCTCCTGCAACAGATAAAACACTTGGAAATGCTTGATAACGTGAAACCACTTGAACTAAAAAGCACCTGCATGATTGGTGCACTGCGAGCTCAAGGGGAAATTTGAAGAAGTAAATGTAATTTCCTTAGAAGACAATTTATGGAATTCACACTGCAGTTTATTAAGAAAAGTATTTTCAGCGTCTTTCCAACCTCCCATACATTGTTTAACAAAAAGCACGCAAACACCTTCATTTCATTTCTTAAATAGGCAGAAGCTTTACCTAAGGGCTCAGGAAGGACTTTATAAAGTAATTCACTGGTACTCTTAAGCAAGGATGTAGCTTCATAGCATAAACATTACAAGGAGAAGACAGAAATTACATTCCTTGTAGCAGAGGAAGAACTTGGAGTACAGGGTTTTAATTTGAGAAGCCCACATTCACAGCCCTATATACCTTCTGAGCTGTAGTGAGTTGAAAGGGGAGACAGAAGCAGTATTTAAGTACCCAATATTTCATAAAGCAGAATTTCTTTCAGCTCCCCTTCCCAAAAAAGCTGTGTTACAAAGGATTGCTTTATTATGCAGAGGTATATATGAAGGGCACAAAAAATCAGGCCCACAAAACAACTAACTCTCTAACATTCTACTATACGAAAGCTTGAAATTGCTATCTTTATCTGTTTTTAATGTGAGTTTTGTTTAGTACATTGTAGAAACTAAGTCTTTTGACTAAAACCAAATTATGCTGAGTAGGTATTTGCTTTGTCAAGAGCAGTTGTGATTGGTGTCTACATCTACATTTTCCACTTTTTATCAGTAGTTATTTAATACTCCATAGTTTATTACACAATTATTTTCCATATCCTTTATGTCTTTTCTGGTTTTGGAAGGGAAACAGCTCTGTTTTTCATGTGCTGTATTTCCATATACATAATCATTAAATAAACCACTTCACAGGGCAAAATTATTTTCCTTAATTGCAAAGTAAAAAAGCCCTGAAAAATTGTCTAGTAGATGACATCTAGAAAAATAACAACTTCATGGAATGCAAGTCCTCTCTGAATTATCCACTCCTGCCTGTCACTGAAAGTCAACACCACCTAAACTACATTGGTAACATCTCCTGTGGTGGATTATTAACAAGTTTTATCAGCCAAAGTGTTGGTTTCAGAACCCACTTCAGCAGAAGGTAAATAATGCAACCTGGCTTACAAACACTCATTTAAATTATGACACACCAAATCTCACTCTTTGTTACACAAGCAAAGAGGGACTAAGGTGACTTTGACAATGCTATCCCTTAAATATCTTCAAGTAAGATTTATATTTTACATGCTAAAATGTAAGAATTATCTTCAGTCAAATAATTTGCAGACAAAAAACTTTGGTGCCTCTGGCAAAGAAGGGGAGATGAAGGAAAAGGTTATTTTAGTAGCAAACTAATACTGTGCTCTTTTCACAATGTTAGAGAATATGTCATGTAGCAGTTTCCCACCTCTTACTGTATCACAGGACAGAATTTTTCTCTCTGAATTCAGATACGGAAATGCAGCCTACTGGCTCATTCAGGGCTCATAACCAACTTTGTTCATCTTTATTTTCTGTGCAGTGATCAGAGCCAGTTAAAACAGCTCCACAACCAGGTCTTGCTTGAACAACAGCAGGTGCATCAGGCATCTCTCAAAGAGCTGTCATTCAACACCACTTTGGTGAATTCTGCTACTTCCCTCTACCAACAGTCCACCTCAACCCTGTACAAGCAAAGCTCATCCTTTGCCTCGCAAGCCTTTGGCTACGGCCGCCCCAAGCAGTTCCTGCCAGCACAGACGGCCCCGCCGGCCAGCCCCTCGGCCAGCTCCTCAGTCACATTCAGCAGCGGCCCTCAGGCAACTCAGAGAGCAAACAACATGGAAAGTTTCATAGGAAATCCTCCACCCGCCCCAGCAAGGTCATCAGGAGGGTTTACAAGCAGAAGTGAACAGTCTCTAGCAAGCCCTAAAGAATCCGTGGTGCCTTCATTAACACTTTCTACAAGCAGTGTCAAACAGTTCCAGCCACAGACTGTGACTCCCGCTCCCCTGTCCCCAACCGGACGGATCCAGAATCCAGTAGCTTTCCTCAGTGCTGTTCTTCCTTCACTTCCCACCGCGCCATCCACCAATGCCATGGGACTGCCCAGGAGTACACCAGCCACGTAAGTAGCAGGAAGCACACGCACAGAAGCAGCGACAAATACTCAAAGGAAACTAGGATGTATTTCTGTTCAGGTGTTCAGTGGGGAAGTCACTGAAATGCAAGTCTTTTGTAAAACAGAAAAGTGAGTTGTTCGTATGTTCTGGTCATTTAATCTAACCTTTACATCCAGTAAAGAAAAGAAGGGATAATACCTTCTGTAATAAGACAGAATTCAAGATAGAGAAATGTAAGCATACAAACAGATATACAAGAATGTGGGGTCTCAGAGATTAATAAGACCGTATTAGTGTAAGAAAAGAGACTTCATGAGCTTGTAGGATAAGTCACTTTAAGACTCTTTGCTTACACCAGGTATAAAAACATTCATACCTATTGTAAGAAATAAGTAACGTTTTAAAGGTACCTTATACTGGAAGGGTTTTTTTTTACTCCAGGTGAATCTAGGAAATAACTTATGTAAAGGTATTTTTCTGGTTGCAGTACTTTCTACATTTGAAGTCCCCCAGAAAATCTCAGGAGAGTAAACGGTTTGCACAGAAATACTTCAATTAACAACCAGCATGATTTCTATGACAAAATAGCTACCATGATACAAGCAAATAAGGATGATGATGTACTGGCAAGGTGATGGCCTTAAGAGTCTCTTCTTAACTGGTAGAGTTGAAATGAATTTCCCTTTTGTGGACTATATGAACTGTGTCAGCATGGCTAGCACCTGTACATTGGTACAACTCTTTATCCATAGAACTCCAAATTCTGCACAAAGTAAGGAATGTTTTCCCTTTTTATCAATGGTACAGTTTGAGATAGTAATAGCCATCAGCAAGTCACAATCTCCTGACTATCCTGCTGATACTACATCAACCAATCTGCTATTACAACAGAAAAACGTGTCCCTGTGTCTATATAGCATTCACCACTCTGTGTGCCAAGAATCCTGTCTTCAAGCCAGTACTGCACTGCTACTCACAGACCTACCTCCCAGTTGCCCAGCACAGCCACATAATTGCCATTACCCCATGGCATGTGCCTGGAGGTCTTCCCAGCCCTGGCATCCTGATCAGGCACACAGCGTAAAGCTATAAGGTCACAGTGAAGGTTTTCCCTTGAGCCAGCTCAAGCCTTTGGTCTGCTTCCACAGTGCTGCAAGAGCAAGCAAAAATCAGCTGCAGCTGTCACCGGTCCCCTTCTGCCCCTTCAGAGCTGGGGCACAAGTGCTCAAGGGCTTTTCTCTTTGCATTAATGACACTTAACCTCAGCAGTGTGCTTTCTTTCTCACTGCTGCACAGGCATGGCCACACAAGTCAGCACAATACGCCTGCCAGGCACATGACTAGTTCAATGTGTTTTCTTCATTTCAGCTGTCCTGGGTCCCAGCCCAGAGGTGAATTCTCACACACCTAGTGCTCCTTTTGCTGAGATTGAAATCTTGACCTCTGCATGGGAGAGTCTTAGCAGGGCACAAAAGGTCAGGAAGGAATCTGAACATTAGCACAATATCTGTGGTAATCTGTACATACCTATTACACTTCAGCTTCCCTTTTTGGCATTATCAATGACAGTAATTCTGGCCTAGGAAAGGAGTGAGAGCTCAGTGTCTGCAGAACACAAGGATGAGACCTTGCAAAGCAATCACCAGTTATGCCTTTACCTAGAGCCTGTTACCAAGATCCCAACACCTGTTCTAGTAAACTACCAGAATATTGCACACTCCCTAGTAGTGTCCTGCTGCTGTGCTCCAGCACTGCATGCTCACAGTCTCCTGACAGTCTTATTTAAGAATTCAACTGTTTCCAAGCCTTACTAAAATTAAACAGACCACATCTATAAAATAAGAACAAAGAATAACTGTTGATGTTAGATGTCATAAAAGGGTGAGAGAAATTGAAGAAGTAAAATTCATGGAAAGAGTAAATGAACAATGAATATGTGAGAAAATGATCAATGAGAAATTGTATTAACTTTTAAATTATTGCCTGATAGCAGTCAAATGTACACATTGCGCACCTAAGGTAACACCTACAGTCACTTCTTTAGCATCTACTGTGGCATCATTACTGCAGGATAAATATAAATAGAGCTTAGATGCTTATTGCAGCATTACAAACCTTATTTCCTTTAAGATGTGAGTTTTTAATTTCTACTGCATGGGAATGGGACGCCCCATTAAGATAGTACCAAAAATAAATCACATCCTGTATTGTGCTTTGGCTTCTGTGTAAATAAATAATAGGTTCCACCATAACATATCATATCATACAGGTGACAAAATATATATATATATACACTGGTTCCTGCATGTTAGTATCAGAATTTTCTTTTAATAGCCCAACCCATGGATTAACAAAGAAAAACCTGAAGCCTCTGCCATTAGCAACAGAAGACTCTATTCGGGAAAACAAAGTTGCACTTGTAAAGGACCTGGAAAGAAAACTGCATTTCAGAGAGGATGCTAATCAACAAAGCGGCCAGCAGGTAAGAAAACTGAATGTTATTAAAAAGAATTTGCTCATGAACAAGACATATATGATTATATGGAAAAAAAGGGGTGTTTGTGTGGATGAGCTGCTACACTACTTTGCAAGAGGAGCTTTCATGTGAGTACTGGTTTGGAATAGCAAACTGGAGCTTTAAACAGAAAGCATGAGGGATGCAGCTGTAGAAAATTTACTTTGTGACTGAGCAGCATTTTTCATTTCTGATAATCTCAAAGGCTAGTATAAATGTAAAACTTCTTCATTTTCATGGAAGCTTCTGGACATTGGCTTTTACTTTTTTTGCTTTACAGGTTGCTCTATTCTTTGCACACATACATTCATACACTCTATGTTTTAAAGCAAAGAGTAAAGTAACAAAACAGTTTAGGATAAGGTTTTTGTTTTTCTTTTGGCTGAATGATAATGGGCTTTCAATTTTTTAGCATTAAACCTATTTTTCCAAATTTTCCAAATTTCCGTTCTTATATGAATTGACAGGCACTTCTTGGAGAACTTTATTATAAGAATTTAACAAAATAAGAAACCTTTTACAAAGTTTAAGGAACAAAGTATCACTTCACTCTTAACTGGAATCAACAAATGCACTGGATCTGTGTACTGTCAATGAAACTAAAGAAGAAACAAAAAATGAAATAGTATTTAGAGGTTGAAATGAGTGTAAATCAGGTTCAAGCACCCTCAAAAAAACAGTAGGACACACTAAGGACTGTTGGATAGCTGCTCTGCCTGCAGGTGATCATTCTTCTCTCACCTTGGCCATGGAGCCCATCATAGCTGTCCCACCAGCTCAAGCTTAACGCAGCAAATAAGGGTTTGCCCTCATCTCTCGTCAACCAAAGAACTTTTCTCAACATCCATCAGCCCTTCAGACAGAGAACATGCAGACAGAAGCAAAATGCCACCGAGGCTCTGGAGCAAAGTCCCCTCTGTGGACAACTGCAGTGTAATCCCTGGGGGTTTACAATTTTGCTGGTGACCTTTCTTTCTGGCAGACCACACTGCCAAAGCACTTTGAGTAAAACAACTGGCAAGCAGAACGTTTTGCAGATGAATCACAAATGTTACAATCTGTACTCACTATGCTAGCAAGACAAATTATTTAGAGAGCTACTGTGAAATACCAGTCAATCCTTGGAGTTAACTGCATGATAACCCCTTTAGAAACAATGATCACTACTAGTGTCAAAGTTATCTGCTGACAGCCAAAGTTATTTATACACTTATTTGCTATTCTGCATGAGACCAAGCCTAAATCTTGACTCTCAAATTCCTCAAACACTGAAAAAGTTCAAAGCTGGCACTTCCCTAATTGTTATTGAAATTTGAATGCCAATGGCAATAAATTAAAATCAGTAAAAGTATCCTCATTTTCCTCTCAGTTCCCAACTTTAATCCCTTCTGATTTTACTCTTCTCATCTGAGAAAAGCCTACTCCAGCAAATCCAGAAATTGAGTTTTCTCCTCAATGAAGGCAGTGACTATTTCAACAGATGACAGGATGCAGAGTATTTTCCACAACTCCTATTGCTTTACACTATATAGAACAATCATGAGAACAGTATGCTGGAGTGCTGGATTCACACCCATATAGTTTGTCCTGTTTTCTCCTTTCACAGTTAACACAGAATTAAAAACGAGACATTTTCATCCCACACATAGGATATCTGTATTAAAACAATTATTGTAATGGTAGGGAAGGGCTTACTCTTTCATAAATACAAATGCAAGTCTCCTCTGTGTGAGAGATCTCTGCATAATGGAGTACAGCACCAGTAGGAATCTCAAACGTTGGTTTCTTTGTATTGTCTACATGCTATTTTAAAAATTCATTCTGATAAAATGTGTCCTCTGGTGTATTTTTATTTAGAGCATTGTACTGGGACCCCACATTTCAATAGCAGAGTTCATTCTCATTTACAACACCTGCAGAGCATGCAGGGATCATCCAGAGCAAACACTGCAGATGCCAAGCCTGTGCCTTAAAGTCCTGGCATTGTCTTGTATTACTACACAAAGGGCAGTAATGAACAGGAGAGATTTGCATTCTGGTGCTCCATTTATTATCTAAAATTGACTTCCATATGAAAAGTGTTTAGCTCACAAGACGAGATTTTTCCTAAGTGTCAGCATTATGCACTCAGCATGATATTTGATAATCCAGATGTACTCCTTCTGTTTCATCCAGTACATCATTCATCACCAACAATAAAGAAATACAGGATCAGAACACAGTTGGGAATTTTGCTGATGCTGCATGAGACAGAACAGATTAGTCTCTGGGGTTCTACTGCTATGATGACCATGAGGTGCTGACAGAAATACAAATGTGACTTTGCCAAGAGTCTAACTGCAACTTTGATCAAGTACATGCAACAACAAGCTGTCCTTTTACCAGAAAAAACTGTCATGCCTGTCATTTCTGCAGATGGTGGCAAGCTCTAATGCCAGGTAAAATTTCATCACAATTAGGAGTGCTGACAAAAAATGTGATTTAGTTACACCCAAAATCTTCAGCCAGATTAGCTCAGTTCTTTCAAACAAAAGGTGCACTAATGGCTTTATGCAATCACAGGAAGATGTTAGGACAAATCCCAAGACAGAGGGGACTTGACTCAGTGTCTTCCTTGGCTTGAAGACAATCAATTACATAACTCTGAACTCCCATAAAGGCAGGCTTCCCTCCCTGCCAGTGGGTACATGCCATGTTGGTGCTGTCCCAGGTTGCTCAAATAATTCAGCATTCTTTAACAGCAGGAGAAAAATCTGGAAATTCCACCTTCGAGAACAGCTTCTGTAACAGGTGACCTGAGCTAGAAAACCTAGAAAGCTAGTTAGGTGGTAGAAAAGCCCCTTCTCCAGCTCCAAGAATAAAACTTAAGACTTTCAGGCACCAAGAACAGGTCCTCAATTAGCAGGACATTGCAAAGTGCATTTCAACTCAATGGTTAGGGTCCTCTGAGGAAGATGTTAGAGGTTTTTCTTCCAGGTTGTGATGGAGAAAAGGAACAGAGACAGACTGAGACAGAGAAATAAAAAGAGAATCACTCTACTGCTCAGAAATGAGGACAAAACCACCTGCATTCTTGTCCTTGCTGTAGTGGATGTTTCAGTATCTCTGCAAAGTGAAAGAGAACAAGAAGGACAAAGAAGATCCCCATCCACTCTTCACCCCCCAGAATGTTTTATTGGCACAAAGCTTGGATTTTTCTCTTGGAGACTGAGACTGAAATGCTGTGAGAACAAGCATCCAAATCTCATAACCTTAGTGAGCGTCAGGTAACTGCACCACTTGATGGAAGAAAGCACAGTTAGCATTACCTCCACTTCCCAAAATCTGCCAGTCTAGTGCATTGGGCCTTCCATCTGCCCTACAAGTAAAAAACCTTAGTAATGTTCAATTAGAATGCATCATGTAGAAACAAAAAGATGTGTGGGGAGAAAAGGAAAGATGGAGACTTTAAGGAGACTTTGGCAAATGGATAAATATAAATATGTAATGGAAACTAATTCTTTTCCCCTGGTATTTGAAAGCATTCACAGGATTCACCAATATAAATGAATCTATAAACATTTCCTCTGCTAACAGAGGAAATTCAGCTTTACAGGCAAAACTGAGAAATTAATGATATTATCTCCTCAATATTTTGTTATATAAATTATATAAAATACAAAAATGAGGAAATGAAACCTCAAAATCCTGTACAGTAATAAAACTAAATTAATTACCCAGGCAAATAATAAAGGATAGCAGAGTTAAATACAGGGGGCTGGTTTATACATTTTAGATATAAGAACCACAAACCATGCTCACATATCTGTGTCATTTACTATGAAGAATATCACATGGCAGTGCTGACTGGTTGTGTCTTATGTAAGACTCAGATAGCAGCCTTATTTTTAGGACAAAGAAAAAACCTATAGCTGTTTAGAAAATTATGCACAGCCCTCACATGAATATTCTTTACCTTTGTTAAAGAATATTTGGTAAGAAATTTCAGAGCAGAAGAGATGCAGGGTTTGTCCAAAAGCCTTTAGATTACTAAAAGTCAAAGCCATATGCAGGTCCCAACTCACCACACAGGTCCTGACACCAGTAACACCTCAATTCTGAGCACACAGAACCATCTCCTTGTAGTTTCCATACTGAGCCCTCAGCATCAGAAAGGCCCACAAATCACCCAGAACTCTGCTCCCAGGGCACAAAAATTACACTTCATTCAATCACTCCAAAAATCTGGCTCAAAATCAAGCTTTACATCATCTTTCAAAGGTCAGCAAATGTAGACTGGGGATGGGAATTTGACCACCAAGACTCCCCATGGAAGCTTGTCTGCCCTGTACTAGAAATGAAAAGTGATTTAAGAATCTGACCAAGACAAATTGATATTAATATGTATAAACTCCCTGTAATTGTGGCAATGAACAGTGGAACAACCACTTGTGGCTGTCTTCTCAAGACCTAGATCTAATCAATAAGAAAGTACAGACAGGTTTTCATGGTAGGTATCCTGGCTTGCAGAACTCATCACGTCCGAGGGACGCTGAGCTCTTCATGCTTGCACACACTCACTCCAGCTGCTAAGTCTGTGGGAATTGGAGATGGCAACTCCATTTGCTTTCTCCTCTGTTTCCTTCTTGCTTAATCATTCTGAACTCTATTTTGAATGTTGTGTGGCTAGACAATGACTCGCCAGGCTCTTCATGGGTTTGTGTTTGGGTAAGCATGAAATGAATGCCTAGTGCCATGTCAATGCCCCATGTAATTCATCTGCAGGAAAAAAATCGCCCCACTGGTACTGCTTCATAGGACATGACAAGTGGAGAAAAGCCTGCACATTGGGTCTGCTGCCTTTTAATTCCCACTGCTGAGAGTGGAACAGGGAGAGGAGAGAGAATCCAAACCAACAGGAGACTTCAGTCAGAGTAGCCTAGATTAGACTGCGAAGTTAAGGAGTGTTACAGCTCGGAAACAGATGCTGAGATGCAATATATGTCACTTTCTTCAACAGACTGTTACATGGATTTAGAATAATTCTGCCAAAAAGGCAATCTAGAAAAAGTTACAAAACTGGGATTAAACTGGGAAATTTGTCTAGCATTGGCATTAAGTTGGCAACAGAATTGTTTTTATATAGTACGTGAGAATCAACATCTAAGTAGAGCTCTCCTAGCTTTTCTGTTTGTGGTAATTTCCATGAGTTACTATGCTAACATCAGATTATTTTGATTCTACAAGCTTCTACTAACTGCTAGCATGTATATTCACTAAGATTTGAATCCTGCTAAAGATAAAGTAGAACTACAACAGATGCAGGATTTTAGAATCTGTATTCATACACAAAGGTGCTTAGAATCTAATGGGTATTACTACACTCTATGCAATTCCCTTTTTTTGCCAAAAATGTTCACAGGTAGCAGAAAGGCCCAGGAGTTAAATTACTTGACAAGATCTAGGAGACCATGATCCAGATCTCTGTCACAAATTTTTTGTGTTATCTCAACAGGTTCATCAGCTTCTTTAAGCCTCAATTTCTCACAGGTAAAATGCAGGTAACAGCCCTGCCGTGCAGAGTGCTGTGCTCTCAGATTGTCAAAAATTATGGTGATGGGGCCAAACAGATCCATCACAGAGACAAAATTATGTGAACCTGTACCTTCAGCAAGACTGGAAATGAGAGAAGATTTTGTTTGTTGTGCAGGACAAAGTACAGCCACCCACCACCAGCCTACAACAATATTGCCAAAGCAGAGCAAAGGCAAGCAGAATGAAAGCTGCACTTCACTTCTCTGTCTGCCACAGAGTTCCACTAGAACAGTACAAAACTATTTCAGATACGTATTCAGCACATTTCCTGGCTTTGCTTTGGCCAGTTTTAAGTCTTTTACCCTACAAACTGCACTGTGACAAATATTAATACAAGCACTACTGCCTACTCCCCTTTTGCACACTGTGCACACTAAACAGTGTGCACTAGATGTAGAAGAAATAACCAGGTTTCCAAAGCTGCAATCCACTCAGCCTATATAGATAAATACATACAATTATAGATGCATTATACTTTGTACAGAGCACTGCGCCACTGAACAAGAGCTTGAATTTTTAGCTGGTAGACATAATAATTTTTAATATCTGAATACTGTATTGAACGAGTGTGTGAATTACTGCCTGTAAAAGTTTCATGTTCTAGGAAAGCCGCCAAAAAAGGAGCTGCAATGTTACATTTTTGACCTCAAACCAGGGCTTGAACCTTTGTACTCTTTCCCTCAGTCTCCTCAGTAAGCTGAACTGCAGCCTAGTTTTAACTTTGTATCCCATGGCTACATGGGCTTGTTCTTTGTGTGACACTTGACGAAATACTTGTCTGAACCACAACAACACTTTGCCCTACACCACTTTTGTAATCACATTCAGAAATAGGCTTATGGCCTCTGTGATAAAAGCAGTTCTTCAGAAAGCCGTATTAACAACTCCTTTCTATTCTTGCTAATCCTAAAAGAAAACTTACCAAACAAGCCAAAACCTCCAAGATTATACTCAGCATTCAGAAGCGTATTCTCACTTATTTCAAAGATTTCTGTTCTTTACAGGAAGTTTTGTGTAATACCTTTGGCCTCTGAATGCTGGCGTTCAAATTTTCACAGCAAAGTTAACTTGGTCTTGCTGGTTTGGTTGTAAATTTGTACAAGCATATATATGCACATAGAACAGGTTGAGAAAAGCAAAAGTATGAGGGCAACATACATGAAACAGGGGCTGTGGGAACCCTGACTTCAATGTTTTCGAATTTAATATATAGTTTTGAATATAACTCCTTCAAATGAGGAAATTCCTGCAGTCAAGCCTGCACAGTTCCCTGCCAGAGACTGGCATTTGTACAAGGACACTTGGGCTTCCATGGGCAGGGAAACAGCTGCCAGCAATGACAACCTGGTGCTGATGGTGCAGCAAAATGCTTTTGTTTTCACAAAGTGCTACTTTTATGCCTCGTTCTGTGTATGCAAATACATCCAGGGTCACATGCAAAGAAACCTGTCCATGAGTAACTTCAATGAGTCCCATGAAAGGCCTTCTTTCCTCTATTGTATTTTCTTCTGCAAGCAGACATTTGAAAAGGAAGATACGCCCATATTTCTTAATGAAGGAGTTGGTAGGAAGTTAATATCCTCAGCACATCAGCCAGGAAAAAAAAATTATACACTGCATTCACAGAAAAGTTTTTTGGATTTAAAGCTGGCGCAAGGTTAATTTCTCTATGTACAACTTGAAAATGATTGCGGTAGGTTTTATTTATGTTAGTTGGTTAGATCACTTAAGACAGACCTGCGCTTTTGGAGTAGAGGAAAAAAATGTTAATTGTCTCTATCAGCATTATTTGATTTCATCTGTAGGCCACCATAGCTACAGCAACCCTACGCTATTAATTTCTCATAACATACCATGACTTCTTTTGGACAGCAATGATTCTAGAAAAAAAATCCATATGAAAAACTGCTGACTAAACTCAGCCGTGTATTAACAATACTGGACTGTGCCATCAGTTTGCAACATTTCAAAATTTAACTCTGTTCTGCAGCATTTTGTTCTGCAGTCAACACTTTCCACATTAATGAGATGCCTTGAAAGTGTAATGGCAATGCCTTTCTAGCCCCATCACTTCCCTCTGCTACAGCAGCCACTCCCTGATTCTTACGTGATTCTGCCTTCCTAAAAAGACAGGCCTGTTCTAGTACCAAGGGTAGAACACTGATTGCTTAACTTTCCCTTGGAACACTAGAACCAGTTCTTGCCACTCACGTGGGAAAATGATCAGGTTGGTTGGTGAGAAATCAGAGACACTCCTGTTTTACACTGGCCTTAATGAGATGAGAATTTGATCTATAAAGCAATTTGCTGAGACCTGCTGAGAGAAGACAAGCTGAAGGAGGTGAAACCCTATCAGGCTGTTTGGTGCTCCCCAGCCCTGGCCAGCCCTCTGAGGAGGTGGCTGGTACCACGGCGTGCCTGGCTCCCAGCCTCTGGCACCTCTCACACCAGGACAGGGCGGCCAGCTCAGAGCTCTGCTTGGCACAGCCGGGCTGGCAGGAAACTGTCAGAGGGCAGAGTGGGGGAAGATGTTAGAGGAAAGGAAGGGATCTTGGAGTGGGGTCTCAGCAATCTCAGCTCCCTGAGAACGCTCCCAGAACCTCGCAGCTCTCTGCACTGCTCTGAGGCTGCGTGGAACGAACAGCCCTGCAGCATCAGAGAATAAGGGACCAGTGCAAGGAGGAGCAACTTCATTCACCAAATTCTTCTCCTACCTACTCCAAGCTGGCTGCCTTTTCCTACCATTGCTAACCTTCAAGCAACCTCCCCAACACAGACATTTTAGATGAAAACACACAATATCTACCACTACAGTTCCAAAATCAGGTGTCACCAGAGTGTTTATTCCACCACAGCAATTTCCAACTTTTTCTACTTTGTGGCTGCCACATTTTCCTTCTCTCACCCGCAAGACTTACAAAGCTCTGTCTCCTCAAAACTCTGCTGTAATGCATAAACTTTTGGCCACTTCTGTCTCCTTGGTCTCCTGAAGAAAGCAGAAGAGTTTGTCAGCTAAAATTTTTTGCTGCCTCTGCCTCTTTTCTCCCTACTATCTGGAAATTGTTGGTCAAGAGCATCATCAGCAGTAAGATGGAATGGCTAAATGATCAGGGATGAAATTGCCAGTGCTTTGGGATATCTGCTGGTTCTTTAAATAACTTTCTATAAGATTCCAGACAAGATGCAAATTGAATATATCTAAGGATTGGCTACACCCTTATTTACTACTTGTTGGTTTCTGAAATTTCATTTTCAATAGAAGCAGGAATGCAAACTCTGGGCTTAAACCTGCAAAAATCCAGGTCTGAGCAAACTGATTTGTCTTCTACAGGTAATACAAGATTCCTCCCAACAAAGGCAGTTTTCACGACTTTAGCAAGGAGCTCTTGCAGGTGTGTGTGTCAGTGCAGCAGGCAGTGTGCTACCTGAGAAGTCCACCCAGGTGTAGCTGTAGTGCTCCACCACTCCCAGGACAAACATTGGTTTGGAGGCACAAACCGAAGCTGGCTCTTTGTCTGAGCCTTCACAAGTCACAGCAAGAGGTCAAATGCCTCCTGGTCTAGACAGGAGATTTCCTCATGCAAAACAGCTAAGTGATGAGACGTTTCTAATTAATCCCAGGGGATCAGGAGAAAGTTCATAATCACATCAAACTATCTGGAAACATTCTTTTATGTAGGAATATGCTGGGTTTATTGCATAATCTGTTCAATATTCTAAGAATTTCAATGTAATATCTTTTGCATTCTCAGTTACACCAGCTAGAATTCTGACCAAGTTTAACTTGAAGTTAATTACTCTGAAAATATTTCCCATTCTTCCTAATTTTCTCTTTAAGTAGGTATAGTTTTCCTTATTTAATTATGAACTAAAATACACAGCATTCATTTCTATAATTAGCAGGAGACTAATATTTGAACAAAAAATCCTCAAAAATTTGGTATGTTTTAATGATTTCTGTTGATCAACAGTGTGCAAGAGTATAATTTTTTTTGACAGGGACTTAGAGGAATTACATGTTTGATTTCTTCTGCTGCCTGTAAAAAAACTCAGTGCCATTACACTGTGCAGACTCACAATGCAATATCTGTGCTTGCAACCCAAATTTAGACTGTTTCAGGATGTCCTAGGTTAACTTGGGCTTTTTTTATTTTCACTTGTTGTAGAATGAGTCTAAACATGCCAATGGCTGCAACTACCCCAGGACATGGCTGGTTTTTTGCTCACACCTGTGCCTCTCTCACCCTGCAGGAATACAGGATCTCAAGCTTTGAGCAGAGGCTGATGAATGAAATCGAATTTCGCCTTGAGCGGACCCCGGTGGATGAATCAGATGATGAAGTCCAACACGAGGAAATCCCTACAGGCAAATACATAGCTCCCATCTTTGATAAGAGACTCAAGCATTTTCGGGTAATGGAAGGATCCCCTATTACATTCACCTGCAAAATAGTTGGAATACCTGTTCCCAAGGTACGTCATTCTCATTGTAACTGGTAAAGGAACAAAACCCAACTCCCCTCTAGTGTCTGGACATCCCTGCTAAGCACAGGGCTCTGAGGAGAGAGCTCCCAAATGAGTCATTTCCCCCACCTTTCTGAAAAAACAGGATCTGCTCCTGAGCACGCATCAGGCCTAACTGCAAGCACCTAACTCCAGGAGACACAGAACTGCATAATCCCCAGAACTTCTCACAAAGCTGAGAACTGATCTAACAGTGATGTGCCTAGAGCCAAGAAAAGAGAATCTGATAGGCCCAGCTATGATATGCATCTTCCTGAGTTCAACCTGGAACCATTCTGTTTCACATTATAACTGATCTGCAAAGTTTATAATATTCTAAAATTTTATTGCCTATTGCTCAATTTATGTTATTTTTCTAGTCACTGTTAAAAGTTATGGGGGTGTGTCTGATCATTACAGGTCTACTGGTTCAAGGATGGCAAGCAGATTTCAAAGAAAAACACACATTTCAAAATGAACAGAGAAGAAGATGGAACATGCTCTTTACATATTGAAGCTGCTACTAATGATGATGATGGCAACTATACAATTATGGCTGCAAACCCACAAGTAAGGTGTTTTATTTTCTTTTACAAAAATGCTTGTTTCATCTTTTTCTAATATACATTAATAGGAACATAAATCAGGCCACATACTTTGACATCAAGTGGTGACTATGTCACAAATCGGGTGCTTCAGAGCATAGGAGAGGAAACTATGCAAAGATGACTGATGAAACTACTCCCCAATTACACAGACAGTCAAAAGCACTATGGAAATTTTTTCGTGTTAGTAACTCCTGCTCCATCTCCTTCCCACTCTCAGTTGCTCATTTTTAGATGTGCTGATAACACAAGCACGATATTCAGGCAGAAAGAAGAGAGCAGGAACAAACAAATGGTTAAATCAAATTTGGAACTGTTACCAAATGCAAGTATATTCTTTACCCAGGATGCAAAGATGTGGATCTGCAAATAGTCTCACTGCCTTACACCATTCTCCTTGCCCCCATGTGCTAGCTTAGCTGTTTATTTAAAAGTACATTCATCAGGCAACTTTTCCCAGTTAAAATGTTCCTTTTTTTCAAATTCTTTTTCTTTTCAGTTTCTACATGCCTGCATTTTAAAGTAGGCCAGTACAAGGTACTAGCAGAGAGTACCTGTGGCATGAATAAATAAGCAGGGACAGGCACCACTGCTAAATGCATTGCCACAGCCTCAAGAGTTTGAGAAACTCCTGCCTCAACTGTAGGCTAACAGTATTTGCTTTGGGGAAGTGGTATTCTCACTATAGTTCAGCTCCTTTGTAAAAATGAATCCCAATGCACTATAAGTGTTCAATATTTATGCTTTAAAATTAAGCAAGCAATTAACCAACTATTAATTCTGTTTCCATTGTGAATTACAGGGGAGGATCAGTTGTTCAGGACACCTGATGGTTCAGAGTGTCCCTTTTCGGGGACGAATATCAACAACTCAGCCTCACAGGTGAAAGAAAAATGTCCTGCAGACCTTCTTTATGCTTTGTACTGAAGGCATCCAAAATAACCACTGCATTCATTGAAATTCAATTCTTCAATCATAAAATGGAAATAACAGCAGCAGCTCCCTCCCAACAGGTCACTTCTATGTTTTTGAAGGTCATCCTCAAATACAGGGAAGTATAAGTACGACTTCAATTACTTGTTGTAGTGGAGCTAAAGGCAAGTCATAGATTAGCAAAATGAAATTCAGCCAAAAAAGGCAAAAAGAAAGCAAAAAAGAAGCAAAGAAAGAAGCAAAGACCGGCTTGGGAATCTAAGGATATGATTAATTTGATAATCTTTCTAAATGAAAAATACACAAGAACTAAATTACAATCAGTCCATTTCTTTCTGCCCTTTTATGTAACTCAGGCTCTCTCTCCATCCTTTTCCTCAATTTATTCCTTTTTTTTTTAAGCATTAGGAAAAACAATTTGACTTCTAAACATACACATGTGATTTTTGAGTTGCAGAACACGACCCCGGGTGCCAGAAGGAGACAAAGAGGCAGTTCAAGAACGGTTTTTCAGGCCCTACTTCCTACAGGCTCCAGGTGACATGGTGGCACATGAAGGGAGACTCTGTAGGTTGGATTGTAAGGTATTAACCGGTTTCTCTGTTCACTCTCGCTTTCCCTACCTCTGTAGATGCAGTGCTATGTGTTTCCATGTTCTTTATTGCATGCATGAACACTTTCCATTCAAGTTTTAATGCTTCATTTTTAAAACTATGTCTTAATGCCACTGTCTCTGAGCTGATTCTAGGGATTTCTTTTGAACAAATATTCTTTGGGAATGAAGAACACAGAAAACAGAAGGCTCACTTACAAGGCTGTTCAAATTACTAGATATGTTCACTGTGTCTTTTACTGTCCATGAACTCTGGAATTTCTGCTCCATTATCAGATTCTTGAACATAATCCAGAACAGCACAAAACCATGAGAAAGAGAGGATTCAGCACGTTGCTTTGTGTTCAAACAAATGTCTCTATTGTATTGGACTGAATTACTGAAGATTAATACTCCCTGAAAAGAGGGAACTGAGCCCAGTTCATTTTATGCTTCCCCAGCATGCACAGAGGCAGAAACATCCCCATTTACTGATTGAAATCCTGGCATGAAAGAGTAGTCAGAGTACACAGAGTGAACATCCTGTTATTGAACACCTTTAAGAGAATCATCTGCTCCAACATATTCAGGTAGCCCCTCTATGTCCCTGCAGTGCAGCAAAGGTGGCAGTGCTGACACTGAACTCTACCCTGAAGAGGGCAGAAGCTCTGAGGCACAAGCTAATGCCCTGAAGATAAGCAAGACTCATTACTACTTAATTTACGATGTAAACTTTATGAGGAGCATGCCAAAGAATTTGCTTCTTCCTAGCTCTGCTATCCTGGCAGAGCTTGTGAAGCCTTAAAGCATGTCTGGCATTGTACAAACCTGGGACAGAACAGTCCTCACTCAGGGAAGTTCCACTTCCCTCTTTCTCTGCTTTGTAAAATGCTGTTTGGAAAGCAGTATTTTAGACATGAGTAAGTACTGCTCCCTATTGAAAATGTTTTTAATACCACAATACAGTCTAATCTTTCAAAAATACTTAATTTGTGGTGTTCTAAAGCATGCAAGTTCAACAGCTATGAAGTAATATATAATTCTTCATCAAATTTTACGAAATATAAAGTAATTTGTATAGAAGGTTTTTCTCATCTCTGTTAAACTCTCTAGTATTTTAGGGCAAGGAATGTGATTTATATTCAGCACCAAAAAAGGAAGAAGTAGGAGATTGTTAAGAGTCTTTTGTGACTCTCATATTCTAATGTCATATTTCAATCTAAGTTTCTTCCTTTCTGACTAAGAAAAAGTAAATATTTAATGTATTTTTTAATGGTTTTGCTTGTTTTGTTTTCTGGTTCTCTCCCTTTTGGAACCAGTCAGCAGAGAAACAAAAACTGAGAAAAAATTACAAAAAAAAAAATCTTTCTGGTCTAGATTTTGACACGATTAAACTGGCATTTATACAAGGGCCTAGCTCTGAATTTCACAACCTCTCTCTGTCAGTTGGACATTTGTCTCAAGCCGTTTCCCTGTCTCCCAGGTGAGCGGGTTACCAACTCCAGACCTGACGTGGCTCCTGAATGGCAAGCCTGTGCTCCTCGATGGCAGACACAAGATGCTGGTCAGAGAGACTGGAGTGCACTCTCTGCTCATTGATCCCCTCTCCCAAAGTGATGCTGGAACTTATACGTGCCTTGCCACTAACAAAACAGGCCAAAATTCATTTAGCCTAGAGCTCACTGTTGTAGGTAAGAAGCAAAAAAAAACTAATCTCAATGATGAAGTTACCTGTATGCATTTCTTCAAACTTACCTTACATAGTTTCTCTACAGACAAGCATAGATAAATAGTTAATGCACAGAGAGTAGGAGAATCCAACAGCTGTAAATAAGATATGTAATTTTTATATACGTCTTTCCCTCCCCAGCTGATGGAGGGAAATGCACCTAGTGCTCAGATGAGTGCACTCCAGTTACTAAGAGTGCCATAAGAGTTCTGCCTCATTATCACCCTTTCTCTCTTGTCTAGGTAAAATGACATTCTTAACCTCCTCAGAAAATGCTTAGGGTTTGCATTCATAATATATATGTTGAGGTATCCCATATTTCAGCCCAAATTTTACTGGTTTAAAAATATTTTTAAATAGAAATATTTAATTGGAAGACTGCTCTTTAATAATGCCTTAAAAGATGTGAGACATTGAAATTTATAGATCTGGCATTAATTTCCTGCAATGGTAGTATGTTTAAACCCATTAGGCATGCATATATTCTTTTATGAACTCTATTTACTTTATGTTCCCTTACAGAGGCTATGTCATGGCATTTCAGCTCCCTTCCAACATCTCACTAAAATTTCACTGCCTATTTTGGTATCACAAGAATAATTTTTATCGTGTTCTTCCATACTATTCAAAGAGAAAGAAAGAATAAAATATCTGTTGTTGAATAATTCTTTTTCCAGCAAAGGAAGTCCAAAGAGCCCCCATGTTTCTGGAGAAGCTTCAGAACTGTGGTGTTCCCGAAGGCTACCCCGTCAGATTGGAGTGCAGAGTTGTGGGAATGCCACCCCCTGTATTTTATTGGAAGAAAGATAATGAGACCATCCCATCAAACAGAGAGAGGATGAGGTACTGTATCATAACACCCATGCCTAAGTTTCTTGTGGCTGGACCAACTGCTTCCATGAAAACCTCTGTTGATAAGATGGTGGTGCTTTATAACAACTTCTTTCACCCCCATAAAGCTGCACAAATCTCGCCTCTCTGTGAGGGTAACAATGGCTCTTTCCTTGGTTCAGAACAAAGGCACGAGACCCCAGTGCCTCAGAGAGTGGGGACAGAGCCTGAAAGGCCACAGGCCTGACAGAGAGTATGAATCTCCTTATCAAACATATTCTAATATGGTATTTTAATGCATTTCGGCACCTTATTCTCTCTCAGCTATTTTTTCCCAGTTTAGTTCCAACTAGGTATGAATTCAAACTCAGAACAATTTCAGTACCCCAGAGCATGGGGTAATAGAGAGTTTATCGTGTCAGAGAAACTTAACAAAGTTGGTCACAAAGGCAAAGACTTTGACCCATGCTTACAAAACACAACAATGTTCAAGTTCAGTTCTTGCAGTCAAATGCATCACTATTTTTCAATTTTTACAAAAGATAAGCTGATGAAATTATGTGCCTGGCTGTAATTAATGACAAATTAAGTGCTTTCTTTTCTTTTAAGATTTCTACTTTAGCATATATCTGATTTTTAGTATTTTATTTCACTTGGTTCCAACTGACAACTTGATGCAGTCACTGGATCTTTGAGATCAGCTTCAAGAAGTAGCAGCCCTTCACACACATACCTGCAGGCTATCAGTACAGAAAGCTGGCTCCGCAGCAGCACCTGTTAGGGATGAACACCAATCACAATGGAAAGCATTCTTAGAAAACTCTTTCAGTGGTCACTCTGTCCTCACCCAGAGACTGCTGTCCCTCTCCTAAAATCCCAACTAACCCTGACCTTCTACATCCTGTAGTCTGTACGGTTTGGGCCCAGTCCTGTTTAATATCCTTACAGATAATCTGGAAGAGGGGACCGAGGCTGCCATTAGCAAGTTCATGGATTACACGATATAGATGTTCCCATTTCATAGCAATTGTGGTTACACACATTCACACACTGTAGTTACTGGAAAACGAGCAACTGTCCTAAAATGCCACATTTCCAGTTGTTTCACAAAAGGTTAGAAAAAAAATTTTTGCTTCAGCTCAGCAGAGGAATGGCCAAGGGAAACATCCCACACCCCACAGTGCCAGGAGGAAGCGTAAGGGTTGTGACAGCTCTGCTATTTCAGTCAGTTGAGACCAGAAACCCCAAAGCCACTGTGCCAGTGGCTCTGCACAGACCCATTGGCAGCATCCTCCCTGTTTGTCCCTACCTTGCCTCTCTGTTTCCTTCCTGCCTGAAGCCAAGAGAGGTTTTTGTATCAAAACAAGGCCAAACACCAGCTCCTATACTACTGCATCCCCAGCATAAGGCAAATTGTGTAGTGCAGGGAGCAAAGAGTGAATGTTCCCTTTTTTATTAGAGCTGTTGGAAGCACAAAATGTCCTCTTGTCCTGCAAGTCTGTGGTTTCATTCCCGTTCATATGGAAACAAAATCTCAAATTTCAGAACATCCTGGAACTTCAAGTGTTCTGAAGTGCTCATCTTGCACCTCTTCCTTTATAATGAGAGAAATACTTGGGTTGATAAAAAGGACTAGCCTCAGCCTAGAGAGCAGAGGAGTCTCCCTTCTGTTATATCCTACTGAAAAGTTTTTCCTGGAGATTGCAGCCACAAAGTCTTAGATCACTGGAGAGCAAAGGAAGTGGAGGGAACAACAAAGTAGGTTTCTTTCAGAGTGTTGGGTAAACCAATCTTTCTGATTTTCCCACTTGGTCGTTTTCTCATGGAAAAGGGTACCCCAAGAAAGTTTTTGACTGGCACTGGTTGCTGTTGTGAAAAATGGCACAACTTTGTAGAAGTGCTCTTGGTATTTTATAATGTTCTTGTTCCAGCTTCTGAACCAGGAGAAAATACAGTATGACTGCACAGCAGCTTTGCATAGGTTTAGCTCATTAGTATTCAATAAACAATGCTAATATATATTATAGAGTTATAATATATTATAGCTAATGTGTATATAACATATATAGAGTAACAATTCAACTTCCATAGCTACACCATGGTTGTGCACAACTGAGAGAAGCCAGAACAGATCTGAGATTTCCTGATCATCATTTAAGGCCATACTGAAAGCAAATCTATTGACTATAGACTGCTAGCCTTTTGTGAATAGAGATGACAATGTATCATATTGAATATACACAATTTTAAAATCTGAAAGCTGATGTGCTCTGGAGAAATACTAATTCCCAAACGCTTGTTTTGCAGCATGCATCAAGATACAACAGGGTACGTCTGCCTCCTGATCCAGCCTGCCAAGAAAGCAGATGCTGGCTGGTACACCTTGTCTGCAAAGAACGAAGCTGGCATTGTCTCCTGTACTGCTCGACTCGACATATATGGTAGGTATTGGCTGGGAAAGAAAGCAAGACCCCAATCACTGCTCAGTCTGCGTTTGGCATGGATTACAAATCAGTGTCACAGCAGGGCCACAGCTTAGTAAGGGCCCAGAAGAGATATAATGATACAGCTAAATGGCCAAACCAGCTCTGTTGCACTGGCTTAAAGAAGGGTAAGGACAAAAAGCCAAAGCAGGAGTTTCACACAGTATTTTCTACTCCCATTTTCCACCTCTCTAGATACATAAGCATGTATTTTCAAGTTGAACCTTAACTCTACTGCCTCTGACGTGTCTGTGCTTCAGCCCTGACCTCACAGAGCAATACACTGCACACAAGAAAGCAGACCCCTTTTCTTCCACAGAGCACAGGGGGTGCAAACCAAGCCTAACTGATGGGAACTACTTGACATCCAATACATTTGTATAGGACTCAGAAGGCCCCAGCCCACTTCGAGAACTACAGCACACTATTCAACTGTTATCTCTGCAAGATGGAATAGAAAAAGCAGAGTATTTTGATCACTTAATCAGCATAATAAAACAGAAAGCATGTTCTACAAACTGGATTTTATATAGATATATATAATATAACTGGTTGTATTTGAACCAGACCTTTAAAGAAAAAAACCAAAGAGCCCATGTTTTCAAAGTCTTATTTTTATTTTGTTTTTTAAACCCCACCTAATTATCAGAGGTAAGTCACCAGTGCATCTCTGTCAGCCTCCTGCCACCTTGTGGTGATACGGGCAATAGTAATGGAAGGCTCAAGAGATGGCTAGGGACAGGCTGATTGATTTAAGAAAGGTGAAACAAAATTTTAACATTCCTTAGATATCTAATGTTGAAAGACATACATTTCCAAATGAAAGATTCAAAGTACAAACAGGAAAAATACAGAAATCAAGAAATGCTTCCCAATTCAAACCACACTTTCTAAGATATGTAATTCACACTCATAAGTGAGTGACAGAAGTAATTTTTCCTTTGTGCTATTTTGAATGGATGGGGTCGAGAGACTGAAGGTGTGGTCAGATATTTGCAAGTATGTGTGCAAAGAAAAATAGTAATGAGTAAATAATGAGTTCAAGTAGAAACAAATTGGGTGCTGCAAGAAAAAGGAGGCTCTTTGAAATATTTCCACATAGGGTCAAAATTCAGCATGGAAAGATTCAGCATGGAAAGACATTTCTTATCAATGCTTAACATGTAGACTGTTGTCTCCCACACTAAGTTACCTCGGAGCATTGGAGCCTGAACTTGACTTCCATTTTCACACCCTTTCATTTTAACTGCTGACAGATATGTCTATCTAATTTGGGTGCAGATCGATATGGATAAACATTGGCAAAGATAATATAATTTTCCCTTATCTGAAGTGTTTTAGGGGTAACAACTACTAGGTATTATGCAATACAATATTTTTACAAAATCTTAGCAGTATTTGTTCATATGGGAACATGTAGAATGCTGCTTTTAAATTACTAAATATGTGTCTTTGGATTACATTTCTTTCTGTATGTTAAAAAAAATGTAGGAAACATGTTAGTAGTTATAACTGCTGCAGGGCAATAAAAATTGTAATCACTTCCTCGAAGAAAAACCATCCAGAGGATGAAGCAGTATAGAATCAGACCCCTGGCCACTTTGTTCATCTCTATTCACGCTATGAATGTTTTTAGTTTTGATTGCAAGGGCTTTGGAGAAGGCTCCAAAGATTCAATCATTAAATTTTGGACTTTGTGAAATCCATGCAAACATTGCCATTGAATTGAACAGGAATGACATTTTATCTGTAGACTTCAATAGAACTGCTGAACATACAAACAATGCCAAAGATAATATTTGAAACAACAGACCCTAACCAAGAAAGAACAATGCTGTGCTCTCAAGGATGTTAGAAGCAACTTTCCAGGTGTGTGTATATATTTCCAGTGTTTCTCTGTGACCTGAATGGGAGATTTATACAACCCCTTGTGTTTCTGTTGCTCCAGCTCAGTGGCACCGTCAAATTCCACAAGCACTCAAGCTCCGCCCCGGTGGCAGCCGCCAAGGACTCGACATCTTCTCTGCCTTTCCAGCTCCTGAGAGCCCTATGCTGTTTTCATCCCCAACCCAAAAGTTGGTGGAGAGCGAAGAACTTTGAAAAACAAACACTTGTTCCAGTTGCACCTGTGGAGATACTTAGAACTGTGAAAAACTAAATAATACTAATAAAAAAAAAAAAGGTACAACTCACGATGCTCAAGGTTTACAAGCAACTTGTTTGTAATTAAGTGTTCTGCTGCTGCAAATGCTGCAAGTAATATATCATACAAGACTTTTGTGTATGATTTTAATGCAGGATAATTGTGGTATGGAGTGTTGTGCAATAAATTCAGTACTGTGTAGTTTGCTAAGAATTACATAGTAATCATAGTTTTCAGCACCTAAGAGCCAATACCACTTTCTCAAATTAGAGCTACTGCACTGTAGCTGCCATGATTAAGGATTGAGGATGATTAGCTGGAAAACTGCCAGTGAAAACACTGACATTACAGTAACACCAATCCTGAATGAGGGTAAACAACAAGACTTTGAATGTAATTTTAAAAACATGCCAAATAATCACAAAGCACAAGTTAAATGGAAAAGATGTAACTCATTTTTATATATTATTATTATGCCAGCCTATTCTAGAATTTTTGAACTCCAGACTAGGTAAATATAGCATTTCATGTAGATAACAGCTGTATACCCTAAATATTTATATCTCTGTGTGTGTGTGTACTCCATGAGCTGTGTACTCTCAGTGTAAGGGTTCATAAAATAAGGTACAGGGCATGTGCATAAGGAGGATAGGAAATGGCAATTCCTCTTGTCTGACATGTTCCCTTGAGCCCATAGCTGAAACTATTCTCCAGATGTGCTTCATACTTTTTTCTTTCCCATGTTAGTGATCCTCTGACTTTAACACGAATGACACCAAACTTGTCACTTCATGGCTTTTAAATATCAGCCTCTTTTTCTTAATTTTTAATGTGCATCTACCATCTTGCTCATTTTATAGCTGAATGGAAAGGCATTGCGACCTGGCAAATTTTCACCACCATTAAGGAAACAATCACAAGTGTGGTGCCTAATAGGAAGAGTGAAAATTCTGTTAATATACAAAAGTTAAGAAGTTAAGCAACAGTTATATGCAAAAAGCCAAAAAAACCCAACAGTAGTAATAAACAAGGCAAATTAATGGAAGCTCAACTAAAGATGTTAAGTGACACTTAATGATTGATTTAAATATATTTGGCATCTATACACTTATATTGATACCCCCAGCTGTTAGAATCTGTGAATGTGTGAGATGTTTTCCTGCATCATTAAATTAGTGATAACCCTCTCCTCTAGACATTGTTTTCAAGCACTTACTGCTTTCAACATGGCTGCAGAATGCAACAAAGTCATGATCAAAGTCACAGAGATGAAAAAAAAATTTAACAGATACTTTCATTTTAGGCTATGTTTGAGGTTTCTTCGAATATAAAATTTTAAATTTAAAAACTTCCATATGCAAAGAAACCAATGAAGAGTTATATTAAGAGCAAAAGAATATTGGATATAGCCAGAGACTGAGAAAGAGAATGCCTTTCACTGAGCTTCCCACAAAAACAGCTTCTGCTGTTCCTAACCGTTGATTCCCTCAGGATTTAGAGGAAGTCAATTCCTATGTTGTTTTACTTCCCACCTGAGTGAACACCATAAAACAAAACCACCACTATAACTCTCAAACTTTTGTCAGAAACTTCAGGCAACTCAACCCAGACTGGACAGACCAGAAAGCTAAAACACAGTCTTATCCTAAGAGTTAAAACAAGGTGCAGGTATTTCCATGGGAAAGCAGATGTTGCCCACGTTGTACCTCTTCCCTGGCAAACCAAATAAAACTCATGGCTATTAAAAGTGATGCATGGAGTTAAGTGACTTCAGTAACAAGATACACAACTTAAGACATACTGTGGGTCTGATCTTCTAGGACAGAGAATCTACTGCTCCTGTTACATTCACTTGGCTTGTAGGACAGTTTAGGGATTGCAAAGCTACACCCAAAATTTCAAGCTTCCCATATTAGTTACTAATCTTAGAAAAATAACCCAAGAAAAGTTACTGGATTTTGCTTGCTTAATTCAGTGCTGTTGGGAAATGGAAAGGTAGGAAATTAAGAGACAAAATATCCAAGTCACATCTACAACCCTGGTCCTCTCATTATTTCACAAGCCTGAGAGTAGGTTTTGATCTCAAGTATTCCAGGTTGTATATTGGCCATCAGGTTTATCCCTAAGCTTAATCAAGAGATTTCCTGCTTGGAAGTCTCCTGTGGCCTCTTTGCCTGGCTGAGAGTGAGAGGGGCCATATGACCCCCTGAGCTTTCTTCAGACCTAAGTCACTCTATGCTTCCTAAATGACTTTATTTTCCACTGCCTGTCTAAATATCCTACCTGCATTAAGTTACCTATCAGCCGAGTAAAACCTAAGAACCCAAGCAAGCATAAACTTTTCCTTTTTGCTGGAATCTAACCTATTAGGCAAGTCCAGCTACAAGAGTTCTTAACACAGTGTAGAAGAAAGGAATGCTAGTACTCACCACTGGCAAGTATCTAGTCACCCGTGCTGGAATCATACTGACCTGTATTACTGACAGCAGTAGTGGTTTTCACATTTTACAATTGCACCCAAAAACTCAGTGCAAATTACAAGACAAAGTGTGCAGTGCAAACATACAAATTGTATCTCTTCACCTTTTCTCTGCAATATCAGTGGAGTGTCCCCAAACTCACATCATTATAACCCAAGCTGACATGCTGACCATTAAGTGGCACAATGTTTCTTAAAATGCACATCTAGTTCTTTGGAAGTGAGAGGACAAGAAGCTGAAAGACTTTTCCCAAAGATCTGTATAAAAAGGATTAATCCTTAGTCATTCAAAAAGGGGCCCCAGAAACATCAGTGAGAGTCAGGCTACAGAAAGTAGATCACCAAAAACATGTTAGCTGAATTATAATATTCTCTCCTGAACAGTATTTCCTGGCAAAAAAAGATCAAACCCCTTCACATTTCCCTACAAAATGCAGAAGTCAGCAATTTCAATTCCTTTCAGTAGCTCTGATAAAAACAAACCCATACTCCAATCCCAAATGGTCTGTAGTTGTAATATTTTGCTCCTTAACTGCTACAGGACATTTCTCCTCTGCATGTACTGAGCCCATGAAGTGAGCCTGTGAAGGCAGCTTGTGTGAATGGATGTCAGTGCTGTTTAACAAGTGGTATTGATGCGCTCATCACAAGGAACTTGCAAGAAAATTACACCAAAATTACGTTTGTGTTGTTAAGTGGTGGAAAAGACAAGGAAAAAAGGCCTGTGGAAGAGAAGGACAGTAGGACAGTCCCGTGTTGCCACACAGGATGTGCTAGAGCCACTCTGCTCCCTCCTGAACAACCTGGCTGCTCATTGCTGGTCCTGATTGGATAACCGGTTCCACTTCACACTGACACAACTTTTCATTCCCTTATTCAGGGCAGGCTACTGCAGCAACAAAACTTAATCTTAGACCTTCCACTGAAGTCACTGTCAGTTATTAACTTCCAAAAGTCCATGAAACCAGCACAATGTGGAACATAATGCATGTGTGATACAGCAACGCTCAGGTTTGTAACCTCTCAAGCATTTACTGATTCACAATCTTGTAGGTTAATTTAGTTCCCCATTTCCTCCCAGTCCTGGTTTTGTATACAACCAATCAGGGGCACAGTATATTGCAAACTAGAGCAGAAACAACATCTTTTGTGTTGCAATTCTAGATTTCAAAAAGTATTATTTCTGCTTTAAACTTTTGGTCCAGACTGATGCAAACCCAGCCTGCAGCAGCACTACATATGGGTCTGCACTAATATCACTGGACCTTTTGCTTTAAAACCACTGGACTGAGCTCCTTGCTTCCACATGGAAGATGGAGCAACCCTTCTGAATGCCTTACATCTGCTAACACGAGGAGATGTGAGCATACAGTGCAAAAAGGAAGACCCAAGTCTGCAGTGTTCATCTCAATATGTAAACAACTGCCAGTCACAATTGTTTACAGTAACTGTAAGTACTTCAACCAATAAATCTGGAATATAGATTCATGTAAGAGCTGCGGTCTTAATGCTATCAGGTTTAAAAGCACTAGTTTCTGAAAAATGTCTTCACAAAACCTAATGAAATCTTTACTTTTAATATGAAATCTGGTACTGTTAATACCAGAGAATTGATTCATTGATAATTGCCTTATTATTTCCAATGCAAAAATGTTCACTTTGAGCTTTAAAATTCTAGTTAATATTTCTTCTTGATTAAAGTTGATTTTTTTGTTTTCCAAAGTCATTCTCATTGGGAAGAAAGATGTTCATATCAGTTTTATAGTATACTTTAAGTGCACATGAAAGGAAAAAAAAAACCATCTGTCTGTTCAGTAATGTATTTCCCTTCATCTCATCTGAACTTAAATAAATGCTTCAGAGTTGCATACAAGACTGTGTCCTTCACATGTTCAAGTAATTGTGAACATGCCCAACAGTGCCAGAAGTTTTCTCAGAACTTTGCTGTGACAGATTAATGAAATCAGACTTTACATTACTTAGAAGAAAATCATAAATATTGTCAAGTTATATACTAGCCATGCTATATATGCTACTATGCTTCTAGAAGGTAGCTGTGAAATAAAGTTGCTGCTTTTTTAAACAATTTTTGGTATCAGTTCCCACTGGTTTAAAATATAATCCTACCTTGAGTCTTCCATAGCTGAATACCACTCTGTCTCAAAAATTCATTCCGAGTCTGCCTGTTCCACTGGTCACATGGCCCCCACCTGGAACACCTGTTTGCTGAATCCAGACCAGCACTGCTGCAACTCTGTGCACTCAGTCACAGTGACCTGGCACAGAGCACTGACCTTTTCAATCCCTGGCTGTGCATCCAGCACTCAAACAGGAAAAATCTGAATGAGGGCAAATTAAACACACAAACCACCCTGAAGTTCACTCTACTGCTATGCATGCCTTCAACAAAAGTAATTGAGCATCTTCTTTGTGTAAGGGCCCATTAGTACATTTTGAAACGGGTTTTAGATAAGCTGCAGGTGCAAACTAAACACTTGAAGTAAGATGGATCTCATAGCTCCGATACAGAAGAAAACAGGACCAAATAAAGGATGAGTCCTGTCACTTCTTCTCTCCCATGTAACCATGTTTTCTCCATTCCCACCTGATTTCCACGTACTTCTGTACCTGCCAGGTCAAAGGAAATGTTCTTAAAACCATTTTAGCTCAGCTACAGCTCCATGAGCTGAAGTAGCTCCTTTCCATTTTATCATTTCCTCTGAGCAACAAAAGTTGCTTCTATTAACGCCTTCATACATCAAGTCCACAATAAGGAACCATTTACTGCATAATCAAAAGAAACCTTGGGCCATATGTGGGAATTTAAGTGGAGTTCTCAGTTTATACCAGTGGAAATTCTGTTCAGAAACTGACCTTCCTTTATCACAGTCTGCATCCTTAACACAGCCTGCTAGTAACAGGAAGCATGGTTTTGTAAAGAAATGGAAAAACACTGAAGACAATCTGAAATGTTAGAAGAAAATATTACTATACACCTCAGGCTGCAGGAAGCCAGTGAAAAATGAACTTCCTATTCCTTGGAGCTACATATGCAGACACTTCAGGCAAATTTTGTAAGATATATTTTGCGTGCTATTTTTTGTACAAATGAAAATTGAACTAGAAAAAAAAATGAAATTAGAGAAAAAAGAGTAGTAGACAATATTAAAATGTACTCTTTAGTAGAAGACAGATTTAAATGTTACAAATGGGGTTGGTTAAGGGTTTTGAAGCCAGGTTTGCTCGAAATGTAGTTAAAGTTTAAAACACAGAGCATTTTTTAAGAAGTCCACAAGTGCCAGGTGAAATCAACATTTGTTGTAAGACATCTGCAGAAGAAACACTGCTTCTTCCATGAATAAACACGTCTTCATCCTCAGTGCACTTGACTTTTTCCCCTGAATAATTTGTAGAAGAGTTGAACATATTTAGAGCAAAAAGCAGCTGTTCTGCAAATTATTTTAAAAATCTGGGTAAATTTCACTCCTAAACTATAAAGAACCACATCTATATCGCTTAGCTCCAATACCTGGAATCCCAAGAGTAAGGCTACCTATGTTAAGACAAAAGCTTCCTTTGGCAAATCACTTCCTGTGGCCTGGAAATAGTACTTTTTAAAAAATTTGTGCCTAGTGAATCCCATCAGAGGAGGGACTTCTACAAAGACTTCACAAGGAAAGTTTTACGTAACAAGATAGAGAGAGTGAGCTAAATATTGAAATACCGAATGATATTGATGCTTCCCCACAGGAGGAAGTTGCAAGTCATTGACTTTACAACTGTATAGCTGAGGTCAGTCATACTTTAAAAAAATGGGTACTGTAGCACCATTTCAGAATTCCAGTCTACAACTAAGACTTGCGCTGTGTGTATGTATAGTACAAGATGGATTGTGCACAAAATACCTCATAAATGGGGAGACAGAAGACAAAAGTCTAAAAAACTGGAATGAATGGAAGTTGAAAGACATGTTGATGATAAGGAAGAAAGCACTGACTTTTTATTACTAACATACGTTTTGGGAATGTGCGACCCTAATTCTGCTTTTAGCTGCTGCAAACACACTGCAGTTAAAAATGCCAGTCTAGTTCCAAGCTCAGAAATAAGTCTGGGCATGTCAAAACACGGTAATATGATTAAAAGGATCATAGAAGCAGAGAATCTGTAGCTTCAAACAGAAAACCCTGCAGAAAGTCCTTTCAGAAAAATCGAGGTTAATATCCCACGAATAGTTCATTAGAATTTCACACTGAGTTTCAACAGTGAAACACATATTTGTAGAGTACACAAGACATATTTCATGAAGCAAGCATTTGTCATCCCCAGTGCTCTCACAATAACGTGGTTCCAGGATTACAGTGATAACTGGACACATGGATCAGATGTAGTACTGATACTACAAACAAAAGTATTTCATGTTTGCACTGCTATTCAGTGGGACAAAGATTTATGAGCAGACAAAACTCAGCCTCTAAGAACACACCAAAGTCTGAGAGTCTAAACGTTTGCTTATTTGGGGACCAAATAGAAGCCACAATTATTTAAGGGGAGGTGGTATGAAATGCCCAGACCAGCAAAGTCCAGTACAGAAAGCAGCTCAGAGCCATTACCAGCATCAAACAGTCTGGAGGGAACAAATATTTGGGATATAATAATCAAACCCAAGTCAAACTATCAAGCTTACATTTCACAAATGTCACTGATATATTTGTAAAGGAAAGCAGTGAAGAGAAATCAACAATTTACCCAATAGTTGTTGAGAAGTTGAGAAGTTGTTGAGTTGTTTGAGAAGTCCCAACCAGCATGGATATTATCTGTTTTTCAAACCGCACTCAGAAAGAATTTTTAATGATCTAACCTCCTCATCACCTCAACTGACTCCCCAAAAGGCTTTGACAGATAATCAATAGACAGAGCTGTCTGTGCAACGCAGAATTTACTCTGCTGCCCTCACTGCCACAGTAAACTGAAAATCCCAACTTCAACACTGCACCCTCCCAAGAAACAAAACCAGTACAACATTAGATAAAATCACAAAATTTCCAGCAGCAATATTACTAACTATAAATAAAGGTGTCAATAGCATTCACATCCCATTAGCACAACAAACTCTAAGAGAATGGGGATTACAGGGGATTATAACCTTTAACCACATTGTTCAGCAGCAGAGATTGATACCATGACCTGACTAATAAGTGCTCAGTACCTACATACTGCACTGAAGTGCTTTGCAGGGCTGCAGTTTCAATTCTTCATAACTTGGTGACATGAGCACAGGTATTTTATAGTTTGCGTTGCTTCGTTCCTCTTTATGAGAGTTTACTACCACTTAATCATTCCCTGCATACTAATCCATTATTTTTAACTATATCATCATATGCAGTAGAAAATAAAGTGCAAAGCTGCATTTTAAGAAGAAACAAAATTGGAAGAGAAAAGGCTGTTAAGTACTTCTACCTGAATTACTGCAATGCCATGTCCCACAAAAACAAACCATTTGCCAGAAGCATCAGTTGTGTTCTTGCACCCTATTCTGGCATTTATCCTTTTGAACTGTATTTGCCTTCACACCTCAGCTTTAGGCAATCTTTTACTAATCCAAGCTTTCCATGTCATATAATCACATTATTTATTTGCATCCTACTCCTGTTTCAGTACGGAAAACCCACTCCTGTGTTAGCAGTGCAGGTCTGCCTGAAGTTTACAGCTAATACATTAGGGTAAGATAGCACATCATTTAATTAAGAATTGTATTCATTGTTACTACATACATAAACTTGCCACTTACTGGTAAGTAATATTCACACAATATTAACTTGACTGTATGATGGACAACAATTAATTCTACTGTCTGAGTAACATGACTTCATATCTCTAAAGTTGAATCCACCGTCTGCTCGCTGATAAAGATCTAATATAATTCACACAAAGCGAAGGTCCCCATTTTAATAATTAACACTATTCATTACCTTTAAAGAGGCTAAATATACGTTTAAAAACCCATTCCCGAATGCCAGTGTTTAAAGGAGAGAGTTGCTCAGAATATTCAGAGTGTTTAAGGCAGCCTGGAAGCCAGCCTCCGGGCCAGGAAGCACCCAACTCGCAGAACAGGAAAGGCGGCAGCCTGTATCAGTGAGCGAGGGCGAAAAGTCTGCGAGGGACAGCCACACGGGGAGGAACTGCTCCTGAAGCACGCCCCTCTCCCCCTAAACACGGCTTAGTTCCTATGAATGCCTTTGTTCTTCTCTGAAAGCTGCTTAATTGCCGAAAATAACTCCTATCAAAGCTATTCACTCGTCATTCGAAAGAATCCTAAAATTCTAAAATAAGGCGTGGCAGCAAGCCAGCAGGGAACTCGCAAGCCTTCCCTGCTGGAAATCCACCAGCAGCTGTTGTGGGACAGCAGCTCCCTTTCTCCCACCCTCTCCGGGCTAACACCAGGGAGGGCTTTTCTCTGCGATCTCCCCTCCGCAGAGCCAGCAGAGGCACCCTTCAGCCCCACAGTCTGCTATCTCCACACCAGACACCGCCAGCTGAGCCTCTGCAGACTCTGCACCCTGCTACATGTGCTTCCCCACTCATTCTTCATCTTCCCAACCTCTTTCCTCTTCTGCCTTTTCTCCCCAGACCCCTCTATCCCTCACAAGTAAAAGCAGCAAGTAAACAAAAGGCCATTCAGCACATCACCAGGGCTGAAATGAATCTGCAAGAATGCTCCATAATTTTTTCCCAAACTCATACATCAAATAGACTCCGTACTGTAGCTGGGAAGAAAATATCACTTGCTGGTTGGCTCTTCAGTACATTAAACTGCCAGGATTGTGACAGAAATAGTGTAATGTTTGGGGTAGAAAATCCACTAGTAAGTAATTCCCAGGGTAGGAATTCTAGATATTCGATGAGGACATAGCATAGAAAACACTTTATTTATGATTTACAAAATCTGTCATTGTTTCCAGATAACATAAGATTAAAAAATAAAATCCCATCATTTAAAGACTACAAAAATCTAGAGGTTTAGATTATTTTCACGCAAGCATTCTCATTTGTAGTATATAGACACACGTGCTTTTACAACTACTGAAAAGAAAACATTCCTTCCATGACTTGAAACCAGCTCGTTTTCGAGCATACAAGAGACACCATAAATTGGATTAAAGCAAACCTACACAACTTTGGAACCCATATGTCAAACTTACAAAGTTTAAGAAAGTTAGTTCTCTGAGGACTAGCACTCCAATACATTATAAAACTTTTTCCATGTGAACCATTTATGCAAAAAGAAACTAAAGAATAACTTTAAAGCTGACACAAAAACATGGAATGAAGTTAATTTCTGGTGCTATTCCATTCAGTTACACCATGGGTCAACTTGTCCCATGATCTGTAGAAATACTGTCATGATTCATCACAGTTAAAAAAAAAAAACACCAAAAATTATTTAATTAAAGCATCAAATACACTAGATGAACTAGGAAAAAATGGTCAGAAATATTTAAAATTAAAAGTATCATTTCCACCAGCATTAAATAGATTCAATCATCTTAAATGCCTTTTGATTTTACATTCTCAGAGCAAATTTATTTTGCCAAATTACTATAAGATGCAAACAAGAATGAGCTATTATAATGCCAATATTACCTTAGTCAAGCAGATTAACTCTTGCTAATTATTAAATTACACATCTGGCCTGCTGCACATTTTTAGCTGGCAACAAGTTCTAATTAGCTATTTGGAAGTGCTCCGGGTGGTAGCCGAACACTCTCTGCGTGTAAGGGTCGCTGTCCGCCGTGGGTTTCTGTGCCGGGTAGTGGTGGTAGCTGTCGGCATGGAAGTGCTCACAGTGCAGGCTAATCCACTCTCGCTCACTACTGTACCTTTCAGCTTCGGCCAGGATCCTGGTCAGAGCCATGATGTAGCTCAGAGCCATCTGCAGGGTCTCATACTTGGACAGTTTCTTATCCTGCCCCCACTGCGGAACCACCTTTCTCAAGCGATCGAAGGCGGTGTTCAGTCCCTGCATCCGTCTCCTCTCGCGGGCATTGGCAGCCAGTCTCCTCTTGGCAGCGTTCTCCATCCGTTCCGAACTGCACTTCACAACACAGCCTGCTCCGCTCCTGCACTGCGTGTCTGACTCCACACCTGAGTCCAGGTGACTGGATTTACAGGTTTTCATATTTGATGCAGCTTCACTTTCACACACACAAAGATCACCTAGCAAAAATTCGGTATCTAAAAAGTGGTAAGGAAAGCACTCATGGAGTAGCCTTTGTATCTCTCGAATCTGTTTCCCGATATCAATTACAGAGTATTTTTCTTGGCTTCTAAAAAAATAAATATAATAAAATAAAAGTTCTTCTGGTTCCTCTGGGGAAGTCTGAAAATGTTTTCTTATCGTTGAAAGAAAGAATGAAGCTTTTTTTTTTAATGTCTTTTGCTTTCATTCATTTAATTTCTATAATCTCAGCGAGCGAGAGAGAAAACAATGAAATCTCCATTCTCCAAATGCATGTTACTGGAGAAAACGGTCTGTTTAATCCAAGAAGGATCTTAGTGGATTAAAGGCACAACAACTCCAAATGGCTGTTTCAAATGAGGAGAAGTTCTGACTCAGTTTAGGAGAGTATTTTGCGATGGTGAAGGGTTGCAATCTGAAGATGTAACTTCCTAAGAGAGATCTCTTTTTCCTTGGCTCCTGCTCGCCAGCAACGATTGTGTCGAGTGGACAAGACGATGCTTTATAGAAACTGTAAAAGCTAAACAGGTGGTAGCAGGTGGGCGGGCGGCACGCTGCTGCCATCCCAGCACCTTCCCACCCTGGGAACTACAGGGGGGAAAAAAAAAGCCAAACAGTAAAATCCCAACATTACAGCCTTCATCTGGTGAGAAGTCTTCCAAAGCCATTCTGTCCAGCCCTAACAACTTGCCATCTGGAGTAGTGTCTGGCTGGCCCCACAAGATTCTGGGCAGTTAAGCAAAAGATCCTTTCAATGGATAATCGGTTGCAACTCAGGGAAAAAGAAATCTTTGTGCATTGCAGTATTTGTACATTAAAACTCGTGAAAATCCTGGCTAAGTATTTAGGATAGAAGAAATAACTGCATTAATGAAAAAAGAGAAAGAGCTAAAATGTACATGGCCAAGAATACCACTGTTTTGCACATGTGGTACCAAAATAAGTAAACTCAAATTATTAGAAACCCTCCAGCATTCATAATTTTAATATTGTATAAAGTATACAACAACATTGCAATCAGAGCAGTATCTTGAGAAAAAGGGAATTATATATTAGCCTGTCAGCAAACTCAAAGTCATCAAAATAATTTAAATATATTTAAACACTTAAAATGTAGCTATAGATTTATCTAATAACTGCAAAAATATTTAGATGGGTTATGATAATTATACACAAAAACATGTAACTATACAAGTCACCTGAAAACTGTCCTTTTAATACACCCTAATAAAGTACATATGTGTATTTGATGTAAAATAAAGGTGTCTTTTTAGTAATATCTCTAAATAAGTGACAAGAATAAAAGAGGATGTGAAAAACAAATCTGATTGCTGGCAGCAAGGAATCAATTCTGCTACCAACTGTAATGACAGAGGAGCCACAATATACTCACACCCATGCCCTACAATTAAAACATCTTTCTTTTACTATACTTGTATTACTAAAATCATAACTACATAAACTTACAAGGATATATCATATGATCTTTTTCTGATGTACACAAAAGGGAAAAAAAAAACCTGCCACACAACGATTTATTATCAGTATTGATTTCAAACGTAATTAAATTGTTACCAGCATTCATAAATTAGTAACTTTTTTCACTAGAGACTGAATACTGTATATTTATTTAGAACTATAGCTCAATTGTTTTCATTATGACTGCAAAACTTGGTGTAGTTGTAAACAGCTGATTAATCCCTAGCAAAAGCAATGACAATGAAATGAGGTTGAATAATCCAAAAACAATAGGATGCAATTGAACACTCATGGACTCCAGCACGACAGATGTTGGACGTCGGCTGTTACGCCCAGTTGCTCTGCTCTTAATATTCCGCATCCTAATGATCATGAACAGAGATGATAGTTGGGGTAGGGAGTCTCCATTATTCCATTATCAAAATGTATGCCACTTCTTCAATTTTTAAAGAAGTGCGACTTCATCATGTTTCATTAGAAATGTTCAACTTGGCTATCTGTGTGCGCTGACCTATTCTCCCAAACATAAAGAGCTACTACCACACGCTAAAACGCCACTTTCTGACAGACAATTTCTGATTATCTGTGTGAGAACAGCTCAGTTCAAAGCCCCACGGAAACATATGTCTTTCCCAAAAGGATCAGCAATTAGAACTTGTGAGAGCTCTGTTTCTGAAGATGCTCCATGGGAAGTACTGCATGTGCAGTAGAAAAGAAAATTCACATCTGATCTTCATACTATTGCTAAAGCGTATTTTAGTGCTACTGCAGCCTTTGAACCCAAATGAGTTTGTTAGTTAAACTCTTTGTCTCCTACAATGAATGTCAATTGATTTTTCATGTAAAAATATTAAGGTGTCTTGTAAGTTCTTAAATACTGTGTATTCTCATGAAATAGCTAAACTCAGTTCAGGTAATTAATCACTTCATCTTAAGAGTGCTGCTAATGTCATGCCGTAAATTTGAAAAGCTCCCCTTTAACACACAGTACTGTATTTTTTCACTTGGCAGCAGTTTTCTCTTTTTAACTGATTATGTCCTGCCAGTATAAACGAAAATGAAAACTTCAAATACATTGAAAATCACAGTGCATCAGAAACTTTGTATTTTACTTCACTAATGCACAGTAACACAGTACACAGCAGTGCTGTTAATTTTCCCTTTCTAATTGATTCACCACCATTATCATGCTTTGACTAACACACGCCGCTGTAATCTCAAGAGAGAAACTGTGATTTATCTCTCCTACTGAACACACTCTAACTTCAGCTTAAATGATTTACTATCAAAGCACAGGACAAGAGCCCAGATCCATTTAGACTAATAACAAATTAACAACAGGATTTTATAGCTCAGAGGCAAAGCTAAAAAATGCTGGCTGATCAAAACACCTGCTTTTCATCACTTAAAATCTTGTTAAGTTCCTGCTTTATTAAAGTGAAATACAAAATGTATCAAGGTCTTATTCAGACCCACCTAGTTCATTTACACAGCCCTCTTGCATAGCCCTATAATAATGTTATCTCAAGCTAAAAAATAATCTGCTTTATGGCTCAGTGAATAAGAGAAAGGGTATCGATTGGAATTTTCACAGGTTTTCTTCACTCAGTTTGATTTCCCCTATATTTCTGTTTATCTCATTTAGTGCTTATGTAATCTTATTCCCTCTTCCTATCACCTTTAACAATTTCTCATATATACGACTATTTGAAACATTTTTTAAAATATTATCAATATTTTATTATATATTTTGTAAAAGCTATTACTATATCCTGATGTGATGAACTGCTGTAGTGCTAAAAGCTTTTTTTTAATCCTACCTTATATTAGTTTTGTAGGTTTTGTACATCAATCATTTCTCAGAAAGTTCCCTTTTACTCTTTTTTTCTCATAAGAAAATCTCAAGCCAGAAAAAAACCAGAATCACCACAAAAATCTTCTGTGCCTACCCAGTTGCTCAAATTTCAATCTTTGATTTTCTAACTATACAGGTACCAATTTAGTGCTATTCCATGATCACTGCAGCATTATTCCTGAGTCATATTTTAATTCTAAAACAGTGTCATTAACCAAAATATTATGTTTGCTTCAGAGAAAAACAATAGTCAGATAAGAATGCTATTTCAGTCACAAACTTTTAGCAACTTCAAGTCACCTCCAATATTAGGAAAATAAAGGAGAGTTTAAATCCATTAAAGAAATTAGCTAGTTTTAGGATTTATGACTACATACATAAACCCATTCAAAATTGTCAAGGTATCCAAGTTAAAAACTCAGATGCAATTAGTGCACCCACTAAGAGATGAACATCTTTCACCTGTACTACTATGGAAAACACAATCTAATTACTTTTATTGGGATTGACTGGGGCCAGATACTAAATTTAAAATGAAATTAAAGCAGTATTTCTGGTTAAAGTCTAATCCCTCCCTACTTTCTCCACCTGTGTTTATAAAAACATATACAAGCAATGTATCAAAACAAGCATCTTACCTCTCCCTTCTAGCCAGAACTATTTCCTTTGAGGTAGATCCTTTCTATAAGCCTTAAGACTCCTCACCACTGTAGTTTACCATGAGCAAAGCAGGAAGACTGGCACGCTGTACACTGCCTAATTAAGAGCAGGTGGGTAACTACCAAGATATGACCATCCTTAAGGGCCCAATTTCTTGTAACGTTTGACTCAGCTCACAAGACAGGCTAGAAATCCATGGTGCGCAGAAACACTTCTTTTCCTGCCTTGGTTATTTGCGTTGGTTTTTTTCCCTGTTACAGCTATAGAACTATCCAAAACCAACAATTCAGTAGAGAATGTTTTATCCTGAAGGGACTAACTTAGTAACTAATTCTGGAAATGGAATAACAATCTACAGCCGGAAGAAGAGTTTGCACTCATTTCACCTGGGGGCTTTCCACACTGGTACTGGACATTCTTTCCTATAAAGTGCTTAGAACAGTTCACTTTCCTCTTCAGTCTCTCTGGGCTCAGCTCTTCTTTCTAGCAGCTCAAGTAAATGTCCCAGCTATACTTCAGGCTCTACCTGCCATACTGCCCTCCAGTTACCACTTCTCAATTCACCCATTCCTCCTCTGTTCCACATCATCCTTCTCACTTCCTTCATGTGAGTCTCAAAAAGCAAAGCCTCCTCCAGCAATCCTGCAGAGAACACCCTTCCAACATAACTTTGCTTGAAAGCGTGCTTTTAAAACAGAAGGTCAGAAACCTCTTCAAAAACCAAAAAGGGGAAAGGAGTCCTTTTACCACATTACTAGAGGAACATGTTTTGAATATTAACCTGGTTTTCACCTACATTACATACTGAATTTGGGTAATTGGGCACATTATGTGCCTTAGTATACACACACAACAGATCATGAAAGAAGTTTCCACCTAGAATGATACTGCAACCCACTGCACCACTAGAGCAGCAAAAAAGCTCTGACGTATTACAAAGCTAGTGAATTTTCCAGGCATTGTATACATCTCATGTGTTTAAAAATACAGTTATCTATCAAGGTCAACTGCACCTGCACCTGTTCAGCAGTTTGCAAGAGCTGTCCTGATGTTATTCACAAGGGAACCTACAGACACAACACACCAGGGCACACATGGTGACCTGGCACAATGTTCACTGGTCACTGCTCCAGCAGAATTGTGCAAGGAAGCTTGGCTGCTGCAGTACTACAGCTGTGGGAGCTTTGTTCCACAGCTGAACCAACTAGGGGTGAAATACTGACTCTGTTCACCTCTCAGCTGAGAATTAACTAGATCAGCATTATCTCCAGTACCACCGGGCAATATAAGTTTTTAAAAAGTAAAAAAAAACCTTGTTATGCATTACATAGGCATTCTGACACAGGCAAGAGCAGAACCCCATTTATTTAAGATGTCATCCAGTTTCTTTAAGCACTTTTTATTTTCCTATATACTCAACTTCAATGAGACAAGAGTCTTCCAGAAAAGACCTCCCATTACTATATGGCTTGAGACTTATTAAAAGCACTATGCATGCTCTGCACCATGAAACAGATGAGGGAAGGAATCTCCTTTATCCTCCTGACTCCAGATAGGAATTACTCTTTTTATGATCTCTGGCAGATGTTTTCCTAACCTGTTCTATAAAACCTCTAACAGGGTAATTAGCAGCATGAGTGATAAATTATTATCTTTTCATAGATCAGATACCTCAGGATTAGAAAGATGAAGTAGATGGTGAGGACATACTTCACCAGCGGGCTTTACCACTTTTCCTCACAGCAGAAAGAATTATAAACTCAGAAATCTTGAGCTCAGTGCCCGATTCTGGAAAAAGCAATTTTCCAGAGGTTGTTTACCTCTTAGTCCTGCGGCTCTTACCTTAGTCCTCCTCTCTTGTGGCCCCTCCCCTTTTTCAAACTTTTTCAGGTGTCTCTCATCCAATTATCACCCTGCTCATTCCTCACACCTGTGCATCACAGCCACCTCTGTAACACCTTTGAGGTCACAGGGATGGGAACTCCCCTGTTTATTCCCTGTGCCCACTGCCCTCCAAATACAATTGGTTGGTCCTTGCAGCCTCAAACCAGAGATGTTTGTTCCAAAATGATTCTGCAGAAAGGGCAACAGCCAAAGCCCAACTGTTTATGAACCCGCCTGCGTGAACTAGGATGTGTGCACTTGTTCTTCGAACTTTATAAATGGAGCTAAATTTAATGAGATTCTTGACACTGAAGCAACACCAACTGCTACAAATGAAACAACCCCCAAAATCCCAAGCTTGCTGCAAAGAAAGGATGAACCAAAATCTTTTAATAGGAAATCAGTTGTGTTCTTCCTCCAAGCAACACACATGGTCAGACAGCCTCAAGCAGAGGGTATGATTTGTTATTACATTTTACCTGCTGACAGGTCAGCCTTTTGCTGGATCAGGTGGTGTTATGGCTTTCCTGTCCCTAGGAGCTGCTTCCTGCCAAACACCATCATGGGAGGCGACACAGCAGTCACAAATTGAGTCAGTTCCCCACACCAACCTTGTGAAAAAACAATCTTTTTTACCCTGCAGTAAGTTATTCTTAAATTACCTATTTGCTATGACATCAGAAGCACAAGAAATACATTAACATTATGGCAATCACTGCTAAAAAACCCCTCAATTTCATTTGCTCTTTCAAAAACAAACAAACAACCCCACAACCCCCCCCAAAATACCAAGACCATTCATAAGTTAGCCTTTAATTATTTTCCTTTGCAATAGAAGTAGAATAGAAGAAAAAAAAATTCTTTTTTTGTAGAAAGCCAACAAAAAGCCCTAACAATAGAAACTGAATCAGTAACTATGCTGAGAGACAATACGGAAATTCATCATACAACAAAATTTCTTCCCTAGAAGACTCTCCCCAGCTGTTGAAGATCATCAAATATCAAAGTGTGAAAACACAACCCCTTTATATTTTCTGATAAACCTTTTTCTCTTAATATCTGGGGATTGTATTCCTGATACATAGGAGAACTAAACTGGTTCATGCAGTATCTACAGACTTTAGTATTGACTTAATCACAGACTATGGAAGAGAGCTGTAACAGGAGTGGAGTTTTCTCTTTACTCTTGAGGGGACAAAGAGGAGCAGAGAAAGGGAGCTATAAAAGGTGTGTCATGGTAGGAGTGTAAGAATGTGTTCGACCAAGTTTCCCAAATACCTAATCAGAAAAAATCTTACTTACAATCAAGCAAACAAAAAAACTGCTTGCACATGCAGATTTTGATCAAACAAGGACTTTGGTGTACTCCAAAAGTAGGAAAAAAAAGTTGCAGCATTTTATTACTGAATTACACTCTATTTTATTAAAATTTTTCTGAATGATTTATAACTGTGAAAAAAATGCACTTCATGAGTAAAAGCACCATTTCCCCACCCAGACATGAACAGCTAGTCCATCTCACTTTTAGTGAGATTTTTTTTCCCTCACATGCCAGCTGTCCAGGGGACAGGACCAATGACAGCCACTCTGAACACTTAGCTTTAAAGGAGTAACTTTTTATTCCTTCCACCAAGAACACTGCATTTCTCAATTCTTTCCTACAGTGAAAAGTCACTGTCTAGTGTGTTTTCTTTATCAAGAGGTATAAAGACCCCAGACTGAAGCTGACATCTTCCCTGCCCCTGTTGCCAAAAAACCCAAGGAGACATGGAAATGAGTACTGCAATCCACTTATGGGACACTACGACTCGTGTAGTTTCTATACCATAAAGACTTTGCAACCTGCAACCTGCTTCACTCCAAGTACAGAAATAATGAATGTGCAGAACAATACAAGCTAGTTTAAGGATGAAAATGAGTGGTGAAATTGTTGAAAACAGAAATACTTCTTGACAAGTAGACAAAAAAACAAAAGCCAGTAGAGAATGGTCCCCTTTTTGAGAACCGGAAAAGTAGACAAGGAAGAAGCTCTGTGTGGGATAAAATGTAGTCTCTAAAGCCATGACTCTCTGAAGACCTGAGTATATTTAATACTCAGCCCTAAGTCATCTCACTGAATTGAATGGCAGTCTGCTTACAATATTAGAAACCAGAACCTGGAATTTCAGGGAAAAGCGAAAAGTGATGAAAGGCAACAGGGAAAAACAAAGCCCACAATATGAGATATAAGCAGATATACAGGCAGGAAAGAAAGTGACAATAATAAAACATGGGAAGGTTTCAAGTGGACTGAGCTGCAACAGTTTACAGTGGCAGGAACGTACAGTCCCTAAGATTACAAACCGTCTTTGTTTTATTTCTTCTCAAGCTCTCTGACTGATTGTTGTAAAATGGAGAAGAGAATGTAATGCACCTTGGAAATGAATTACAATTATACAGCTGGTTCTTAGCCAATTAGATAGAAGACTCTCAAAACTCCTCATCTCCCAAAAACATCATCAATGCTACAGTTAATGTTGCTTGCTCAAAACAAATTCATGTGTAGATTGTGCCACAGTTTATTGACTAATCAAAATACAAGAAGGAACAATGGAGAGAAGTGATGCCAAAGGATGCTGTAAGCTTTTTATAAAATCATTTTTCACTTCAGAAGGAGTTATTTTCTTGTGTAAACAGGCATGAAATCACTACCCAGTGCCCTGCTTCTCATTGATTTCTATTTGGCACAGTTTGCCAGATGCTGTTTAGTCTAAGTGATGCCTTGACCTCCACTGGTGACGCTGGCCCCTTTCTGCTTTGTGGCGCAGCATTTTCCCAGCAGGGACATCCCACTCTTCTAATAGTTGTTGCAACTTTTGCGGAAGGCTCAGAGGTTACCCATATGTTGTAGTGAAGAGGGCAGCCTGGCTGGAATTAACTCAGGAATGGCGTCCAGCTTTGTGGCTGGAGCTGGCCCAGAGGAGATTATAAATGTCCCAAAACTAATTAAATATTTTGTCTCCTGCTGGTAAACAAAAGCGAATGAGGGCAAAAATACGAAATGCCTGATTTAACTAGGATCTGTAAGTAGCTTGACAACAGCAACCCTGAAGTCAGTGAAGCATGATTTAAAAGCCCCTAATGGGTCAAAGCTGTTACACAAATGAGACTTTTGTCAATTATCCTTCACTTTGCAAAACTGTTACATAAATGTACTTCCTATCAGTTTTTAGAGCATTTTACACAGCATTTGGGCCATGCAGTCCTGATATTCATTTAGAAGCTTTAGCTTTCACTTTTGCACTGAAGAAATGCAGAAAGTATATATAACCACCAAGGAAATAGGTTCAAATAAGAAGTAACAGTATTTTCAAGGATCTGACCTGTCAAGTGTTGCTTCATAAAAATGAGAGAATAATTCTCTCAGTTAATAGCAGATCTAGTAAAATTTTTTCAATTCAATTTTCTCAGCTACGTGCCTTCTTCTAGGCATTCTATTTAAATATATATATAAAAATATATAGAATATCTAATCAAATTCTTTAAATGCACAAAAAAATCTATTTAAGTAGTTAAATTATTTAAATGACAGATCAAATGCTTTTGATATATATAATTCAGACTTCATGTATTCAGTTGTGTAAATGAAAAATCCACTCTTGTGGCATTTTCAATATAGTATGTATACTATAGTATACCCCATGAGGGTATACTGTATTTTAAAACACACTGCTGCAGACTCAGTTTATTTTAGAAAAATGTAAGAATTGTCACATAAATATTCCATGACAATATTTTAGAAGGTTAAGTGATGGAAAGTCTCACAAAAATCCCCTTATGAAAGAAAATGAGAATTCTAATTTGATGTTCTGTATACTAATTTCTCATTCATGCTTAACTTCACGTGTTTCTGTAATCCTTCTGCAGCTAATGGGACTAATCCAGTATCCAAAGGTAAAAATCGCCATAAGGTTTGGTTGTCCAGGATCCCAGTGCATAACGCTGTGAACTAGAAAGTGACTTGTTAATGAAAGCAGAATGTTCACCTCATCTAGGAGGGCACATGTCCAATCTTTATATTTTCCATAAGCCCTGTTTTATTTGCTTTTTTAAAAAAAAAAAAAACAAACCTCTTTACAGTAAAGTTATCTTTATCTGCTGAAACTTGAAACTTACTCAAAAATGGCAAGGATCAAGTATAGGAGTAAAAGAAAAGGAAACCTTAAAACTAATTGGTGTGTGTACATATATATAGATATATATACAAAATATAAATATAGATCTCACTTCATTTTTATTGTACTTTACCACTAGATTTATACTTCATAATTTAACTGTTATGCAAATTAAGTAATCCTCAGTCAGTTTAAGTAAAAGTTGATAGTAATGGCTGATGTTGCAATTACTGCTTTCCAAATTAAGGAGGAACTCTTGCAGCTCTCTTGGTCTGCACCCTGCCCAGACAGCTGAGTGCCCACGCACACACTCATATTCCACATCTGCTCTTTTGTCTGCAGGGACAGCAGGACGCCACAAAGGTTTCCCCATCAAAAGAAAGGCAATTCTAAAAGATTAAGATGTTCTAGTTAGGCACATGGTAACATTTAATGTTTTGGATTTTCAGCCCTCCCAAGTGTCACATTTGCGAGCTCCAACGAATTGGATGTGACGGGTGTATTCTAAAAGTTACCAGGAAAGGCAGTTTGTGAATAAAGAAACACTTAATGTCGTGCCTGCTAATAGATAATGCTGGCTCAGAATGCACATAGAACAACATTTCCCATCAGGTACAATAGAATAAAGTGATAAGCCATGGCTAGGAAAGCAAAAATTTCACTGCATTCCATGTACATAGCAAAAGGACTGAACATTTGATTTCAGCAAGCTTGATGTTTGTTTATTTCTCCCATGAAGCTAATTGTTTCCTTTAATTCCCTGTTATTTCAGGATTTCAAGAGTCCTGAAAGTCAGCATTCTTTCCATTTCAGTGGAGTTTTCTTCTGAATTCTACAAACTCGAAGATGGGAAGGTTAATTATTATTTTAGTGGAACTTAATTATTACCACAGTGGAAATTTCAAATTAGGAGTTCTCATAATTTTTTACAGAAATATTTTCAGCCACTGCTGTTATACAAGTTTCCTTCTTTCCATACAAAATATATTACAATCATTCTTGTTTAATACAATCATTCTTATTTAATTGCATACATCATGGTTTTTGTCATCAACTACTCATAGATTTTAATTCCTGCAAAAAATGTAGGAAGGCAGCTCTGTCGCAGCTGACCTTATTCACATATAATTGAGAAGCAAAAAGATATGCATTACTTTTTTTTTCTTATCATTTAGAAAAAAAGTCTGAGCATAGTAATAATACTTGTGTAATTCAGACTCACTGAAAAATGAGGCTCCGATAAAAGTGCTATTGGTTTGAAGAATTTGGGATGCTTTCAAAGTCAAAGATTAAGAAAAGTTTTGAGGAATATGGGTGACAAAACAGGAACATGTATGTATGACTGGGCAGGGGACACGAGCTTGTCTCTACTTTTTTCGGTCTGTTTTCCAGACAGGGTGTTAATGTTTTCTCCCGCAAAGAAAAAGGTCTCAATACATTGCACACGGCCTTTACACAGGCCCAGTTGGAAGAAGCACGTAAGAAAATTTCTCCTAGTTAAGAGAAGTGGCAAAATCGGTGTCAGGTTTCACTAAAGGAACAAAATGCCTGAAAACAATTGAGGAGAGAAAATAAACACACAGAACTTATGATACCTCCTACTTTTCCTTCGCTGGCAGGAAAGGCTAACAGAAGCAACAAATTCATATTGTACTGTTCTAAGGATCAAGATCCCACTTTTTGATTGTCCATCTCAAAATCCTAGGGCATAGCACAACTTAATCCATACTCCCAATCAGCCAGGAATGTAGCAAAGACTACACCTCCTGAAGTACAGTTCCCTTTGGAGCTCTTCCTGGAACTGGCTGTACTATTCTTTAGTCAGTGCTAGTGCTTGGTAAGACAATCAAATCCTTTGTTAAGAACTTCCAAAATGAAACAGAAATACCAATTAGCTGGTATTCTGTCTTGAACTAATTTAATTCAAAGGCATCTTCTAGTACCTTGGGATATGGTGTGTTCTGCTCTGGAGAGAATCAATCGGTGAGAGATTGATGAAGGGGTGGTGAGGTCACGTTTGCAAATACAGAACCATCTGCAGAGTCTCCTGGGTTGGTACCTGCAGCATAGTAATTTACAGGAGCAGGTGTTTCCTTTTAAATCTACATTTTTTTTCTGCTGAAATTGTAACTTCATCGAAAAGTGCCTGCAGTTTGTTATTAAGAGGGTACTTTGTTCCTATTAACTAACTGCTGAAAGGTTTTTGAAAGTTCTAATGCCGATAATCCTCAAAAATACATTAAAGAAAAGAGGCTGTGATGTTAAATATGGAAGTCAACCAGCCACATCTTCAGAAAGCTGAAACACATGAACATAATAAAGCCCAAAAGTCTGTTCTTAAAACTCAATTATATGGCTCAGGAATGAGCCATTTCTTCCCAAATAAGGCTGACTGAAATTACCATAAGCTTATAATTTATTTATAAATTGTTAAGATTATAATTTATTTTTGTTTACAGCCATAACTAATTATGGAGAAAGGAAGCTTTCTGAGACAGAAAAAAATTCCAAGAATTCCAGCTGGAATTTCCCACCTGAGTTGAGCTTGGTGGGATGGGCACTCTGGTCAGACCCCTTTCCAAAACACAGCAAAAGGTCAGTAAAGAATATATTTGAACTCAAACTCAAGTTCTTGGCTTTGCTGCATCTCACACTCTGCTCCATCTCTACTATAATATACATTATCTCTTCTCTGGCCTAGCGTCTCTCAACCTGACTCCCACATCATCCAAACTGTCTTTGCAAGGGTTTGAATGGTGCTCACATTCCAGTCTCCACACAGGAATTACACCTTCTGCTCCTCACACACCTCCTTCAGCTCCTTAAACCCTCTGCCTCCACAATTCTTCAAATGTTCTGGAGAATTTTCCTTGGGTTTGCCTAATATATTTTACCTACCTGTAACTCTTACCAGGACAATAATGACACACAGGAAAGTAGTTTCCTGGTTTGGGTGTATCACCAAAAAAGTTACAGAACACTGCAATGTGAATAGAACTTGGGCTTATATGAATCACAGCATTAAAACCCATGGAATATCCTTCTTTGCCAATCAGTGAGGCAAAACCCACGTCAAAGTGCACCTCTCACTGAAGAAACCAATAGATTAGAAATGTTTATTTTTTCATATTGTGCTTTAGACATTAAATCTAAATGTCTTAGTCTAAAACCAACTTCCTAGGAAAAAACCCCATACACACTATTGACAATCTAGTCATATCCTGGGGTTTTTTCTTTCACTTTCCTATTCTTTGGAAATTTTTATTTGTGGTTTGCAGTAAACTTCAGGAAATAAAAGGACAGTGACTCAGCAATTGAGAAAAATCCCTTGTTCTGTGTTTTTGTTTAAGTCTCTTAATTAATTTCAAGACAGATTTACCTCTTGGGGACAAAAAAAAAAAAAATGGATGTGAGAATAAAATGTGCTTAATTGTCAGATTTTTCAGTTTTTAATTGAACTAATTTAATTTTTACCTGACCAAGCATTGCTCTTTATTTTAATTTAGGTTTGGTTTTTTTTTTTACTTCTGGGAATGTTCCCTCTGTTCCTGGCATGTTTCCCTGTCACTCTGATGAATACTGAGACAAAGAAATCTTTCCTTTCCCAGAACTAACTGCTTCATCTGTTGCTAATTTCCCTTCCCATTCCTTATGGAACACATGGCTCCTTTCATGACCTCTTGCTGTGTGCACATTCATGAAGTCTTTAATCTTCTCTTCTTGCAAAACTTTCCAAAATTAGTAACAACATTTAATATATGTTTCTGTCTATTCTCATCTAAAAACGCAAAAGAAATGCAAAGTATTTTCATGACTCCTTTAAGCAAAGCTGTTAAATGGCTTGAATAAAAAAATGGCTTTCAATTTTCTTTATATCCCTTTTAGCTCTACATTCATTTCCATAGCAATAAACTTGTATGGTTTCTGTCGCTCACTAATCTTGTTTTGCCTCCTTCCTCATGGCTATGTACTTTCCTCCTGGTCTCTACATGAGCTGTGCCTCTGCAGAGGCACACTCCAAAGAAGCAAAATAAGCAAACGGACATTTAAATGTGCATGTCTGGGCTCCTGATCTAGCCATGGATTTACTCCAGCCTTACTGTGCCCTGAAGCTTCTGTTGGACACTCTCACAACATGTAACACTCAAGTGAACAGAAATTTCTGGAATTGTATTTCCCTTCACATAATTTGCTCTTGGTTCAACACATCTCTATGCCACCAGTCTTAATTAAGAGAGCAGCACAAAACAGTTCTGCAAATCTTTTGCAAAAGGATGTGAAACAAGGCCACACAAGTTCTAAATAATCTTACTTCAAGTTTGCACTACCTGTTTTATGAATTTGTCACAACTAATTTCCCTTCTGCTAACTGAAAATGTGCAATACATTAAAATAAGTCTTAGTGAATAATCAGTATTTCAGGAGAATAAAGTTGCTCCTCAGAAAATAAGTGCTCTTTTTCTTGCCATTCTCAGCAGCCTTACTTGTTTTGCATATGGTTGCATTTTAATTAGCAATCTTTCTGTAAGTGTCTGCAATTAGACAATGATGATTAATAAAATAACTTCTTTAAAGCTCCATTTAGGCAGCAGAACTGCACAACCAGGTATAATTAATTCATCATTAATAAATCATTGCTGATTAACTAATATGTTGATTACAAACACATTACTGCATCACCTCCCACCTGAGCTCTGGTGATTTTTCTATCCTGAAAAGAAACAGAGGCAAAGTAGTAATAAACTGTTAAAAAAATGCTTTAAGCAGCAAAGATATTAGTTTGGTCAGGAAATTTAGATAACAAGTCTCTTTAAAATGTATGGGCCTTGTTCATTATTAGTCCTGTTGAGTAAAAGGAATCACTGTACTATTTGTCAGATGTGGATGGTGAACAGTAACTGGTTCTTTAGTTCATTTATATTCCTAAGGAAGGCTTTTTTTCCCACAAGCATCTCTGATTATGGGCCAGATTCAGTCTTTGCCTGAGCGAGCAGGAAAAATTAAAGGCAGCACCACAAGCACACAGCACTGCTGCTCCAGAAGGTGCATGTCCCCTACCAGGCAGGGAACAATCCGTGCTGGGGAGAGGAAGCAGAGCTAAAGCTGCCAGAGCAGCCGTGCTGCTGCCACAGCTGTGATTTGCACCTGATCACCAGTCCATGTTCAGAAATCATATTGCAGCTCCACCAACTTCAGCAAGACTGAATGCAGGAGAAGAACGTGCCTTTGGACACTCCTTTTGCTTGCCACCTAGCCTCTGAGCTGAGTATACTGCACTTAAATCACCTTTTTGGTATGTTCTTTGTAGCTGCAGGAGATGGAACTTTCTATTTAAATTAAGATTCTCACACTGTTACTTGTCCAGCTACTTGGACTTAAGTAAGATGCAAGTAACAAGTTCTGATAAAATTAAAAATAAATGGAAAAAAGTCAACTTGGCATAACTAAGTTCCTCGTGATTTGTAACAGGATGACATCCAACTGTTCCCACAGTATTAGACTGTCTTTTGAATTCAAAACACATCACTCTGAAATATTGCAAAGAACTAAAGCAACGCTTAGGACAGAGGTGACTTAAAAGGGAAAACAGTTTTAGCTAGAGTAACTGGAAGTTCCATATTCTTAATAAATCCAGTGAAAGACCACATCATGGTCACAAAATCTGAAGCAGTATACTTCATGAAGATTATAGAAGAAATTTTTCATTTAGAGAAAATCTTCCGGGTTTTGAAAAATAATTGACATTGGAACCAATAAAGTTTCCTTTCAGATTTTAATCAACTTTATGTGCATCACAAGGTCAATCTGTTAAATCTTTCTTATAAACCTTTAATTAAAAGTATTGACTAAGCAGCAGCACTATGATCAAAGGCAATACCATTCAACTTTGAAAAATACTGCTCATAAAAGAGAGCCACAAGGCACATTTCTAAAGCATTTGTATTTTTTCATATTTTAATTCAAGTAAGAACATGGCTGTCACTTCAATATATAGCAGAGAACATTTTATTAAAAAAAAAAAAAAAAAAAAAAACAAAAAAAAAAACCAACCAAATTTAGATTTAATGAAAAATTATCTGTATGGGGAAAGTTTGATTATCAAACATATGCTTACAGTTGAATCCTGGAGGCAGTAAGGTCTTTTAACATGGAATTTGGAAATAAAGAGAAGAATCATTTAAAAGCAGAAGAACAAGATCACTGTACTCAAACATTATCATAGGTCAGTGTACATAGGAAGTGGCAAGATGGAAGTGAAGAATACCAAGGATCTTGAGGATCAGAAGTGAGTACTTTGAAGCAATTTTTAAAAATGGACAACGAGTAATCAGACTTTTGAGAATAGCAGTGATTCACTGGCTAGAGCTGAGATAAAAGCAGCATATCAGAGTAATGCGAAGATTAATGATTAGTGAGAGAAAAGGGAGATTAGTGCCAGTTCTTTCAGAAAATCAGATTTCCCTTCAATACAATGGCAGTTTGCCCTGCAATGTCAACTCTTCCATCACTGCGCAGGGAAATCTTCAACTCTCCTCCACGGCGGGAACATTGAAAAGCTAAACAGAAACAAGAACCCAGAGTTAAAAAACGAGTGTGTATCACAAATTATTTAGAAATCCATGAAAACTCAATGAGAGGAGGCTTCTGGCTCCAGAAAGCAAGCAGCACCAGGGCAAACAGAGCACCAGGGACACCCTGGATGAATTTCCTTTATGGATGAAGGTCAGCTGAGGGTGTATTTCCAGCTAGACCTTGCCTATTGAGTCTGACAAAACTGCTACTTCATACAAGCAGCGAAGGGTAGTCTGCTTTGTTGCAGCAAATTAAGTTTCCTATGTGTATCTAAGAAGTCTTGAATTCTCCCTTTGTGGGATACGGCTTTTGGAGGGAAGAAGAAAGAACACCAAGCATTATCTGCATGAGAACGAGTAACCATTTTACTGGCACTGAACTCCAAAGGCACCAAAAGTTGATACTGCATTCAAAGAATGTGCCTAGCTAAATGGTGAATAAGTTCACAAAGGCAATGGGAAAAGTCTACAAAGAAACAAATACTGCTTCAGCAGTCACAAACTGACACTAAATTCTTACACAGGCAGCAACAGATATTGATTTATAGAATCTTGAAGGTATAATTTAATACACCTGGATAAACCTGAAGTAGAAACAGCCTTCTGCTTGTAATTGCTTAGAAAACTAAGCTTTTGCCTGAACTATTGAGCCGTACACAGGCGGGATGATGTTCACTTAGCATGTAGAGCCTCCAACTTGTTTCATTTGAGTTGCACAACTTGACCAGAAAATGGTCTGATTCAGATGGCATTTAGAAGAGGTTTGAGTTTTGAGCAGAGCTGCTTTTGTGAAAGGCTCTAAATGGATGAAAAGGCAATAATGTTCAATCTCCTTATTCAATGAACTTCCAACTGCTCCAGAAGTTGTCCAAAGCTAAAGGGCATGTTTTTGCTCTCAAACCCACAATTTATAAATTGGGTAGATTGTATTCAGATCTCAATGGAGCACGGGCTCTCTGATGGCATCTATGCTGTATGCTTTAAAACTATTTCTCAGCCACTGCTGCTAAGAAGGCTCTTCTTTGATCAGGAAATTAGATTCTCAGACAAAGCAAGCATTCCAAAAGAGAGGAAACAGGAACTACTTAGAGATTGATACTTTCTGTTCTTTTCCATTTATAGAACCATGAGTTGTTTTTGTCAGAACACCATCTATGAATGGAGTAAGGCTTCAACTGAATATTTTAGACTCTTAAAAGACCCAGGCCAGCTAAAATTGACAAATTATTACTACCAGGTATGGAGATACACCTAAGCCCTCCCACTCCCACATGATAGCAGATTTAAATAAAGGAGATTAATTATTTCAACCCTTCAAAGGTTGGTTTGATTTGTTTTTTCTTCTTTAAACGTTCAAACTCTAGCTCTTTCATGTCAGGACTGCTGAGATTGTTTTGCTATTGGTCCGTTTTATTTTACTTTTACAGAAACTTCCAAAGTAGAAGAAAAAATAATCCACAAAAGAATTTTTTCCCAAGCTTATATGAAAATAATACTCGACCTATCACACAAACGCACTGATATCTCAGGCTGTGTCCAAGAGTAGACAGGCATGCACGAAACATTTCAATACTTAGAGGATTTTGTTTAACAGCAGCACCTCTGGAGGCATTCGGACATCTCTGAAGTGCACTCACCCTTTAGATCACAAAGTTCTTGCACACCTATTCCTGTATTTACCAGGAGTACCTCATACTACACATACACTATGTAGACTTTATACATATTTTCTATCAAAACAAATATGTATAACTGTACAAACAACATCTAACAACTGAACTCACAGTGCTCTGGGCTCCTCCGTGGTTAACCTGACACACAGGAAAGTCTGGGAGCAGCCACAAGGTCTGTGAGGTTGAGGATGCTGGTATCACACCCCCCTGCATTCACACATCAGCTGGTGGCCTTGTACAAACATCCTGTTGGTTTGGAGCTTCTCACCAGCCTAGATGGAGCTCAATGACCCCTGCTTAACAAATTTAAGGACTAATGGTTTTTCTACATAATGTCATCAGAATGACACCAACACCAACTCAGGAAGAAGTGACAGTCTTGTAATAATATTTATTTTCAGAAATCACTAGTATTTTGTTTGAATTTCTAAACCCTATAGAGGAATGTTGAAAAAAAGCACTTGTTCCTTAACCTAAGTGAAGGTTTCCAAGACCTTTTTTTATCCTAAGAAAAAAGATGGACTAATCTGGTGATTGATGGAGGAAAACACCTCTCCTTTGAAGAAATGTTACACTTGGGCATAAATCTGATGTTGTCAATCTGTGTGTTGAAACTACTTAGAAAATAGGAAAGCTGCAATGAAAACTCCTGACTTCATGAGAATTCAAATTAGCATAAAGTTAAATACAGGTAGAATTTTGTACCTTAACGAAGCAACTTCTTCTGTCTTTTTATGTGTTTTGTTGTTGCTGTTAATGTTGGTGGTAATTTTTGTTTTGTTTCTGGCCCTCAAAAAACAACTTTTAAATCTTATAAACCTGTTCTGTGCTGGAAGGAACCAGAGAAGTTAAAGATAGTAACAAGAAACAAATCTCCCCATAAATTAATATAGTTGTCCCAAGTAAATTGGTATATCAAGATTGCCCTAGCATAACTTGAGATAAAAACTGTCCTGGATAAGCCCTTTCTCATCACAGTAATTTGGGAAGTCCTCTCTAATTTGTCTAATTGTATGGAATTCCTTATGCATGTTTATAAAAGTTACCTTAGAAATACGACGACAGTGTGAAGGGCTGGGTACACAGACAGTTGTTATACACTGCATTCACTAGCAACTGTGGAAGTCTACACATCTGAGAGATTATAATTTTTATACATTGCAGAGACTCCTCAAATGAAAGAAAGGCAAGGACTGATAAAATACCCTGACTTAACCAGCAGCTTAAATTCAAGGACATGTACCCACCTTCAAGAAAAGATCATAAAGTATTTCACCTTGCAAAAATACTGGAAAATTCTCTTTGTAGTTGGTGGAGGTGGTTATTGTTTGACAACTTACTCTAAAAAAAGTACGAAGAGAACCCAAACACAGGAAATTAAGTCTGATGCTTCAGCAGAGCTGCAGCTGACCCCCTCCTAAAGGCCTCAGTAGCCAGAGAGATCTGACAATAGATTTATTGTTTTTCATTTTTTATATTATTTTATATGTAATCTATCTGGGAACTAACAGATCCTTCATTTTATGGAAGAAATTCTCCCTTCATTCTTGCAATAAAAAGTATTGGATATTACAGAAGCTACCACAGAGGTTTCTAAAAAGCCTGAAGATGTTCTTATTTATTAGTAATTGGTGATATGGAATGCCCTTGAATGCCAACTATCTTTTCCAAATAATCTCATTAGTAATAGAATTTGCCCAGTACTACCTGATACCTCTCAGACAGACATATGTAAGGAAAACTTATTTCTCATAAACACACATCAACTTAACTTGTCCTATTTAAAGCAGTTTTGTACAATTTCTACCACAGAAGAAGTTTGAGGACATATATGTATGGAATATGAATTAAAAAATCCAACACAAACATATCTTGTGGACAGACAAGACTTTTTTTGTGCTAAACACATTAAAGCAGCTGATTACAGTACCAATTGAAATCTTGGCTTCTTGAGCTGGTTTTCCTAAAAGAGGAAATGGGACCATACATACAAAATACATGGAAATGCAAAACAGGTGGAAAGTGTCAATTTTATAGACAGGCAGTATTCCAGTTTAATTGAGTACTTAAAGAAGCAGCGTCCATAGATGGCATGGGGAGTTCTAAATCCTCATTAACACCCAAGAATGTCAAAATCTTCTGAGAGACAGCTGGTCCATAAGGACACATTACAAAAGACAGCTTTTCATCTTCAGAATGAGATTCTGCCCTGTCGCCCCCCCCCTCCCTCCCCAACATTATTTAAGCTATCACAGATACTGTGTGGTGTAAATGCAAATACAAGATCTTTGAGACAGAATGTTAAATCTTTCCTTCAGTCCATGATGGAGAAGGTCCTTTCATGGTGTTCATGGTGAATCCTTTGAAGACTTATTGTCCTCAAGAAAATCCATTTTGAGGCTCATTTGAGCAAATGCAGGAAGGCTTATATTCAGGGTAGCAGTTTGTTTGGAAAAGTGTTTACTTTTATGGACAAAGAACCTTACTAGATCAAGCATCCAAGCTCTGTTTTAAACTAAATGTGACCAAATGCTTGTGTGCAGAATTGCCCCCAACCCCTCGTGGGGAACCAGGTAGGGGATGAGGGTATTTTGTATTGCTTCTCTTGTTCGTCTGCTCTCTGGCAAAGCAGTAGGAACAGGAGAAGCAAGGAGTCACCCAATACCTCCTCATCTAGCATTGTCAGATGTTAACAGTTTCTCTTGGCTTTTTTCCACCAGGTTCTTAAGTTTCTTGCTTAATAACAAAAGGTGATCTAATAAGCATATCTCACTGATTAAATCAAAACACATAAACAACACGCCCTGAGATTCACCAAGCTTCCGTTAGGATGAAAGGTCATGAGAACTAAAATCCAAAAGCCAAGATCAAAATTGACTGCAAAGAGTTATGATCCAGAAACCAACACCTCAAACTCCCTGGGCATGATGCATCATGGTGGTGGATAGGCAAGGTGGTGGATTCCTCAAAGATTACCTCACACACAAAATATTCCACAATATTCTATTCATCTTGAGGAAATGGATAGGGAGTTATTGCTACAGCTTGGATTGCAGTAGTAATAGAACCTTTTCTTTTCTAGTGAGTAGATTTACATAAATGGACAGCTTTGCAATAAAACAGTTTATCTTACCAAGCATTTCTTTCTTCCCCAGCTGCTCTGACCAGTAGCTGCTTAAAACAGCATGAGCAGATCCTTAAAAGAAATTGGAAAACAAAGTACAGAATTAAATTATAATCACTACTTTACAGAGTAAGCATAGTCAAAATAGAAATATCATAAATCAAGTGCCACATGTGTTTAGGGTAAAAAAAACCAAGAGTCTGCACAGCAGACAGAACTTAATGCTTTATAATTTCAATTTATGGTAAAGCAGTATTACTTTCACATCCTCTAGCTTCAGTGGAAATCTTGCTAGGTGAGGGAATCATCATTAGCCACAACCCTCAGCTGACTAATAACAAAGGAGACCATCCTGCAGCAATGACCATCACACTGAGTGCAACATCAGAAGAAGAGACAGGAACACATCCTGCTGCCCCAAGCATGCAGCTAGCTGAGCTCTCATAAGCCTGAGAACAGCAGCAGTGTCATGAAACCAGTGAAGATCTCGGGTGAAATGCATTGGAAAAAAACCCAAACAAAAATCCAAAGCACCACACAAAAAGAACACCAACAGAAGTGGATATAAATTTGCACAGCAATATTCACTGAACTAGTACTGAACGAGTCTCTCACTTTTCTCTAATTGTAATACTTGAGGAAAAAGATCTGAAAAAGGCGCAAGAATATCTGGCCTAATGACAGAAAGAAGCTGATTTGATTTTTTTCTGAATGAGTTGGCCTCAGTCACTAATGTTTCTAGTTTAATGAGCGCTCCTGCTATCCATACAAACCAATAATTTATAAGAGACTTCAAAGTACGAAAACAGATTATCGGATTTTAATAAGGACCTTTTAATTGAACTGAAACAAAAGTATGAGTTGCTAATCATATAAACACATACCTGTAACAGGGTCTTCCAGAACTCCATACCAAGGTGCAAAATATCTGGAGTAAAAATCATGGCCTTTTCCACTGGAATTTCCCTTAACAGTGAGTATGAGTCCTTTCACTTTTCCTGTTTTTTCAGCTGACAGAAAGCGTTGTGCACTCACCTTCAAGTCTTCCAACACAGACCTTGAATATAATGATGAAATTTTAATAGCCTATATTCTTTATTTTACATGAATGTAAGTATTGAAAAGGAAAAAAAAAAAGGAAAATAGAATCATCTTTTCTACAATTCAAAACCAGCCCTAAAATATTAGAGGAGACAAGATTCCTAGCATTGTCCTTCTAATTGGTATTTGACAGAAAATCACCTTGAACCTAATACACTCTGAATGAGCAGAGGAAAAAAACCTCAAGCCATGAGGTTCCTATTTATTTCTGAAAACAGAGCATCCTGAAATACTAGCCACAAAAAACCAAAACAACAAAACAGCAAAAAACCCCAAAAACCCAAAAAAACCACCCAAAAAACCAAAATCCAACAAAACGAACAAACAAACAAAAAACAAACAAACAAAAAAAAAAAACCCAAACAAAACCTCACACGTTGTTTCAACATTTTAATCACTGAAAGAATTATTGCCTCAATACAGAACATACCAAGTGCCCCACCTCCTTTCAGAGCAGGCAAATAACTAATCATGAAGGTTTTCATGGCATCCTAAAGCCATCTACAACTGACTGACACCTCCCTACAAAACAGTCTGAAAGACTGAAATAAGCTGAGAATACTTTTTTTTTCCCCACTTCTCCAGACTTTAACCATGAGTTAGGCCAAACTTCAAGTTTGCAATAACAGTAATTCGGCCTGATTAAAGAAGTTATGTTCTGGCAGTATATACCTAAATTATACCTGAATTAACAACAAAGTTCAGATGAGCTTTTGAATAATTTGAATTGGAATTTCCTCTCTAAAGCTACTTATGGTGCTGTTAAGCGTGTGTAAGCAGATTACAGTCCAATGGAAGTAAGAATCCCTGGCATTCTGACAATGTGCCCTGAACTGAAGCAGGACTCTCAACTTCCTGCCAGATTACTGGATCATCTTTAGACTCAGATGGATGGGAAAAATACACCACCGTTAAAACCGTTTCCTACACCTTCTTCTCTTGAAGACAGATTTCAGAATGATCTTATTCAGCTTTGCAGCTTCAGTAAGCTCATAGTAAAAGATAAAATAACCACTTTACACAGAAATTTAAATCAGAAGATTTTAATCTCCACCTGATTTAAAACTAGATAAAAGAGCCTAGTATGTAAGGAATAGAGAATAAGCAGACCAACTCAATTCTTGATCAAAATAATGAAGAGTGTAAGATACCTTTCGTAGGTGTCACTGAGGCGGACTAAGAGTTTCTTTGTGTCAGGAGAATAACGGACATCTTGAACAATCATGTCACCAACAGCTGCCTGGTGGAAAATGTAAAGGAGACAGAAAAAAAAACCATCATCACTTGAATATAAAATATTATTTCCTTAGCATATCTGTAGACCACATTCCACTGCTAGAGGAGGACTTATGCAACATATTCCATGCAACACTCGAGTACCCGCAAGCAAGAAAAGCAAATGCACCAAGTGCATGAATGGATATGGGTGAGTTACGAGCCCCACATAAGTCAATTTGGGAAAATATGCAGGACCTAGAGGAGGGCAAGGACACAGACCTCCCTCTTCTGCACACAAAAGGCTGAAAATGCCATTGAAATAAATATCGACACTTCGGTCAATGGTAATGGGAGACCCAGGTTCAGTTGTGGCATTTTGGAGGATTACATTCTCTGACCATTACTGACTCACTACTGAGAGCTTTGAAGTTTGGTGTGTCAAATTCAGAGTACATCGAGCAGTGCCTTGCCACCATTTTTAACCCATTTTAATACATAAAAATAAGCAAAGCTATTATAAATGTTTTTCTAAGACAATTGATGGATTCTTCTTTTACCTTTATTAATTCTTCTACTTCCTTAAGTTCCTGAAGGAAAAAAAAAACACATACACTGTAAAAAATGCAATATGTAAGTAAGTATGTATCTATGCAACTACAGACAGACGCATATACTGACATACACATACTTCCCCTAAAAGCCTATCACAAATAAAATTTTGACTAACCTGGGGGTAGGCTGTGTAAAGTGGCAAGTCCAGGACAATATGATCTTTCACTTGTCTGGCCTTTAGTTCCCCACTCAGTGTCACAAACGTGAGAACGGAATTTGTATTTTCTAGAGAGAGAACATTGCAACATTATCAAACGTAAGAACTTTAATCTAAATTATTATATAATGGGAGTAGCTCAGTATATTCAGAGGAAGTTAGTTATGCAGCACAAATATATCTAGGGTAACTCTGTATTCTGGGCAAAATTCCCAACTAACTCAATAAATCTGCTGAGGCTAATAAACACAGCAATTGTCAGGGAATCGTTCCTGCATAGGCCTAGAATGAATGGGAATGTCCTTTTAACAGAAAGAGCAATATTCCCTATTCATCAGATTCTACTGTACCTCTCCCAGATGACATTTGCATATTGAGCACTTTTCTTAAACAAGAGTAATAGCAGGGCATTGGAATCAGAGGCTAGGCATCAGACTACAGCCTTGTAACAACAGAGCAGCAGTAAAAGGCAATACCCAGGGTATCTCCATCTCTGTTCCATAGACGTTCTCAATGTTTAATTGCCTTTGTCTTAAAAAACAGAGGTGCTAACTAGAAGTAAATGTTCTAAAAAGTTATAGTAATACACAGGTTGTAAACCTACTTTGTACATGGAATAACACAGCAGCTGATGCAAGAGTAGCATGACCACAGAGAGGAACTTCATTGGCTGGGGTGAACCATCTGAGGCCAAAGCAGGAACCTTGAAAAATAAAGGTTATTTAATGCTATTAAGAGGAAGAAGTCTATTTCTTTATTTTATCTCAACATATGTATGTCCAATGATGATGTTCCAGTTAATCAAAATGCATGTTACAATCAGTTTTGGTCCTAAACACACTTTTAGGTACCCATTTTGCACTGATTTTTCAGAATAGCTGTCCGTTTTGAATCAGGTCAACAACGTTTGCATGCTGCACAGATTTTTCTTTGTCCTAAACAGGCCTTATTTAGAAGATAAAGCCTCCATGCCCCTGTGCATGATGAAATCCTGCAAAGGCACAGTCATGATCTGTATACACCTGCAGGCCAGGTTACCATTTAGAGCTCATAGGTGGTTTTGTTGGTATAACAGAGCCTGTACTGGAGTTAGCTCAGTTATTAATTATTTTGCTTAAACCACCAGTCAAGTCTGGTAAAAGTCTCTAATGTGTACTAACCCTTAATTGCACTAGAAATCGTATTTCTATTTGCCGTTTAAAAAATTTGGAACACAAATGCATGATACTTGGTTTCCTGTAACTTTTGCACACACATTTCAAGTGAATAATTACCATACAAACACAACTAAAAGTGGAAAAGAATTTTTTTTTTTAAATCCAAACAAGTCTCTTGTCATTGCCACTATGGAAAATTATTGCATTCAAGTCAGTCCCCTCTAATGAAAACCAAGAGAACCCAAATAAAACCTTGTGGTAGAACCTAATGGCCCCAGCAGTGAAGTGCTATGAGTGAGGGCTGGCCCAGCCCCAGCTGTGAGCCTGCTCCGTGCTGTTCATGCACTGCTCCACGGGGAAGCTGCGCCTGGGAGCAGGAGCACGTGAAGGATTCCACACACTTTGAATGGAGACAAACATCTCTGGGACCCAGAACAGCTGCCTGGACACTCCAACATACAGCTGGACTGGGACTGAGAGGACATTGAGTACTCTCATAAATTCACATGTCCCTAAAATAACAGAGTTGATTGGCTTGGGTTTTTCTTTAATTAAAATTAAATTAAACAATTAAACATACTGATCACGAAGGCCTGTAGAAACATACACTGTGTCTGAGAGCCCTCACTACACCAATCAATGTTCCAGAAGCAGATGACAAATGACATTCTGATGTTCCTGGTTCACTCCCACGACCCGTCAGCACACACAGTCTCAGGTGTAGCTGAGTGACCAAATTCCTTTGAAAGATCTGTGCACTTCTTGGGCAGCTGTGTGGGTGTGATGCCACAAACTAGCCCTTGGTATCAAAAGCACTATAATGATAAAGAAGCTGGTATTTTGTATGCCATCAGATACGGATGACTTGAAAATAAGTGTGTTAAACATACTGGCAAAGTGCTAACATGAAAACTGAAAAGTAGTATTGCTTCTTGCTCCAAGCAATTACTCTAACCCTAAAATAAATTGCAATTTATTAACAATAGGAGCAACCAATTATAGTTACTACTATCCTTCATATTTTTAATTACAGAGACTGTACAAAATCCTACTCCCTGTACAATCCATCAAACAGCAAAGACTCCTTAACCTGGAATCTAAGTCCGGACCAGTGGAGTTCCAGCTCCTTTGGCTTACGCCACAACACAACTGTCAAGTGAGCAGATTCAGCTAACTGACTCAGCTGAAAATTAATCCCCAGAGTCAGTCTGAATGATTCAATTCATTATCTGATGTTTTCTATCTTGCCCAGAGTCCCTCCAGTTCCTCTCCCAACGTACACACATGCACTACCAACAAACTCCAGTCAACTCTCTCCATTTAAACTGATCAAAGGAGCAGCTTTAAGTATGAGGTTTGGACCACTCCAGAATTCCCAGCTTTGTTGGAAACCTGCATTCTCCAGTACCGGCTCTACAGACATCTCTGTGACAAACTCAAATAACTTCAGAGTTACATTACAGCAATGATTCTCTAAACAGCCAAGGCAGATTCTACTCACTTTGCAGTCCTGCACATATGGAATGAGTATGTTCCATCTCTATTCTTCCGCTTGTATAAGAAATTATCACAGGGTATTATTAGTAATAAGGGAAATAATCGAAAGATGTCTGCTTAGCATTTTCTTGCTTTTTTGGTAAAAGGCATTAAAACAAATGGTCTTAATTCTGAATAAATATGTTTATCTTCTAAAATAAAATTAAGCACGAATACTTTCAAGAATACACATCCAATAGTCTTACTATGATCTTAAGATACATTGCAACTTCAAGATTTTGTTTTACTGTGTTACAAATTAGAACCATTCCTTATAAATGTACCCACAAGTGTCTTCCTATTCCTTTGTTAGCATTTTGGAGGGTAAACAGAACCACTAACTTTTGGTAAAGTCATCTCCAGGTTTCAGTTTTCTGATGAAAGCCGTTTCTGAAAGGTTCATTTCTGTTGCAATTTTTTGGTGCAAATCTTCATCCAAGTCCTAGAGGCGAAATAACAAATCCAATCAAGAGCAGGCAAAAAATGCAGAATCAAACTTTCTGTCAAATAGAGTTATTTAATTTTCTATTACAATAAAACATAGATTCAGTTTTAATTCAAAATACTCTGACAGTAAAATAAACTTTAAGTTGGACAATACGCTCCCCCTGTAGGAGCTGAGACAAGACAAACTGGGAAAAAAAATAAAACTGCTGGAGGTCACTAACCGCCTGTGATTTAAGCCAGTAAACGTTGATCCCAGGATACCCAAGCTCCAGGGATTGTATAACATTCTCCTTGGCCCACGGTCCACTGTTCTTTCCCCACAGTTATGCTGACTGGCCAGGTTGGAGAATACCAATCTTTAAATACTGAAACTCAAGTGAAACAAAGTACTAAAGGGACCTCACCAGGTTCAGCCTCTGAGAGATAAAAATGTGCCCTTTTAACTTTAATTACTTCCTTTAATAACTAATCCTTTTCAGCCAATAATCCCACACTACAGCTATAAACCAATAACTGATTAGTACACTTGAGCAGTACTTGCAGGCTGAATTCTGTACAGTTAAACAACATTCTAACGCTTTACAGTACAGTTGCATTCCCTTTATCCCAGGGAGAGTCCTGTCAGTTACTGTAAAGATCCTAGACCAGAACAAAGACCAGTAAAAAATGTTACTAAACATAAGGGGGTTTTTTTAGTATGTAACTTTATTGAAATACTGCCATCCTGTGGCACCTCTGAAACACTGAAAGGACCGGTTTTGCCATTCTTGCATTTCTCCTGATTTTTTTCTGTAAAGCATCTGCTGAGACTCTGGAGGAAGCAGAGAACAGCTATTTTGCATGGCTGTATCACACTTTCTTCAATCTTAGAATAAAATGCTGAATTAGGATCCCAGTTTTAGTTGTCACACTAAAGCCTTTACTCCCAGGAACTGTAGAAAAAACTTTTTAAACGTCTGTATTCTAAAGTCGTCATCCAGGTAAGGTGGCCTCACAATATCTTAAAGTAATAAAACAAAGCTAACATAAAAATGCAATTAAAACCTCATACTTTTAAAGCAGAGATCATTTTGAGAGTATTTAGATTTTATGGGGCCAAAAATATCTCTGAAGAGAGATGTTCCCAGTCATACCTTTAGCTGACCTGGTAAATAGGCAACATTATACGAGATTTAGACACAGGAACATGTAGAAAGGATTCATGGTCATTACAAGCTCCTGCCATTGGCTACTCTACATATATTTTCATATTTACAATTTTTATCAGGAGTTACTATACAAACAATACAAGGTGTGTAAATTTCTAATCCAACTTAATAATTATTTTTGTTGGAAATCAATGCCAATTAGTATCAACTGTTCAAAACACCCTGATGAGGATAACCATCGTCAACTGCGCCAAAACTACCATGCAACAAGGAAGCAATAAGCACTAGTAGTTTAAACTTGGCTAAAGCTGAACCCAACACACTAATGGTAAAAGACTCATATCCAGTTCAATACCTGCTCTTTTTCTTTCCAGAGAAAGAGGAAAAATGAAAGGAAAAAAATGAAGAAAACCCACACCAAAGAACAAATCCCACAGCTTAATCCTTCTAATGAGTACTGATTCTGTTTTACAGCATTACTTTTCAGCTTTCACTCTGAATCCTTCTTAATCCTCGAGTCTTTATTCTGAATCATTTTGGAAGAAACTGAGACATTTTTCTTGACTAAACTCAAAAGAAATCCAGTCTATCCCTTAATAAAGTATTTCTAATAGCCCACAAAATATTTAAAGGTTGTCTCGGATGACATCATTTTGATTAAAAAAAAAAAAAAAAAAAAAAGCACCCCTGAACGAATTTCTCTGTATTCTGGCGCCACAGCAAACAATTCTGGAAAACAGAAGTCTCGAGTAAAGACGGCGAAGTCTGAAGCAGTGCCGACTCCTCAGGCCAAGTATAGAATGGCAAATGTCATTACAGTACCTAAAAAAACCCGCTGGGGTTTTTTAACTTACATTTTCAAGTAGACAAACTGCCGCAGGATTTCCAGAAAATGGCCGGTTTGTAAATGCATCGACCGTAAAAATCGGAATCTGCATTGTCGTGTGCACCTGTTTAGCCGCAGGCTGCGCTCTGCCAGGTACTCTCTAACCTGTTTCCCCCAACCCGACAGCAGAACCCCAAGTTAATGTTTTCCTGACGACAGGCGGAGCCAGCGGCCCTATCCCGTCACTTCCCAGCGGCGACACGGAGCGAGACTCCTTCCTACGCCCCTGGCGCTCCGATCTGCTTGCCTTTTTTTTTTTTTTTTTTTTTTTTTTTTTTTTTTTTTTTTTTGTTTTGTTTTGTTTTGTTTTAATTAAAACACACATTTTAGCCTTCCTTCCTCGCCACCAGACCCTGAACATCTCAACGCGCCCTTTCACCACAGCGCCCGGCCCGGTCTGCCCCGCACTGCGGGAGGCGGGATCCTGCCCGCCTCGGCAGGTTTGCTGAGGAGACGTGGGCAACCTTCCTCATCCTCACTCCTTCCCAAAGCTGCGCCGGGAAAGAAGGACACGGTGAGCGGGACACAAGCTCCAGACCACGACCCGAGGCCGCCTGCACCGCGGCCGTGAGGCGATGGCGGCGTACCGTCATGCCCAGATGCGCGCGCCCCGCACCACCGCCCCGCGCCGCGCGCGCTCCCTCTTGGCGCCAAAACGCGCGGCGGCGGCCGCGTGAGCGAGGGAGGAGAGCGCACGCGCCCGGGCGGCCCCTCAGCAGAGAAGGCGGTGAAAGGAAGGGGCGGGAACGCCCCCTCCCTTACTTCGCATGCGCCGTCGCTCCCTTCCACCACCACCCCCGGGCCCCCGCTCCCCCCCTCCGTGAGGCGCGCGTGCGCGGGAGCTGCCCGGGCGAGTGTGAGGCGGCGCGCGGCACGGATATCGCGATAGTCGCGCGGCGCGGACGCTCCGCTGCCCGTGGGCGCTGCGCGGGTGTGGGCCCGTAGTACGGCTCGGCACTGAGTGAGGAGGCGCGTCCTGCCCGGAGCGAGCGGCTGCCGGAGCACGGCCAGGGGTGCGCGAGAGGCTCGCGGTGAGCGGAGAGGGCCAGCGGGCCGAGCGAGCGGCGGCGGGGCGCGCCCGAAGGCGTTCGGCGGGCGAAGAGAGGCGGCGCCGGGGGGTCGGAAGCCGCCCGGAGCCGGGTCGGGCCCGGCGCGCGCACGAGGGCGGGGGAGGGGGGAGGCGGTGCGGAGCCTCGTTCTCGATCGCGGCCGCCATTTTGAGCGGCGGAGCCGAGGGCGGTGGCGGCGCCGGGAGAGCGCGGGCGGGGGGTCCTGGGGCCGTGAGGGAGCACGGGCCAGGCGGCGCGGCGCAGCACCTCTGAGGCCAGAGGTGAACAGCGGGGCGCGGCGGGGGGCGCGGCGGGAGCGGGGCAGGCGAGTGGCGGGTGCCCCGAGGAGGCGCGGTAAATGGCGGCGAGTAGCAGGCGGGGGGTCAGGGCCGCGGTCTCGGGAGGACGGCGGGAGGCGGGATCATCGCGATGGCTCCGCGCCTGACGAGGTGGGGATGGCGGCTCTCTTTGTGGAATGGTGGCGGTGCCCCCCTCCACACGCCTCCGTCACACGCACACCCGCCCGCCGCCCCCGGCTGAGGGCAGACAAAGAGAGGCCTTGTGGTTCCGACCCCTTCCTCAACAGTCACGCTTTAAGGGGAAAAAAAAAAAAAAAGAAGCAACCCGAAAAAAACCCCAAAACTCACGAAGCTTTGCGTAGAGGATGTGGAATGCATTCCGAGCATTATGTGCTTTATGCCAAGCTTTATGTGTTGTGCCTGCCCACGTGCTGCCCTCCGTCCACGCGGTGCTCCCCAGCAGCAGCCCCCAGTGACATCCCCTTGGTGGGGGTTTATATCCCGTTGGGGTTTGTTTAAACGCAGAGTTTCAAATCCGAAATAGAAATAAAGTTCACGACTGATCGTGATAATTATCTAAACGAAACCTAACAGATTTCTTTTTAAGGGAGGGACTTAGGCATGGACGGACACTCAAGGTTTTTATTTCTGTTTTGTTGGGTCTTTTTAGGATTTAAATTAAATAAAAGATGGACTGGAGTGGAAAACACAATGGGCCCAATGACACAACCAATGATGGAACAGTGGTACGACTCCGAGGCCTGCCATTTGGTTGCAGCAAAGAAGAGATTGTTCAGTTTTTCCAAGGTACTTCCAGTATACTCGAAGTGTAGTGGGTTTCTTTAGAGGATTTTTGTGTCTTTTACACAGTGTTTTGTACACGTTTAGTAGCTGTTAATGGGGTGGATGGGGAGGGATTGCATTAAATTAGTTTGTCTTAAGTAAGATTTATGCTCTGTAAATAAAGCACAGATAACCATAGATGTAGTAGAACACAAAATGTATCTGATTTTGTCGAGGTGGGGAACATACCATGCATATTGGGATAACCTGAATGTTAGCATTTGGATCAGTTAAATTGCTTGATTGGTAGTTATGTTTTTTCATGTAACTTAGGTGGTTGCATTTTTGTATAGTCTAAACAGAAAAGAAGTACGGCTAAATCCATAAATGTTTAATGAAAAATCACGGGCTTGTATTGTTGGGTGATGGGGGAAACAAGGTGGTTTTCTTTTTCGTTGTTGTTGTTTAGATATGCTTTAAGTATTTGCTACAGATGGGAATGTTTCAGCCTTTAACACTGTTCCCCTTGACGGGGTTATTTGTCCTTGGGTTAAAGGGTTGGAAATCGTGCCAAATGGGATAACATTGACGCTGGACTACCAGGGGAGAAGCACAGGGGAGGCCTTCGTGCAGTTTGCTTCAAAGGAGATAGCAGAAAATGCTCTGGGGAAACACAAGGAAAGAATAGGGCACAGGTGGGGATGGAGAGTTTGGGATGGTGTTAAATCTTTATTTTTGGGGGTTGTGGGTCAGTAATGCTTTTGGGGGGTTGGGGACCATTGGGGAATTGGCTGTTTTTAAGAATTTTTATAACTGATCCTAAGTTAACTTGGGAAATACGGTAGATTTGGGGGGTGGGGGAGACAGTATTGCACTGGGTAGTTTGCTAAACTCAGAAAATTGTTTCTATCGTGCTTGTGTTGGGTAATTTGTGATAAATGCTGCTACAGCCAGACATTGTTTTTCAACAGTATGTTTCTCATACTGGAAAGACGTGTTTTAAGCTTAATTTGTACAGCTAGAATTTTCACATACTAATTTTTGCCACCATAAAGTGGGGGGTTTTTAATACACTTAAGATTCTTACAGTTTGGAGGAGAAACTTAAGTTGTATGGCATTTCTAGTCACTTCTGTTGGCTTGTACGTTTAGCTCTAGAAAATGTAGTATGGCCTCTTGTGAAATTCAGACTGCTTCTGCCTGTGTTCTTACTGGTACCTTAAAAATCCTTTTTTATTAGATACATTGAAATCTTCAAAAGTAGTAAGAGCGAAATCAGAGGATTCTCTGACATGCCAAGAAGAATGATGGGACAACAGCGACCTGGACCATATGATAGACCATTAGGAGGAAGAGGGGGTTATTATGGAGCTGGGCGTGGAAGTATGTATGACAGAATGCGTCGAGGAGGTGGTGGATATGACGGTGGTATGTTCATCTAATGAACACAGGTTCTCTTGGCAGTTTCATGTTTCTGACATACTTGTCAAGAAATAAGAAATGGCAGTAGCTGTAATGCCCATTAGGTTGGATGTATTTATCTGGAAAAAGCTTGTAATGTATCAAAACATGTGGCTTAGTATTTAAGATGATCGTTAATAAGGGAGCTATTTTCATTAGAATCAGATCTTTCCATTTGCATGTTTCAGTGTGTGTTATATAAAGAGAAACGTACTTTTGCACCATGTTCAGAAGTCCAGGTTTGACAGTCTGCAGAGGCTGTTTGCAAAGTGCTGGGTGCCCAGAGACTGCAAAATTGAGTGTTGTGTGTGCATTGCTCTGTGAATTCTGAGCAGTAATGTAATGGCTCCCTTCCTTCTCTCTGTTGCACAGGATATGGTGGCTTCGATGATTATGGTGGCTATAATAACTATGGCTATGGAAACGACGGCTATGACGACAGGATGAGGGATGGGAGAGGTAAAAGAAGTTACTAGTTTGTCTGAAAAGGTTGTCCTGTTACTTGAGTTGCAAGACACAGTATTTCCAAGGCAGAGATAATAGTTTCATTCCGCTATTTGGTAAAGGAGGCTGTTTAAAAAGGGGAGGGGAGGGGAGTGGAGAATCGTAGGAAAACGTAAACAGATTGCTTAGGAGGGCTTCTGGTTAAGGTTTGGGTTGATCCATGGGAAGCATAAACACTGTGCATTCACTGGGATAATTTAGCACTTTCAGAAAGAGTAGCGATGACTTTTGGCTTTTCATGATCTTAGAGGTGTGTGGGTTTTTTTGGTTTGGGTTTTCCAATAGGCATGGGAGGACATGGCTATGGAGCTGGAGATGCAGGGTCGGGGTTCCATGGTGGCGGTCATTTTGTTCACATGAGAGGGCTGCCTTTCCGAGCCACGGAAAACGATATTGCTAACGTAAGTACCACGGGGGAAAGGGCTTCCTCATGCCAGCAGTGTGCATGTCCCTGTCTGTCCCAGTCCAACTCGGGGAGCCTTCTCAAACAAGTCACTGCTACACCTGCACAAAGTTAATGAGCTTTTATTAAGCTGCTGTCTGAGGTGGGATTACCAACAAAGTCAGCAAAGCTATATTTAACATTAATCCTTGAACTCTCTGCTGTTTTGTTTCCATAAAAGGTGTATTGCAGAGACAACAGTTGCTGCAATCAGTATCTTCATTTTAAGGCCTTTAGGGTTTCTTTAAGCTTCTCTGATTTTGTGAAAATGACAGATGTAAACTTTCAGTTGCTTACTTTGCATATTTGTTTCTTGACCTGACACAAACAGGTCAGGTGGCAGGGTGGGCAGGCCACAGAGAGCTGTGTTGGCTTGGAGAGGACTGTGTCCCTATCATAAGAGATCAGAGTGGCAGATAAAAGCATATCTGCAGGATTTGGGGAATGCATTCTTGTGTTAATGCAGATGTGGTGTTGTCAGGGGAAAAGCTTTCTTGGGATAGGAGGCCTGGTTTGAACATAGCACATCTTGGAGAGAGGCTGTCTTGCTGGTTGCTCCTATATATTACATATGCAGAGCTCCATTCTTAAGCTTGTGTTCGTTTGCCTTTGTGGCTGGTCGGTTTACTTAGAAGGAGATGTATTTTCTTGTGCCAGTTTGATTGTTCCATTTAGGGTAAACACTCTGTGACAACAAGGGCCAAAAGTCAGACTTTGATCTGGAGCAGTGAGGAAGAGCAGTGTGATTGCCAGGCAGCTTTTCTTGAATTCCATGAATGCATCCTTGCTTTGGGAAAGCTGAAGAAGCAGAGCCAGATGAAAACCAGCTGATTATTTTGTTGTCCAGGATGCCATCGCAGTAGACTGTGTTGCTGTGTGTGGGCAGGAGTTGTATCTTTGCTGTCAAATAAAGCTCCTCAGGCTCTGTAGCTGCAGCTCTCCAAGCTGTGTAGTAACAATGGATTGTAAACATGGGTTGACCTGATGTTGAATGTCCCACAACCACCAAGTACTGCTTGAGAAATGAGTAGTTCAATGTACGTGGTAGGATGACGTTGAATTGAAGCAGTGCGCCACTAACCATGGGAATGAAAAACAAGTACCTGGCTTGAATTCTGCATTAATGTGATTTGTTTTTTAATTTGTTTTTTCCCTAGTTTTTCTCACCGTTGAACCCTATAAGAGTTCACATTGACATTGGAGCAGATGGAAGAGCTACAGGAGAGGCAGATGTAGAATTTGTGACACACGAGGATGCAGTAGCTGCCATGTCCAAGGATAAGAACCACATGCGTGAGTGTCGTGTTCCCTGCCGCTGCCACTTGGCCAGGCTCGAGCAGGGCTGTGAGCAGCAGATCCATCCTGAGGTTTTACCAGTTCGCCACTGTACAGACTCGCTCATTTGTGGCCTTCTGGCTGCTCCCTGTAAGGGGCGGGGGGCTGCTTTGTATGTCTGCTTCTGGTCTGGGAAACAAAATACAAAATGAGGCTTTTTTGGCTTCTTACAGAGCATCGATATATTGAACTATTCCTGAATTCCACTGCTGGAGGTGGCTCTGGAATGGGAGGCTATGGCAGAGATGGAATGGGTATGCATCAATTGCACATTCAGCTGATGCTTTGCCAAGTCTAATGCGTTCCAAGCTTGTAATGTTGTGCTTTTGGCTTTGCAGATCAAGGTTATGGCTCTGTTGGTAGAATGGGAATGGGTAGCAATTACAGCGGCGGATACGGAACTCCTGATGGCTTGGGTGGATACAGTAAGTACAATTTCTCTTTGAAATGTTGGGGGGGAGAGTGTGAATGTCCGTCTTCTGACAGAGGAGATAAGGGTTGGTGGGCTTTGGGCTGGCAGAAAGGAAAGAGGGGCAGTGGTGTTTTGAAACTGAATCTCTGGGGGCTTTACACATTGTGCTACTGCAGCAAATGCTGGTTAAGAGCAGTAGTACTGGAGTGTTGGTAGTGTAAGTTGTCATCTTCAACCAGTTGTTCTGTATTACCCATCCCATTTTTTCTTTTTTTAAGGTATGTATGCGTGACGTTGTGTCAATTGTTTGCAGGTCGTGGCAGTGGAAATAGTGGAGGATACTATGGGCAAGGCAGTATGGGTGGAGGAGGATGGCGTGGGATGTATTGAAGGATAGCCTTGCTTCTGCAAAACACCTTGGAAGAAACAGTCTCTGGTCTACTAGACTTTCTTACAAAATTTAATTTCTTTTGTATTTTAAGAACTTTATAATGACTGAAGGAATGTGTTTTCACAATATTATTTGGTAAGCAACAGATTGTGATGGGAAAATCTGTTTTCTGTAGGTTTTATTTGTTGCATACTCTGACTTTAAATAAATTTTTATATTCAAACCACTGATGTTGATACTTTTTATACTAGTTAATCCTAAGGATGTATTACATATTCAAGACTACAGTTGGTTTAAAATGTTGTACTATGGTTCCATAAAGGTGGTTGTACTGTAACTCCTATGAACACTGATTCAGTTCTATGTAATCTTGGTCTAGTGAACAAATTTAAACATTTCACTTGTTTAAGGGGAGAGAAGGGTAGATGAATAGGTTAGATTATTTGGTAATGACTTTCCTAAACCCTTTTGGTAGGTTGTATGTGATAACTGCACCACAGCATAAAGCTGTGGAGGCTCAGTCGTCTTTCTGGTTTCTTCCTCCTGCTGCCAGCACCCCCCAGCAAATGCACACCTCTGTAAAGGAGCTGCACCCCCATTTTTGCCTCCACAACACCAAGCAGTCACCATTATTCCCATGCTTTGCAGTAGTGTTCTAGAGCCTGCATTTCACACTTGTAACCTGCAAATCTAACAAACACTAGCACAGCTTTCAGCTAACACAGCATAGGTCAAATACTAGTTCATTTGATGCTTTTTGCTTAGTGTTTTTTTCACAAACATGCTTTTAGGAAGAGTGGAGGATTTGGAAGCAAGTTCCTTCTTTTCCTTGATTGAATTTATTGTATCTAAACATGGTTCAGCATTTTTTTCACTGCACAGAGCTGATTTATCTGTATTCAAGTTTGCCAAGCCATTCGATGTAGGAGCTCATTAGAAGCCAAGATCTCGAAAATATCTGTAGGCCCAGTATTTCCTCAGTAACACACAACCCAAACACATTGATAAAACTTCTCATGCATTTGCAACATGTAAGATATGTAAGAAACTTACTGTTTGAAGACACTTAACATACCCGATGTGTAATGGAAAAAGGTATTTATTCTTCTGAGCCAGTGTGATCTCCCAAATTAACTGCTTTGTTCTCAATGCCTCCCTTAAAATGTCAAATGTGATCTTGGGTATTGCAAGTCTGTCACCTGTTTTGCTAGTACTGTGTTATATCTGTAATAAATGTCTTCTTGTGGGAGAGAGGAGAATGGAGTTTATTTCACTAGAGAATGTGTTTGGGTGTCAAAGGGACTGGAAGAGCTGAAAAGGGTAACTGGCACAGGAAGCTTTCCAAGCACTGGAACAGTTGGCTAGGAATGGGAGGGAAAAGGAGTTCTTAACCATCTGAACCATTGTTGCTCTGCAGAAATAGGAGCTTCTTGGTCTGTTGCCAGAAAAGCTGAGGTGTTTCCCAAGTGGCAGGGTAGCACCGGAGTTAATGCAATTGCAGAAGTACCTTAAAGTAAGGTGGAGGAATGGTGCACTTGCAGGAAGCCTGTTGGTACCGTGGGCACGGCAGAGTTAAAGCCTGCAGCTCTGCAGCGCTTCCTCACTTGGGAACACCCAGGGTTCCATCTCGGGAGCAGGAGCCCTGACACCTGCCTAGGACCCACCTTTGGAGAGTGGACTGGGGTTTGTTTGAGCGGAGCAGGAGCAGGCGGTCTGCCATGAGTCCACTGCGCTTCAGCCCCAGCCAGCGCAGTTGCACTGTGCGGCACAGCGAGGCCCTTGGGCCCGTCCTGTCCCTTAATCCCGCACCGAGAGCCGCGTCCAGCCTGGAGCCTTCAGCTCGCTGAAGCAGCACTGGCACGGCAGAGGATTGGGTCCCAAGAGCCGTGAGCAGGGCCGTGCCCGCTCCGTGAGGCCGGTGCCGCAGCCTCTGCTCTGGGGAGCTGCAGCCCCGCTCCTGCCGGGCAGCGGCCACGCCAGGGCTGCCAGAAAGGGCCGGGCACTCCCTTGGCTCCCGGGCCAGCGGAGCAAACACGGGCACGGAGCCCCTGGTGGGGTGGGGCAGGAGGAACAGCACATCGCCTAGGGCACTTGGTAACGCCCCCAGAGCAGGAAGGCAGAAGTCGCCTCAACAGCTGCAGGTTCTCGTGGGTACCCCACCGCTCTTCCTGTGCTCTGTGAGAAGAATTTACACTTAAGAGCAGGGTTTTACAGAAAGACAAAGACACAGCATTAGTCACAGTGGTGTGCAAAAACCTTAAAAGCAGGCCAGGGATGTAGTTTGATGCCAAGGGAAATGAAATCGTATGGCATTCATTTTGTTCAAGGCAGAAGTCTTACCTGCAGTCAGTAATAGCAATCTGAATAATTATACACTTTCCCTATGCAAATAGGACAGCACAGAGGGGAAGAAAAGATGGCAGTTAAGTAACAATTTACTGCATGTTATGGAAATGCACTATATTCTTATTTTAAAAGATTGCCTATTTAAAATTATTTCTGTTTAGATGCATCCCTTTTGACAAGTTACCTATTAAAGCAGTACAGATTAGCTTTATCCTGAACCTCTATCCTGCATCACACCCTGCTGTCTCCATGCTTGCCCCTGTAAAACCCACCTGGAAATGCTCTCAGGACGCATATGAGGAGCACCTGATTGTGCCTTCAGCAGGGTACCCCACTCTCCAGCACAGGAAAGGCTTTCTAAGCAACTTTAACAAGTCATAATAAAATAAGATGTTCTGAATTACAAATTTAAATTAAGTGACATTATTCTCTTAGTTAAGTTGCAGATAACTTAAATTTATTTTTTTCCAAAAGTTATTTACAAATTTACAAGTATTTGTGTGGTATTTTACAAAAAGTTACATCCGGTCATTTTAAAAACGTTTTGCTTTACAAAAGCTACATAAGCAACTACATTGAGGTGTTAAAAAAGAATAGCTATGTTAGCTTTTAGGATATTCACTAAATCCCTATCCTCAGAGACAAAGCCAAGCTGAGCAAAGTGCAAGGACAACTAAAAGACCAGTTTGCAGCCTCCCTTTTGCTGTCAGCAATGCTACTCCAAGCCCATGGCTGAAGGAACTACAGGGCTGGAGCCCATGCCAGGAGTGGCTAAAGGGAGGAGGGTGCAGCGCAGTGAGGACAGTTTATCAAAGGATATTATTTCTATTTGCCTATGCAAAGAACAAGGATTTTACGTTCCAGCAGAAGTTACCATCAGTGACAAGACTGGTTAGATTCAGAAGAGCTCAAAAGTGCCCTGCTAAAAAAATGAAGTTTAGGAACCAACTCTGAAAGTTTGAGAAAGATGGTGACAAAATTAGGAAGAAGCTCCTTGTCCAGCACAGAAAGGATGTGATTCCCAGTATTTAATCCCAGTCTTTCTAGGTGGTTTCTGGAGCTATGCAGTGACTACATGTACAAGCTTGAGGGCATGACTTGCATGAGAACAATCCAGAGACTTATTCAAGGTTACAGACAATGTCAGACAAGAGCTCTGTGGTGAACAGCTCTCTTTCAGAGGAAACAGATATATCAAATTAATAGTTCATGTGAAAAAAAATCATTCAGTAAAACACACCTTCCTTCATCACGCGCCCCAAGGCACTGTTTGTTCCTCGGCTGACCAAAGCTCCCTTTACACCTGGGACAGCAGAGAGCAGCTGCCCCTGCAAAATTCTTGGATGTATCAAATCCTGCTAATGAAGGGGAAGTAAACAAATACACAGGGTTTGGCAATAACTTCTCAGACCACCACATTAATTGCCATACTTTTTCCCAGTACAATTTAAAACCAGCTACTGTTTGGCTTTGCTTCACAACAGCCTATCACAGGCACACTTTGTAGCAGAATTAGGTTGAACTTGCAGCAGATCTGTCTGCAAGAGTATCACCTTTCTCCAGATCATCTTAACAACTAAAATACTCATCCATTACACATTAAGACTAAGTCTCCTGTATAAACTGCCCTGCTTCCTACCAAAAATGCTGCTGAGGCTTTTGGTAGACCAAAATACCCATCTGGGTTTTTTTTCTTTTTAGATATTCATCTTCTACATTTGGGTCCCATTGTCTCCATTTGTTTAAATAGGAAGCAAAGGAGCAACTCATCCGCAGTACCTTGGAATTGCAACTCTACACTGCTTATCTGAAAGTCTGGAAATACTGCTGTACATTCTTTAGTTGGTGCTGTGGTTTTTACAAGATGAGCTAAACACCAGAATTAATAAATATCTTACGGCACAGTAGAAGAGCACCTCTGTATAAGTATTGCATGGCAGGAATCACAGACCCGGACAGGCTTTGGTGAAGAGGGCAGAGGCAGCTCATTGTCAGAACAGGCATTGCAGAAGATCTCCCCACAGTTCCTACAGTGATGCTAAATCATGGGCAGAAGATTAAAACTTTAAATTTACAATGGAAATGTACTTGGTCATTGGATACCAACAAACAATACACACAGAGCAATCCAAAACATAATTCCTTTCACTTCCTGGAGTCAGGAGTGAGTTTGCAAAAGATAATTCATCTTATCCCAAACTATGATGCAATCCTACACAAATCATGTTTGGGTAGCATTGCACCACAGACAGATACAAGGTCTTTCTAGACATTTATATATATATGTATGTGCTTTGAAGATTTCATTCAAATCCTGGATTAGGAATGTAATTCTGCTATAGAAAAATACAGCATGAGCAATGATATCTGAAACAGTGGATCCTTCTGTCAGGTAGTTAGTTGAGATGTAACATAAAAAGGTAAAGAAAACTTGCTGCACACATTAATAAGCATGGAAATTAATGTCATGTTTTACTTTAAAATTACAATAAACTCTTATTTTTTTACTCTAGCATATAAAAATGCCATAAAAATATCTTACACACACATCAAATTCTAACAGTGCCAGAGCTGGTAACAGTTTGGGATAACAATTCCACAAAGTAGTTAAGTAATTTTTAACTAAGTTGCTTTGTGGAACTTCACCAAGACACTGTTTCTTTTGAAATTAGAGTCCACTTGCTTTGTATGTATAAAAGAACTAGAAAAATATCTCAAAAATAACTCTGCATTTACCTAATCACTGACATTTCATGCCACACCCCAAAGATAATTAATAATTACATCATACTTGTAATAATAATTACACAATACTTGTAAACAAGTTGGGAGAAATCTTGTTAAAGTTTTACCTTCCTTTTGGAAAGCGAAAATTCCTTTTCACATAGCTTGCAATGAGTAGCCTCTTTGTCCTTCAACCAAACCTGGCCCTGGAGAAAAAATTATCATAATTATACATATCTGACGAAGTTAAACTTTGGGTTCCAGGGAACAAGACAAATCAAGAGCAGAACATTTGCTGCCTGAATGCTCAGTGCCCTGGGACCAGTGTAATGTCACACAGACACTCTAAAGCAGCACAGGATTGCTCCAAAACACTGCAAAACCTTAGGGGACAAGACAGGGCATAGGTGCAGAGAAAACATGCTCTAGGTGGTGCAGCTGGGCAATGGAAGAGCAGAAAGGTATCCAAGCCTCAGAGTGAAGCTGATGCCCCTGCTCATCAAGTGGGAACAGTCCTCAAGATGCATGGAAGCAAAAAAAACCAAAAAAAACAAGACAGTGTCAAGAATTGTCCATTTCCTTCTGTTTAAACCACTTAACAAATCTCTGCTCTCAAGTGCTCCCTGCTGTCTTTAAGAAAATCCCAAACCTGGTGACATTACACATCACATCATATTTTATCAGCTGTGGTGATACAAGTTTACTTATTTCTTTGGATGTTTATTGATTCAAATGTTTATTGATTCCTTGGATGATCAAATATTTACTGATCATTGAGAAGTACTATGCAGTTTAAGTTCAGTTGGCTACAAATTCTGTCCCAGATACACTCTGTAAATTACAGAAGGGCCAGAAATGCAAGAAAAGGGTCAAAATGCACAGCTGTGCATCAGACAAGGAACATCAAAAGCAAATGGATTTCTTCCAGGAGGTTACAGGGAGTCTGTGGTTCTCTCCCACTGGAGGAGAACACACAGTCAGTCTTCATGAAGTACTTCCTGTTAGAGAGAAGTCTTCTCATGCTCATGAAAGAGTTAAAATACAACAGTTTCAAAAAGAGTTTCTTTTCTCAAAATGCTACTGACCTGCAATGCCTTGTTCGCTTCTTTTATATCTTCTATTTTCAGCTTTGATCTAAAGAATAAGATAATACTACTTCAAACTTCTACATGGTCAGTTCTAACAACTTAAAACTCTGATTTAGGTAATTAAAAAAATCTTAAGCCAAGTCCTCTTAACAAAAGTACAAGACCACATTATGTGATTTTGGAGGAAGCAGCCTCCCCACAGCCATCCAGTGCCAACCCACTGAAAACTGAGTCACAGGAGACACACACAAAGTTATTCTACAGTGCATCAAAGGCCACATAAATCACAGCAAAACTACTGAGAAGACAGAGATCATTAAACAAAGCTTCAACAGCACATAACAATAAAGGAGGGTGCTGCTGAGGTGACCCTTCCATCCTCTACAGACTGGGCAGCTGTGCTGCTCCTGCCTGGGCTGGAGTTCCTCTCCCTCCCAGGGGCAGTCTTTTGGATCTGTGCTGAACACAGGCTGAGAGCACAGAGATGTTGCTGTTATTGCTGAGCAGTGTTCACACAGAGCCAGGGCCTCTCCTGCTCCCGCAGGGCCGTGCTGGGGAGGAGACTGGGGGTGCTGGCACCCGAGGGGACACGGCCAGCACAGAGGAGCAAAGAGACAACCCAGACCAAGGGCATCCTGCTCAGTATAGAAAGTGGGGGGCATCTGGAGTGATGGAGTTTCGCCTTCCCAGGGCACCATTCCATGGGATGGGGCCCTGTTCTCCTGGGGGTGATTGACTACCTGCCCAACAATGGGCAGAATTAATTCCTTCTTGTGCTTTGCTTGCTCGTGCGGCTTTTCTTTTCCCTCTTAATCTGTCTTTATCCCAACCCTTAATGAGTTTTCCAGTTTTTACCCCTCCAATTCTCTCTCTGATCCCAGCGGTGGGGCAGTGAGTGAGCAGCTGTGTGGGGCTCAGGAAGAGCAGCACTGCCCTGCTGCAGCCAGAGCTGTTACCTCCTCCTTGAGGCTCCTCTGGGAATGCCACAACTGGCAAACTGCAACTGCTGAGGCAACTGCTCTCACTGCAGAACAAAGCCTAACGCCCTTCAAACCAGGATTTGCTGTTCACAGCACTGTCTTTACCCAGGAGCTCACAGCCACCCCACCAACCAAAAATAAAAATTAACAGGCTTGACTTAACTAGATACACTGACTTCTGATAACTGGTTAGCTATCAAAATAACACTAATATTGTCATATACTGTGTAGTATGCATTACCACTGTCCCACTATTTTTCTTAATGCAAGTGTATATGACAAGAATAATATGTCTAAGTCATCATCAATAATGAAATTACTCGCTCAGCTTGGATGCCAGTTCTTGGAGAGCAGCTTCTTGGTCCTCACATATGCTTTTCAGTTGCTTGTTCTTCTCCTGAAGTTTAAGGAACTCCTTAAAACAAAACAAACAAAATAAAATGAAATCTCCGATTTTTTTTCTCTACTGCCTAGAAAGCTGCTCCTACTGAAGCCAACCTTACTGAGAAAGCCAAGTGATTGAGTGATCCCTCACACTTTTAAGGTTCCAAACACAACCTGAACAGCAACTGATCAAGATTAAACTCTAAGATCCCAAGAGATAAACAACATTTGTGCTTCTGTAGCCCACTCCAGGGAGAAAATAAACCTGACTGACTGGAGAGCTCAGGAGCACTGGGGAGCCATGAGTCCAGTCCACAGTGAGAAGACAGCTGAGAAGGGAAAACAACGATTTCATTTTTCCTTATCCAATGTACTGAGTTCTGATCTGAGGACTAAATGGGGAGTAAAAAGCCCCTTTTTTTCCTCATTCTATTTGTGAGAGCACATGAATGTAATCTTTCCTTATCTATTTGCAGAAATCCTTTAAAATACCATGTCTAAGTCCACAAATAACTTTGTAGTCAATTTCTAAATTACTAGTCAAAATCTGCTGCAGAATTTACTTTCTTAAGGTTAACTATTTCTTGGGTCTCTGTTCTCAGTTGAGATACAGTTTCCTTTTCCTTTTGAAGATCATCCTCTAGGGTTTGCCGCCACTCTTTTTCTATTTTCAAATCTGTTTCCAGCTGAAGCCTAGAACAGGGAAAACAAAACAAAACAAAAATCACTGTGCACAACAGTATCACTTTTAAAAACAAAACTGAGTTTACTTCTGAGTGCAATAGACTATTATCATAATAAACTACTAACTTACATGTCTTGTAAAACAGAAATAATGTGTCAATATAATGATATTTTAGGTATCAGTGTAATAAACAAAGCACTGTCACTTAGAAAATGCTTTTCAAAGTAAGTTTATTTAAAGGACCAGGGATATGACATAATTTTGAAGAGCTGACCTTTGAAATAAATGAATAAGAGAAGACAAACCACAAAACTCCGAGGCATTTTTTAAAACATGCATAAGGCAAAGCCCCTTAACTTTATACAGCTTGTTTCTAAAATACACCAAACCAACCGGCCACAGTGTCACTGGTGATGCAGACAACCATTGCAGGTACCTCTAATACCAGAAAAGTTACTTAATTTTACACCCTTAGATGTGAATCTTCTATTTTAGTCTAAGGTTTATGGCATTTTGAACAGAACTGAAGATAAAGGAGGAATGACTTTAAATTACTATTTTTATTGAGCTTTCTACACAGTGAGGTTCAGCATAAAGAGGGATATAGATTATATTGCCTTATCTGAAGTTCACTTGACGGAATTCGGGCTACTCTGATAGAAGACCCCATTCTATCTGGAATTTTACTCTAGGTTTCACAGAAGAGTTGGTGTTTAGAATGTTAGGGAGAAACCAAAGGGTGGAAGCACACTGTTCAACCTTCTATATGTAAACTGTGCTAACACAGGAAAAGAGGAAAAAAAATCCGAGAGTATTCATGCAAGGTCTTTTGATGGGAAACCTATGTCCACATTAATTTTCCTGTTTTCAAACCAAACCCACTTTTAAAGGAAAGACTTACATTTTGGGACACTACCTCAGCATCTGGCTGGAAAAGAAGTGAACATGACCTGGAGGTTTCAGAATTGCAGAATTCTAAGGCTGGGGTCTGAACTGTTCTTTTGCCCAAATCTGCAGAGGTGACTGTGGTAGTAAAGTGAACATTTGTCATGACAGTTGAACAAGTGGATTGACATTCAGAGTTTGAGAGAAGCAGGGAAGGGCTAATAACCAGATTGGAAATCACTAATTTTTAAGCCCCAATCTTTGTGCCAAAGATTTACTTAAATAACTAATGCTTTATCTTGCCAAAGAGGGAAAATACCTGTCCTTACAGGGAGCTTCTAACATCATATACTGATTTAAATTAGTACTGAAGGACGTAACAAGAGAAAGACTAGAGGGTTGGCTCTTACATTAGCTTTTAACTTTTATTAAGACTCCACTGGATTTTCACTTTTTATTTCCTGTGCAGTGGTAGTTAAACCGCTTTCACCTCATCCTTAAGCTGGATCAATCAAGCTATTGTTGTGCCGTTTCTGTTAAAGTCTACACTACTCCATACTTACGGGCTTTGTTAAAAATGTGTTTTACCACTACTCCACTATGTATTTTCCCCCACATAGGATAATTTCCTCCTGAATTAAGCTGGCACTTTTAGCCAAGAAATAATGCTGTTCTTCCCCTTCTTTTCAAGCTGTATGTCATTTCAGAGGCACCCAAAGCCAGATTGGCTTTCTTGGAACGACATATTTTCTTCTGCCCTGCCAGTACCTGATACAAACATCTTTAGTATTTACATTCTGTTCAAAAGCATTTAACAACAAGTAGCCTGTTATTAGGACAGATGACATATTGCAATGTACAATGTTCACTGCTATGCATTTTTCCAAACAGGAAAGAAATACTCACAGCTGTTTCTCCTTCTGGGAGAATTCATTCTGCAGGCTTTCAGATTTATTCACATATTCCTGTTTAAGTTTCTCATCCTCAGCCTCAGCATCCATTTGAGCCTTCTCTGCTTGCTGCAATCTGGTGTAATTCAAATCAACTTTGGGTAAAACTGAAGCTAGAACTAGGGTGTAGAGGGTGAAGAAGACAAATAAAAGAAAAATGGGGAAATAGAAACATTTCTAAATAAAAACAAAGCTTGGGGGAAACTCACAAACTCAAACGAGAAATCCATACAATGCCTAGAGAACTTAGCTCCTGGGTTTGCATACAGTAAGAGAGCAATCACTGTAAGTAATAATTGTTTTATTTTATGCTCATGAATAACAGGTGCCAAAGCATGATACATATTTTTAGAGTCAAAGCATTTAACTTGATGCTTTTCTTTTTTCCTTCAGCATACGTTCATGTGTTATTTCTGAAGCTTTTTTTACCCTCAAGTAAATTCTGTAAAAGTACTTGGCTTGCACTAATCACCCATTAAGACAGGGCAGAGCATGTGCTGTGCAAAAGCAGCTCAAAACAACTGAGGCAGAAGGTTGCAAACAGAGCACTGCAATCAGACAGCAAAAAACTTGACTAGCCTAATACAAAAAAATGCACCCTGACAGCTCCCACTACATTTATAGAACTACCTCAAACTACATAATAATTAATTTAAATAGTCTGTATTAAAAATAATGCATTCTTGCACTGGTTAAAATAGCTCCATACTATACACAAATCAAAATGATGAATCAAGAAATGAGGGATTGTTATTTGATTTAACCTTTTCTTTCTGAGTTCCAGGTTTGTTCAGCTGACACTACCCTTGGAATGCATCGGTTCACTGTGGTTCCTCTCTGGTGGACATACTGTAAAAAAAGTAAATGTACTAGAAGGGGACTTGTGCTGTATCACAGTTACACCTCTCTGGAGAATACAAGAGCCTGTAAAATCCCAGTGAATGGCCCCACCTGATGCAAAACTGTCTCAAGGGCCTTTCAGGTAAGTAGTGGGAGAAATCAGTGAGATGGTTGATTTCTCACTGCCCAGCAGCTCCCTGAACACAGCACCACTCCTAACTCCCAGTGTCAGCTAAAAAGAAGATGTGTCAGCAATATGTCTGCATTTGTGCTTCTGCTGCTGAAGTTGCACCAGAGGGAGTTTCCAAAAGCTGCTGGTAAACAAGTGAACAAGGCTGGAATTAAATCAACTTATCAAGGGTGCACTATCTCACTCAACTATCCCAGGGGCTTGAAGAATGCTGCCAGTCACATTTGTAATAGTACTGCACAGAGGGCCAAGCCATGGGAAGCAGAATACTGGGAATAAGCAGGTCCCTCTCCTGTGTAGAAGCTGACTGAAGCTACACAAGGCATGAACATCAAAAGCACATTAAGCCCTTTCCTAAATCGCAAAATCAACTGCAGACTTGCCTTCCACAAACTAGGCAGAAAGGCAACTTACTACCCAAAATCATCCCCAGCCCAGAACCAGGGCTGGCTGCACTGCTGAAATTCAGGCAGATGCTGAGCTGGCTGCATTTTGCAGCTGGGTTTGGCATTCAGATGATACTGGAGCAGATATTTGTTTGCATAGATGACTGTGAGGTGGATAAGGCTCCCATTTCTGCCATGGTCTTCGTGTTGTTCTAGTCAGTGCTTCTGGTTTGGGTTTTCTTTGAAGATACTTATTTTTCAGTAGCCAGCTCATGTTAAAGGTTCTTTCTGCTTTCGGACCAAGGAATAAGCTAGTGCATAACCACGCAGTAGAAACCCTTTCTATATTATTGCATCCTGTCCCCACTTTTTCAAACACATCTCCTTCTGCTGCAAAACTCCAAGATCATTTTCTCAGTCAACTTCCACTACAAACTTGAGAGCAAACATCGGGGAGTGTATTAAGGGCAGTCAGCAGCCTAAACTCTTCTTTCTGCAGTGCAGGTAAGCAACAGCTCCCAGCAGAAATAGGAGCTGTAAAGGCAGCCTAATGATGGCTGGAGAGAAGGAAAAGGGCTTGGGCACAGCACCCACACAGGTGTTGATCTCAGTGCAGACACAGGCAGGCAGGACCCTCAGCTGACAAACGGGTTAGGCAGGTTCAGGATCTGGGCCTTAACTGTAAATCCTGCTCACTGCTCCACCTCCCAGGGCAGCTGTGCTAGGCAGGAGTCACAGCTCAGAATTTGCTGGAGCACTCCGGCTGTCTGGAGTCCCTCACAATTCAGGCTCCAAACACATTTGCACTCCCTGAGAGTATTTTATCCCCCACAACATCAGGGAGGTGGAGCTGTGCTCTAGCGGTGGGATGCCCAAAGGCTGCCATTCCCTCACGGCACACACAGAACACGGATGGGGACACCACCCTCTTCTCTTACATCCATCGTTCTGAGAGCTCAGCTCCCTCCCTCCAACTCCTGCCACTCTGTTTAAAAAACAGTGCTACTTACAACCACAAAACCCAACAGAGAGCATGCATGCTTTGGGGATAAATACAGCCTAAAAGTGAAAGGAATAAGCAGGGGAGAAGGGAGGTACTCGCCAGAAAGGCAACTTTTTAAATCTCTTAGTACCAAAGAACTGGAAAATCACTAATTAGAAACAAGTGTCATAAAAATGTACAGTCAAAGTAAAGATATCTAACCTCTGAAAATAAAATTTGACAAAGAAGTGATTCAATAGCATTAGAAAACTAGCTTACATTTGCTTAATAATAGTGCAGTAATTTACTTTTTTTTCTTTTTCCTTTTTTTTTTTTTAGGAGGGGTAAAGTGAGATCGGAGATGATGTTCTTTCAGAAAACAAAACAGAACCCAGCTACGATCAGTTACAGTGCAGGATTTCTAATACCACTTTCAAGTTTTAATTGGAAAAAAATTCTGAAGTCCTATTTTATCAGCAATTATTTCAACACAAGAGATCTGGAGGAGCTTTCAGAATGATATATCCTTGACAAGTTTGTACTGATGCTGAGCCTCATTGCTGGCACATTTGACGAATGACATTGCAATAGTCCTAGTTTGAGTTAATAGATCTTTGTCACTTCATGAATGCAGTGGACAAAAATCAAAGACAGATGAAGGCAGCAAAACAGTGAAAACAAAAATTGGGATAAAAGGATAAAAAGAAAAAGAAAAAAAGAGGAAAAAAGGATGTCAATAAAAGAATATTCATGTCACTAATTTTTTTAATACATAAGCATGTTTTTCATAATCAGATTTAAATGAAAAAAAAGACATGTCAAACACCAACATGACAGGGCTTATGGATATGTTATATTTTACAATTAGAAAGATCAATGTTGCATATAAGGCCACTAAATTAAAACACGTGAATCACATCTTAATATTATGTAGTACATGCAGTCTAACAGTAAAGTAAATTTATATTCTGGGATTTTAGTCTTTCACTTTTCAACCTTTCAGCATGAAAACTCTTAAAGTCATTGAAATAATGGCACTTCCAAAGCAATGGACAACAATTATAACAGCTTCAGCAAACAACCAGTAACCCTTGAAGGCATTAATGTTTATATTAAGCATATGCTTAAGTATAAGCCAGATTAATGCTTCGTTTTCTATTGCATTTCATTCAGGTGGGGGGGAAAGCAGGCAATAAGGAATCAGAATTTTGCAACAACTGAAAGAACAACTTTTGATATAAGCATAAAAACATAGGACCAGAAGAAAGATAGTAGAGGAAGAAAACTGAAAGATTAAGTTTGTATTTAAAGTGAGTGTGTTTGTCAAACAGAAAAAAACCCAGTGAAATGGCAAAGCACTAATTGGAAATTTCAGGAAGGTTTGGTTTAAATGTTCCAGTTGAAAATTATATTTCAATGGCAACTGTAGGAGTGCAGTAAGGTGTAGAGGTGTGGAGTTGTGAATGAAGAGAAACAAAGATGGGGCTGTACCTTTGTTCTAGTTGTTTCATAGTTGCATTAATTTGATTGGTCTTATCCTCTAATCGACTGATTATTTCATTCTTTTCTTTCATAGCATCTTCAGAAACCTGTTAACCAAAAGAGGTTAAAACTGAAATTAGTATAATTGCACGATTTCCTTGTATGGGCTTTTTCTTCAGTATCCAAAGGGGCAAATGGTAAAAATGGCATCAAGTTTTGATTCCCTTTAAGGACTGCCTCCTAAAAACTCTTGAGGACAGTAAAATCTTAAGCCTAGAAAATTTGTAGTTTTATACTTTGCAAGTGTAGATGCTATTTAATATTTAATAAGTCTAAATGCTCCCTTTTGATTTCCTCCCTTAGTTAATCACTTTAGAAGTCAATTTGAATTAACTGACCAAGTAGCCCATTAGAGCCTTACCAGTGAAAAGCTTAGTCCAGAAAAATCACCAAGGTTCTCCTAGAAATCAACCCCCCCAGGCTCCTAACACTGGAGAACACTCTCTCTCATTATCTTTCTCTCCAGCTGTATTTGTACTTCCCATCCTCTGGTCCAGTTTCCTGACATTTGCAGATGGGAAAGTAGAATCCTTTGTCCATCACCTCAACTATCTCCCCACAGCATTCTAATTTTTTCCCCTCATTATGCCACAGATTTGATTGGTTTCTTGTGCTGGTTTTCACAATTTATTCCCTACATCAAATTCATGTTTTGCATAAATAATTCACTGGTCTTTGGTCATTTGTTAACTGCATTTGGGGTCCCTGAGAGCCATATTCTTCCAAAACCAGCATTTTATTGTTAAGAGATTGTCTTAATTTGTGAACAGATTTAAAAATAAACCCAAAACCGTAACTAGCTTTTTCCATTTAATATATTCTGGTCTTCCTTTCCCTACTTTGGAAGGTCAGGGCTTCTCTTCAACTCCTCACTATGTGCCTACATCCTTCTGGCTTTTTTTAATACAACGCAGGCCAAAAAAATGTCCTTGGTACATTAAACTATTACTCTCTCTATTTCACATAGGATACTATTATTATCCTCGTATTCTTTTCCTCCCTAAACCCAGTAAGTGAATGCCTTAAGAACTTCTTTGTATGAAACTATGATTACATAGGAAATGTTCCAAAATGTCAAGATGACCTAAGGAGCACAAGGAAACCAAAACTCCAGGGAGCAGCAGCACTCAACAGACCAGAATGGTAATAATGCATTTCTCTCTCTCTGATCTTTGCAGCAGTTTAAGAGCAGACTGTCCCTTTACCTGCAGCTTTTGGTACATTTCCACATTAATTGCTTTAACTTCATCAAGCTGCTGCCGCAGGCCGATGAGAGTGTCCTGCTTCTCGTGGATGTCCTTCTCCAGCAACTTCATGGCAAGTTCTATCTCATGTTTCATGCTAACTTGAACCACTAACTCATTCTCCATATCCTATAAAACACAAGCACAATGCAACATAAAGGATTCAAATAACTATGGAATCACTTTTTTCTGTTTTGAAACTCTAACAGAGCTGCAGCACCACTTATTTTGCCACTTGGGAAATTCTGCCCCTCTTTACCTTTGCAAATTATCCATAAATGTTACAGTCATATGCCAACTGACCAATGGCTTTTTTTAACTTTGGGAGAAGGTAACTCATATTATAAGAAATCACCCTGCCAACATTGTACAGAGTTGCCTAAGTATTAATTACAAAAACAGAAGTATTTATATTTTTACAGGAAAGACTTAGTATAGATAGATATCATACAGTATTGCTAAAAGCTTACCTAAAAAAATTATCAAAGAAAATGTTCTTTGTTCTACTTTTCTTCAGCAATATTACTATAGAAGTTTTGGTCCTCTAAAAATTTCCTTTATGTGATAGGCAGTTGTAGGAGAAGGGAATCGAGGCGACCTTGCCCCTGGTAAGTAACAGCTGTATTAATTACCCAAGACAGCCTTGCCCCAATGAGTCACAGCTGTATCCAACAGAGGTAAGTGTGATAAAAGGGAGTGGGTTAGCTGGTGTGGGGAGGGATCATTGCAGAGGATCATGAATAGAAGGAGGATGAAGGATCCTGGGGAGAGAGAATGACTGCTGTGAGGTCAGTCTGGGTCTGCAGTTAGAGCCTGCTATTGGAACCTGCAGTCATAGTCTAGCTAGGTAAAAGCCTGCACTCAGAGTCTGCACACTGATACCAGCAGTCAGAGGCTGCAAGGGAAACCTCCAGCAGAACTTGCTGCATCAGAGTCAGCGAATGGTTGGAGCCATGATGGCTGAGCTGTCAAAGAGGAATAAACCAGGACCATTTTCATGCTGTGATAAACAAGAAGTCTGTGTCTCAGCTCATTTCTAACCTCTAACAAGAGGACTGCTGCAACAGGCAGATGGAGAAAAGCCTCCTGAAGTAAACAAAGTATCTGAATCCAACAGAAGCAGCAGTATTCCCACAGTGAGAGCTGTGCAGAGGTGCAGTGCCAGAGAACGCTCACCTGCCGCAGCTGGGCCTCCTCACGGAGCTGCCTGCGAGCTTCAGTGTACATCTCATCCAGGCCCTGCCTCGAGTGCTTGTATGTCTGAAGTTCTGCTTCCACATCCACTTTAGTTGCCTACAAAGATACAGAGGTTCTGTCTTTCTTCATCTTAAATTCTGCAGTTTCATGGAATAAATTTAATATTTATGGGGAATATGAAGGATGATTCATCATCCACACACAGGACAAAGATGGAAAGATCTGTTTCTGCTTTGTGGCCATTGGTTTGATAATGAGAACTGAGTAAAACCAGCAAAATGAACATCAATACTGCAGTACTGTCCTCCTTTGATGTCGCTCGAATACACTACACATGCGTATGGTTCCAAAAGAATCTAGTGTCCTAGAATTTTAATTTACTTATGCCATTTAAAAAGCTCCACAGATTTAATAACTCCCTCATAAAAGTTGTTTCAGATTTGGACAAGTTAAGCTTTCTTGAAGTTGAGATGTACAAACTTTTGAACAAAAATTAACCACGTTATATTACAGTGTTAAAAATGGTAAAGTTAACGTACCTCTAGATGATGCTGTGTTTTCATTAAAATCAGAGTATTTTCACTCCTTAGTTGATGGTTTTCTTCCTGAAGTTTAATTATATTGTTTTTTGCTATTGCTAACTGAAAAGAAAAAAATTTAAAAAAAGAAAAGCATTGTGACCACTTTTGTGAGTAGAAATAAAGAAAAAACTGTTCTGATTAATGCAAGACCAAGACATTCTCAGCTCTATTGTCCCTGTCTGCCAAACAGAGGATTAACTGTTTTTAAAGAAAATATAAAGCTCCTGGTTTTAACAATGAGTCCCTTTCATCACAAAGCAGCAGCATATTCAGGATACTTCACTGTTTCATGACTGGTTAAGATCTTGCTTTCTTTTCATTGCTCCATTATGACTTAAAGACCCTCAATTCTCCTTCTTTGTCCTCAGCTTTTTCTTTCCACTTGGCTTCAAGCTCATCCAGTTTTCATTTTTATATCTGGGCATCCTCATATATCATATGGAGCAGCTTACATAATAAAGCCTCCCCCATATGAAAGACAAACATCTTTACAAAAGATGACACTTTATAACTGGGCCCTACAGTACATAGCTTAATGTCAGAATTATAAGCCAAAAGATCAAAACAGGTGGACAGTTCGGCTGAAGGCATATAAAAGAACCAGAATACTCTGAGAATTAACACACAAAAAAATGTTTTCACTCTGTCTGGATACATTATTCCCAGAGTGAGCTAGCTGTCCCTTCAGCAGCTGTGTTTAGAGTTATCAATTTTCCACTCCACTACCTAAAACAGGTGCTCTCTCTTATAGAGCTAAAAATACTGGAAACTAGTCAAGCAAACGATAACGAGAAATATAGGCTATAAACACAAATCCAGAAGCAGACAAGTCTAAAAGCTGTATATAACCATCCAGTAAACAAGCAAGAAACAATCCTTTGGCTCAAGCTGAGAACTGGAACAGAAATTGCTTGTCTCTTTGTAGCAACTGGTGCCATCCATTCTAGACTAGTCATCTGCACAAATCAGACTGACAGCTGGCATTAAGAAAGGCTTCTCTTCTCATTTTGTCCAAAGTTGGAAATTGCAGTGTTCTGCAGAATTCATGCACTGATGCTAGAGGCTACCTGGCAAGCTGACTTCAAATCCCTGCAGATGCTGCCCCTCTTCTTTAGGCTAAAATAAAGGTATCTGAACACATTATACAGAATTTCCATGGCTTAAAATAATGTATATTTAGAAAAACAGTCTTTCAGAAAAAATAATATGTGACACATTACTAAAATAAAAAAGTACCTCTTCAATCAGTTTAGTGTTTGATTTCTCCAGTGAGTCAACTCTTGCATGTAGACTACTAACTGTGCTACTGAAAGGCAAAAAGAAACAATGCTATTCAAGATTACATCCAAACTCATTCAACCAAGCTCAAAAGCTTTAATGCCAGGTACAGTGATTAATGGTTATGAGCTGTGAGGTCTGTTCCCATTGTTGGAGGTTTTCCTAAATATAAGAAAATTACTCTCCTTTGTTGAGCATCTATATACTTCTTTCCAATTCCCAGTATCACCCCTGTCACTTCAACTCCTGGTTGACTCTAACTTCTCATGCACTCTCCCTTTCCTTTATCCTCAAAACTATACTGCATCCAAAAGATAAACGAGTTCCCCACTATAGAACAAAACCAAACCATTCTCCAGATTCTCTTCCTCCAAAATACATTCCTTTTATAAAATCATTTGTTTCTCTGCATTCTTTGAGATTCGTCCTCAGGCTACCTCTTTCTTCATGCTTCCCGACTTCATTTAGGAGCCTCACCACAGTTTTATTGTCTCTTATTACTTTGTTGCTTTTTATAGTATCAAACTACATCCAGGTATTTTCCATAACCTGATTGCCTATTTCTGCAGGAAGCACCTTTTTTTAGGCTGCACTTCACACACAGGGAAACAGAAAACTTATTCTCTAACGCCATTTTACTTTTCCACATATTACTCTGTGGTGTCCTCAGAAGCTGGTAGTTCATTAGGAACATCACGGCAGAGAGATTAATGCATTTTAGGATGCCTAAATACAAACAGCTGAACAGAAATAAAATGGGAGCATTGATGTGGCTTGACATTCTAAGCATAAACCAGAGTACAAGAACACACAGAGGCTCACCTGGATAATGACATCACACAAACACCACTGCTCTTAATTGTGATAGCTCCTTTGTCCTCTTTTACTTTCACTTTGCTCGTATTTGATGTACTCAGCTTTTCTGTGCTGTTGAAGGTTTCTGCTCATTTCAGAGCCTTACTCAGAGTATCCTTAAGAGTATCCTTACCGCAAGAGGAAAGGAGCCTTATAGTAACCAGTGATCCAGATTACCAAATTTTAAAAGGTGATTGCATTTCAAAAAGTATCTAGATCAGCTGTGCTACAGATTCTATGGAGGTTCTTTCTGGCTTTGTTGTTTGGTTTTGATTTGTTGAGGTTTTTAGCTTCGTAGCTCCTCAGACTGTTTAGTTTCATACAATACTCCTCTGAGAATTTAAATCACTGTTCTTCTGTTTGCACAGTAATAAACACAGTGGTGAACTAGGTTTGTTCCATCCAGCAAAGTAAGAGGAAAATGCTGCTTTCCTAAAATCGTTTCAATGGGAACCACAACCTACTACATGTAAGCAGCTTCTAGCAAGCAATGAGCTTACTCAGTTTCAGTCCTAGGCCCTAAAGTCACGAACTAAAATATTCTGAAAGGCAAAGAAATAAAAAACATACAGATTCACCAGAATATTCAAAACCACTTTTGCCAAGCTGTTACATAGAACATAGCTGGAATCCAGAACAAGCTTTTCATTTGTCCTGGATTGTAGTTTAGGATGTATTCTATCACCATCTTCAGTTAATGGCCCATCAATGCCTTTTGCATGACTCAGAGATAACTCCCAGAGGGAGTTATCTCTCTCTTTAATGGGCCATTAAGGCTCTCTTCCACGACTCATCATCCCATTGTGAGATGCTCCGCCCATGGGGAAGAGCCAAGCATTCTCACCTGGATATAAGCTGGGATTTGGGACAGTAGAAGCAGCCCTCACCCACTGGATTCCCAGAGGACTGGAGCTACCAGACCTTTCTACAAGATTTCTGTTTCAGGAAGACCACCTCGTCTGGACTGTTTCCATCACCCTGATCAGGTTGTATTCTGACTCTTTCAGTGGTTTTTCTTTTTGTATTTATTTTATTTTATTCTATTTTATTTTCCTTTTCTTCTCATTGAATTTTATTTCTGACTTAGAGCCTCTTACTTGGTTTGTTTTCAAAACCACAACATCATTCCTGTGAAGTTATAACCCACAAGGATCTTCATCACTCTGGCCTGTTGGTTTTGCGTTTCCTTGAAGAATAAAGGTTTTGACTGTCCAAAAGCAGGAAACTTCGTGAGTGTCTCTTCCTATTTCACTATATATTCAGCCTAAACATGAAGACTTTTCAGCTCTTTGTCTGAAGTTCTCTCACAAAGCTGTGGTACAAAAGGCATTTACCTGTAAGCCTGGCCTGACACCCACACTCCAAAGTAATACTTACTTTAGTTGCCTGTTTAGTTCCTCAACATAATTCTTTTGGTCCAATATTGCAGCAATCTGTACATTTCTAAAGCAAGCACAAAATAAAATTGACTTTATCAAAACAATGTACTAAACTATGGACTGAGAACACACATATTTATCATATGCAAAAGTCCACCTCAGTTGTGCTTTTAGAAAGAAAGGAACCAACTTCTGCTCACACTCATGAAGGCAACAACACATTGTGTGTTGTTATATCAGTGAGACACAAAAAAATCCAATGCTTTAACTGCAAAGAGTTTCTCTACATGAAACATAACATACACTGGGAAGCCTGGGAAGGATAAGGATGTTTATTTACTCCGCCATAACTCTGAAATTCTGACTAAATCCCAAGCTGAGGGCTTAAAGATCTGCAGGTTTCTTTTTCCTGCCACCTGGCAAGCCTCCACTATTTGGAGGCAGTAGGTGATGCTGCTGAGGTTTGCTTCAAACTGCAATTATTCTTCCAGCTAACTAATAACACAGAACAACACACTGGGGCATTTTTCTCAGGATCAGAAAATTTCATCTTTAGGGATCCTGACTTATTCTAAAAGAACAAGCCCCAGCCAAGAAATTATTTGTTAACATGCAAAATAGGAGGTGTTTTGTGAGGACATACCTTTCTTTACCCCCAATGTCATCATCACTCTTCAAATACACAGAGAAATCAATCACCCCAACCTAGGGGAAAGCAGAAGTACAGTTTCATATCACACAAGTAAGTCCTGCTGATACTTACAGCCCTGCATTTATGTAATTGATAAACCCTCAGTTACAGCATTTTTAAGATTCATCCAGTTTCAGCCAGAAGCTGGAAAACCTGAACTATAACACTTTGAACAAGATTTTACTAAACTGAATATTTTTTTGGTTTATACAGTGCTTTCTCTCCTGTCAGGATCCTGTTTGTTCTTTCGATGTCTTTTCTAAAAAGTCTCTTCTCCAACTTTTTAAAAACATGTTTTTCTTATTAAATCAAAATAACATCTCTAATTAATAAGGTAAAATGTTCTATCTATGAAAGTTACTTTATTTCAATTCACTACAGCTGCATAAACACACTTCACCACTGAGTAGCATTTTTTTAACATACCAAAACTATGATCCTGTGACTTCCATCAAGGTTCAGAAGTTTGCCTTTCTGCTCAAAAAACCCTGCTGCTTCTCTGAAAAGAAGCCTTCTTTCTACTACTCTTCACAAACTGAATTATTCTGGACATTTTAAAACTGTCGAATTTGGACACACTGCAATCAGAATCTCATTCACACAGCCACTACTACTACCCTCTCAAACTGAGTTTTCTCTCTCATGCAGCAAGGCCATCCAGTGATAGCAGAGCTGTAGCTAGCAACAGATTTTATGGTCTATAACACATATGTTTAATTCTCAACACTAAGAGCAAGCTGGTAAGTTTTCTGAAATGGAAGGCCTGTCAATGTCATACCTTCTTTTACACAAGACCAGTGCCTAAAACTAACACTACACAGTAAGTAGAACAAACAATGGAGGACAAGTTAACCATGTGATTCAAAAGCACACACAACCAATTAGCTGTAACTTCTCTTTCCCAGAGGAACTGTTCTTTCATCAAATATATGAATATAATAATAACCACTTAAACTACTATGATTTTTCCCACAAAGAAGCTAAAAAGAAACCAGTCAGGGCTGAACACAGTTTACATTTATTTACAAATACCTGTGCATCTGCCTTTAAACAGAATCTGTTAATAATTTCTGGGAAAAGATCAGGGTTAAAAGTCAAAGCCCATTCAAAGCAGGAAGAATTCCAAGTCTTGCTTTGCAGAATCAAAGTAGTCACGCTCTTAGGAGGTCACAAGAGAGTGTTTGTTTCAGGTCCCTGTATCATTCCTATGATGTTCCAGAACCACAATAAATGAACCAAGCAGGGTAAACTGATCATGGAACTATACTTGTCCCACAGAGGGAAAGGATAGGTCACACAATCAGATGGAAAGAACTCTGCCTTGCTATGCCAATTTGAGGACAAAGCACAAAACTGCACTCTTGCACTCTGACCGTTATCTCCATTTAAAGGTCTGACCCCACTGATAATGAGGTTAAGGCAACAACCCCACAGATCCAGGGACTGGATCATCACATCCTGAACAGTCTCTAGTAGGATTTCTAACAAGTCACCACTCCAAAGTAAGAAAATTCACAAAGGAAAGAACAGAAAACACTCATGGATTGCATGTACATTCCTTTACCTGGATGGACTTACTTGTGAATCCAGGTCTTCTCCCTTCACACACAGGTTGGCATCAATCACATTCAGACCAACCAGGAGCCCAACAATAACTGCTCCTTCTTCCTCCATCATTAGTGCATGATACTCATAAAACTCACTGTGTTGAAGGAGTAAATTGCATCTTACTGGTATATTCATTATATATACATCCAATAAATTAATCATAAGTGACATACACATCTCAGTTTTCTCTTATTGATGCCTTACTACAGCATCCCTAAAGATGAACTGGGCCTGCCCATACTCTCACCTCATAAATATTTAAAACTTCAAAGTGCATGGTTTATCTCAGAGGCTATTAAAAACAAGGATATTGTCTTAGGCTCCAGATGCCTGGGACACTGTGGGGAGGGTGACAAGATCTACTTTGACTGTAAAAGAAAGCAAAAAAAAAAACCCAGAAAAGTCTCTCCCCTACACCTGCTATTAGCCAGTTTTGAAGAGGATACTGCAACAAAATACTGCAACAAAAGGATGTTTGGCCACACTGAGTCAGACAACTCCTAAGAAGCACTGCAAGCAATGCAAAAGAATAGCAAAAGAATTGCCTTTTGAGAAAAAAAGCCTGGAATTTAGTGAATACACGCTTGAAACTCAAGGACCCAAGGAAGAGATTAAATGGATAAATGAGAAACATAAAAGGCTGAAATGCTAAAAAGGTTTTTAAAATATAAATACTACATTAAACAGAGTATCAACACTTTCATCTCCTTGCACTTTTAAAATAAAATTTCAGATTCTATGCAATAAACTGTCTTTTCACTGGAAAAGTCCATAGCTGCTGATCACAAATGCCATCCTGACATAGCAGTGTTATCTAGGCACAAAGTCAATCTTAAAAATATGTATAGCTTATAAAACTGAAATTAAGATGTATCTTTCTCCATTTGTGCTTTAATTACTCCATCAGACAGGAGAAGTAACATAGAAGAGGGCAGTTCCAGTGTTAGAACTGTGAAAACAGAGTCCAAAGCAAGAGCCCTCCTTTCAGTAGCAGCTCAGTGGAAACCCCACACAGGGTAGGGATGAAGTCACCTCCTCTCCAGTACTTATTCTGAACAGTAGGAGAATGCAGGATTATTTTTCAGGAGACTAAAGCAGTAAAAAAACAAACAAACAAACAAAACCAACCAAACAAAAACCAAAAAGAAAAAAAAAAAATTTGCAGACAAAATCTAAGGAATTGTTTACCTGAGGAGGTCTCTCTGAATGATTAAACAGCGAAGATAATCGGCCATTTTCTTCTGCATCAGCGCTAAGCGGAGCCAGGCCCGGGCACGGCCCAGCGGTGTCCTGAAACAAAGGGCATGAACACAAACAGTCCCAAATTATTAACGTGTTGGTTAAATCAGGGTCTTTAACACCTTATCAGTCTACAGCTGGAACAATTGGTGCTTCTGAAGGGGTGTTATTAGCTGAGCATCACCATCTGCAAAGCCATAATGTTTAGGCCTTGACTCCAAGCTCTGGGGTAACAGGAAGATTTTCAAGTACTCAGCTGAGCTTGGGAGCAGACCCTGGAAAAGCAGCAGTACAGAATGCACAAGAGCCTGATAATCTTGATAAAGTCCTGTTTTGTGCTGAAGAAAAGTGTTTGCAACCATTGAGACTCCTTTCTGCAATTTGTTTATTAAGAGTTTGGGGGAGTTGCAAGAAAACGAACCAAGCGCCCATGACAAGCCACCATGGCAGCCTCCCTTCCCAATTCTACTCTCTGGCTCTACCCAACACTTACTCAATCCCACCTTTAATTGTGTACAAATTCAGTGAAATCTTAGGAAGACAATGAAGAAAGAGATGAAGACATCTGTAACTGGCAAACACTAACAGCCAGCAAATTACACCTGGACCTTTAGAACTTCCCCTTCTAGTGCTTGCATACTTACAAGTAGTAGGCACATAAGTGAAAAGGAAAAGCTCCTCACAAGCTGTGTTAGGATAGGACAACAGTAACACACTTCAAAGGTTATTACTTCCCTGGCCTGCCACACGAGTAAATAATAATTTACATGACTATGTGCTTTAGATAAGGTCTAAAGCTGTAAATTAGAACCCTTATACTGCCATACACCAATCTGTGTAACCAAGCCCTTCTGCAATTTCATGTATGTCCAATTATAAAGCTAAACACAAAAGCAGAGTGCAGTGGAATGGGAGGAGAATAAATTCACAGCTGAGTAGGACCCTGCAGGCAAGAATCTCAAAAGCTGCCTCATTCTTTCCTCTTTGGCATGTCACCCTTTGATTTGATACAGCCTTTGCTGACTACACTTACTAATGTTTGCTGCAGTTCTAGACCTGCAGAATGCCTGATATACAACCTGCTCCTTTTTGCACTGCTGTTATCCACCTTTCATTCACCTGTGCTCTCCCCCAACATCACAGGCTAGCTGTTCAAAGGTTTAATTAATGGCAAATGAAATCATGAGACACCTGCAGATTCTCAATCAGGTCCTTTATTTTCCTGCTGCATTTTACCAACACTACTTACTTAAGGCCAGGCAAATCTCTGACACTTGCTGCTATTTCCTCAGCTTCTGGATATAATTTCTCCACAAGTTCCAGAGGACCCCAGATGGTTTTATTGTAACTTAGAAAGGATTTTCTTACTATGAAAAGAAAAAAAATCAAGTAACTGAATTAATTTAAATTACTGCAGTAGCTTCCTTCATAATATCTGGTGTATGGAAGGGTCAACTACTGCGTCCAGAGTTCAAGATAACTCTTAACTGAGACACTGGGCAGCTCACAGTATCCAAAGCCAACTCCCAAATTACTTTGCTGTGAATATAAAGCTGATATGCTAGAAAAAATTCATATAAAATGGATGTCTAGCTAAAAATATACACTAGATACATACTTACAGTTGGTAAACCCTGGACCACTTACAACAAATGCTACAGAAAAAGGCAAGTTGGTAAATGTGGAAATACATGTGGTGAAGATTTAAAAATTACAATATTCATTACAAAAGGTGACCATTTACATGTTTTACTCAATTCTTTATCCAACATTACACATTTTTTTTATCTACTTCCAGAAAGAAAGGAAGAACAACGGCATGTTTGGGATGAGAAATATGCAGCTGGACTAATTTCCACACCTTTCAGGCCATGCTTCAGGCAGTGCTCCATGACAACAAAGAACTGCTGCAAAGGTGGGTAGTCAGAATCCAGAGTGCGTCCAAAGCTCAAGGCTGATTCAATGAGTCCTTTGATGCTCAGTTTAGCCATGTTCAATAAATTGGCTCTTTCTACAGCTGTAGGGTCTTTTACAGCTAAAACAACAGAGGGGAAAAAAAAAGTTATGGTTCAAGTTTTAGGAGTGACACAAAGAAATAAAGTGCTTCACGTCAACCTTGTTCAAACCTTAGCCTAATAAACTCAACAGAACAAATTCAGTAAGTGCTATAAAGCACCACATCATTGAAAAGCATCCAATCCAAAACACATTCCGAGTGTTTTAATAGGTGAATGAAAACCCGAGGCTGGGAATGTCAGTTCTTTGGCACCATGTTGTCTCAGCAGCAGCCAAGTCACTGCAACAGAACACAGCACCCCTGCTGCACCCCCAAATCTGCTGCACGACTGCATCCAGTGCCCCTCCCATGGTATCAAAGCAGCCTTCCTCTTGATTTATAGATTTATTTGGTGTATTACAGCCTACCTACAGAAGCAGACATCATACTTTTTATATGTAATCACTTTCCACTCTAGCTTTGATTGGACAGTGACACAAACACATGCCTTCCTTCTCAAGCTGTACAGAATCTCTGCCACTAAATCAGAAGCATTTTCTGGAAAGTGCTACATACTGAAAATTCAGTTTCTCATCTTGCCACAAAGTATTTTCTAGACAGAAAATCTTAATAATTAAAGATTTTGCTTTAACTTGAAGTTTTTGGTAAACATTACAAAGTGTACACTGCAAAAATACATTTGAGGGTTAAATCTAGTCCATAACAAATCCACAGCTTTTTACAATCACCTTAGTCTGATGGAACGGACAAGGTTCCTCTTCTCAGAACTCCTGCTACTGAGAACAGAGTGCTCAGGAAATTCTTAAGCTCATTTTCATTTACAATAAAGCAATTCAAACATTCAGGCCAGACCCTATGTTCTCAGAAACAAAACAAGTCTCTGTTTATTCACTATCATCAAAGTAACCTGGAAAGAACCAAAGAGTTGATGATTTACTGTTTAATTAAATCCAACAAGTAAAGTAAAAAAACAAACTTTTTTTTGACATGACTTGAGACACAGGTGTAAAAATCTAGAAAGACTTGCATCTGAGAAGAAAAACCGAGCCTGCTCTTTTGCAAAACTGAATATTGGTACGAGACTGTACCTGTTTGCGCATCAGAAAGCACAAAGAACCCAAATCATCATAACAGATGGATATTTTCTCAATTCCTCAATGAAATTACTTGCCTTATTTCTTGCAGACTTTAGGTATTTAGGGGCTGGATGTTAGAGACCCTGAAAACTACTTTCTAATATTCAGTTTCCCTAGTTGCCTACCAAATACCCAACTACCCTACTAACCACAAAACGTTACCTATCTCTGCTTTCTAGGAAAAAAAATGACTGAGATTATGTGCCTGCAACAGCCTTAAAAACTGCTTTTATAGTCCCCCAGAACTTCAACAGCAAACCCTGGAAGACATTAGGAAACAATCAGATAATGAGAGACAGGGCTCTGGTACCCAGTTAGCAGCCACAGCTCACTGCTTTGTCTCTTCCTTCCTGCCCAGCTGCTGGGGACTGAGCAGCCCTGCCAGGAGCAGCACCAGCACAGCAGCCCTGGCTGGGACAGGTGGAGGCTTGCAACAACAGCAGCCTTTTGCTGGCAAAGCAGACGTCCTGCTTTTTTTTATTAGCTTTGCTACCGGCAGTATTAAATACAAGAGTTAGTGTACGAAACACCTGGATCAATGCAGACTTCAGGTGGTTAGCTACTCGTTGCTATATATCCTGTCTATTTCCCCAAAGGCATCGTGAAAATTCCTTTGTCAGATGACCTCATTTTGACTTCTGGAGCTGATCCTCCTCAGACAGACTTCTGTATCTGCTGTCCTTTTACTTATCAGCCCTCTCGTCTGTTCTTTCTGAGGCAAAATGCATTTTAGGTCTGTTTTAAATCGTGTTTAAACCTACATGTTTTTCTTCATCCGCTCCTTAAAAAAATAAATAATAGACAATTTTTTAAGAAATTTAAAATCCAGATTTAAAATTTAAAATCGTGTGTGAAATCCTAAATCCTAGCTGCTGCTCGGGTGCCGCGCGGGGTATTACGGACAGCGGAACAAGCTCTGCAGGGGTCTTCTCCCCGAAGCAGCAGCGCCCGAACGGGCTCTTTGCGGTGACAACCGCTGTCGCCGACATCACCGGCTCTGAGCGGCGAGGCTCGGCCCGCGAGGGGACATCGCTCCCCGGCCGGCCGAGACCGGGTGGGGCTGCAGGAGCCGTCCCTGCGGCAGCGCCGGCCTCTCCCGCACGGCGCGGCACCGCCCGCACTGCGGGCCCGACACGGCCCCGCTCCCGCCGCGGGGACGCTCCCTGCCCGCGCCCGCTCGGCCCCAGCCTCGGCCCCGCTCATTTCCCGGCGGCCCCCGCCCCTCCCGGCCCCGCTCCCGGCCCCGCGGCCCCGCTCACCCATGGCTGGAGAGGAGGAGCCGCCGCCGCCGCCGCTCCCTGCGGGCCCGTGGCTCCGCCCGCCCGCCGCGCGGCGCCCCCGGCGGCGGGAGGACCCGCCCCCGGCCCTATCGCCCTGTCGCGATAGCCGCCCCGCCCCCGAGCGCCGCCGCGCCGCCCCCGGCCCCGGCTGCCCGCCTGGAGAGCGGCAGCGGCCGCAGGGGTGGGCGAGAGCGCCGGGGCAGCCTAGGGCACAGCAACGCCCGGCCAGGAGCTGAGCACAGTCAGGCGGCAAAAACAAGAGACTTGTCTGCCCTTCTCTTGTAACATAAAGCTTCAATCCCTAGCATTTATTCCAAATAATAATTCTGTAGCATTGGATAACATGCGTCAGAATGAATAATATTATTCTAGAAAAATCTGTGAGTTTAGTTCCTTCAAAGGTAACGTGCTGGGAATCAAAACCGGTATTTAAAAAACCCAAGTTTTTGAGGTTTAATTTTAAAAAGCCCTAGAATGTGAATCTGTTATGGAAAGAACCAAAACACACTGAGCTGTTTATTACCAAGTATGTTTGTCACATCCAGATGGGATCGCAGTTGATGCTTACTGCATCCTCAGTACTACAGTGTTTTGCTTAGTAATTATTTCCTCTCACCTTTTTGGGCAAGGTTAACCAGCAACCTGTAAAATAAAAAGGTGGTTTTTACCTTGCCTAGCTTCAGAGACTGCACAAAACAGCACAAAGGGTGTCACTGCCTGGGCCTACAAGGAAAGACCAAAGGAGAAGGTCAACACAGAGACAGACCACAGCCCATGGTGACAGGGACACTTCCTTATAGCCACTTCTTATATCCACCATTCCCACCTCTTCCAAGGAAAAAGGAACCTGTACATTTAAACATTAAACAATTCTCACACACTGATCCTGCTAGTCTGGCATAAAACAGCTTTTTTTTTTTTTTTTTTTTTTCATTTTTGGGAATCCCCAAACAACACCTAACACAGTAGGCACCCATCTGCATGTTTTCCAGCAGCATCAACGGCTGCTTCTGCATGAGGAAGCTGTTTTAAACACAGCACACAGAAAAAGCGATCTTTTACTGCTAGAGGATACTCACTTGCCATAAATATTCATTGGAACACAGAGTGTTTTAGAGAATCACATCTCAATTTTGTTTGAGACTACCAGAGCAAAACATGGTTTCGTCTGTAGACTGCTGCTCAGTCTAATTTCTACTACATGACAAGAAGGATTTATTTTTTAAGTGGATAAGGAAATGTTCTTGTGTTTGTTTCTCATGCAACTTCATGATGGGATGGCAATACCTCTCATTTATTTATTAAGTTTTTTATAGCATGCGAACCATTTCCTGGATAAGCATTACTTGGCATAAGAAAACAGATTAGTGAAATCTTAAGAGCTTTCTACAGATAGAAAGAAAAATCTCTTCTCAAAAAGTATTCTGATGTCATTACTATAATAAAGAGCATATTTTACCCTATTTTTTTCATCTTTCGCAAGACCCAGAGCATAGACACCGTTGATGAAGCACATATTTTCACCTGAAAAAGGAGGCTATCCAGTCAACTTTTCAAATTATTGTTGTACTGTTCTAAACATTTGCCTTGTATAAAGCAAAGTATTAATGAAGTATAAACAACTTTAACAAAACCAACAGTAAACTTTTATTATTTCAAACATTACAAAAAGTTAAGGAGCAGCTTAAAAGGGTGAAAATGCCCACATTTAACAAGTTTGTTTGTAAATGTATGCACACTGCTACTTGACATTGATCCAAGAGAAAACAAATGCTAATGATTCTGAAGAATCAAAAAATTGATGTTTCCACTAGCAACCTTGGAAAGAAACTTCTCAGTCTCTTCAGTCAAGAATATGAGGAAGCATAAAAAAAACTAACACAGATCTCTCAAGTAAAAGGTGTTTTCTGTTATTTATATGCCATCATCTTTACAAAGATAAAACCTGAGCATGTAAACTTCTTAGTCAGTAAGCTGCATGTCTAGTTATCTGGGAAATCTTTGTTTTGAAGACTACAGATCAGATCAACTGAAAACAAGAGTTCTACTATGAAGCATTTCACTTCAGATTGATCTGCTGAACACATTAGTTATTAACAGGGGATTAAGTGAATCAACATCACATTTCCTGATGTATGCAAAATCAAGAGATTAGAAATGCCATCAAGGGATCTTCACATGAGAGGTTAATTACATTATGTATATAAATATAAAAGCCTTCAGCATTCTTAAAAGGAGTAGACTTCAAAGGACAATGTGAGGCTTCAAAAAGAAGAAGTTTTTCTTATTTTTTCTCCAAACAGCACAATACAGCACTTTAATTAGGAATTGTAACAAATGTAATTATTGTGTGTAAACTACATTTTCAAGTTTTTAAAACCAAACTGAGCCCAGAAAACTGTGACTCAGTACAACAGTGGTTTACACTCCCTTCCTCTTCCAGTGTTTCCCACTCACTCCTGCAGGTAACTGTTTGTCAAGGTAAAAGACAATATAGGAATATCCAGTAGTGGAAGGAACAGAGTGCTTCACATTTCTGGTTTGTCACAAGTGGGTGCTTTAGTACTGTAACCATCAGCTTCTTCAAGAAATGTCTGTTATTCTACTGAAAGGAAACTTACAAATAACTGAATGCTCCCTATGTTGGCTGCCTCCAAGACTGAACAGTGCACATCAGCACTGATACTCCAATTACCAGTTATTTACATTAAAGGACACCAGAAGAAAAGATACAAAGGCCTGTAAAACTTTCCATCTTCAAGTCATAAGATGTTACACTTGTGGATACTGTCATGGGCCCCGGCTGGAAGATTCAAGATGTAGCAAGTTAAGGAAGCATTTTGACAACATTCTTCTTTCACAAAACCTGTTTGAATATGCACTGGTGTTTGCAAAGAAAGAAGCTAACGAAGTTCTTTCCTGTTTAAATAGGAGATGGAAACAGCAATAGCTAAAGCTTATTCAGTACGATGCCAGAGAGAAAGAAAAAAATTATCAAGTCATCTGAAAGTGACACTATTTTCCTTTCCACTCAGATTATTCATGAAGCAGATGTGTTAAGTGGAAGTAAGCAACCACACTGACGTTAAGACGCCAAGAATCTCAAAATGATCACAGGAAAAAATTCAAAAGCATTAAAGATTAAAAATTCAGGCCTTGAAATCAAAAAATTATGTCAAAGTTGACTTGCAAATCAACACTGACTTTTTCTGCTTTTGAAGACAGAGTAGGTTCTAAACTCCTCCACCAGCTTGATCTCAAGTACACTTCTGGCAAATTTAATCAGGACATTTTGTGCTGTGTTGCCAATCACTGTTAGAAGTATAACCTAAATAATCAAAGATCTTCCCATTCTTATGTCAAATCTCAGTAAGTCAATCTTACCTTTCCCAAACTAGCATGGAGAAAAAGGATATCATTGCCTGAGACTGCAAATGGCAGAGGAGCTTCTCCAAGGGAGGATAGCAGCACAAGGATGGAACACAGCCCACCATGACCAGCTTGTGCTTGGCTCTTGTGATAGCAACATTCAGGCGGCGCCAGTCCTTCAGGAGGGTGCCAAGCTGGGAAATAAATGTAACTTGCTTTTACTTTTCCTACTTAATGGATATAAACCACTCATTTTCAAAATGCATCTAAACTAATACTGGATCTAAATGCATCTAAAATTGACTGGAACAAAGTTAATAAGACCAACTCACGTTTTCATCGATACTGTTCCTAACAAAAGATACAATTATGATACTTTTGTCTCTTCCTTGGTATTTGTCAACCGTGTTAACTTCCACTCTGCTCTCTTTCCATTTTGCCATCAGATCAGTGATTGTTTTTAACTGATGTCTGTAGGGTGATATAATGCCAATGTCTGAGGGCTTACAGCCAGCCTGAATGAAGAAGAAACCAGAGAAAAAATCTGTCACTGCAGTTGGCTTGGAAAACTTAGTATGGTCAGAAAGAGTCTTCTAATTACATTTTTTTTAAACAGTGCTGCAAGATACTGTATCTACATTATTGGAACTGTAGGTGTAACTAGAATTAACTAAAGGAGATATAAAACATTAGTTACTGCAAGCTCCCAAGCTTTGTCTTAACTTAGCACAGACAGATATCCTTGAAATCCTCATTTTTCTTTCTTCTTTAAACTGTGATGTGAACACTCAGAGCTCCTGGTCTGCACTACTCCTGAAGCTGACTGGATAAAACAAGGAACAAAGGCCTCTCCCCTCCCTACCAAGAAAGCCCTCATCTCTTAAAAGAATTTGGCATCCAGCTTTTGTTTTTGGCATTTCAGATCCAAGCAGGCAAGGAACAGTGAAGGGAATGCAGACCTCAGGCTCCCCACTACACTGACATGAAGCCAATCTTCAATTTATCCTTAAGATTATCTCTAAGAGAACTACTTCCTACATGCAATTACCACTACTAAAGCAATGCAAAAATATTAGTTATAAAGCTCTCCTTCAAAACCATGTAATAAAGCAACAGATACCTTAATAAATAAGGATGTGATGAAAAGCACTATTTTAGCTTCTGTCACATTGCTTATGCCACCTTTTTCTGCATATTCTGGTGCTGGGACCTTTAAAAACACAAACAGAAAATAATGACTTTTGCTGTCTGTAATGGGGTAATATATTCTGTCCCTAACTCGCTAAGTTGTATGTGGATTTATACTAAAGGTATTAATTAAAGAAATAAAGTTAAATGCTAAATTTTACTAAACAGAAGAGCCTGTAGTGTGAATTAACTTCAGAATACTGCATTTGCAAAACAAATAGGAACAATTCCCAAAACGAGTTTCTAGCACCAGCTTGTCACCTTAAGAAAGCCAAAAAGCTTTCTTTTGCCAAAGCTTAATCCTCTGACTTTACAGTATCATAAATCAAAAAAACAAAAAATGAACATTTTCCTGCTGATAAGAGAGCAAATTATATTTTACATGGGCCTTTTGCTTTAACGCTTTCAATACAACATTATTTACAGTGGATTTTCTTCATTCCATGGCATAAAGGATAATGTTTTAAATATTTGAAACCCTGCATTTAAAGCTAAAACAAGAACTATCCAAAATGGTGGTATTAAACTAAACTCCCAACCTTTAAATAGAGTATTCACTGAATTTACCATTTCTTATTACCTCTCACTCTCTACATCATGTATGAATGTAAACTCTTGTCATTGTAGTGTCACCGTTTTGCAATTTTTTGTCTTTGCTTGACTCTTGCCTTCTCTAAAGTTAAAGTAGCACCAATAGCAATGATTGTGTGTTTGGAAGCCTCCAAATTCCACGTACTCAAGTTCTCTTCAAGCAGAAGGGCACTGTTCTACTGCACAGGTAATTTCTGACCACACTGGCATTAGTGTAGCTAAAAACTACACAAAAATCATTTTAGGAAAGAAGTTCTAGAAGCTGTGTTAAGCTTACGGTAACACATGCTTACATTTATATTTCTCCTGTTCCCATAGGACACCAGCAGAAGCACCAACAAAAAAAAAACCTGAGCCTAAAAATTCTCAGGAGACTTGCCCTAAATCAAGGGTGTCACTTTTCAAACAGCCAGCCCCAAGCTGTCAGAGAAGCACAGACTGACACAGGAGTTGGCAGAAGAGAAACAATAGATTTCCGATTGCTGTCACAAATATGTTGCATTGTTAAGCAGAAAACAGTAGAAGCTTTTTCTTTTTTTTTTTTTTTTTTAAGGCCAGCATAATAAATGTAAGCTTCCTGGTGCCATGGTGTTTTTTCTTCTTCCTTCTCTGTTTGTATCCCTCCCTCCCAAGTCTACTTCTTCATAAGCATTTCTTGGTACTTGACACTATAAACAATACAGGGGGAAAAAAACCTACTATAAAGTCAAAGGAAATAAATGTTTCTGTTTGTTGTCAAGTTCAGTGGTTTTTTTTTTCCATTTCTCCCTCCATGACTAGCACAATACATGGAGTTCTGACAGGAAGTACAAAAGGAGAAATGACATTATAGCCTCATGTTTGTATAGGAAATAAAAACTTAAACTTTCTTCCTGGCTCTATGAAGAGGATGGCTGTCTTACTCTTGAGATGGGCTTTCTAGGGAAAAAACAAACTAAAATGGAACAGAAACTCTACTTTTGTCATTAGCAATTTTGCTATGATTACTAGATAAACAGTGTTTCAGCCAGATTCCTATTAACAGGCCTCTTCCCTGAGACCAACTGTCTGCTTTCCTGGGAAAGGGCCTGCAGCTGTCAAGGCATTCCTGGAAAATGTCTCTGTTTAGTTTAGACATTTTTAGAAATTTCTCTAAGTCATCAAAGTAAACACTGGTTCTTTTTTGGTCATTGAAAAGGTTCTATCAGAATTGTTGTAAAAAAATATGAATCCTGTACAATGTCATAAAGAGCATAGAGACACTGGTGAGTTCCAACCAGGGTCAGCATAGAAGATCATCAGTTAATATAATTATTGAAAAAGCACAGTATTAATAGGAATGAACATGAAATCTGTTAAGGAGGAAGAAAGATCCAAATCATAATCCAATGACCAATTACAGTGATAAGTACTAGAGACCACAAAGAGGTAATTTATTTTTAAAAAAAATTTAAGACTAATTTATTAATATTTTTCCTCATGCATTTAAACTCTTCCTCATTTTTCCTGCAAGTCAGTTTCTTTGCAGAATTTTTATCCACACTAGAATATTACTTTCCCAGCAAAATTTTGAGTCTCCATGAAAGGACACACCTAAACCAATTTATTCATCCCTTACACTTCAATGTATAGAATGTCTGCAGACTTCCAAAGAGAATTGCAGTTATTGCTGCCACTGGCACACAGCTTTGACACCTTTGACCCTCAGCCAATGGAAATAAGGCCATCGTCTGGTCTCAAGGACATCCAGTATGACTACACACTTTGAGCTATAATTTACAGGAAAAAATGAAGTGTAAAGTTCATTCAATATTTCCTGAAACGCTATCTAAATTCAAGTTTTCAGCTGTTCTCAGATATGATGTTTCCAGCAGCAGCTGAACCACCCCTGCTCAGCTCTGCCAACAATACCAATGATGTTTTTGTGTGCTGCACACTTCACATGTTCCTACAAAAACACTTTCTGAAGTTCTCTGTTTTACCCTACAGTTTTACATGTTGACTGTATTGAGAACTTGCTTCAAAATACAATGTCTGAAAGAGCATAATGAACTTTACCTTCTCTGTGTTCAGAAAACACACAGGTGTGTCTGGATCAAGGACTTCTTTCAGCCACGTCTTTGAAGCATCCCCAAGGTCCAGTTTCAATTTCTTTAGGTTGGGCAAGTTAACAGTGGCATTTGACACCTTCTCTGAGCCACATTCCAGTTTGCCTTCATATACCAGCATGTTACTCAATGACATAATCTTACTGAAGATTTAAAAAACAAGAAAAGGCATAAACCCCTCACAATTTCAATCCCATATTATGAACACAATTTAATTAATAAACGTTGAAAAGTAATTTTCATTGAAAAGTACCTATTCATTCTGTATTGCACAGTTAATTGGACAACAGCTTTTTGGTTTTGTTCCAGCCTTTTAAATAAGCTTTCACTCATGCCAAGATCTCTGTTATAACACAAAAACAAAAATCAAAATGTGTCGATCAGAACACTGCAAGAGCCTCCCCAAAATTTGTGACTAGTAAGTGTCCAGCAGCATTTTATCTTACCTTGCTTCTGCATTCAGCACAAGTGGAGGCAGCTGCTGATGATCCCCCACTAGCACAAACCTTTTGGAGCAGAACAGTGGGCCCAGGCAGATGAGCTGGCTTATTTGGGAAGCTTCATCAACAATACAGAAGTCAAATTGCTTCTTAACAAAGATGGGGTGATTTACTCCCATGCAAGACGTTGCTACCACTGGCTGAAAATTGAGACACACTTCAAGGGTAAGGCACATTTTATATCCTTTAGCACTATGTTCTCCATATTAAAAGAAAAAAATATTTCCCATCAAACTGAACTAAACTGTAAAATCACAGAAATCAAATTATTAATCCTCTAAATCAGATCAGCATAACTTTAGACAGTTATATTGGCCTGACATATTCTTGCATCAATTGCAAGTGACAAAAAGATCCAGCTTTAGAGCAGACTGTAGCAAACAACTTGTTCCTGTCATCTGTTCTGAGTGATGCCAGGTTCTACTCATGGACAATTCATGGAGTGTGCTGAAATTACTATTGTGAAAAATCAGGTGGCTTGGGGTTTTTTTTCAATACTGAAGAGAAGACAAAACAACAACAGCAGCACAGTTCTTCCCACCACTGTGCTTCTGCTGCAATCCAAAATGACTAAAATAAGAAATGCTAAGTCATTCCCCTTATGACTTCAATCATTCCCCTGCAATACTTATCAGTAAAAAGTAAATGGCAGATTTTGTGAAGTTGGCATTTACTTCAACTACCATCAGACTTTATTCTTTCAGAGAATTTGATTTAAATCTGCCACTGACTCATATGACCCAGCTCCCATTGTGGTTTATGCATTAACATTCACACAGACAGCGCTAATCTTTCAATCAAAAATAAGGGTTTGGCCAGGTCAGCTCCACAGCATTCCACTTCCTCTTCTCCATCTGCTGATTGTACTAATAGCACAAGTGGGAGGGAGTAGGGACAAGCAGCAGCAGTACGTAAATAATGCTAAAAGAGACTGCAGCAGCCTGTTCCTAAGATCTCAGATAGAAGCACTGGAGTCTTTGGGGCTTATTACAATGAGGAGTTACTTTGTGTGGACAAAACCAAAACTTGTCAACTTGCAGACTTAATGTAGGTCATTACTGGCTATAAAGAAATTGAAACAATGCAGAGGTTGAGTATCTCAGCTCAGATTTCTTACAGCAGTACACACCCTTGGGATGGGTTCCTTCTCTGCAGCATCCAAACAAAATACTGATGTAAATATCTTGAATTATTTGTAGGGCTAGAAAAAAACATTTTTCTCACCTGACTATTATAGACCTCTTCCAAATCTGTGACTGACTTAATTGATCTGGACCTGCAGATTTCTTCTTCTGTATATTTCTGAATATCTGGATGAACTTTCTGAGCTCGCCCCAAGCGCAGGAAACCAACTTTGAATTTGGCCAGCTTCAGCAGGACATTGTCTACAGCCGTGTGTGTAAAACTGGTCAGAAGGACACTGAAGCCACAAGCAGAAAGAATTCTCACCTAATGAGTGGCGAAGGGAAAGAAAAGGAGAAGCTGTTAGCTCATCTGCAAGAATCAACCATCCCAGGTTTGATAAGATGAAAAACACAAGGGGTTTTGGAGGGAGCCAGTAATAAGCATGACTTGGTCTGTGTGAGTCTCCCTGGCCAGATGTGTCAGCTGGCCACAGACAAGGTGGGCAATAACCCTGAGGGTTCCTATGGACAGCAGGCTCGCAGCACTGCTGCACACAGTGAGAGCCAAGAACCTGGATGTGCACTCGCAAGGAACTGCACTCCTAAGATCCCCACTGTAAGAACAAGCCACGCAGCCCCTTCCCACAGCACTGCTGTCCATGGCAATTTAGCCACTAAAGATTCTGGGTATCGGGCTGATCTGAAGACAGCAGCAGCTGTCTGCTCTCCAGCCTCCTCTTTCCTCACGAGCTGATGACAACTAGAAGCAATACTGCTCTTTCATGAAAAACTCACTCACGCCCACAGCCTGAATCCAGTAGGCTGCTACAGTCCTTTCAGGGAAAAGAGAACCACCAGCTAGAGGAGATGGTAGTAGACTGCACAGATTCAGCCCCACAGGCTCATACAATTCACAGTGGACAAGTTACTGGCTTTGCAAAGAGCCCCTCTTTTAAGCTATAACTCAGGATTTGAAGATATTGCTGATATTTGGAGCCAAAGAATTTTAACACTAAAACAACACAGAAATGATTAACACACTTCAATCTCCTCCCTCCCACATATACTCCTACACAAGCAATAGACAATCCTACTCCACAAAATCCAACTTTAGTTCTACCAAATGTAGGTTAAGTAAAAATAATTATACAGATACTCTTAGATTAAACCATGACACTGCACAGTTGTTTTAATTCTATCTTCTAGATCTCACCCAAAAAATTAAACACCAAGGCACGTGATCTTACTAGAGCACATATTGTAGTTGTTTTTCCTGTTCCAGGCATACCCACAATAAGTGTGTAGTCTTTTGAAAGTAGCACTTGTTTCATTGCCTGTTTCTGAGGCTTATTTAGACCTTTTAGAAGAAAAAGCAAAATTAAATTACTATACATCTCCATAATTGTGATAATTACTAAAGTCAGAGCAAAATTATAACTTCCTCCTTCACTAAATAGAGACAAGAATGGAGCAAAGTCTGTAGGTTCTAATGAAGATATGACATTAAACATAATACACTAGATAAGTAGTAAAGGGTCTCCACTATGGTCTTAAAAGTAAGTCACTGAAGACATTTTTATTTTTAGACCTTTTGTGATCTTTTCTTTCCTAATACCTTAATTGACCACTCCCATATGTTGTGTCTGGGCACTTGTGTGTGATAAAACCATTTTCACATTCAAACACACAGCTCACAGCAAGGACTGATGAGCTGCACATAGAGGCAATGAGCAGCACGTTGTTTAGAACAAACATTACAACAGAGCTGGTTTGCTACTGATGCAAACAAGGTGCATGTTTCAGCTATCTGGACTAAACAAAGCTCAAGCAAAATAAGACTTCAAACTGAGTTTTTATAAAAAAAATCAATTTGCTTAAGAGAACTCATTTAAATTTATGTTTTCACAGGCAACTCTGTCAGAGAACAAGGAAATATTTCCACCAAATACAAGATACCGCCTCACACCTAAACAAGTCTTGTTTCTAAATAAGTGCCACAAAGCATGACACCACAGAGTGCCAACAAGCCAGCAAGAGTGATTATACAAGTGGATGTTTTCACCAAAGCCCATCTCCTTCCTCTCCCTCAAGGTCAGCTTCCTCCATCCCAAGAGCTGTCTCTGTTCATTCCTTCTGTAAAGGTTACAGACGTAATCATAAATCATAATCACTCTGTCTGCAACTGCTTGCTGCAGCCACTAACAAAAGTAAAATAAAGTTGTGAACAAGTATCTGATCACATCTTCCTGCAATTAAATGAGTCTTCAGCTAGCTGGAAGACACGCATGGCAAGAACTTGGTTTTAATTTTTAAGCTGAAACCTATCACTAGACCCCAAAATAGGAAAAATTCCTTATATCTAGCATGATAAATACTTTGGCTAGAGACACGCTGCTAAGCAGAGTGTTTTGGAGAAAGTCACTTTGTACCCTTTAAAATATTTGCAACAGTTTCCTTTGCTCCAGGAGGAAGGACAGAGCTCAAGTGCTGAATGAAACGTGGTTTCTGGAAGTCAATTATCAAGTTGCGGAGCCTCTCACTGTGGATAAAAATAAGACAAAACTGAGTTACAATAAAAGTTACCAGTTGAGAAACTTTATTTCAAAATACTGAAAGCGTGAAACTAATTTGATTTTTCATACCTGACTGGGGAATCTTTCATCAATTTAGAAAGATTTTCAAAAGGGATTCCTGTACCAACATCTCCTTCTCCATGATCTAACGTAAATATGGTATTCTTGGGGAGGTTTGACAAATTCCTGAAGGATGACAAGAACATGGATAAAATAATTTTATTTATCAGCCACATGTTGATTAAAGACTTACTACTACATGTTAAATTATATCTTCCAGAGATCCCAGAGTGAAGCAATAGCTAATTGAAATAACACTATTAACTGATCTAAAGAAAGCATGATCCAAATAAGGGATAATAAACATAAGCCCAATTTAAAGACAATACAGACTGAAGAATGAAATTTACTATTAACACAGTAATCACTGTATCCATACTCATGCTAGAGATGTAAGTAAATAGAGTTTAAGTGTGCTTTTATTCAAACAATCTGGTTAAATAGACAGGCTTATATACTGACCAAGTACCAACAGTTTTAATCAAGACAAGAGAATTTCTGAAGGGTATTACTCCAAAGCCAGTAGGAAGAGTCAAGACATGTCACAGCTTTTTGGATACCTAGCAGCACACTTCTTCAAGCCAGTGCCAGTATGTTTGCAAACAGATACTCTTCTTTTTATCCTATTACCTGTCCAACAAACAGGAGACTTTTGTTCCACTGATTTCTCTAACATAGCCAGTAGCCAAACCAAGTAAACCCTTCTCCTCTCCACTCACAACCACTCGATCACCAACCAACAGGTTCGTTCCAGGAATGGCACCATTTCTACGCTGGAAAAAATGCAGATACTGGCCCTCAGAAATTTCATGGACTTCATCCACTCTGATCATGTTTCCAACACAATCTCCAGCCTTCTCTCTGAAGATATTAAGAAGAAATATTTTAATATTAAGATCCTCTCTGTAAGAGAACTATTAAGAAAACCCCTCCACAAGTTAAAAAACTATATCAACCATCAAAACCAAAACACAAACAAAAGGAAGGAAGGAAGCATCATCGGTATGAGTTTAGAAATTATACCTTACCTTTCCAAAGAAGGTATCATCCATATATTTTTATATCCCTTTTTATGCTCTCCACTTTGCAACTCCAAGGTTAACATCAGATACCAAAGGCTGAAATATTCTAGGTGGGAGGGTTTCAGGTGCTGAGTCTCTCTGTCAATGACAGGCACCATAGCAGGAGGAAAGGCCACACCAGCCATCTTCTGCTCCACAGCTCTAAGAATAGAACCAAATACAGGAGAGGCTCAGCCTGGATCCTTTATCACTCCCAGGTCCATATGTACATAACAACAACCCAAACATCTACTGTAGCATACCAGACAGATTAATTTATCCTTACTTGAATAAAGTCGAATCTGTATCCTTTATTCATATTCTTACATGAGTAACTTCACATCATCTCTATGATTTTGAAGGGCAGTAAGTTAATCAAAGACCAAATAAAGGCATTTCAGAGCTAGTGACCTATACATTTACAGAGTCAATCTTTTATTCCTTTTACTGTAACATACAAATATTATTTTGATATTTAGGAAAGCAATGGGGATTTCATAGTTAAACCACAAGCAAACTTCAAGTCAATTTATTTCAAAACTAAATATCAATAGACATACCTAATCATGTACACAAAACACAACCAGAGAGAGAGAAGCTTATTAAGAAGTAAAAAGCTACCCAGCTATAATCCTGCTGCTGCAACAATGGAGTATTAGAAGCAGGAATCCACAGAAACATATCGTGTATCCTCACAAATCTCCCTCAACATACACTTTTACGCCTAGGATTTTAAAAACAACCAGGCATTCTATTTCCACAAGACCACCCCAAAGGCTCTCCTGCTCTAACATATCTCCTTTGATCTCCTCCCTATAAAATTATGGTTGTTTTTTGTGCAGCATAGAGCCTAAAACTTGTAAGAGTGGTTAAAACAATTCAATAATTGTGTGTGAAGTTTCCTCACTACTTCTCTTCAACAGGAGATGCAACAACACTTCAGCAGAGTCGTATCAATGCATCACTTGTGTCATACCCTACAGGGAAACCGTCTTCTACAGGATGAACCTCAAAAAGTGGTTCTCCAGCCAGAACTCAGGCCCAAAGATCGCCTCTTTCAGAGAGCTGAAAGAATATAGCTTTTTTTAAACAAATCTGGTTTTGTCATACAGTATCTTGTTGAGACTTAGCTTAGATTTTATCTTGCAGAAAGTGTACCTGAGCAAACATATTAAGTCCCTGTGAGATCAGGAACTGAATTATAAAAGTTGTAGAGAAATCTGTGGAATATTCTTTTGAGGTGGAAAAGTCCTCAATATATACAAAACTGTCCACCACAAGAATGAAATTATTATACCAAAAGATACAATTATTCAATCTCATTTAAAAACATCAGTCAGATTTTTTTTTTTTACCTGCTGTATAGAAAGCAGTTGTGCATTTGAGAGCAATGTTTACATGCTTGACTGTCATCAATCACAGGAGGCAAAGCAGCAAGCTGTGACTTCTGCCTTCCCACATCAGATTTATACGTACTGTGTGTTAAGTAGAAGGCCACATGATTTCTTAACTTCATTAATTCTGTCAAGAAAAGAAAAAACTAAGCTGGTGTTTTCATTTGTAACAATTCCTACCTCAAAACTGATTAACTATCAACATTTTAGTCAGCTAAGAACTGATTATTCACAAATAGCAAAGTCTTCTTAACATAAACTTAGTAACATTGTAACAAGTGAAGCATCCCTCCCAAGTACAGCTATTTTCATAACAGTAAACTTTACAGTTATAAAGAAAGATTTTAGTAATATTTATCAGAATTACAGTTCCCAGAGAAGGGGAAAAACTTTACCTCTTCGGTCCATTCGAGCTCCAGAAACAGGATACATTGTACCAGTTTTTAGATAAAGAAGAAATCCAGCTTCAGGATCTACTCTCCGCTCTAAATTCATCAAAGTGTACAGAATAACCTGCAAACATTATACATAAACTTATTCCAATATAGTTATTGTAGTTTAACCCCAAGCAGCAACCAAGTACCATACAGCTGCTCACTCACTTCCCCACCCTTGTGGAGGGTTGGGATAAAAACAGTTTAAGATGGAAAAAAAAGTCACACATGGAAGCAAAGCACAAGAAGGAATTAATTCTGCCCATTGTTGGGCAGGTAGTCAACCACCCCCAGGAGAACAGGGCCCCATCCCATGGAATGGTGCCCTGGGAAGGCAAAACTCCATCACTCCAAACCTTGGAGCGCTCCCCACCCTTCCACATTCTTTCCCCCACCTTAGATACTGAGTATGGTGATCAGCTCCACAATCTGCAACGCCCCTTTGATCACTGGGGTCCTCTGTGCTGGCCGTGTCCCCTCGGGTCCCAGCACCCCCAGTCTCCTCCCCAGAACAGCCCTACGGGAGCAGGAGAGGCCCTGGCTCTGTGTGAACGCTGCTCAGCAATAACAGCAACATCTCTGTGCTCTCACCCTGTGTTCAGCACAGATCCAAAACACTTCTCTACTGTGAAGAAAACTACTGCTAACCCTAGTCAAAACTAGTACAGTATTAAAACCAAAATACATTCTAAATTGTATCTAGCTCTTCCACAATTTCTATGGCTAAACAGCCATTATTATCACAAGTCTTCTAGAAGCTGTAAGTAGTAAAAACTTGACCAAGGATTTAAATTAAAAGGCATCTCTAAAACCTTATAACAAGGCTACTATCTCTCCAAATCAGGCCAGCTATATGCAAATATGTATAACACTAGTTCCTGAAACAGTTTGCTTCAACCTAATCTTTGAATGTAGTAAGAAGAGACTAAAGAACAAATATTTCAGCATAAAACCCAGAAGTGTGTTTGAAAGTGGTAAATATATATACTTTTAACAACTCAGTTCACTTTCATTTTATACCAGCAGCTTTAGGCACGCCAGGATGAGCCATCCATGAATTTAGATTATACCACACAAAGAGTTTCATATTCATAAGACCTAAAATAGGTCACCTAACAGGAAAGTATACACAGCCACTGACAGTAAAATTAGACATTTGGTGTTTGTACCTGACTTCTGTGCTCTACAGAGTTTGATTCCTTGCCAGACTTGAGTTCTAAAGGCATTATCCGAGACTGTACTCCAGACTGGGAATGGATTTTCACCCTGGCTGTAACATCAATCTTTCCCTTCAACCCAAACCTGGGAGACCAGATATTCTCTTCAATGTCCAAGATATCTACAATCTCTACCTTAGAAGACACATCTTCTGTTTTTCTACCATTTGATCTAGGAAGAAAATTAAGCCAGAAGTTAACCATTTTCCTTAATTACTAATATTTAATCATTAAAATGTGTTACAACTAAATATACAATATTTCCGCATTTTCAGTGCCCTTTAGGCTCTAGCTTTAGAAATAAAATGCATCGAGTCTCACTCAAACAAATGTTCCCATTAACAGAGAAAGCAACATATCAGAAACTAACTATTGCTATTAGTTCTTGCTATTTACCTAAATTTCAAAGTTAAAATGAGACTTTAAACTCTTTTTAATAGTTTTTGGTCTTTTCTCAATAACCACATTCTGTCACACACTTGACAGTAGCACACAGGTTTTACTGAGACCTGCGATTTCACTGAAACTTAACACCCTATGGTTATTACAATTAACATCAAGAAGCCATAGACAAGAAGAGCTCAGCAGCAGTTGAGTAAAATCACCATTTCACTGAATTTTTTTTATTAGTCAAGAATTCCATTTGATTAATAGCTTCACGTTCTAATATGTAGCCTTGCTCATAACTACAGTAACTCCTAGTTTAGTCAGCAACTCAAGTATGCTTGCTCTTCTACTCACTAAAAGCTCTGGTTTGTACCACGCTGTTCACAAGGATTTTAAGTGACTCAGTTCACCCTCAGGCTTCGTGTTTTGCTCAGTACTCACAATGGCAGCTAAACACGCAGCACAAGGTCAGCCCTATGGTCAGTGGTCATGAATTAGCTCCAAATCATCCAACAGATGTGCATAATAAGTTTTAAAAATTTCAAGTGAACTAAACAAGATATCCAACATAGAATGGTTTAAACTTTTAGTTCTGGCTTCTTACAGTTTTAGTTGCATTTTGTTTTGGTTTGCTGGATTGTGCATGAAGTCTTCTGCCCACTTAAAAAACGATGGCAAATATTCTTCTACTTCTTGCATTATTTGTGCTTGTTTCAGATTCAAGTGATACCTAAAAAAAAAGACATGCACATTAAGGAAACAAAGTATTAAATCTGCTGCTGGTACTAAAGAAATTTGCCTCAAGTCACAACCAGATCACTGGAACTAACTGCCACGTTTTTACAAATATCTATAAACCATAGATAATGACAATTTCATAGAGGCTCAACTCAATTCATGGAACTATTAACTCAACACCTATAACAAGAGATATACTATACCAGAATACCCATTTCTGATGTAACCTTTGAATCAACAGGTACAGCACAGCGAGAGCATCAGCATGGCAGATGTGATAAAACAAAGTTAACAGTCTGACTTCAGGAAAGGAGTACTAGACTCATACATTTAAAAATGGGTATTCATACAATTCAGGCAACATTGAAAAAAAAATTTAAAAAACATTTGCTTTTAGTCTGGATACCCTCATTTGCTCCTTACATGCATTTTGACAGAACATGACACAGAATCTAATCATGTGGCATTAGATAATTCAGTGCTGGCAATCACTGGAAATAATGTTGTTATTCTACAGCAACAGAGAAATACAAGTGGATTTTGCACAAAAAGGTTCATAGGAGTGCAAATGACCACAGGCAGCAGACTTATGCAACTTATTTTTCAATCCCAACAAACAGTAGCTTACATATGCAAAAAGGATTTGCAAATTAATGATTTCATGGAGGCCCAGAGGAACATAAAGGCCTTTAAGTAATCTTAGCAGCCACAATTCAAAATATTATCTTCATAACAGAACTAAGAGTAATAAATATTGCCACTACAACTTTAACTTCTGACTCATCTGGGGCTAACAGATACCGATGTTGCCCAACATACAATTTAAAACAGTTTAGATATAATGATTTTTAATTTACATAAGTAGAATTGTATTTTAATCAAGTCTGCAGTAAAATGTTAACACTGACAGCCATTCATCTTCCCATTTTCTGATGGAAATATTAAGACTTTTTGTTTGGCTAGCATTTCTATCAGCTTTGCTGAGAAGATAAGTTAAAGGTCTTCTAACAACCGAGCCTTTAAGTAACCTGATAAAGATATGAAATTATCAGACATTCAGTTCTTGGTCAGACACAAGGTTCTAGATTCATTGCTGAGGATCATAATTAACCATTTGTCCCATTCAAGTCATCTTTGGGAGATGCCTGGAAATCTAGTGTTACAGACACAAACACTGCAACCTGCTTGGCCTGAAAGTAATAAAAACCCTGACACATACAGTTGCTCAGAAAGACTAGTTCAGATCTATAGAAGTAGCTCAGCAGGGAAGGCAAATAAAATTAAGTTATCACACGGGGAATTATTCTACTACAAGATCCCCAAATTCCATTAAGCAGTCATTTGTCAGAACAATAATGTCTCCCAATACCAGTGCTACATTTTTTTCAAGGATAACTTAATCGGCTAGTTCAAAGAGTTCCTGCCTCGTCTTCTGAACATAAAAGACAGCTGTAATGCTACTTACATTTCTTTGAGATACTTTTGTCCATACACAATTTTATTTGCTAGTTCTTGTACCTTTTCTTGTGTCAAGTTATTGGTTACTGATTGCTGGAAGATGTCATGAAGAATTGTACCGATTAGCATTTGGCGTGAACCCAACTCGGAGCCCTGCAACGCATGTAACCATAGGTGAAGATTTATGCCCATCTCATGCCAACTTTTCTCTAAAATTCCTGGATTTTATTTGCTGCACACCACGACCTACACTTGTTTAACTACAAGATCATGACAGCTTTCACCTCACTGATGATTATCTAGTCAGACCTGCCTGTGAAAGCAGCTGAATTGAAATGGATCTCTCCTATTGCTTTATCTCTCACATTTATCCCACCCCTGACAACGTTAGGATACAATCCCTATGTGATTGGCAGGTGAGAAACAAAGGCGCAGATTAAAATGAATTTTGAGAAAGTTTTGCCTGTGGGCATTTCCTAATGCAAATACATACCTTTAGAATCTTACATATATTTCTTGCAAGAAGCAGTTTCCTGTCCATTACCAGCTCACAGGAAAATCATTCCATGTATCACCAACATGTCTCAGAAACCCATCAGCAGGGCTGGGCTCTGGAGACTCACAAGAACTGGAAGTGGTAGTAAATGACCTTCATATGAGTCACCACCAAACTGGAAACCTAAACACTGTGGTGTTATAGATCTCTTACAGACCAGTCACTTGTGGATTGCACTAACAAGCAGGTGGACGGTGTTATCCCAGTCAAGCCCCTGTGTATTGTCACAAATATTTTATTCCCCTTACTCCTCTAATAAAGGGTTGAAGACCACTTAACAGTCTCAGTCTCCTGTACTTAATTTTTTTGTTTCAGTCACAGGTTCCCAGCCAGGCTGTTTACCACTCCATTAAAATTTCCTTATTCATTTGTATTTATATTCCTATCGCGTCTGGAAGTTTTCATCAGCTGAAACTGGCAGCTGTTGCTTCTCTATTTATCAGAACGTTTCTCATATATCAGCAAGCATACTACCACAAGAAATTCCTCCTCCTTCCAAGGTCGAGCAGCTGGATTTATATTCCAGAGTTAGCCCACACCAATTATTAACTGAATTTGCCAAATTTTTCAGCAGCTCTTAACTTGGCCAAGTGGGGTTATGTTTTCATATGGATGGCAAGAGGCACATCCCTCACAAAGGATTCATATCCACACAAACTGTGGCAAGAGATTTAAAAAAAAAATTACCAGAATTATAAGTGGAAAGACCAGTTCTTTAGCCCAGTAGCTGTATTAAGAGTACTCCATTATCTCAGGCGCAATTCTCAAAAAAACAAGAGAAGCTCAACCAGAGACAGTTTCCCCCCCAAACTATTCTGTGTTGTAAACATTATGAATTGCTAATAATGACATTTTGCAATACAGCCTCACAGCCAGATTTAATACTGAGCTAACCTAGCAGTAACTCACTCACAGGCTGGAATTAACACTTACCCTGAAGCGTTCACTCAGCACTGCCCTTCTCAGACAGCGAATACTGTTTGAGATTGTAGTGCCCGAGAGCAGCAGGTCTGGGTACAGGACCAGGTATCCACACTGGGCATTTATGACCCAGGTGCCAGAGCTGCACTCCCCTTCTAAATGAACAATGTCCCCTGGAACAACTGGGACAGACTCCCTGCAAGGGAATACATGGACACAATAACTTGCAAATGACAGACACAATGTATAAGAAATTGCACATTAACAGAGCAGATTCAACATTCTTTGAAATGCTGGGTTGGGTTTTTTTAAGAAGTTGACCAAAAGAAATCCTGAAAATGAATCAAGGCACTTTTACAATGACAAAACTGCAAGGTAGCAATACCCACGCAACACACATTACCTGCTATCAGGTCTCTCAAGATGATAGCCATTATGCTAGCATACTGATAATATTACATTAAACAAAGATTGTTTCAGGATCCCGTATCACTTTTAAGGCCGTAAAACTCTCACTCAAAGACAACACAAAGAAAATTGAGTTAATAATGCAGTATTTCACTCCCTTTTCAAACATCTGTGTATCTGTATGGATTACCAGCCATTCCTAAGAATGCACAGTTCTGTATCTTCCAGTGAGGGAGATGCTGTAATTGTCAAGTGTTTCTCAGGGTCACTTCCATTTCTCTGTATTACACTGACTTCCAGCACTCGGTATCTGTTGTTCAACCCATTCTTGAGGATTGTATCAGGTGAGTCAGGCGCTTTCTTCTGAAAACTGAAGTAACAGCTAATTACAAATACAGAACACCACACTACTTGAAAAGAGCCAGCCTACATACAAAAAGAGAGAAAGCTTCAAATATAAACCAAATTTTACTCTCCTTCAATTTTTATAAATATTTTGGTGTTTTTGTGGGGTTTTTTTTGGTGTTTTGTTTTTTTTTTTGGTTTTTTTTTTTTTTTTTTTGGTTTGGTTTTTTTTGTTTTTTTTAAGTTCTGTACAGGCAGACTGTAGAAAAGCTCTATAAATACTAAGCAACTTGCTTAGTTGCAAGTGCAAGTTGCTTAGTTGCTTATTACAGCTAGGACCTCATTTTTGTGTCCACAAATCCATAAGTACTTGCAAGTTAATTATAACTGTACTGCAAAACCCTGTGCTTGTGAGAAAGCTTATATCTCCCTGCACACATGAACTCCCACAGTCACACAAATACCTCGAACAAGGAGCAGTAAATTTCTTACCGGTTACCTGAAGCCGCAAATGATAATTTGGTCATCGGAAACTGAACCTCGATATTCAAGGTTCAGTTTCCAATAGCCAAAACATTAGAGTGGCCGAACCTGCCGCTCTCCTGTCACGGAGTGACGCCGGAGGGAGCTGCAGGGCGGGCTGGGGAGAGCCCACGCCGGGGTCCCTCAGGCCGCCGTGCCCAGCGCCAACACCCTCGGCAGCGGCGGCTTCCCCTCACCGGTTATGCTCGGCAGTCCTGGCCCCTTCCCGCCTCTCGCCCATGCCCGAGGAAGGCCGGTGCCGCCCCGTCAGCCCTCAGAACCCCATCCCACCTTCCCGCGCCCGGAGCCGGGAGCAGTTTGAAAGTTCAAACCCCCCGCGCTTCCGCCCGTCTCCGCCCAGCTGTAGTTCCCCACACTGGGCCGCTACCTCTCTGCCATGAGCAGGTTCCGCGCTCGGCCCGGCTCGGCCCGGCTCGGCTCGGCTCGGCTCGGCCCGGCTCGGCCCGGCTCGGCTCGGCTCGGCTCGGCTCGGCTCGGCTCGGCTCGGCTCGGCTCGGCTCGGCTCGGCCCGGCTCGGCTCGGCTCGCGCGCAACCCGCCCGAAGGGAGGCGGCGGCGGAGCGGTTCCCGCGCGCGCGAGACGAAGGCGCGAAGCGGCCCGAGGCTCCTCGCGCCAGCGCTCGGGGCGGGGCGTGAGGGCGGTGAGGGGCGGTGAGGGGCGGTGAGGGGCGCTGAGGGCGGTGAGGGGCGCTGAGGGGCGCTGAGGGCGCTGAGGGGCGGTGAGGGCGGTGAGGGGCTCTGAGGGGCGGTGAGGGGCGGAGTGGGCGGTGAGGGGCGCTGAGGAGCGGTGAGGGGCGGGGCGGGGCGGGGCGGTGAGGGGCGCTGAGGGGCGCTGAGGGGCGCTGAGGGGCGCTGAGGGCGCTGAGGGGCGCTGAGGGCGCTGAGGGGCGGGGAGGGGCGGGGAGGGGCAGCCGTCCATTTCCGCTTCGTCAAGTGCTGTCCCAGCCCCGACCCCGCTTCTGCTACTGCTGCGGGGGCACGCGGTAATATTAGACGTGCCTTCCGCTCCCAATTCGCTTACGGGCCAATCTGAACCCCAGAGTCCCACCTTTCCCCTCACAAAGATGAGTGGTCGCTGGCTTTCTGAGATTAAGCTGAAGTTTCAGACACACAGGTTTCACTCTGCTGCAAAAAAGAAGAGTTTTGACCCATGGTTAGACATCCCAACAGAAGGATCAAGTTCAAATTGGTGAATTTTAAAAGGTGAGAACATTCTTAAGTTAACCCTTTCAGATTTATTTGGGATAGTCCTGAAATACATGCAGTAAACTATATTAATGTTGCTTCCCATTGCAACATTATTCCCTGAGAGAAGCTTAATTATCATCTAATAGTTGCTTATTGATACCATTAAATGAAGTCATAATGTGGTGCAACATCAAGAGATTACATAACTGCTTTGAACACTTGCTAAACCTGTGTGCTGTAGTCTCTTTCATGTTGCCTACAAATCTCCCATACACCAGAAAAAAAATCTCTGTAGGGAGTATGCTTATGAAGTATAAAAGACACTTTAAGTATCTTTTTGAAGTTACCTAAGATGCAACTAGTCTGGGGAATCTCTAGGGAGAAAGTTGGACACAAGTGTTCCGACATCAGAGGTTGTGAGAAATGGTTGCAATGTTAAGATACAGCAGCATTCTCCAAAGATAACTGTAAATTCAGGAATTAAAACACTTTCATACACTGTTAAAATTTATTTTGAAAAACTAATTTTGAAAATATAGCACAGTTCCACCAAGTAGGTATGTTTTTCACATTCAATACCAGACTCAAGTATTTAGGAGACATTTTTTATGGTCTCCTCCTTCAGGCCTCAACATGCCAGGTTCTGCTTTATCCTGCATAACAACTGCTTAACTTATCAAGGCGCTCCTCAAATATATGCCCTGGTAGTAGAATTAAGATGTAAAACTCTTAACTTAGTAATCCCTAACAGTATTCACATGAGAAGGAACTAGCTTATTTGCTCACATAGCAAAACAATATAAAGAAAGGCACTTTAGTTTTCTTGATACAGTAGATTTCTCTCTAGTGCAAGAACTTTAAAATGTAAAAATCACTGTGATATCGGCTAGCTTTCCTTTATGTGAAACTAGAGATCAGATGAAAAAGAGTATTTGTTGTCTCTTAATTAAGAATGACAGTGTTGTGCATTTTCTTCCCTCTCCTATTAGGGCAAACACAAATCATTCCAGAAACATGTATTCTTCCTGGTTGCAACATACACAAATCACACAGAGACATTCATTCAAAAATTTTAATAAAATATATCCAGATACATTTCACCCTCTGTCCAGAGCTACACTGTAAATTTCAAATACATATTTTTAAGAAACTGGGGGGGGAACTGAGCCACAGAAGTTGGTATTGAATATATAACTGAAAATCCAGTTAGTTAAATTTGTCAAAATTAAGCCAGTCTTACCATCCACCACTTAACACAACCATTGCCAATTCTTAGAAGACACTAAAATATTTACAATAAATAAATCACTTACATGAAGTGTTTTACAGTTTCCTGAATCAAGTGAGTAAAATCAAGAGTACCAACGCAAAATCACGTATAAAATTCCTTCCAGAAAAGGAATTATAGGAGGAGGGAAACATGCAATAGTCTGTCGCATACCATAACTTCAGAAACAGTACATACACACACCTACAGATGCCAATACGATCTTCAATTTTCTTTTCTGTGTGAGGTTGGATGTGGTCCATATGCCTAAACGAGTAAACGCAGCAGCATGCAGTCTTCTTTGTCACCACGGTTTAAGATAGGGAAAAACCTGTTTACACCAGCTAGTACTGACAAGTACATAACATACTCAGCCTCGAATAAACCAAATCAAGAACATTCAGCTCCACAGAAAAGCTTTCTAAGATTAGGCTCCTACTACCTACCACAAGGACATCTTTTCTGGCACTCATCCCTGTAAAATTCCACCCTGCTTTTATTTCTGTAGCACAGCATTTATTAGAATAGAATGTATGCCAAGAAACTGTTTTCCAAATTGCAAGATTTCTAATACTGCTAAATACACCTTGCTGATTTTTAACTGCAATGGCTGAAGAGACTTTCCTGTGCAGCAGTCTGAAGACAAAGGCATTGTTCTTGCATACAGAAAACCTGTACAGAACAAGAATAAAAGGCTGCCCAAAGTGTGGTCTGCCAAGCTCAGCTTCTGCAGACCTGCCAAGGATCTGAATGCCAATATCACTGCATTATGTTCAAATCAGTTTATTCAATTTAATTTTTAAAAAACAACAGATGCCTAATTTCTAGCTTAAAAAGCAGCATAATCAGCAGCACATAACTCCTGGAATGCTGAAAAGCTAAATAACTAACAGCTTGGAACCCATATAAAACATGGGTGTCATCTCCAAAACTGTGTCATTCCTAAAATTCACCTAATGAAGCCTAAAAGATCAAGTGCAAAAAAAGTGTTTAGAGCTAGCTAATGTTTATTTTGATGTGTCACCTGGTTTTGACTCCAGGGAATTAACCACATTTTGGCAAATAAGGATCTCAGACAACAGCAGGTGCACAGTAACAGAAAGGTGGTGTTTTTTTTTAACTTCAAGTGATTTAATCAATATCATTTGAGGATTGACAGTGTAGTTTTACAGAAAAATCTTCTGAAAGAAAGAATCAGTTGAGGTGCAAGAATTGTTTCATAAGTTCGTATGTGGTAAAAGCCACGGCCTGGGAAGGAATACAACGAATGTAATTCAAGGATAAACCACGGTACAGTCCTCTTCGTATTCCATGTTGTTGATACACATATTTCAGTGTCTGCACCATTGTACTGGAAAAATAAGAACTCAAATCATTAGTGGAAACACATTCAGTATCAAAATCTTTTTCTTTAAATGCAAAATACTTTTTACTTGGGTTTTAAGAGACCCATGGAGAAAAGCCCATGGGTCTCTTAAAAACCAGGAAAGCTCACATGGCAAAGCCACATGACTAAAAAGGCAACCTGAGCTCCTGCAAGAAATTTGGGCCCGAGGGCTGGGAATTGGAAAGAGGACAGTGCAGTCCCAGCTAAACAAGTGTCAGTCTGAAAGCACTTGCCTTACAATAGATATTAAGGTATTTTACACCAGAACAACTCCACACATTCTCTTGCCTATCTGGCAGGAAGGAGTTGAGAAGCATCAATTCTTTTTACAATTAATAATCTGAGTATATAATATTTGACCTTATTAAAAGCAGAAATTGTTCTGTATATGCAGAGAGAACTTTCCTCACATACTTGTATTGAAACTAAGCAAACAGATGTGAAATGGAAAGAACTTCAGGTGCTTGTTATTTCCATGTTATTGAAGACAGTGCTCTTGGAGAGCATCTTCCATATGTTCCAAAGCTTCGAGACTTCCTGCTTGCTTTATGCTCTCATCCTCTAAAGATATTCCTCTGTCTCTCCTTCAAGGCACAGCTCTCTATATGGTCACAATAAAATTGTTAAATTGGGAAGCCTCATGTCTGTAAAAGTAGTCCTCACAAATGCACAAAGTGAAACCCTGAGAACAATGAACACATTTTTATTTTAAAATTATCAGGAGTGGAAAATATCCAAGGGTTAAGGAAAAAAAAAAAGAAAGCTGGTAAAGAAAACTGAGCAGAACCTTCACAGTTAAACAACACTGAGGTTGTTTATCAGAGGTCACTCAGGCTGCTCTTGCTAGGGCCCAACTTTCCAGGCAGGAGGTTCACAGTGAATTGCACTGGATTCAGGCATACACAATTCCACCAGATTGAAACTAACCGAAAGAAAACTGTCCCAGAATTGAACTTGATTGAGACAATTTGAAATTCAGTAAGTTTTTCAAAATGAGAGCTGACTTAATACTATTATGATTTTTAAGTTATTATGGTGCTTCCATTCTACTGGAGAAACCTCCACAATGTGTGGGGTGTAGGAGATTACTGTAAGTACCAGAAAGCTGAAATAAAATTTTATTACACAAAATTATGGAACTGATCCTGCACCATTAAAATATACTCTGAAGCTATCTCATTTCAGTAGAAGCATTCCATTTCTCACAGAATTTGCTAATATTAAAAGTAGCACAAGCTGCATTAAAATACAAAAAAATTGTTTTACTAATACACATACAGAATTAATAACAAAGATGCTATTGTTATTTCAGGTATTTTTTTAATTCCAGATTGATAATGGTAGTTCTTGTCTGTGGGGAAACTTCTTTGTTAACAGAATGAAGAAATTACCAACATAGTAGTTCAGGGGATGGGAGTGGTTGTTTTCTTATTTTTGAAGTTTAAAATTAAGAACTACACTTAGCTCAGACATCCAGGCACTTAGTAGAGATGAAAAGGAAATACTTACAGGCACTTTTCAGAGTCTGGGAGAACTGCTCCTAACTGCATTCGCCTACGAGTTACATCCAGGGGATACCTACAGAGAAGACACTGAAACTGCAATCCAAGCAGATGTGTGACAACTATTTGAATATTGTTTAAACAAGAATACAAAGAAGTCCACATGCAACCTCCAAGCTGCCTTTTAAGTGAGTCAGGAACCCAGCTTAGATTCTCAACACAGCTGAAAGCTCTTCAAAAAGGGAGACTCCCCTTACACAACCAAAACCAGCAAACCAGAGCTCTTAATATACTCCATTCAGCACTAATAAGGAAGACACATGAAGATCAGATGAGAGTATAAAACAGTCTGTAAAATGCTGAAGAGAGAAGACACCAGCATTGAAAATAAAATTAAAGATTAATAGGCAATTATATTTGCAATGCAGTGATTTAGTGAAAAATCCATGCCGTGTGAGTCCATTAAATTAACTTATATTATGGACAATATAAAACAGAACAAGGACAGGGTGAAAAAGGAAAAAGCAAGCAAAGTAATAAAAATGCCAAATACAATATCTAAGACTTGTTTGGTTTTGGTTGGGTTTTTTTCAGTCCTATGCCTTCACAGGTTACATAAATTTGCAAGTAAACCAGAATAATAAAGTTCTGCAGATTATGTTCAGGGTTAGAAAGTGGATTTTACCAGATTTGCCTGAATTTGTTTAATTGACTCACTCTTAAAAGACCCTGAAGATTAGATAGATATTTAGTAAGTGAAACAATAGGAAATACCTGAGTTTCAGTATTTGTTTAATTTTAAAACCTTACTAATAATTAGATGAAATTGTGTCAGATAAAACGTTCTTTAGAATGAACAGCTATAGAGAGGAAAACCAGCCCCATACCCAAACTTACGATATGGTCTGAGCTATTGCTCCAGCTATGCCACCACACAGTAGATTCACATGTGTTTTCAAAACTAAGACATCGGGGTTATCTAATGAAGGCCGTCCAAGCAAGTTAGGAGCTCGAGCAAGTCCAATGCTCTTTAAGGTACCGAAGGTAAAAAACGAAAAACCTAAAAGGAAATTTAGTTTTATGTATTTTCATAAAAAAGCAAACTATTTGTTGATGGATCATCATAAACAGAAAGCTGCATTTACAAAATGAAACTGTTTTCCAGTTCTTTTGGAAGATTTTCTTAAGGAGAAAGACAGATAAACAACATTTTGAGCTTTTACAGTAACTTCTGTCCAAATTAATTTGTTTATAAGTAATGCTACAAGACTGCTTTAAATGAGCTAGACTGCGAGTTTAAAGTTACTGGACTGCTGTCAATAATCTTTCCTTCCTCCAGTCTTTCTAACTGAGGGACATCTGTCAGCTTCTAAAAACGAGTGTAGTTTAGCCGGGCTGTTCTGCTGCCCTGTTCCACATTACCGCCGCTCAGTATTTGCGGCAGTGTTTATGGAAAAGCCACCAGGAGATGGAGCCAACACTGAGGCTCTGAGGCTCCACTTACAGAGCGCCGCTCCCGAGGATCTCTCTGCCTGTTTGAGAGAAACAGCCTCCATGTTTTCTTGTGGGAAAACTGTGAAGTACAAGACAACCACTAGTTTACCTTTCTCACTCTCAACTCCAAATTGCAGAAAAGCTAGGCCTTGACTATTGAAGACACTTCTTAAGGAGCATCATTGAAGATGATTAGGACAGGAGCTAATTAACTAGGTGTGCAAATATATTAAACCAATTTAATTTAGTAGTGCACAGAATGGCCACGTTCTGGCTTTAACTTACCTGCATATGGTGCCATTCCCACCACAGTTGGCATCAGCCCTCTGTAGAACCCACGAAAACCACCTTCCTTTGAAAGAAAAACACAGCAGCATTTGTGGCAAGAAATACAAGTGCCTTGAGTTACCTGACTGTTCATACGGACTCTCATGACAGCAATCTGACTAGCACCATCTACCACCAAGGAGCTTATGTCATGTTCTGCTTCCTGTGCCTGAGGAATTGAAGGGACAACTGCCTGGCTCCATAGGAGACATAAGTGAAAATGAAGGAGAAAAATCTACACCAAACATCATAACTGGAACTTATTGGAATTTATGCATTATACAAAGCCCTCCTCCCCAGATCTTTTTGGTAACAAACATTACTTTCCTTGAAAAGCAGCTTCTCTGCTGTTTCTGACCTCCCACTTACATGAGCCTTTGCTACAGCTTAACAGCCTAAGTCAAAAGCAGCATCCAAATAACTTTTTACATTAAAAAATTCAAAGTGCACAAAATGAAGTCATGTTATTTTGCACTAAGCCACTACGTTCAATTCAGTGCAATATTATTTAAAGAACATATTTTGCTTTGACAGAACTGAAGATTAAAAGAAAAAATACCTTTGTGTAAATCATCTTGAATGCATGGATAATCCCCATGTACTTGTGTTCCCCTTTTACTTGGAACGCCAGGCGAACTCTAACCATATCAAGAGGGTAAGTACAAATCACTGCTGTAATACCTTTATTAAAAACAAAAACAAAACAAGCAAACAAAACTCACCTACACCTTATCTGATTCTAGGATTATTTTGAAAAGTAGAATTTCCTTTTCTGGCAGTGAATACAATAGCATATACAAACTATTTTGTTAAAGAAACATTTAAAGTCACTTATAATCAGAGAACAGGAACACTAACTCCAGCAACACACAAAGGATTTAGGCTTGTACTTGGTGTTCACTGAAGCAGCATAGCTAGAGGCCTAGATTTTTCAAGATTTATGGGTCTGACTATATTCACCTGAGCAATCTTATTGAAATTCATAGCTCCTAAGAGTCAGGCTAGTCAAGTACATTAGCTTTACTGGATTGCAACCATGCAACCTAAGCCTATCATATTAAAAAAAAAAATTCAAACCACCAAATGTACACGTTTTATTCCAAAAAAGTTCTGTCAGAATTTGGTGTAATTACTGAGATAGATACATGTATCTATCTACTGTATTTGAAAATACAAGACATATTCTAATGACACACTAAATATATCCTAATTACATCTAAAATACAGCCAGGCTCATACTGATGAGAAGTACTTAACTGTGTTGCATTACTGCATTTTAATAGTTCATGTTAAATCGGGACTTTTATTTTCAAACTTGGCAGAAAAGCCTTCTGGACTTAGGATGCAAAATAAAAGGGAAAAAAAATCAAATCCAACAAATGGAAATACAACTCTAGTACAGAAAACAACAATTCTAACAGTTACCATAGTTACCATTGAGGTAAACCACTCAATGGCTGACAAATTCTTTGGAGGGAATAGTTAAAACTGTTGACTAACAAGTGTCCTTTTCTGATGGTGCACCACAGAAAAACCCCCACCAACCCCCCCCCAAAACAACAAAACAAACAAACAAAAACCTCAACAAACAAACAAATCCACCAAAAAACTGGGGAAAGAAGAAAAAGTAAAAACCTTCATAATTGGCACTGTCTTCTAGCAACTGCTCTGATTTAGCCAAATGTAACTTTTTACAATTGGTCCTATAGAAAATAAACACACTTTTTATGCCAGCAGGAAATTGTCACTTCCTCTTAAGTTTTAATAGTCTCTTAATGACATCTCTTTTTGTAGCTGTATCATCTTGCCTCCATTCCACAAGGCTAAGAGCAATCCATAACAGGGAAGAAAAAAAAAAAATCAAACACAAACCAACAACAAAATCCAAACACAACTCCTGCAAACAAACTCTTCATAACATTTATGTCTGGAGTTAAAAAACAAAAAAACACTGCTCTGATAAGCTGAATGACTTGAAAGGTATCAGGATTAGATGGTGAGGGAAAAAAAAAGCCAGTAAGTGAGCTATCTAAAAACCGGACCGGACATGGGTCAACTCTCAACTGAGTGCCAAGTTTTTGGGATTCTGGATCATCCCACCAATAATCCGTTTTAGAAGACAAAACCACCTCTTTTGGAGATTTTGGACAAGTCCTCTGAACAAAAAGCAGACATCTGTAGTTTATTTCTGAAGCTGACTCACTCACAGGATTCAACAGCTGGAAGCTGCAAAACACTACAGCAGCTTCAAGACTGTTGCCACTGACTTACATGAAATGAAATCCCTCAGCCTAGAGCCTTTTTCTAATGGATTCTCTGAGATTTCCAGAAATATCATAAAATAGATTAATTTAAGCAGTTAAAAAAATTTAAGAGGTGGGGGAAAGCACTTCTACAGAGCTTAAGAGTGCACAGGAAACATCCCACTTCAGAAAACAGACTTCACCCACTCCTCTCTTTCCAATCATGCACTGATATCTATCCAGGAACTTCCTCTCAACAAAGGCTGGCAACAGACCAATCAGGAGCCTGGTGAATGGCACTATTTAACGAACACAGCCTGAAAACAGTACAACTAAAAAAAAAAAAAATAGAAGAAACTGAAAGAAACTATATGTAGTAAGGATTTAAATAGAAACTTCTTCATACTTTCTTAAAATCCTCTAGCAATAAATTTCTAGGAAAAAAAAAAAGGAAATAAGTAAAAAGGAGATTTGGGACATCAGCCACAATATACGCTGTTTTGCAGTAACTAGGAGAGGCATGCTACTGCTTTACTGTTCATGTAAGGAAAATGTACACACAAGGGATCAAGATTTCTTTTGGGGCTCAGCAGAGACACTATCCTTTCCAAGAGGAATGGCAGCCAGTTGTGGGATACAAAGTCATCGTGGTGAAGTCTACAAAATGACTCATCTCACCTCTGCTCCCCAACTACTATGTTATGAGAAGTCGTACCACAGCACCTTAAGGCTCAGTCCCAGGCTTGAAAAAGTAAAGTCTATCCCCACTAATAATAGCTAAGCCAAAAAAATCTCTCCTTGGGTAGGTTAAACAGGACAGATTCAAAAGTGTATCAACAGGTCAGAGATACATACAGCAATTGCCACTGTATGATCTGACAGAATCATAGTAGGGGAATGTAGATGCTCCCTTGAAAGAGCCACTTCCTCAAAACCAGTAGAGTTTTTCACTGCCAATGCTGACTCAGAAGCCAAGGAAAGACTGTTCTTCACTTCCCATTTTGTCCTCAAGCACCTTTGACCACTCTTGGGGACAAGATACTGGATTACACAGACTAAAGACAGTGACAGTGAAGCACATTAGACTGTCTGGGATTTGCTTCCCAGGCTCTGGGACTTGACAATGAGATGAGCTCTACATGGATTCATGTGTCTCCCAAGTTCCCTACTATTCTTCTGTTCTTACTAATTTTCTTTCTTTGGAAATAAAAAAAACTGCCTGGAGCAAGAAAAAAACACAGGTCAAATACATTTACATTGGAAACACAACTGGTATGCAAGTATTTATGATCTATCATGCTCTTTGTACTTTATCAGTAGCTCCAGACATCAAATCAAGCCAGGAGATTCAGAGGAATAAAGCTCAAAAAGTGATAAGCACAAGACACAGACTTGTCTGCAGAGGATTTGCCCCTTAGCTAATATAAAGATTAATTTATCCAAGTATCATCTTCTGAACAAAACAAAGCTTCAGAAACTACATACAGAGAAATTGCTAATGACAAAAAAACCCCCATTGATCACACAGGTTAAAGAATGCCTAATTTATCACACCTAGTATTTCTTTATGTCCAATATGTAATTCTGTTTCCCTCCACAGCGCATCAGAAGAACTAGACCAGATTTTTTTTTAAATGCTGACTGAAGCAGGTAATTGTTAATTACATACTATATAAAATGGGGACAGTCAATATAGATAGTTGTAGCTAGTCCTAGATAGTACTAGGTCAGTACTATCTTCAATCAATTTTAGTAAAAGTAAAAAGCTATAAACAAAAACATACTTTCTGTATTAGTTTAATGGGACTTGAGTTTATTCTAGATAACATCTAGTCTTTTTTTGCTTTGTTATTTTAAAGTTAATCAATTGCAAGAGAGGAAATACACATATTTGTGTTTTAATTTAGATTTTTCTATCAGAAAACTTCAAAAATTAATTTGTAAAATCATCCTGTGATGTTATATTTAATGTTACTTGTTCATTTTTGTTGTTATTTATAATTTTCTTTCCTAAACCCCACCAACTTCTATGATTTCTCTTCTGTCCAGCTCTGTCTTTCCTTAAAAGAAGCTATACACAGCTTATCTGTTAATGAAGTGTTACGGCTGAAATTTGAATCACACAAGACTCAGGAAATTCAGAGTTAGAGTTTCCACAGTAACTTTAACTTGGTCTCCTTAAATAGATGCATTACAATAGGCTTTTCTCTCCCTCTACTACCCCCATCCTCACTACCTTGTTTTCTCCTGTGGATATGCTTTTGATCCCGTTTATCACTTACAGAAGACATTTAAATGTTTCCCACCACTTTGAAGCTGATTCAGGTCTGTTGACTAGCAGTCCTGTTGGAAACACTGCCATAAACAAGATTTAAGTACAGTGGGTACAGAGAAGTGAAAGCAGACAGCTGTCTGGCTAGATGGTGGAGAGGGGACAAAAAGTTAAACACAGGTTATCTATTCTCAGCTTCTTAATACTTTGTCCCATGAAACTGTGAAGAGCCCTCTGCACCAACACTGGGGTTCATGTAGATCATCTCCTTTAGTGTTTAGGTATGGGAGAAACAGAAAAATATCCTTTATTGGAGCCAGCACAGGAGGGAAAGCAAGAAATGTTACCAACTGTTTTCAAGTCTTTTTTGTTTGCAACCTAGAAACCTCCTCTACCAGATTTCAAACTCTGCCCTTCTTAGTGCCTCCTTCCTCACCTATATCTCCTTGATATACTTATGATAAACCCTCTGCCTCTTATTATCTAAAGAATATCCCAAGAAGCAGTTAATGCCACCTAGTAAACACTCACATGTGATACTATATATATATACACACACACACACTTGACTGCTGTGTTCATTTCACCCCCAAGTCAAGCTGAGTTCCTCACTTTTGGAGTTCTAAAAATGAAACTATTTCATATTGTACTTCAACACACCACATAAAGTAGATTGTGGTTGCCAGATAGCTCTGTACATTGATTTATTTCTGTTATTCTAACCACACAAATCAGATTTAACCAGTAAGGTGCTTACAACAGTGCCAGATGCTGTTAATTTATTTATGGGAAGAATTCCACCCCATCCAACACTGACAGATGAAGCTGATAATTCAGTGTTTTCACAGTGCCTCCTAAGTCATGTTCCCAGTCTCTGACAAAACTCCTGGAAAATCTAATAATAATAATCTTTTGGGGATAAAAGTGAATTGCGAAATGTTCCTTAGAACAGTTAAAGCCATGGGAAAGGAAAAAAAAGAAAAAACCCATCTATGGATAATGGGGTTTTTTTGACTTTTCCAATAGAAAGCAAACCAAGTTCTGGAACATATAGCAAACAGGTTAGTTTTTAGGACTCTTCTCATTGTTTAATTTCATTCTCTTTCCTCTTCCCCTGATGCCACACAAAGCCAGAATATTTTTATGAGATCTTCCTAGTCTAACTGAAGGTAGTATTAAAAAAATTGCTTTTTTTCCAAAATAAGCTAAATATTAATAACCATAACTATTTAAGGACTGTCACTAGACAGTACAAAGCCTATTTTACAAATTCAAAGCACATGAAGAATTGCTTGAATTGAAACTCAGTCCAGTGTTACTTACCTTCCCCTATTTTTTCTTAGCTAATTCCGACTCAATGACTAGTAAGAGGAAAATATGTACCCATACTATACACTGGCAGTTCACTGATGGGGTTTTATGCTGCTATTGCACTAATTAATAAATGAGAATTTAACATTCACAAATATGATCTAAAAAGCATCATGACAATCCTGGACTGGACATGGAAAAGCACAGGCATTTCTGGCAAATCCAAAGAAACAACTCATTTAAAAAGCTGCAGTTCTCTCTGTTTCTGTGGGCTTATACTCAACCTAAAAGCAGTGGAAGAGGGGCTGATGAGCTGTTTCTACCAGAACTTGCAGCTTTATACTTCACATTGATGACACCGGTTGTTACACTTTCTAAACACCATAATAAAAGACTATAAAAAAACTGTGCTTCACAACATAGCACAGAATTCACTGCTTGCACAAATATTTTTTTAAAGAATACTCTTAGACAAAGAGATTTCAATTAAGCAAGCACATTAAATTAACCATTTACGAGTATATTTGCTTAATACAAATTTACAGGAGTTTGACCCAACATCACATCAAATCATCCTCTGAACGCATATTAACTTCTCAGCAAAAGGCATGCCTGAAATTCAAGTACAAAACTATACCTGCCAGGGATCCAGCCATTAAGCGATGCACATGCCCAGAAATCCCAAGCTGTTTCTTTATTACCTACACAATATGGAACATTTACAGTAGTCAAATATCAGAAAATACAGGGAAATACAGCACAAAGTTTATTAGCACTTTAGTGCAAACTCGATAGCAGTTTCCAAAAAGTTTATAATGCTACAAATTCAATCCAGAACATTTAATTACTGTTAGAATTTTTTAACTGCTGCTGTACGCAGTTTCTTATTAAAAACATGAAAGCGCTAAAATTCTAACAAAGCAAAACAGTGAGTTGAAAGTATTTGTGCTGTTCACTTCAGAAACTAGATTTAATTATCATTAATGTGTGTTAAACAAGGCAAACTGAATATGTAGTGAGCAAAAAGACACTGAACAAAGTTGAAAAGTAAGAAGAGTCAATTTTTCTTACATGCACATCATGTGAAACACTCCCATAAAGATTTTAACTGGATTAAAAGAAAAAAAAAAAAAAAAAAAAAAAGAAAAGAAAAAAAAGGAGAAACAAAAAGGAAGAGAAAAAGGACAACATTTCAGAGCAAGAAGTTGCTAAGTAATTACGGCCTGGAAGGAAGTTAGAAATTAGTTTCCAGGCTTTATCAAATAACTGAGACTTTCACTTTCTGCCATAAAGATCATTGTATCTTCCTCCTTCAAGATATTTTTTTCTTCTACATAGCCATGCAAAATATTGTGAAGGTTTCTGGTCAATTAATAGGTAAAAGAAAGTGTTATGATGTTAACTGCATTCTTGAAATTGCAGATTCATAAATCATTTTAATTATAAAGCATGGCATGCAGTCTTTTATTCCACATGACATAAAACATGCACAGATCAACAGCATTCATGATTACAGCACCAAAAAAATAACCTACAAAACCCATCACAGTAACTTCTTTGTATCAGTCTTCTGGAATTTACTCTTAGGGAAGGGAATCACAATTTCAATCCCATTGTCCTCAGTAAATATTGTACCATTTACTTGGCTGGGTACTAAATCTGACCTTTTAAACATGAAATTTCTCCTCGTTATTAGCAAAATGGTATTTTTTACCACTAACAGCAATGCTTAAGAACACATTCGTGCTAACAACTGACCTCCATGAGAATTTGCAAAGATTTATTATGAAAGGGCAAATGCAGGAAAACAGAAATGAATCCACAAATCTTGCAGAACCCTGAGATTACCATTTTTATCTTCAAGGTCATTTTTACCTACAGCCTGACATAATAATTTGTCAGGTAAAATATAACAATCATATCCAGACAGAATTTCAAGTTTAAGTCATTTTATCCATGAAGTACTAAGTATCCCAACATAAAAACATAAAAGTTGTTTCATGCTACATTTTTTTTCCTACATTATTTACAAAGAGCTACCTCACGGGAATACAAATAGCAGTAGACTTTAAATTACCTTTTGTTTCCATAAAAGAAATTTATTTCTTTTCATGAAAGCAAAAGAGAATTATCTCAACACTACAAACATTTAGAAATCGGTGTGAATTTCTTTTCCTTAAGCAACATTGCAAAAGTTCCCCTGTTACCCTGGTATTTTAGTGAGTAAATTCTGATAAATTAAGCAACCTTAGAAAAGATGGGTAGCTAATTAATAAGACACAGAAGTTTCAGTGTTAGTTTCACTCACTCAAGCAGTGTGTATTGCAGGCAGAACAAAAAAAAGGAAAACAATAAATTCAGCTACCTTTTTATATTGGTCAAACGCCATAAACTGAATAGCTCCATATGGAAAGATTCTAATCATCATTGCCCCATTTCCTTTATACAGCCCAAGGTAACCTTCCTTTTTGGGGACAGCACACAATGTAGAAAATACTCCTGCAGCAATACAAAAAAAAAAGGTAAAAAATCAACGAAATGCTACTGTAAAGAAATCAAGCATATAAAGCTAAGGCTGCATTATGTTGCTCATATAACTGTGGAAAATCCACTTTCACTGCCCACGCACTGCAGGAAAGGAGAGCCTTAAGGTTAAGGTTTATCAGTTTTCTCGTCTCATATTCAGTGAACTTCTGCACTCTGGTCCCAGCACTAGTCTGGACTGTGAACAATGCCACTGCAGATGCCACTACCCACCCACAGCAGCCTAACATCAGCAACACAAAGGGAGGGAACTGGCTGACTTACCATTCAGTCAATTCTAAATAAATAAATAAAACTTTAAAATCTAAAACCATGGCAAAACAATCTGATATTGCTACATGCTAAATTACACATGAAATGCCATCACTGAGGAAATCAAGTAAACACATTGAGGACTCTCATTACTTACAACTTGAACTCTCACACTCTATCTCAGAGTTACTGCAACAAGAAGCAAACCTACTTCCTTTTAATCAGTGGGAAAAAATGCAAGATTACACGAAGTTTGGGCAAAACCTACAGTTTTACTATAAACATTAGCTATACAAAGTTGCTGTCAATTAACTTTTTAGTTTAATTCTTTAAAAGAACCAACTGTGATAATCAAACAGTTTTAATTCATATGCAACTACTAAATCAAAGCAAAAAAATGAAAAAGACATCTTGCTTCCAGGCAGGAAGAAAAGAGTGGTTGACCCACTTTCATTTGAAGTTTAAACAAAATAAGTATCTATTAGCTTCTGGGATTAAGATATGAACAGATTAGTGCACCTTGTTACTATATCATTGTATAAGAATATATTATTACATATTTAAGAGTAAATGTGCTTTTAAGATCTCATGCTTATTACATGCCTCTGAACTTATGCCAAAACTTGAATTTCTCTCTATGCTGCAACGATGAGTTACTGTTTCTATTTCCTAGAACACACAAGATCCACATGGCACAAGCTCCACAACGCAAGAGTATGAAAACACAGTGAGGACTTTGATGAACTGACCCATTGTGTCTCCACACTTACAGGTACCTCATTCACATAATTCTCCTTTTTTTTGCCTACATGTAACATGGACATGCATTCAAGTCAGACACAGTTCAAATAATCAGCAACATATCTGACTCCCAAAATATGGAAGCACATCAGATTTTACTTACCAACCATGGCACAGTACAAACCAAATTAAAAATGACAATTCAAAACCTCAGTCAAACCAATTATTTCACCCTTCAATTCTTAGACTTGACTGTATACTTGTATCTGTGTTACTAAAACACATTCGTTTGGTTTCCCTTTTGTCACAGTGAATATATATCCACTGAATTTTATGGTTTAGTGGTGATTTATTTTCTAACTTTTAAAAAAAAAACATTATCTTTAGTGTCTAAGTTAATAACAAGTTTAGTTATATGCAAAATTAGCCAACTCACAATATTTTTCTCCCTGACAATTGCAACACTTAAATTTTGGAGCAAAATATATGACATATCTCAGTAACATCTGACACAAATGGCTCAGATACTCTGCACAAGAGGGCACTGTTACAGCTTACAGAGAACAGTTCTGGACACGTGGGTCTGCTCTCTCACCGTGATGCAACACAGATGCCAAACAGAGACCACCTGCACCTCACACCAGGCACAAACCCTCTGCTCTCTCCAGTTCCTACCAGCCATGCCTCTGTCTGAAAAGCCGGGATCCCCATGGCCCCTGGGAACTGGCAACCACTGCAGTACAGTTTTTACTGAAATGATCCAAGCTTTGAAGCTGTCATGACCAATCTCCTGCTGGTTTCTGTAAGCAGAAGATCAAGCCCAGCTCTTACACGCCTTATTGAGGATTATTCTGACATCTCAATCTCCAACACATCGATTGATACCACAACTTACACAGGGCTTTGTTTTTCTTTGCAAACAGTAACAAAGCATGGCACAGAGCCTGACCAAACAGATACAACCTTCTCTCTGATGAGCACCTTTTTTATCAGCCTCATCACTGAGTAAATTAATACACCCAAACCACACACACTACATTTAAAAGCAAAAATTAGACACGTTGCAGCCATCTTACCTAGATGTCTGTAATGGTGGTTATGAGCTTGCAGCAAAATCTTTACTCGATCCAGTGGTGCAGTAGTTGTTTTGGCACAACATCCTGCAACACCTTTTCAAGAGAGAAACAAAAGTGACAGGATGAAAAAAGTTCTTTAGGTTAGCAGTTAATTAAGGGATTTTTCTAATGTAGTTAACTCAGTCAGGAACTGGAAAAAGCCCCAATGACAAGCAAACAGCTTCTATTAGATGTTACAAAGCCCTTGAAGCCTCACCAAGACATTTATGCTACTGTTTCCTGTTTACAAAAACCCAGGCCACTGTCTGTCTCACTGCTAAGGTCATTGCAGAAGGAACTTTACTGAAGGTTACTCAAGAGTTTTCCATCCTGTTTCCTCCTTCCCTGTTTCCTGCAGAAGGGGAAGGAGGAAAACCCTTGCTGATCTTCCCGAGTGGGGCTACGTCTGTGCTACTTCGTGCTACTTCAGAGAATGAGATCCAAGAGAGTGCAGCATAATGTTTAAATAAACACAACATTCTCCTAGCCCCAACAAATCAGACAGCTGAGACAACACCTTACAGAAAGAGGCTTTTTCTCTAGGAGGTTACTAATTGGCGTTGTGCTTGCCAGGCTGTCCTCGCCTCTTTACACCACCTCATCATCTCAACAGCTTGAGGACGAGGGATACCCGCCCTCCCCGAGTACCCTAACGAGGATTTGGGCTCCGGGAACATTTAACTGGCGGCTGACCGAGGCTCCTCGCTGGTTCTAACACACGTGCGAGTCACTGGTGTGCACCTCGCCGCTCGCGTTAGTCTATTAGAGGGAGAAGGAAAAGCGAGCTCTCCGCTTCCCCAGGCGACGAGAGGCCGGCGGCAAGTTTCACCGGGGACGCCGACACCAAAGGTCCGCCTGTCGCCGCCGTCCGCCCGGGCACCCACCTCCGGCGATGAAGGAGCGCAGCCAGTAGAAGTCTCGGCGCGCCGCGGCCGGGGGCAGCGCGGCGCCGGGCCCCGCCGCGGCCGGGGAAGCCATGGGCCGGGCCGGGCCGTGCCGTGCCGGCGGCTCCCGCAGCGGCGAGCGGCGGCGCACGGGGCAGCGCGCTGCCCCCGCCGCGCCGCAGGGGCGGAGCTCGGGCCGGCCCCGCCGAGCCGCGGCCGGGCCACGCCGCGGCGCCTGCGGATCGCGTCAGCGCCCGGGCCGCCTCTCCGCGGCCTCCCCTCGGCAAGGCCGGCCCGCCCCCGCCGGAGCCGCCGCGGGGCCGCTTCTCACCCTCTGCATCTTCCGGGCACGATGCGGCGTGGAGCGCGTTTGTTAGTGCCCCGGGGATCTCTTGCTGCGCCTTAAAAATTGCCATATCGCGCGCTTCGTCTACAAATACGTGTATTTAGACCTATGGGCGCACATAACCAAAGCCTAAAGAGCTTTAATTAGACTATACTGTAAAATTCATGGATTTCTTTTTAGCCATTTAAATAGCTACTTAAATTCCCTGCTAGAACATAAATTCTTTTGTCTACAATTATGGTTTCATACCCAGAAAAAAATATTTAGTGCGATTATTTATATACAAGTTTCAAAATGCATCAGAAGGGGAAACATTAAAAAAAAAATCAGCGGTTTTAGAATCAGAAAGGTCAAACACAGTATCATTCTGCAACTGTCAGCATTTTTGACAATTTTTTAGATTTTCTGCAATGTCTCTGTTGAATAGGTGTAGAAGGCTCTCCAGGAGGCTTTTACCCTTTTGTCTCCAGCTCTTGAAGAAAAAAAAACCACAGGCGCATCCTCTGAATGCGGTGCACAGAGCAGGGAGAGAGCACACACACCTGATGCCTGGTGGACAGCTGGAGGGAAAGCTCATGCTGTCAGCTTTACTCTAAGTTTTCTGCAGTTATTCACCTATTCCTTATAGACTTGTGCCCTATGTACTTCGCCTGGATTTCAAGTGTTTCACATACCATATGCCTTTTAAAAGTTCGTCTGCTAAACAAAGGAACCAGTCAAACAGATTTCAGTGCTTGCATAAGTAAAAGGAGTGACTTTCCAAGAAAATTGCCAGAATATTTGCTTCCTGCTTGTGTCAGATTACCTTCAAGAGATATTACTTCTTTTTCCCCTTTAACATATTATATTCCTTAAGATTAAGCATGTGTCAAAATCAAGAAAACTTCATTTTTCTCCATTTGATCATGGCATCATTATATAATTGGAAATGGCTATTAAATATTCGTTTTCCCCATAATTTAAAAAAGAAAATACATTTCTTCTACAAAACATGAAATAGGCCCTTAGAGCAGAAACCCTCAAGCCTTTTTTACCTTTTGCAATATGCCTGCAAATTAATACTTTTTTGTTGAAGTCACTATAGAAAGGCATGTTTCTGAGTACTGAATCAGGTTTTTAAGTCAATGTTGATGCACATTGCTCCACCCAATTTGTATTCTTTTGGGTTTGTGAGCAGGAAAAGCTTCCTCCCCACCACAGCAATCATACTGTGTTAACAGCCCCACTAGAGGACCGAAATTTAACTGATTTCACACAGAAAAGCATTGCAACCGCACTAACAGCTGAAAGTCATCAAGTTTCTAGAGTTTCAGCACAGACTGGAAAAATCAATAATCACATAGATGGGCTGTTACTTCTCTAGCTACAGGCAGGATATTTCTAGAAAAGATAATTTGTCAACCCTCATAATTTAGGAAGGGCACCCCGTGTGTGCATACTGTATTTCCATGTGTTTAGGAAAGCAGTAAAAAAATCTCATTGCAAAACTGAACAGAACATCTGCAGGACATACTAACACACAAAGGAACTCAGCAATGAGCTCTACGTACCTAGCTTTATTGGGTTTTTTAAAATACTTACTATAAAGTGTCTCAAGGTCTGTTTTCTTCATTAACCCCGTAGTAGTTTTTGCACCTTTAAGTCTTAACATTCTCCCAGTTGTTGCTTCATCTTTTTACCTTGAAATGCTTACACCTTTACAGAATTTCTCTGGTGACATCTCTTCTATGACCCATTCTTAAAAGTCACCAGCAATTTTAATATCATTCAGGTACATTCATGTGTGACACTATGGCATTCTCCCCCAGTAAATCGACAAGCAGCAGGGGAAGACATTAAAATGATAATACTCAGGAGCAGAGCTGCAAATTAGAAGGAAAAAAAACAAGCATGTAGGTAGTTTCAGCAATTGTAATTTGTTCTTGAATTTTTTGTTGTTAAAGATGCTTGGCTTTTTAAACATGCTAATTAAAGAGATTGTTAAGGGTCTAGTTAGGTGAGCTCTCCTCATAGTAGTAGTTGTTGAAAAGACTATTTTCAGTGCTCTTAAAATACCAGTGTATACCAAGCCTTGCTGTGGGATAGCTATACAACTTACTATCAGGTGTCATGCCTCTGGGCTGTAAGCTTTTTCAGTCTTTAGGCTTGCTTCTGGTTTTTACTAATCAGTAATCTGACATAATATTTATCTAGCTGCATGTTCATTTCCCCAAACCCTATCTACAGACATCAGAAGTATATAACTTCCCCCACATGAGAATCATTCTTCTTCTGCCACAAAAGTCACAGTTTGCAGATTACAACTACTCTAACAAACCTCAGTTCCTTGGCACTGTACTGTCTTAAACTTGCTTTACCTCTGTCAGCAAGCAGACAGAAGTGCTTCTTCCTGAGGTGCACTGAGCAGGAGCCAGATATGACCACAGCACAGGCAGTGCCTTCACTGACAGGGCACAGTCCTGCAGCAGCACAGGCAGAGCCAGGTGCTGAAACAGGCTCCAGCCTCAGCTACAGGGAGAGCACAAAACACCTCTATGGTGCATCCAGAGAGGCAAGAAATGAACAGAAGACCAGAAACAAAGCTAGGGACAAGCCTGAGGGCTATCTGGAAACCGCAGTCAGACAACAGATAAAACCAGAACCAACACCCAAAACAAACACACCTACACCAAAACTTAGGTAGGAAGCAGCTACCTGGCCAGACCTGAGCTCAAATAGAGCTCCTGGGCCCACAAATCAGGTGTGTAGGTGGAGGCCCCAGGTGAGGCTCATCAGGGCTATTAAGCCTTGGTGACACCCTCAGGACCCCAACAGGCCCTGTCAGTGAGATCTTTAATCAACAGAAATATTTTACTCATCAGAGTTACTGAGTCTGCAAATACAGTGGGTGCCAAATTTCTCTGGCTAAGCAGGTCCCTTCCTTCCTTTCAGGTGTCAGGAATAGGTGTGTCCTATGTGACCACTGTATCACATGGCTTACTGCAAAAGTGCAGTAGACTTAAAGCATCCAAAGCTCTTGGGTCTGTACGTGCAGACAACTACCCATGTCTTGCCAGATGTAGTGTTTACCAGCAAGGCACTACACAATCATTCTGCTGTCATGCCTTTTATTATTCATGCAAAATCATGCAGTGAATTAAGGGCCAAGATTTCCAATGAAAATAGAAACTGGCAGCAAATTGCTGTCCACTGCAGGTCAGGAACATCTGTCAGGAAATACTTAGCATAAATGCAGTAGGCCTGTATAATGGGTATCAGAAGATGAAATCATAGTCCCTTCTGGCCTTATTCACATAAAATGGTGTTTATGCTTAAAGTATCTGTGTTCAGTGTGCCTACAAACATTAACATGTTTTCAGTGCCAGTCAGGGCCAAGAAAGACTAAATGAGGAAGTGATTGTCAAAACCACAATGAGAATTCAGGAGTTTCTGCATTAAACTCATGTTATTCAAGATTTTACTCTTTCAGACAGTGCCAACTAACAATGCTGTGGGTTTATCTGATCATCTATGTTACAAATCCAAAGGCATTTAGCCTGTGTTCAGCTGGATTCACAGGCACAGCACCACACACCAATGTGGCATACAGGTTCCTAGGTCACATCTGGGCTGTGAGCAGGCTGGTCACTTTGTCATGCTGGTGTCTGAGCTAATAAATGTGAGGCAGGCTTTGATAGAAACTGGAAGCTGTAATCTATGTTTTGTAATCACACAAGCAAACAGCCCTAAGGTTTCAGTAACATCTTTCCACTACAAGGAAAGCAGGGCTAGATTGGCCTGATTAGATCAAATCTGTACCTTAAAAAGCATCTTAGGTGTCTTTGCAGCGTAATTTTCAGAGCTTTTGGTATGTGAAGAGCTAAAGTTCAGCATCAATGTAACTGTTCTTAGCTTGGACTGATGCTGTGCCTGTTGCAGAGGTCTGATCCAGATGATTCTGCAGGACTAATTTAGGGACAGCATGCCGGTATACTTCTTTTTCCAGGGGCAAGGCCCTGAGGGCACTAATAGGTCTTAATGGACCTGACCAGCTGCATCTGAAGTCTCCACCCACATCCTTAGCCCATGGGCCCAGGAGCTCTATTTAAGCTCAACCCTGGCTAAAAAAATGGGCTTGTTAATTTAGAGCCTTAGTTTGGGCTTGGCCTTTTTTTAGTCTGTGTAGACTCTGTTCAGTATTTGCTTTGGTTGTGTGTATTTTCCCTTACTCCATGGGTCTCCAGACCTGCTTATGACCTGCAGATTGAGTTCTTAGTTAAAATTCAGACCTACATCATCTTCTGGAAGCTGTTTTATTACCTGGCCTTGTGCCTGAATGTAGATGGTGCCCCTGGGCCTGTTCTGTTTACCCTGTGTGTGTACAGTGGGGCTGGGTGCTGGCTGGTGAGGTCCTTGTCCTGCTGGCCGTTGTGTGGGGCTCCCTGTCCCTCAGGGAGCAGCTGCCCCTCACAGCTCCCTCATGTTTATCACAGACTTGAATTTTGCCAGAGCTGCCTGCAACGTAGAGCTACTTACGGGGTTGTGCGCTTTATTGCTCTGTACAATGTTGTTCCGTTTTATTCATTCTGTAGGTGGGTGTCAACTTGAATTATATTCTGGAGAATAGCATAGGGATAGGAACACTGTATCTGACCAAAGGTCTGCCAACTTAAAGTCTTACCCAGAAAAATAGGCAGTAGCATATATGCAGGGAAGGAGGCTTGGGTAGGATACAGGGCACTCAGTTCACTCTTTCAGTTTCAAATTACAAATATTTAAAATAGTACTTCTGCATTGTGTGATTTCAGTAAGCTTTCTTCCATCATTTTTGCTTTAAAAAAAATCCCTAGATTTTTACAGCACCTTTTTGGAGTGCTGTAGTGATGAGTTCTGTGGTTTGAAAACACGCTATATGATGTTGCTGTCTATGTTCTGATAACGTTTGATATATTGCCTTTATAGTCTCTTTTTTAGAGAAAAGCATGTTTGTGTTTCTCTAAACACACATTGAGTGAATGAGGACCTTTCTCTGATACTACTTTCCGTGCTGTTTTTGTTTCGCAGTTAGTTGATTGGGATATCATCCAGATTGCTGCTGTTCTAGGGTGGAAATATTGCTGTGTTTAGCTGCTCCGTGTGCTTTTAGGTACACTTGCTATGTTCATATGTGTCTTTCAAATTTCCATTTGTACCTTTTATCAAACTAGGACTGCACATGATGTTTGAGATATAAGTGGACAAGAGATCTGTGCTAAATAATGATGGTGTAGGAGTGTTTCCTGTTAATTTCTCAACTCTTTTGTAATGATTCCTGACGCTCCACTTAAGCACACAGAACAGCTTCACTGTAGCACCTCTCACAGTACCGGGATCTCTATTTTGAATGGTAGGAGTTGTCAGATGGTGTGATTTTAATGTTCTACTCCATGTGCCTCACTTTGCATTTTAGTCAAAGGGTTTAATCCACTGTTTTATTGCTCAGACAGTCATTACTGTGGGATCCTTTTGCAAACATTTATACTCAGCTTGTCTTGGTAGGCTGAGTATCTCATTGTTGCCAGAGAAGACTGTGATTTGGTGCTACTTGCTTCCCAGGATGGATGACCTCAGACTAGGAGCACATAAAAAGTGAAAATGTACAGTTGTTAGTTCTTGTTTGTTTCCTAGCCTTTAGCATGTTTTTAATGGAGCTGTGATTGTACATGTTGATGCTTGGGGTGCTCCTGTGTTAGCCTGCTTATTCTGAATAAACCTTAGCCCTCATTGTTTGTTGCTTTTTCCCCAAGTTACTAATATTTTGCTCTCCTTTTTATTGAAGCTCACAATCTTTGACTTACTGCCATCTCCTCAAGAAACATATTCTGATTATGTGGCGTTTTATCATCAAGTTCCAGTTCCTTCAACTTCTGCTGCACGCAGCAGTTTGAGAGCAATGGTCCTTTTACCTCTCAAATCACCTGTTATTTCATCTTACAAAAATAGCTTGTGCTAACTTATATTTTAGCAGGACAAATCTTTGGAATGATGTAAGTCTTGATATCCAGCCCTGAGGAGGAGATGGAATGGTTACACCTAGCAAAGAAAACTTGTGCATTGCTAAAATTCCCTGCCACTGAGGGCAAGCGTTCCAAATTCAAATGTCTGTGGTGTAGGTTTCACCTTGTTTCAACTGGGGCATCTGTGAGCTTGGCTAAGATTCCCAGACTGTTTTCCTCTCTTGCTGTGAGGATACATAGGGCGGGTGAGAAGAGGTTGGAGGTGCAAATTGGTGATAGGCTACCTATGCACTATCACTGAAGAGCAGCAGTGACAAGGAGTTGTGCAGATCCATGCCACTGCTTCTCCTTTATCCCCTCTCTTAAACCAGCAAAATGTTGGCTTGTAAAGCGTCTCTAGGAATGGATGGATGGATGTGGACAGTACTTCTCACTTACATGCAGCAGAAAAGCCTCTCTGCAGGCTCACATTTGACTGGGCTGGTTCACGTTTGAAGTGCTTTATATTGCAATAGCTACAGACTTAATAATAATGAAGCCTTTCTAAAAAAGTACTGCTTGGGTATAGTGTTCCACAGATCCCATTTCCAACATCTGTTTTTCCCAGTCTGAAGAGATGTTAGATTTGGTGGCCTGCTTTTCACAAAAGGCTATAGTGGTAATGAGGGGTGGAAAAATTCAGTCAGTGGACTGACTCTTCCTCTTGCCGTAACATTTTATTCACCCGTTTCCCTCTGAGAAGGAGCAGCAAATATCATCAGTAGCTCTTAATGAATGAGGTGGGGGATAGGGAAGGCTCATTCTGTTTTACCTCCTTGCAGGAGGGAGAGGGCGGCTCAGCAGATCTTCCTTCTCAGCCAGCATCTTCCCCGTGTTTCTGGGAGTGTTTGCTCCATGCGTGGGATGGCTGCACCTGATGCACGCTGGTGTTCGAGGGTCCCCCTAGATGGCATATATAAGGGGATGGGGGTTTGTTCCCCGGTGAGCCTCTCGCCTGTCACGGCTGACCGTTTTTCCCTCTTCCAGGCTAAAAAGAAAAGGGATGATTTTATAGAGTGCCGCCACCGTGGCTGACCAGGAGATATGCGTTGTCAAACCACAGTCTCCGCAAGTAATGCGATAATTTGCCTTTTCTCTTATTACCGTCATTTAAATTTGTTGTTATTGTTAAATAAAGCCCGGTGTTACCAGCCAGGCACGCCGACAGCGGCTCTTGTGGGCAAGCCGGGGGGCACCGCCGCCACTCTCCCTGTGCCCGGGGCCATGCGGAGTCACCCCGGAGCGCGGGGGCGTGGGGGGCGGCGAATCCCGCTCCGGCCGCGGGGATCCAGGGCGCGTTTTGCCGCCTGCCGGGAGGGCTCGGTGCGGCGAGCTCGGTGCCCCGCCGAGCCGCCCCCTCCGCGCTCCCTCCCGGAGGGTCCGGCCGGGGGCGACGCTGCCGGAGCGCGGAGCACGTTTCGCGGCCCGGGGCTTCTCTCCGCGCCTGGGCTCGTCGTGCCATGGGAGCCGCCCGCCCGCCGGGCCCAGGGCCGTGACCCGCTCCGAGCCATGCCAGCATCGCCCCTTCCTGAGAGCTGCGGGCTGGCCGCGCCGCAGCCCTGGTACGTGTGTGGGACGGGTCCCGCGGCTGCTGCGGCCGGGAGGGGGGCAACGGCGGGGACCTCTGCTCTCGGAACCACACCTTTTTCTTTCCTTTTTTTTTTTTTTTTTTAATCCCTCTGTTTTTCCACTCCTTTCCTTCTTGCTTATCCCCTTGGTTAGTTGCAAAGTTGAGCTTCGGTAGAGTGGGGAGGGGGAGGCAGAGGCACCGTCGTGGCCAGGCTCGGAGCCCCGCGGCTCGGGCCGTTCCGAGGCGGGGAGGAAGGCAGGCTGGGGGTTATTCAATTGCAAAACGGAGTTTGTTGGCCGAAAAAAGCGAAGAAGTCCGTCTGCCTGGCTGTGCTGGAGCGTGTTTGAGCGGCAGCAGCCAGAGCCTGCCTGGAAAAACCCGCCAGGCAAGAGAAAACTGACTGCAGTCTGGGTGGAGGACAGGGAACAATTAAAAAGGGACCCTGCGCGGCCGTAGGGGGGCCCCGGGCAGCCGGAAAACCCCCGCAGCCCACTCCTGCCGCCCCATAAAACCGGAGAGCGAGGGCTGTGCAGCATCAACCCTGTGGAGGTGCCGCTGGTGTGCGGGGCTGGGGGAGCATCCCCGCAGGCGGCTCCCCGCTTAGCCGCGGGAGAAGCCGGGGCGGCCGAATGGCGCTGCGGTCCCCAGCGCCGCCGCTGCGGTTGGCCCCATTGTTCCGCAGACCTGGGGAGGGCTCCCGGCCTTGGGGCCACAGCCAGCGGCGAGGCCGGCCCGAGGAGCCGCTGCCTCCTCCCCAGGAGAGACCTGCCTGCCCCTTCTCCCTTGGGGTCTACTTGCCTGTACTAAAGGAACCAGAGCCCTGTAGGGCTTTGGCCCCGGAGTGCTGTGGGCGCTGAGTGCTTCTCCAGCGCTCTTGGCGCTGGGAGGAAAGAAGTGGTGGTCTTATGGCGCCTGGAAGGCTGGTGCTGACGTGAATTTGTCCCTGCCGTGCTCGTGAAAGAACCAGGGGAGAAGGATGTGGTTCGCGCGAATGGGTGAGGAGAAAGGACGAGGCGGCCTTCTGGGAGGCAGGAGCAGCTAACCTTACAAAGGTATGGCTGCTGGCGCCCGAGGAGCCAGCGGGAGAGCAGAACTGCGTTTGGAAGCGGACGGGCCCAGCTTAAGTCAAAGGAGACGCGCCAATTTGTGTGCCCAGCCTGTCCTCCACTCGGCCAGCCTATCCTGCTGCACCCCAAAGAGATTTAAAAAGCAACGGAGTCTGCATCATTTGTATCTCGGCCTGTGTAGCAGCTACCCAGCGTGGTGAGATTTCTTCTACGCCTTTAAGGAAGAGAGGAGATGTGTAGCGGGCATGTGGAGCGGGACTTGAGCACACAAAGTCAGTGGAGCGAGGCGGTGGGAGTCGATTCCCTGTAGACAAGCTGGCTAAAGAACTCTTATTCTAGAAATTATAGTACAAAAATGGCAAAATGGGCAAAGATCGCAGCATTAGGTATTTAAACATGACCTAATGGATTTCTAAAGCAGAGGTGTCTCTTTAAATTTTCAAGACAATGGAAAAAACTATGAAAGCAATAATAATAATAGTAATCTTGCAAATAATACTATAATCTCCCCAGCTGTGCTCAGTGATTTTTGGAGGTACTCTTGTGGAAAGGCAAAAGCTGTTATGTGGTGTAATTACCCTGTTTTCATTATGTCACTCAACACAAATTCAGAAAACAGATTGAATTGGGAAAATTAGCATTTAGTCTTGGTCTGTGCAGGTAGCCTGGTCGACCCTAATTGTAAAGGAGGAGAAAGCTGGTTTATGCTTTTCTGAGGAGCTGCTCTGCCAGCACAAGGGGTGGTGGTGGTTGGTCTTGGGATGAGGGTCAGTCCCTCAAGGTAAGAGGAGTCTGTTGTGCTTGGAGGAGATGAGGGCAGACCCGGTTGTGCACAGCAGGTAACTGGGGAAGAACTCAAGGTGAGATGTACCAACGAACCTCGATATTCACAGTTTCTGTTAAGACCTAATCCTTCACTGTGTAGTAATTAAAAATCTTCACTAATAGTGTTTCATTATGACTGGCATGGTACCCGTGGTTGTGTGAAACTGGCCTAAGCACTTCCATCCTGGTTTCTGTTTTCAGATATTTAAAATTTCAAAACACCTTTCAGGCTGAAATTTTCCAGGCTTAAGCTTTGCCTGAAGGTTCTTTCCCTCCACATCCCCCTTCTTTTAGCTGAGTTTGAGATAAGGTGATTCAGTTAATGGTGATGGGGAGTTTTGTGGGCTTTCTGTTGTTGTTTCTAAGCAAAGGCAAACCCCTTGAAGAATGGGGTCATATTATCAAAAAGAAATGCAGTGCTTAAAACAGCATAAATGCAGAATTGGAGAGGGTGAGCTAGGGTGTTCTGTTTCCTTTGCTTACCTTTTTTTGTATTCAAATGTATCTGGAGTGTTCTGGTGGATTTTTCGGAGGGGGACGTTCTTTGTGAGCTTTTAGAAATGGCTTGGTATATTTTTAACATTTAGCATTCCTCCTGTGAAGGCCTGTGCTTGGCTGCACTGCACATAGGTTAAAGTAAGCCCGTGCTCCTGCCTGGCTGAAGGGAGGATGCTTCCACATGTGGTGTGAGTCTCCACAATGGATTTTTGGTTCAGGTTGTTTGTCTGCGGCTTAATCTGGGTTGCGGTTTAGGCATGTGCAAGTTTTCTTGCCACAGTTCTATTTTTTCAGCTTTTTTCCCCTAATCGTTCTAATACAGCTTTCTTTAAACTGGGAGGAGTTGGTGGGTGGGTGTTTGGTTTTTTGGTTTGGTTGTTTTTGGTTTTTTTGGTGGTATCTTTGATCTGTGGGACTCACATTGGTAGGTGCCAAGGTGCATGAAGTCATGAGCACTGCTCAATGCTAACCATGGGCATCTCCCGCTGAATTCACGGAGCGTGCCTACTTCACAGCAGCCTCCAGCTCCTTATGCAGTGGGGTGGCAGCCCTGCCTTATCCTCCAAACACTGACATGGCCTAGTGGGGCCAGCAAAGACAAAAATTTAGGGTGGAGGCCTTGGTGCTTGGTCTGCTCAGCATCATCTTCTCTTGCTGATGACTAAAGGATTGTGCTTTATGTGCCTTTGTCTGTGAGAAACTGAGGTGGCAATCCTGCAGTGCCTTTCTCACATTTGTACGCTGCTGGGAGGTGTTGTCTTAAGCCAGAGTTTAATATATGTGGATGAAATAGATCCAGTTGCCACACTACGAGTGGCATAGTCCTGTAACATAATGCAGACAACATCTATGGAGGAAAATGGATTGGAGAGGCCTCTGTGTAGGAAATAATTCATGATGCTGTGGTGGCAGATGAGAAGTTCCATTTTATTTCTTACCCAAAGCCAAATGTGTAATCAAGGATTAAAGAAGGGGGAAAGGGAAAATTTAAGCTGATTCTCCCCTCCTAACCCATTTCCCTTCTTTCATACACAAAAGTGTTATACAGAGCAATGAGTAGATGCAGGGAACTAGGCCAAATTGGAAAGCAGGTTGGCTTTGGTTCAGCTGGGAAGGATATGCAGATGATATGACATGCTTTTCTACCCAAGGGTCAGATTTTTAAGGTCTGTCTTCTCTGGTGTCTTGTGCATTTTCCTCTAGAGCATTTGCTGCCAGAAGATGAGGTGTTTTTCAGTTATAAATTGTGTATCTGAGCTTGTGTGACGGCTTAGTCACATTGTGGCCTTTATTGCTTGGGACCTGCATATTATTGAGTGGCTTTTATGAACGCTTCCAGATCTGTTTCTCCTAAGGGCAAATCTCAGGGACTTTTAAAAGATACCTAAACACTGAAACAAAATGTCTTTAAGTACATCTGACTGTGGTGAAACTAGTGACTTGCTGGCTGTGTCATTTTTTCACCTATACCTCTGTTTATTCAGGGATCACTTGCCATTTTTTCACACCACTATAAAAAAACTGCTACCATTTTCCATGAGGACACATCTTCTAATATGTTTGTTTTTCCCTTACCTTCTTCCAACAAGAATCAAGTTATGTAACAGTTGATTGAAAATTTGTTTTATCTTTTTTGCCCATTCGTGTAAAGTGAAACATGTGGGTGGGTTTGGGGTGTTTTTTTGGTTGGTTGGTTGGAGGGGGTTTTGTTTTGTTTTTTTCTGGAGGCATTCTGACAATATGAGGTTAAATTTCTTAATTACTTTGTAGATAGAATTCGCATTATAATTGTTTGGAATTTTGACCAAGACGGGACTAAAAGATTTAGCCTTTGATTAGCTTTTTTAGCAGTATTTGTTGAGGATTATAGCAGTCAGTGGTATTGTTCCAGATTTATTACCACAAATGAGCGAAACTTAAGCAACTGGCCTTAAAACCAGCTTTCAGCTTTGCATATGGATTAGGAGAGATAAGTTGGCTCAAGGAACAGACGGCTTCAGGATGCACTGATGTCTAGGGCAGTTCCCTGCAAAACCTCCTGTCACCTATTGCCTCTTTTATATCCTAGAGATGCCTGTGCTCCCCTGCGAGGGAGGGCACGGCAGGTCTCACCTGGTTTGGGTTTCAGAAGAAAACATTGAAGTAAGGTTTTTTTTTCTTTCCAGAATGATAGAAAATTGAAAAGTTATATTGCCCCATGAGGTTTATGTTTTATAATCCTGTTGAGGCCACATAGAGGTTTTGGAAATATAATTAATTGCTTGTTGTGAAATATGACCAATGTGATAAAGCCGTTTGTTGTCCTTAAGAAGCAACATGAGATGATTTGCAACTGCTGCAGATATCAACAGTCCTTGCCAGTGCTTTAAATGGAAAAGGGAAGGTAAAATATTTCCTAGTGTTACTGGAAACAAAACTTGAGTACCAACCTTGCAGCTACCTAATACTCTGGTCCTAACTGTGGAAGAGGAAACAAAGAAATAGCAAGGTAACTTATAGGACAGGTTATTTAAAATGTCAGACTGTTTTTACCTAGTGTTTAAGGTGGTTGTGGCAGACTAGTGTTCAAGACTAGGATTTTTTTAGGGGAAGCAGAGATCTCTTGCTGACAACCCAAGAGTGAAAGATTACCTTGCAGGTCAGGTACTCAAAGTCCCGGACAAATATAACTAAAGTGAAGCATTAACCCCCCTACTCTCCAAAAATTTCCTCTGGGAAATTTCAGATCTCTTCTGAAAAACCTAAAGTCAGTCCAGTGACACAATTGAAGCGAAATAGATAAAAGTGTTGCTTTCCTCGTGACCCTGTATTGTCATCTCTGAGTCAGACAAGGCCTTTGCCATCTTTTATAATGCAACATTTAAAGCCAGGCCATTTCCTACAAATATCAGCTTTCTGTTTTTAGCAAGTGTAAGGGAAGTCTTGAACCACTCTGTTCATAGCCTCTCTAATTTTGGCCCCGAAGAGAAGCAATGTTTTGGCATTGATAGTTTTCTACATTCATGCCAGACAGATGTGTTTTTCTGTATTAAGATATTTAAAAAAAAAAAAAAAAGACAAAACCAACCAAAGAACCCCAGGATGATCTTGCCTCTTCAGTACAGAAGCAACTATTTTGCAATTTTCAAATGGTGGCATCACAGAATAGTATGGGTTGGAAGGGACCTTAAAGATCGACTCATTCCAGGCCCCTGCCATGGGCAGGGACACCTTCCACTAGACCAGGTTGCTCCAAATGCCATCCAGCCTGGCTTTAGAGACTTCCAGGGATAGGGGAGCCGCAGCTTCTCTGGGTACCCTGTGCCAGGGCCTTGCCACCCTCACAGGGAACAATTTCTTCCTAGTATCTGATGTGAACTTGCCCTCTTTCACCTTGAAGCTATCCCCCCATGTCCTATCACTGTCTAAATTCAAGTCAAGACATACTGTCATATATTTGTAGTAATGATTTTAAAAGTTACCAAATTCCTGTAAATTAAGCTTCTAATTGATAGTTTTAAGGGTTGTGCTTCCCGAACTTCCACAGTAACAACTACTTGTGAAGGCAAACAATATGAGCAAAGCATCATTCACATTCAGTATTGTCAAAACTCTAGTCACTGTTTCCACTGCAGACCTCCTGCATTCTCTGGTCATTCTGCTTCTGTTTTAGGGCTGATAAAGAGAAAAGTCTTTATCACTTCAGTTCTGTTCCACACCACCTCCCCCCACCCCTTCACACATTGCCATGTTGCCTGGCCTTTGCTGATGGCTTGCTTTCTTCCTTGCTCTCCTGGCTATAGGCTCTGAAAGTAGATCGTGTTTTTTCTCCTGCCACTGTAATGTAGCTCCTCTGCTAATGGCTGCAGATGTGCCTGTTGCTTACTCCCAGCTGGTATTGCAGCCCTCCAGGCCATCCTTTGGAATGAAGATCCCAGTCTCTGTCACAACTCTGAAAAACTGGGGAGGCTTTTTGCAGGCTGCCAACAACTATTTCATGGGCCTGGTGATGTGATGCCCTCTTTGAGTCCTGGAGTGGCTCCTAATGGCCATGTCCCCCTTCCTCCATGTGCCTCCAGAGAAGTGTAGGGGAAGGAGAGTACTCGGATTACCTTTGTTTCAGTGTTGTATTTGTTTTACTATTTCACTGTCTGACCCAACTTTTATAGAGGGCTTCTGTGGGAGTTGTTCAGGTCTCTTCTGCAACCACTACTATAAACAACTGCACGTGTCTGCTTAGTCTCTCCAAGTTGCATGTGTTGCTGTGGAGGAGGCATGCTATTTATTCAGCTTGTTTATTGGGTGTTTAGTGGGCACCGTTTTCTGAGCTGACCTGAGAAGTGTGTTTAGCCTTGTCTTGTGCAATACTGCTGACTCTAGATGGCATTTGTGTGTGAAAACACCTGCTGTCTCAGTAATCATGTTCATCTGATATGCAATATGAAGATGTGATACAAGATAATCACATCGTATTTAGATAAGATACTTGGTTTGTATGTTGTAGAAAAAAATAAGAGCCAGGCTTCAAAATACTTTAAATGAGCTACTTAAAAAGAGTTTTGGGAGTTACTGTTAGCCTTGTTGGGTGCTGTGGCCACTGGGCAGCCTGCCCAGGGCTGTCACAAAACAGTTTTGCTGGGCAGAAAGAGGTTGGCTGCCGTGGTGCTGCTTTGGGGAGCAGCAAGTATGCACAAAAAATAAACTCAGCTTTGTTCTTTTGGTCCCAAATGTCCTTACACTGATAAATATTAACTTCTCCTTACACGAGGGAGACTTGTTTGTGAGTGAACTGTATAAATAAATATTAATAAATATTTATAATAAATATTAATAAAATTGAGAAAAGTCAAACTTTTTAGTACTTACATACAATAGTAAATATGTGATGTTGCCTGGTCATTTGAGTTCAGTTTGCTTCTTATGTTACAGGCCTTTAGGCAAGTTTTTTACTTTGTAGTATACTAATATTTTCAAAGTTTTTGGGCTAGCTGAATGTAACACCCAATACTGTTATTTCCGATTCTACCTCTGTATTTTTAAATATTAAAAATGGACAGTTGAAAACATATGCACCTTTTATTAATTAGAAGTATATTAATACTGTTCTGTATCTTTTTCTATTTCAGAGTTAACATTGTATGAGCACAGAAAGCAGCAATGGGAGTATGCAGTTTTCTACTGAAGAGGTCTCTCAAGAGCTCATGATTTTTTCCCATCTCTCCTCCTAACATTCCTCCTGCTCCACAGACATGGCTCACCATGCGAGGCCTTCCAGATCAGCCAAAAAAGAAGAGTTAGGCAAAAGGAAAACGAACCAGAGCAAAAAGAAATCCAGCCAAGTGAGAAAGAAAACCACAAAGACTTCCACAAAAGCTGTTAGTTCTGGAAAAGGTAAAAAGCCAGTGCAAGAAAAAGATGTTAAGAAAAAACAGCAAGAAAATAAACCAATCATGAGCTCTTCAGGTAGACTTCTCAGGAGCAGTGTAACCAGAACCTTGTCTGGAGCATCCTGGGTAAGTTTGGAGAAAGCTGACAATATCCTCTTTCACAGCCAGGATTCTTTTGGCATCAATGGCTTTACAATGTCTCTCCGTAACCGATCCTTCTCCCAAAGATTGTACCAAACTCCAGTAATTACAAAACCCAGGAAAGCTGCAGCACAGAAAAAGTCAGAAGCAAAGGAACAATATGAAGAAGCCCTGGCAGTAAAAGAAGAAAAAAATGATGGAACAGGTGAAATAGCTTTGAAACAAGATTTAGTTCAAAATGAGTTACCTGCTCTGCCTGTAGAAGGCTGTCTGTGTATTGCAGGTGAAGACCCCGTCAGGGCATGTGCCAGTCAGATCAAGGAGGCAGAAATATCTGAAACAGATGACTCCATTCCAAACAGTCAGGTGACTGATGATGGTACAGAAGCTTCAGAGGTGAAATCTAAGCATGCAGACCTGCCCTGCAAGCAGATACCCAGTGATGTTGATACGGGTAGTTCGGCTGAAGCATTTGTTGAAGATGCTGCACTGGTGCTTCCATCTTCTCCTTCTGATTCTGTAATTCCTTCTCAATTGAACTCAAAGGTGCATGCAGAGGCTCCCCTCAGTATGGTACCTGACAGTACAGAACCTGACTCCAGCTCTGTGGATACCTCAGACCTCAGCTCAGCAGTACTGATAGAGTCAGTCACACTTGCCAAATTCCACATCGGAGCAGGGTTGGACATGGTGCTTCCTAGGGAAGAACGAGACTTGGATTCTGCATCTCTAGTTACCTCTGAGTTTAACTCACAAGAACATTTATTAGAACATGCAAGGTCACTTGCAGATTCCTGCTTGAAGGCAGGCTGGGATTTGAAATCTGAGAATAAAGACATTGGTTCAAATTCCAGTTCTGTAGCTGCCTCTGAATCAAATTTGCTTTTACATTTTGGAGGTGCAAGCTCACTTGCAGAATACCCCATGAAACTGGTTGTGGATTTTGTACCCATTCACAAAGAACATGATTCAAATTCAGATTTGAGCTTTACAAAAAAGAATTCAGAATTCGACACAAAAAACATATTTACAGTATGTGAACCAGTCTCCAATATACCTTTAAACAATATTGAAGTAGAGGACATTGAACAGCTTGTTAAATGTATTGATGCAGAGGCATTAATTTTGAATTCAGGATATGTCCCCACTTTATCTTCAGATTTAGAAAAAAGCACAGTTGATAAAATCTCTGCTGAAAGCTCTGGACAATTCTCTGCAGGTTTTGTTTCAGAGTTGCCTTCAAGCATGGAAATCTCTGCTCTTGCCTCAGAAAAAGCCATAAATGCAGATCTGCCAGCTGACTCAAGACTGCAGCATAATGATTATTCATCACAGCTGGGAACTGTTGGAGTAAGCTTGAATTTGGTTCAGGACAACGTGAGCAACAGCACTGAAGCAGTTGAGGCCTCAGGGCCATCCTCTCTTAAAAATCCAGCTAGTGATTACCCTGTTCCATATTCATCTCTGCTCCCTATGCTGGAGAAAAAGAAACGAAGGCGTTGTGGAGTCTGTGAGCCCTGTCTGCGGAAAACAAATTGTGAGGAATGCAGCTGTTGCAGGAAGCGCAAAACTAGTCACCGGATATGTAAAAAGAGAAAATGTGAAGAACTGAAAAAGCCACCACCACCAATCACGCTACCTTTTGAGGTAAGACAAAGAAGTTGCAAGTTAAATCACTCTTTTGAGGCTTGAGGTGCCTCTTAAAATTCTGCAAAGGGAAATGCTGACCACAGGACAGCTTTAGAGAGTTCAGTCTTACTGTTGGTGCTAACAGGTTGTGCAGTAACTTCCTCTTGTCATCTACAGAAGTGTAGGTTAGAGTGAGCTGGAGTTAGTCTTGTTCTTGTTGTCTAACTCTGTAAAATCAAAGGTAAATATGGCTTTAACTCTGTGTCCCAGATATTGGTATGTTGGCCAAAACAATGGATTAATTGGAGTGTGTGAAGAAATGAGAAATATTTCAGCACAAAATGTGGGGAGGAGGGAGATTGAGGGTAGTCTTAGGAGACTCTGAATTAATAGGGAGAGTATTGATATTTTAAAATACTGAATGCTAAAAGCAAAGGAAGTCAGGTTGTCTGCTCCTTGGTTCAGTTAAAGTAATTTGCTTGTGATGACAGATTTGGTGGAAATCAATTTATAAACTTCAGGACCAAGTTGTAGCTGCATTTTCCCCTTTCGCATCTCTCTGCCTTTCTAATTGTCTATTCTTCTGTTTCTCTCATTTCACTTCTCTTTCCTCTCTCCCTTTATCTTTTACCACATTCCTCATACATACTTTCTTTTTCTGTGTTACTCATTTTTCTGACCCATCAGCCTTTTAATAACCCAGGTCATAACTTTTGGAACAAAGAGGAGGGGAAAAGACAGTCTGTATGCCCATGTGATAACAGCACTGACCTTCTGAGGGATTTCAGTTTCAAGATAAGGCTTTAAATCAGGTAAGTAGGGAGTTGAACATAGATTTCCCACATCCCAGTTGAATTCCCTGACCCCTGTACTGCAGTGAGACTCTGCACTGCCAGATCCTGCTGGGCGTGTTCTCTTCATATGATCCAGTAGTACCTGAACCACAGAGGGAGAGAGGCTGTCTTGGTAGTTAAATCACTGGGACATTTACCTTGGGATGTGGGAAACTGAGGTTCAAGTCTCTGCACCAGTGTGTACTCTGAGTGCAGCAGTTCACACTGGGGAGAATGCACCTGCAAAACCTTTCTCAAGAGCAATTTCATTAAAATGGTGTATTCTTACAGCAGGTAGAAATTCCCATCAGCTGTGGAGATCTCAGCAGACCTATTGTTTTCGCTGTTCTGTCCTGTGCTTACCAGGGTTGGCAGAGAAGTCTGTTCTGGTTTTAAGGTAGGCAAGCAGAAAGAAAAGTCTTGTAGCAGTGAGGGGATATGATATGTTCCCCTTTGTGGGGGAAGTGTATTTTAAGGTATGATGTTTAGGGAAGTAGGCTTAAACAGTTTGGCTCAGAATTCATTCAAAAACCTCTTTCTGTCTTAACTGCTTCTTAATGCTCTTAAGAAATAGGTGAGAAGAGGGACAGCTGTAATGTGAGTTAAGATAAATACTAAAACAATAAAGGTGGTAGAGACTTATCCTGACTTTCTACAACAAAAGAGTTGTGACATTGTCCTTTTATATATTTAGTCAGTGGGATTGGAGAGGATTCATGGAGTTGAGGTTAGGAAGTGATCTAAAAGCCATGTTTTAAAAAGGGTTTTGGCAGGGTCAGTGAAAGGAAGCACTCCAGCTTTTCTGTAACCTTTGTTTTCCAGGCTAAACGTACTTCTCTTCTTGTTGCTCAGCCTGACCTTCTCCTTGCAGATTAGCTATGTGCCTTCCCCTTTGTCCTCTCTGGGCATTCCTTTTACTTTCTTTATGAGAAATTCCTTGTTTTTATTCTTTTCTTTGGCAGCTTTTAGTTTGGTGTGCTTTTATTTCATTAGGCTGGCCACATTCTGTATGATGCATTCAGAGCTGCACCAGAGGCCTACTTCATTTCTTGTTAAATTTTGTATGAAATTTCAGGGTGCTGCATGAAGGAAATGAAGTATTCCTGACATTTAAGAACATGCTAGGTATTTTCTTATAAAATTACATTTGAATGAAACCTAGTGCCTTTTCAGATATTCTTAGAAAGAGGCCTTGCTTTATTTTCAATCTCTAGAAACTGCTCTGAGGAAATGAGAAAGTATTTCTACAATGTTAGATCAGCTCTTTCAGGGTGTTGAGATACAGGGGAAGGTGTTGGGGGATGGGGAATGCTATCACTCAGTTTGGCAGCTATCCTTTAGGTAAGATTGCAGAGAATTCCATTGTTTTCCCAGGCTTCTGTGACAGTAATGTGTTCCAAATAAAAAGCACCTGAGGAAAACCCAAACTGTAGGTCTCTGTCCATGGTATGGAAAGTGAACATAAATAATTAAAAGAAATGAGGTTGGCTTCAGTGTGTTCTTTGTTTGGAAGAGTCATGCTTCTTTTTCTCATGTTGATGGAATGTAAGCATTTTTTGGAGGTGATTCACTGGGAGGAGGGTGTAGGGGGATAAAGCTGGAGCATAGTTTAAATGTTGGAGTTTTCCCTTAAAGGAATGATCTCTCCCCATTCTGACTAAAAAAATGCAAAAGTCCCAGTGAAGTCAGGGAGAGCTGTGTGCATTAAATGGCTGTATAGCCACTGTGGGGGTTGGCAGTCAGTACCGGCTGCTTATGAAAGAAAAAGTGTTGGTTTTCTTTAAGAACTTAAGTGGATTTACAGTTACAGGGAGTGAGGCCTGGCCGGTAGAAGCCATGAATGTAAACTGAAGTGCATATTCCAACACCCATGCCCACGTGTGCACTCAGCCCTTGAAGAATATCAGTTGCATGTTTGGAACTGGCATTAGTTAGGTTGCTGTTATTTCGATTAATTCACACATAGCCCAGATAAAGATTTGAAAACTATACTGGACTTGAAAAATGCCATTTAAAAATAACAGCCACATAAACCTTCAGTGGTACTGTGCCTTCCTGAATGTAATGGTTTTTGCAGGGATGTGACATCATGAAAGTCTGGATAAGGCATTGTGGGCTCTAGTTCCCAGTCTCTGTGTGTAGCAGTATTGTTGCATGTAATGCCTCTCTTCTGAGGAATTCACACTGTGCATGTTTGGTTTGGAGCTGGTAAAGAAAAATCCTAAAATATATAAGGGAAAACATTTTTTTGCTTATTGAATGTTTTTTTGAAAGAGCAGCCTAGTAAATGAAATGTAAGGAAGCTTTTATAAGAAGAGGAAGAAGGCTTTATCTTGGGTTGCTGTCCCTCTCAGAAGGAATAATGCCGGAATACTTCACAGTGAAGAGTTTGTAAAGCTGACCCACATGGGATTATGATGCTGCCACATTTTTATCTTGTCTTTAAAGACTGTTTCCTGAAACAGTATTGCACTTACTGAGGGCTATTTCACAGCTATTTTGTTCCAAAAAGCAGAATTAATTCCAAGCAGTGGTCTGCTTTGCTGCCATTGCATTGCTGTCAGGGCTGTCTTCATGAGTTGCAGTGTGGAGCGAGGATTTTGTAAGCTTCAAAAGTAGCACGTGGCCAGGAAAGGTGGCTCCTGGTTTATTTTCTCTTCTCCCTGGCAAAAGGATTCCGGCTGCGGCCCGGCGGGCGCTGCAGATGGAGCGGCGCAGCCGCGGCTGGTGCTGGCCGTGCTCGGGGCTCAGCCGGCGGCGGCTCCCAGCGCTCTCCTACCGGAGCTCTTGCCCTGGCCTGCCAGGCCGAGCAGCTCTGCTTGGCCTGCTGCGCTTGGAGGGGTTCATGACCCCACAGCTCCTCTTGCCTGAAAAGGCCATGAACTTACAGGGCTGCTGCTGCGTCAGTGTGGGAAGCCCTGCTCGCCAAGGCTGCTTTCTGCAGAGCTTATCAAGGCAAGGTGCTTACATTTTAGGGTTCTACCTAGGCAGGGAGCCCTCTTGGGTTGAAAGCATTTGCTGGGGAGAGCTTTAATTCCTCTTAGAACTAAATTGCTAGATTTAGTGGGACCTGTAGTCAACAAACTGACCAAAAAAATGAGGTCACTGAGTGTTATTTCACTTGGGTTGCCCAAGGTGTCTCCAGACATCTTATTTAATAGCTGTAATCTGAGTAACATGAAATATTAAATGACAATAGGGTCTGCTTGTCTGTGGGTTTTTAACACACTGCTGAAAAACCCAGACATATTAAAAAAGGATTCTGCAATTCAAGTTGGTTGGGAACTTTCCAGTAAGCCATTCCCTGAATGGAAAATGCTGAATGAACAGGAGTGCCTCACAACTACTGTCTTAATGCAACTATTTAAGTTTCTTGAGGCTTGAGAAATGAAATTTCTGTTTAAAACTTGAAAAGGGGATGAGAATTATTAGAAGATATTAGTGGTAAGGGCTTTTTGCCTGATGCAGACCAGGGACTTGGACTTTGGTCTCCCACATCCCATCTGTCTCCTCTTGAATTTTTGAAAGTTTTGCTCTGCTTTGGAACAAAATCAAGTGTCAAAATCTAAAAAAAAACAAAAACAAAAAAACCCAAAAAAAAGCAAAATTGAATTCTTGTTTTCTAGCCAGGCCCAACTATAATCAAGAAATTTAGACTTTGTGATATTTATTTTACCATAGACTCCAGAGATATTTAAGCCACTTGATTTTTAGAATGAGTGCACATAAAAACTCCTGAGTACGATCCTTGGGAGTTTTGTAAGGGCATAGCACACAGCTAGAGAAGTTTGGTAATGTGTGTGATGAGGAGAGCTGCAAACAGCCTTCCCTACCCCACAGAAGCAGGGCAGGGAGCTGGAGTTGTGCATTTTACTCTTATTTTACACAGACACTCATACTCTGTGAGATTGTTAAATAATTACAGCTATTTAATTACAACTTTGCCATTTCTCTGTGTTCCTGTGTGTGGACTATAATGCAGTCTAAATTACAGGAAGATGGATTAGTTTATGCTCTAGTTATTGTCAGAGGCTGTATTTAACAGGTTGCCTCTTCACTGCTCCTTATTTTCTGTGTTGGTTCTTAAAGCTTTTATGGGGAAATTATTTGAAGAGGTTTCTTTCCTTCCTTGTGTCTGAGGACCCCTAACATGAAGTTACAAAGAAATCTGAAACTACTATCCAGTGCTGTCCAGTGCATGCACCAGTGTAGGGACTAAATCAGAATATGGGTATCTTAGGTTTCTAAGCAAACAAGATACTGTTCTTCCCACCACCCCCCCGCCCCGTGTTGTAAAGCATCTTAAGTAGCCAAAACTACAAAGAAGAATCAGATGACCAAGTGTTGTGTGATTTCCACTCTCTCATTTTTAATGTGCAAAAAGACCCTTGCAGACTTGGGGTATTTGTGGGAAAAAAAATAAATTCGTATTTTAATTTATACCTTTTCCTAAATTCTCTTTATTACATCATTCCAGTGCAACAAATTAAGAACTTAGATACAAGGTAGCATCAGACAGCAAAAAATGGGCAACGGCTTTCTCTGATTTAATTGCTGCAATGGGGAATGAGTTGTGTGTCCACGTCTGAGCATTTCTGCTATTTGACTTTTGCACTAATAAGTGGACAGTAATTACATTACAGTGTAGCACTAGATAAGAAAACAGATTGCAGTTTGTAGCTGATGAAAAGGTGTTCTTACTGGTTTTTATCTTTAGTGCGTATATCAGTGGCCAACGTTCTGGTTTAGATGTCAACTGCGAATTGTTTCGGTGAATGCTTCGGTGTTATTTGTACGCTGTTACTTGTTTGTTGCCCCTCGTTAGCAAATGTCTGTGTGATCCATGAGGGCTCGCTGTGACAATCGGTAGAGCTGTGACCCCTCCGTCCTCCTTCCATCCGGATGAACGTTTTCAGCAGGTGGAGTCGTGAGAAAGTAATGGCCCTTGATGTTTCTATGGTGGCCAGCTCTCACGGCAGTCCGTCGGCAGTCGATTTGTTCCGTTGGGTGCCATAGGAGTAGATCAAGATGGAGGAGTATCTTTCACCGGGCCTGCGGTGGGAGGGCAGGGGCCGTCGGCTCTTGAGTCTGGTGGGCGCTGCGCTCCCGGCCCCAGGCTGAGCTTTTGGAGGGGGCCGCCGTAGCGTCGCGTCCCCTCGGCTTGGGAGAGCAGGTGAAGGCAGGCCCCGCGGCTGCGGCCTCCACCGGGTGAGCGGCGATTCCTGCTCTTCCCAGGACGATCCGGCTGCGGAGCCCCACCGCGGCCGCCGGGGCCCGGCGACGCATCCCCAGCGCCGCTCGCGGAGAGGGTCGGGGCTGTGCCGCCCGGTGCGCGGCGGTGTGCGCACGCGTGCGGGTGCGCGGGGGCCGTGTCCTCGCCTGACCCCGTTCTCGTCGCAGCCCTCGCCGAGCCGAGCGAGCCCGTCCCCGGTGCTCGGGGCGGGTGGCCCTCGCCGCCCGCGCCGTGCCCGGGGCGGCGCCGGCTCCGCGGGTGCGGTGGGTCCGTGCCGGCTCTTGCAGGAGCCCCTTTGTTCGGGCGGGAGGCCGCGGGGGGGGCGCTGCGGGACGCCGCGCGCTCCCGCGGGGCCGCACGCGGCGCGCGCCCGCGCGGCCGCCGCTGCGGCAGGAAGCAAAGATGGCGGGGCAGGGCGGCCGTCGGCGTGAGGGGAAACGCGGGGCTCCCGCGATGTGAGGGGCGCCGCGGGGGCGGCGGACGGGCCGCCGCGAGCCGCCGCCGGACCCTGGAAGGGCCGCGTGTAAAGCACTCGGGGTATTGCAGAAATATCGCTGTTCCGTAATAAAAACCCGCCTGCCTTTCGGACCACAACTTACACTCTGCAATTTGATGTTTTTTTAGGTTCTAACAGAAAACAAAAGGCCCCAGAGGAGGAAGCAGAGAGTTTTAAAGGTAACCGATGATTGCTTTGATATTTATCCCCTCCCATTCTGAGCAGCGTTTTCTTGTCATCCAGCCCAGGAAGGCAAAGGGTTAAAGGCTGGGTAGCGGCCCTTTCCAGCTATTAAGCAGATTAGCTAATTTTAAAAGCACAGAACATGTCCTTTCTTTCCTCTTTCTCTCCAGCATGTTGTAGACATATTTGAACCTCCCTGCACAAGTCTGTAGACCAAAAATTTGCTTTCCCTTGCGCTGAACGTTCCCTTTATTTCTTCTGTTCCTAGTTTCATACTTCCAACGGTAACAGCTAAATGTTTTTAGCATACAGGTTTTATGGCATCTGAAATTTCATGTGAGAAGTCAACGTTACACTGCAAGCCAAGTTAACCGAAGTGGAATTTTTATACTTACTTTATTGAAGTTTTGATTTCCTCTCTTTCTTTTAACTTTAGAATACCTCAACTGAAACTGAAAGTCCTGTAAACTTACAACCACCTTCAGTTTCAGTGTTAACATGTTCCTTCCACACTTTAAAGATGGCTATGTTTCATGATAACAAAGATTGGTCTTGCAAATGTCTTCGTTTTTATACCAAAATACAGACTTGCTGCACTCATGACTAATGTTTTGGGTTGTTTGGGTTTTTTTAAAAGTAACAGGTAGTGTATTGATACTGCTTCTCTCAGTCAATCTTTAGAATGCTCTAAATAGAATTAAGTCATTAATTCTGTTGTTGCAAATAACAAGTTGGAGGATGCATGGGGCAAGTAAGATGGATGGTGTGGGTAAGATGAAGCTAGTGAAAACACAACCAACAGTATGTTGTTAAGCAAATATAGCATGTTGTTAAAAGTACTTTGTTGAATTATTCTCCTATATCAGCTAAATGTATTAAGATAGTTAAGTATTGTTTCAGTACACTAAAATTTCAGACGTTGTTGGACATATTGGATTTGATAAATGCTGACTGGTCTGTAGTGTCATTTTACTTGAAAACATGCCATTTTCTTAACACTTATGTTGTCACTGTTACACATTACAGAAACTTTGGTAAGACAAACCAAAGTTAAGATCAACTAAGGGGCAAATAACCTGTCCAACTCAAGGGTGTCTGTCTTTTCATGTGGGGTAGTTGTGCAAACCACATACCAGTGTGATAATACTAATCGTGGTTGTACAATGCTAGCAAAGGTTAGTGATCTTTTTTTGCACTGAAATAAGCCATAAAAATATTAGCATTTTTCTTGTTCTGGATGTGATTTTAATGACTCATTTTAATACTGCTGCTCTTTGTAATATAATACATGGATGTAGCTAATACTTGAAGTATTTGCTCATTCCATCTTTTGTGCTTTTGACAGTAGCATGCAAAATAAGGAATGTTTGTAAAGCAGTCAGTTTATAAGGTGTAATTTGTGTGATGCCTCTTCTGGCAAGGTGTGGAAAAATGTGTTTATTTGGTCACAGACAGTTACCTTGTGTTGGGTGTCTGTCTGCAGTCATGGCTCATGGTTGGTGTTGAGATTTTCCTCTTGAGTTCATTTTGCCACTGTTTGTGATTTGATGGCCCAGCAGGTTGCTATGTAATATGAGTCTGTCATTCCTCTCCTTTCCAAAAAGTGTTCTGAAGGGGTTTTTTCCACCCTTGGCTCTTGAATGGAAAGGCTTGTCTGGTCCTGTGTGTGTGCATAGTATCCACGTCAATTGTTGGACCTGGGATGATTTCTGGTTTGACTTTTCCTTTGCTGAGCTGATTCTGTGGTATTTCCTCTTTGTTTTTCCTTTTTATTCTTTGTGTTTTCTAGTATTTGTATTTGTTTTGTGGTGCTGAAGTGTATTTCCTAAGAGATTATCCGATTGCATTCCCCAAAGAAAGCACAGTACCTCTGAAGGCATCTCACGGGGTGCTGCATTGGGGTTGGCCTTTGGTTTTGGGTGGGAGAAGGGAGGCTGAGCATCTCAAGTTACACTGCAGCTCTGTCAGCTGCAGTAAACTTTTAAAAAGCTGCATAATTTGCGGCCTTTTTACTAGGGCATTTTTTAGAAATGTGGCATTATGTTACATGACTCTAACCTGGCCTCTGCTGTTGGTGGGACAGCTGTGTAAAGTAGTGTTGTCTTATCTGTTGAATTATGACTTCAGTGTTTGATTTTATGATTGGTGGTGGCAGAGAGCATCTGGCCATTGCATACAGGCTTTGACATTTGACAAAATTTCAACATGATGTGTCCTTTTTTCATTGTATTTTCTTCAAGTAGTATTCTTTAGTTTCTTAAAGGAGGATTTGTAGTACTTTCTTCCAATAATACATGGGAGTTTGGTTTTTTTCCTAGCTCTCCTAAGTTTTGATGGATGCATGTTTATTTTCTTAGAGGGCTTGTGTTCTAACTGTGCTGCTGAGGACCAAACCAGTCACCAATTCTGTACAGGGGAAAATAAGCAGTGCTTTCCAGTTGGGTTGAACATGTAAAAGAAACGGGCCAGGAGACCTTCTGCTCCTTGGTTATGCCTTTATTAGAGAAGGGCCTAGAGGTGGGGGCTCGGGGATGCGCGCCGCCGCCGCTGCTCCCAATGGTCGACGTCCAGGAGGAGGGCTCACGCAGGCCTGTCATTTCCAGCAGGACTGGGGCCTCTACGCTCGCAGGGATCATCCCAAGGCTCCTCTTGGGCTCAGAAGCCTGAGGGGGTCTCCGTGCTCGAGTGCTGTCCAAGCCATGGTGACCCACTTGTTGGGCTGGAATCGATGTAGTTAGCTCCGTTAGGTCCTCCACAGCACGCAGCGCGGAGTCTTTTTGTGTGTTTTAAAGTGGCTCGTTGGGTAGGGTAGTTTTATTCTCAGGCGGCAATATGATTTTAATATGCATGTGCGCGCAAGTCCATATGGGAAATGTGGCGTCCATTCTGGGAAGCAGCGGCTGGGTTACCCGACGAGTTAGAGGGGATGAGGGGTACAAACAACTAAAGGTAGGGTGATAAAACAGGTAAAACAGATGAGAACTCTTTAACAGCGAACTCTTAGAATTGAAGGGGGTAGGTACATTAACTGGGACATTAACCGGGAGTTTTAACTGGGATTAGAACAAGAACAGGTAACACAGTTGGAACAGAAACAGGTAAATTCCTGTGCAGTCTGAACATTCCCAATTTTATTCATAACAGAACAGATATAAGCAAGACTGAAAGTGATACACACTATTATACTGAACCTTTCGTGTATTATTTATAGTTTTCCATACTCATGCCTTCTGGTAATTGGGCAACTCATTTAGGAAATTCATCTGTGCCGTAAATACTATATTAGGTTCTCCATGTTTATTTTGAAAGAACATCTGAAATATTCATCACTTTTAGCAAGCAAGTGCTCATTAAAGAAACAGTCTTTGTAAGCTCACAGTAATGGATACAAGGGAAGGAATATACTTAGTTTTCCTTAGGGTTTATCTTGTGTTCTTTTCCCAGTTAAGCAGACACTTTTTTAATTTTATTCCTCATAATGGAAAATCTATGTAGAAGAGGTTCATACTTAAAAATTAATTTGCCTGCATTTTGAAAGTCACATTATACACCCAGCTTCACTTTAAGCATCGTCCTTTTTAGCCAATTAGTGGCTCAGCTTGGGCAGTGCAGTGTACCTCTTCCTGAGGATGGGGGAATGTTTGCAGTCATTTCCAAGTTCATTACCACAGAGCTTAGAAGAATTGGGCAGTTGCACATGGCCTTGTGTTGTCAGGGCAATCTACACATGTAGGCAGCGGTGGCACCAGTAAGGAAACCTCCCCACAGATCAGGAGGCAGCTGGTGAAGCACAATCTCTGGTCTTTCCTGTGGATTCTGGGGAGCCTGGGCTGCCTTTTGGATGGCTGTGGGTGTTCGTTGCCCTGATGGAGATTAAAGAAGCCCAAAACAACAACAAAACAAAAGGATGAAGGAAAAAAGGGAGGGGAAAAATAGGGAGGAGACCATGAGAGAAATCCAGGCTGACATGTGCAGTGCTGAGTGAGCCCGCATGGTCTGTGTTCTCTCTTCTGTTTGCATGTTTCTTCAGAAACGCTGTGACGGTGCTCGGGGCACCAGCAAAGTGCCAACAGCACCTGCTCACGCTCCTAAATCTCCTCGGCTGAAGGCAAGCCAAAGGCCAGAGATGACTCAGTATCTAGAACTTTGAGGTTCTTTATAAACATAATATTAGGAACATGAAATTTTCATTTCCATCAAGGCTACAAATAGCTGATTGAGCACCCTCTTAATTTTTCTTCTCCACGTATACAAAGCAGAGTCTTGTAAAAAAAAACAATAAAAAACAAACAACTTTAAAACATAAAGGTGTCTTGGCAGACTTGCTGTTGCCCTCTTTATAATGCAGTTTTAGTTTTGCAGCTCAAAGAAGCTAGAAACACTTTTTTGATCAAGGTCATACATGTGTTAAGGTTTAGGAAAGCAAGTGCTAAAGTTCATGATAATGCTTGGAGTGAGCAAGGACTGAACTGACTTGGAACATTTATTCTAAATTATGGTGTATATTTTTAATGCAGAATATCTGCCAAAATATTTAGCTGAATTAATTTAAATTTTATTACCTTTTCCCCTTTAAACTGAGACATGAGCAAGTCAATGAATGGAATTGCACTGCTGTGCAATTTTACAGGAGCAGAAGGAAGAATAGTACAATACAAGTTGGAAAGGATGTTGTCCGGAAAGACTTATCATATTTGTTGTGGGTTTTTTTAAATAGACATTATCACTTTGGAGCATATTCTTTCAGTAAATACCAGTTAACATTGCGTTGAGTACTGGTTGAAAGTTTCTGCGTGTTTTTTACTCCCTGTCTTTTTGCTCCCTTTTTTTGATAGGTAGACCTTACTTGTGGTAACAGCATCCTACACAAACCATTTAACCTGTATTTTTAAAAGTAAGATGATTAACTTCGCTGTTGCCTGGATTTTTTCAACAATTTTTGAAAGAAATGTTGTCATTTTCACCTTTTTCAAACTGAATGTGCATCTGTCTAAATGGGATTAAATCTTTAAATTCTTTTTGCTTTTGTTAGACTCGTGCAACCATTTGATGTGAGCAGGCATGATTATGGTTGTAATTTAGCATAGGGCATTTGCCTGTGCAGCTTTCCCAGCACTTCCACATGAATACACTTGTGAACGTATGAAGCACTTGCGTGTTGTTTGTACAGTTCTGCCAGGACTACTCATGTATGTAGATGTTTTTGAATTGAGCTCTAACAAAGAAAGCTTTTGTAAGTGATCTGTAAATTATTAATCTTACTCTAATTATTTTCTAATCCTTAATTTTTCCAGTTTCTGGTGGAGCTGAAGCCTGTTCCTTGTGGACTCTTTTCATGGGATATGCAGAGATGCTGTGCTGCCCTTGTCCTGTGTTCCTGGAGGGCTCCCTTATTTTGTGCTGCTCCCTCTCCCATCCCTCCTTTCGCGTCCCTGTGCTTGCTCAGCGGCACACCATGCTGCTCTTTGCCCCACAGCTCCCCTAGACGTTGAGGGAAGAAAGGCACGGTGTCCTGGAGAGGAGACAGGGAGGAGCAGGGTTTTCTGTTTTAACTCCTTTGTTGCTGTAGCAAAGCAGTTGTGAGAGTAGTGCCACTCCTCAGGGATTGGTGGGGGCAGAGGCACATGGAGGCTGGGAGGTGTTGGGTAAGGCCAGGCTGAACCTCATGATCACAGTGATTTTGAAGGAGTTTGCATGTTTTGAATCACTATTGATTTGTAGATCTTGAGTCTCATGGTATGTTTTAGTGTAGGGCCTTGCATTTTATTGTATTGTGTTGTATATCCATTTTATTTATTGTATTGTATTCCATTCTATTGTATTTAGAATTGGAGCTTCAGAAAAGGTAGAAAATGTGTTTCTGATGAAAAATGACATAAAATATCCAGTAAAAGCAGCATAGCTTGTGGAAACGAGGAAAATGTACATGTGGAGATAAAGGTCAGTTGTGCAGGTATATTGATCGATATGTTGTTTATATGTTCTTAATGAAGTATTACAAAATAAACACAAGGTTTCTCTTCTGGGCATGTTGCTTTGTTGGTATTGTTTGCATTCACTGCTGTATTATGAGCTTTATTCAATAATTGTACTTGCTGTATTTAATGCAGGCATTGAAATAACTAAGGTAGCTCTGCCAGTTCCAGTAGTCTGTTCTCAGTGTGCTGCTGGCCATACATTTTTTGACAGTAATATCTAAAAATGCTTTGAAAATGAGTGCTGCCTATTTAGGATCTGATAACGTATTGCTAAGCAAGTTTGTTTATGGCTTTTAGAAATTTAAATGGGAGAAAACCATTGAGAAGCACTAAACTTACCTGAGTGGCAGCAGATTTTTCATGTTTGTGATTTTTTTTTCTTTCTGCCATGTTATACCAAGATTTTTGTTTAGTGTTACTGATTATGGGAAAGTTAATTTAGCTGATAATATGACAGCAAACTTTCCCATTGACATTAGTAGGAGCCTTGCTTTTGTCGAGACCAAGAGATGTGATTCATACTAAAATAAATCCCTAATTATAGGATTTCGCTGGGGAGGCAGGAAGAATTTATGCTTTCTTTTTAAATGTTAAGTGCATGAAACTTAAATGATGTAAAGAAAAAGGAAAACAGCACTTACATTTAAGCAACAAAAAAAAAATCCTTTCTGATCTACTTATGTAAATTAGTATATGGACTATATGCAAGGCTGTCCTTGTTGTCTTAACAACTTTCATGTTAAGTCTTCTAGAATATTAGGATTTTTTGAAGCTGACTTACTACTGAGTGGTTTGTGTCTTGACTGAATTCTTTCCACAGTGTTTTTTGTTGGTGCTGTCTGTATTACATTGTAGTTTGATCAGTGCCCTGTAGTAAAATGGGGCTCCACATTTAATTTTCCTAAAATAAAGGGTTTACTAGACTTGTGAATAAGAGGAAAAACTGCTCTGTGTGTGTAAATGCAAAGCATTCACTTTCATGACAGATGATCACTGAATTCTGTGGTGCAAACACCACTCTTGCAGTGCTGCTTCATAACAGCATTGCTGTTATTCCAGGATGGGAGTGAAAGCTGCAACTGCTGTAAAAGAGCAAGTGGAAGTTACAGTGCAAATTCTGCCTTGAGTTTTACTTAAACCATAGGTGTGGAAACTCTCAGACAGAAAAGGAAACATAATTTGCAGTTTTTTTAGGCTTTTTTTTCCTCATGAGAGTAAGCAAAACATAGATGAAAAATCCTAAATACTGCTGCCTCATAGCCTGGTGCCTTAAGAGATCAGCATGACTTTTTTTTGGTTTGTTTTAAATCTGAGTTAAGCTGCTCCTGTCACTGAATTTTCTATTTCTAAAGGCTATTAGTTACTCCTTTCTGTCTTGTAGCCCCTCATCAGCTTTAAAACTAGATTAGAATGGTATTGTGTGCCCTTAGCACTTCTGGTTTGAGAGCTGCTACTAACATGTAGTAACTTGTAAATAATGTAATTGGTTGTAAGGCAGGTGGTGGGGCACAGAACTGTGGTCCTAAATTAAGGAGCTGAATATCTTCCTGGTTAGATTACAGGAACTGTGGAAAGTTACGTTGTTAGCCTAGCAGTTCGGATCTTTACTGCACTGAGCCTGAAGAGAAATTAACTTGTCTCAGTTTGGTTCATATGTGGTAAACCCGAGAATGATCATTATGAGCACTTGTTCTTGTGCTGGGAGGTTGTAAGACTGTATCATTTTATTTGTCTTAAACATAATTTAAAAAAATAGCTGAAAGAACTTGAATTTGAAAATTCCCATGGATGAAAAGTGCATCCAAACACCTAATAAGATGCTTTAAAAAATTTCTTTGTTCTCTCTCTGTCTCGCTGCAAAAATGTGCACCATAGTTCAAGACCAGACTTCTCCAGCCTTAACTTAAAGTCATTGAGTCTTGTTATACTTTTGTCTACTAGAACAAGGAGCCCTCTGTTATCAGCATTCTTTTCCACATGGACTGAGCAGGAGTTTGTGGCTTTTCAATTTTCTTTCTCTTTGGTAAATTGGAGAGAGTGAGTAGAGAGTGAACTTGAGGCTTTCACTTTAAGATGTTTCAATCCTTTGTCCTTCTTGTGGTCCTTGGAGCCCTCTCCAGCATATCAATGTCTCACTTGAATTGGGGATGCCAGAACAGGATGCTTTATTCTGCTAGCAGGTGCAAAAGTGCCAAGTGCAGGATTGAAAGTAACCAGTCTTTTCCTAATTATATTGTTATTTATGCACCCAAGAATATAACTAACCCTTTCAGCAATAAAGTTGTACCAGGAGTTTCTATAGCTACTGTGCACTTGATAATTGACCATGTTAATGTCCTCCTGGAAGGCACTGCTTTCCAAGGTAGAAACCTGCCTTTTGTAAATACAGTCCCATGCCTCTTGCTAAATACACAATCTCTCTTTAGCTGTAGTGAAATGGCTGGCTCGCCAGCCTAGTCTATGAAGCATCATGTCTGGTCTTTGAATTATTTGCTATTTTTCATAAGTATTAATTTACTGCTCTTTCAGATTGTTGCTAAGAAGGTTACACATGGCTGTGATTTGCTCCCTGAAGTCCCCATTATGGACACTGTGATGATTCTCCGTTTGCAGGGAGGGGCCAGGCAGCACTTCCTTAACGCTGTGCTAGTAGTGGTTTCATAAACTCCTGTGAGTAGATTACAGGAGACATTAGCTAGGGTGGGTAAATTCAGAGACTGAATTTCTTTCATCTCTGCTTTTGAGCTAAAGCACATTAGGGGAAAGTTCTGTTAGGGAATACATATTGCTGCTGATTGTATCATTTTTCTTTTCAGGCTTAATTGAGTGCTATATTTTCCAGAACTGCCAGGGTCTCTGAGTGCTTGGTTTCAATGTTGAAGACAAATGATTGAGTAATTCAAAACACCAGTAAAAACCAAACCAAACTCAAACCCCAAGAAAAACAATAATAATCAGGCAAGATGCTTGTTCGTATTTGCTTCTGTAGCAGAAAAAGTACTGTAATGTTTGGGGTTTTTTTTCTTTCTTAACAAATCCATTTCTTGGATGCCTGTGTAGGAGAATGGGATATCCTTCACCTTCTGGTTTGGTTTTTTTTTTTTTTTTTTTTTTTTTGCTCTTGTTTGTAGCTTTTAGAAGATAGAGATAGGGGTTGATGGAAACAATAATTTGAGTTTGTGGCTGAAAGAGCCTATTTTCAAGTAGTAATGCAATAAATACATTTCTATGGGAGCCACCATTTCAAACCTTTACAGTCACCATGAGTATCTTGTAGGTTTTAATTTTGTTAGTAACTGTATCCTTTAGGGTCTGATACTGTAGATCTTCTTTGTAAGTGGTCTCACTGAAGCTGTTGCACAAGGTGGGTGGGAGGGCTCTGCTCTGGCAGTGTAGGAGAGAAAAGGAAGAGATCGAAAGTGTAAGGACTTCGAGGCCATTATGTACTAATTCCTTCTGGAAAGAGACGATAAGGAGCTTTTCTGGTGGCAAGGTTGGCTGGTGTTTGAAAAACATGGCAAAGAGCATATAAATGTAGATTAAATGGAGATGAAACTGAGAGCTAAGCTGTAGCTTAGAGAATGTTCTTTGCTATTGTAGCTGCAAATATGGAAAAAAAAGAAACCAACGAGCAATTAGAGCAGACTTTTCAGCTCTAGCAAGATTCAGTGTGAAATGCTACCTCCTGTGATTATCAAGTTAGGTGACTGGGTGGTTTGATACAGAAGTTAGAAGTGAGGGGGATTACTCCAGGAAAGCCTGAATGTCATGCCCCAGGTCAAGTTCTTTTCTCCAGATTTGCAGAACTTCTTGTTCCTCTGAGTTTCTATATAAACCAGCTTCTGTGGTAAATCTTGTCAACATACTTTTGCCAAGTCCTGTCCAGTCTCTCAATGCCGTCTGTGAATGCTGCTCTCTTGGGGAACAGAACACCTTGTACATTCAGGCTGTATTACATTAACAAAGGTCCCAAATCTGTTTCTGTGCATTAAGACCTATAAAAGATATGCCTTAGCTGAGCCACTGTGGGAGTGTGGTACCCTGAGAGACTCCTTCGTGTCCACAGTTATGCAGTGTTCTGGTAACTGCTTTGTGCCTGTGGTGAGATTGATGGGGGATATGCACCAGCTTGCAGCTTGGCCCCTACTCTGCTGTTTCTCTTCTGGGAGCCTGCTTGGACATCCTGCTCAGACTGCAGCCTTGGACAGCAACCTATAGCATGTTGCTGCTGTCTGCATTATTGCAGTAGGCCGACATGTCATGTGGTCTGGAATAGAAGTTTATTCTTAGTTTATTACTGTCTCTGCCTTTAAATAAAAAAAAAAAAAAAAAAAAAAATCCAAGAAGAAAACATAGCTGCACTCAAGAGGTGACCTATAACTTCCACAGCATCCCACCTTATATCTGCTTCTGTCCTAACCAGAGCATGATTTCCTACATAGCACTCAGCAAAGCAACTTTCTCTCCACACCTGTGCTCTGTCTCCCTGTTGCCCATCCTTTCCATGTCTTACCTCCTTATCCCTGTATGTTGGTCCTGTCCAGTGCAAGCCCTCAATTCTACTCAATTTCTGCATGTCCTGGGGAGCAGATAGACTGTAGGAATAAATGACAGAAGAGTAAATTGCTGCTGGTCAGCTGGTTGGTGCTTTCTTGTCTCTTGGTGAGGCAATGATACCTGACAGTCGAGCCACGAAACAAACACCTTGTTTGAATGTTAGATGAAGTACATTTGGGGTCTTTTCCAAACAGCTTTTCTGAAACAACACACGTATCGTTGTTTTGGATTCTGAGGAGCTGCCAGCTTTGTCCCAGCTCAGAGGGACATGTGGGGCTGTCTGTGTGGCTGCAGACACTGCAGCAGGATCCAGGCTTACCCATGACACTGCAGCTTGCAGGCGCTTCTCGCCCACTCATCCTTTTGTGCTGATGAATACTGTGACCCTGGAAGAGCTATGGTTTGGGTCATCTCAGTTTTGGCACAAGCAGGGGGTACAAGTATTGTTTGATCTGTTGGGCACTGTATGGGACCTGGGAAGAATCATACAGGGAGGGCTGGTTACAGGGAAACCTTACAGGGATTTGGCATTAGTTGTTATGTTACTCATCAAGACTTGCTTGTAGAGCCATTTTATCAGTTGAACAGGGGATCATCTGTTATTTCTTGTTAAAGAGAGTAATCGATCCTGGTGGTGTCCTTTAGTACAGTGTGTGTTGTTACCACCTGTAGAGTTTGAAATGAGAGATACAAGTTGATGGCCTGCTTGCTGCTCAGGTAATGGAAATATCTTGGGGGTAGCTTAATACATTTTGATTGGGATTGGGTGAATTCTGCATTACCTCAGGGGCATCATGTGTTAAAGGAGAAGTTAATAGTAAGTCTGACTCTTCAGAATGTAAAATGATTTGCTGTAACTGGCTGTCTGTGCTGGAAGCATTCGTCAGAGTCAATTCTTGTGTGTGTATGTATATAAGATAGTATCTGGCTGAAGTTTAAGTAATACAACAATGGCCACAGCAGGCTCTGTAGTTCCTGTCCTAATAACACAAACTACTGCAGAGCCTAAGCTTGAGCATGATTTGTTAGTGGCTCATGCCTCCTGGCAGAGTAGAGCTCTCCTCAAGGAGAGAGAGAGGGGAAATTACTAGTATTGATCTGCTTTATTCTTCAGCTTTTCATTGCATTTGTGTAAAAGCCTCAGAAACTGATCAAATCGACTTCTGTGCTTAAGTCCAGTGAATGTTAACACTGTTGCGTGGGGTTGTGATATCCTTGTCTGTAGTTTTCACTGGGTTTTTTACATGCAGATTCAGGACTTGAAGATAGATTGTTCCTAGGTTGAGGGGAAGAATCAAATGAGCTCTGTCCCTGGTAGTGTGTCTGCCTTTCTCTGCGTGGTGGGTAATGTTAACATCACATGTTAACAGACTATCCAGTGGCCTTTTCTGTTTGTGAGGGAAAAGAAAAGGTATCTTTTAGGATCCACTGCAGTTCAGTAATAGGAGATAAAGCAGTACAGTGCTTGAAAGGCAGAGTTTGATTAAAACAGTAACATCTGATTTGATGACAATATTTTGTCTTCATGTGGAAAAATAGAATATGAACTAACTCATGCCAGTGATATGATCCATCTGGGATTTTTTCCTTCCTCATTCCATGTGGGCTGCTTCTAGTAATGTTCATGGAAAATATGAAGTATGAAGAAATTTCTTTTTAAGCAATTCCACCTTTCCTGCTGGGATCGCTGGAGTTCTGTAGGTACACAACACTGTACCTCTGCAGTACTAGCAGATTAGGGAATACCCTGAGTATTTTTGAGCATAGCAGTGCTTTTTGATCAGATAAACTATTTTATTGAGGAACAGTCTAGTTGGAAGGACTGCGATGACACTTTTGTACTGTGTGCTGTCAGTGGATTCTGTGTCAGATCTTATCATCTCTGCTAATTGTGGATGAAGCCTCTTCCTTCCCTATGCCCCTTATTGCTCCTAAATTAGCAGACTTAAGTTATTAATTTTTTTAATGTAGTGAACAATCCCTATAATGATGAGTGGAGTACAAAATGTGATGTTGTGTTGAAAATGTGCAATTGATGGAGAATTAGTTTTCCTCTATTGGATTTTATGTCCTCAGCCTTCTAGTTGTCTGGTTAAATAAATTTTAATAAAAAATGTGTGTGGTTGGGAATCTTTTGTATCAGTAGAGATATTAGATGTACTTTTGCCTAGGAAGGAACAACAATTCTACTTCTTTCTGAAGTTAAGGTAATTGAAATTCAGCTTTTGTGCAGGTATAGAGTTCTGGCACTTTACTCTTTTATAGTGGACCCTTAAAATATTTTCTGGAACAGTTACAGAGACTTGTGTGATTTATTTACCCCTGCTAGCAATTGAATGGTGGAACCTATTCAGTTCTTGTGGATTCCTTAAAAAGTACTCAGTTGACCACCTGGGTCTGGGAATCACTCACTGAAAATCACCAGGATCCAAAGCAGCTCTGGCTCACTGACCATTAGTCAGGATCTGTGTTATCTGTAGGCTTGACTTAGCTGCACAGGTGCTGGATGTGTTTTTACCTAACATTTCCATGAGAAGTTATAATGCCTCTCAGAACAACTAGGATGTGCTATGGATTCCTGGGTTTGTGTTTTATCAGTTGCAAGGTGACCACTGAGCTCCAGATGGAGCTGCCTTGTTTTGCCTGGGGGTTTGTGGCAGTTCCATCTCAATGGTTATAATTAATCATAAATCTATTTTGCATTTATTTTCCTGAGTTTTGTCAGAAGTTCATGCCCTGTGTTGGTATGAGCACAGACCCATCTCTGAGTTAACTGAATGGTTCATACTGGGTGGAATTTTCTGGGCACTGCTGAGAGGTACTGTGCCTACATAGGGTTAATTAGCCCCTTGTGCTGCTGATACCTGATTTGAAAAGCAGTCCTGGTTTTCTTTTAACTACAGCTTAAGGTTACAGGGGATTGAAGAACTCTCAAGTGTTACAGTCAGGTAAAAGAACAGCGCTATTTACTATGATTTAGAATTATTTTTTAAAAGGAAACTTAGTATAAATAAAATTTGAATAGCATAAGAAAAAGTGGATTTCTGCCATAATTACTTTTTCTACATAAGTTTCTGCCTTAATTACCTTTATTTTTCCTTTGCATAACTCCTTACTTCATATCCATAATACAGTCTTATGGCCCATATGTATATTCTTTCCAGGACACAATATTCTGAATCTGTCTAGATTTTGGCATTGCTTCAACCACATGAACTGTGTAATATCAGTGAAGATGAAGAACATAATTAACCAAACACTAAAGTTTATAATACGACAGTTCTGAATAGCTTACCTGAGAGACTGTTGAGAAACCTGGAAACTTCCATCTAAATACAGAAGCTAAACAACTGTTTAAACAGTAACTTCCAAGTGAGCTGATTTAAATTTGCTTTCTATTCATTTCTGCTTAGGGTTTGTAATTATTTAAGGACTTGAAGCCAGGTTTTCAGGATTAGCTAGTGTCCAACCAAGTGGTATATTGGTTAAGCCAGTTTATTGGTCTAGTGAAATGAATGTAATTATGCCAAATTACTGCTGAACGTTGTGGTATAACCCCTAGGATTTCAGTCTTGCTTTTAACCTAATTTTTTTTTACCATTTTTTAATCTGCTCATGCAAATTATTTCAAAATTGAATCCTTTCATCTAATTCTAAATACTAACATTCTTTATCTGACTGTTCATTTCATTAGTCTTCCATCACCACATTTACCCAATTTCTTCCTCTGTCCCTCAACAGTGGGGAAAATAGCTATAAATATGGATAAGGTCTTCAGCCTTTGGGTTATTTTATAACTTCCTGTTTTATTTGTTTTCCAGTGTCTGTGCCTAATTAGAATATTCCTTATATCTGTCAAAGTTGGGTTTAATTGCCATAAATATGAAGCTTCTTGGTTTTAATGTGCTTTGACCAGCTGTTACAACAAGGGGTTTTGTTGTTGTTTTCTAGGCAAATTTAGAAAACAAAGCAGTAAATGGCTGCAGACCAGAACTCATGGAATGCAGTATATGTGGTCATGGTGAAAAATACAGGGTGAAGACAAACCAAGCAGTACCCATTGAAAATGTGCAGTCTAAGGAGAAAGAAAGAATGACTGGCATAGAGGCAGAGAATTGGGCACATAACGAGAAGCCATCCTTTGGTGTCCACGTCAATGGTGACATCCATGGAGCTGTGACGGGCACTGAACACTTGAAGTACACTGACCATGGTGAAAGAGCAGCCTCTCCCAGTCAGTTCACTGAGCCAAAAAAATCCTTGGTGCACACCATCAAAAATGGCATAAAACCCCTGCATTATTCACCACCAGAAGCAGTTGCTTCACTGGAAAATGTATCTGCAGAGGAAAGGACAGATTTGACAAGCACCTCCCACATGCAATGGCCGAAGGGTAGCAATCTGAATAATGTAGTAAGCACTCTGATGAGTAGCACCAGCTGTGTTCACCCAGAAAACCAAGGGAATGTTTTAATGAGGAAAGAGGAAAACTGCACCTGCAGCATCTCTGAATATTCTGATAAGTCAGTTTTGCAGACAGGTTCTAGCTTGGACATGCAAGAAATCTTGTGTTGTCCTCTGCTGCCCGAAGAGGAGCTGCAGGCGGGGAAGGATGGCTTAAAAGTACCGAATGTGGAGACACAGCCTGAGAATTCTGTGCTCCAGCCCACTTTCTTGTCCCTGATTAAAACCAGAAATTTAACTCTGGAGCAGGTTGTAGCTATTGAAGCTTTAACACAATTGTCTGAAGCTCCTTTAGAAACAACTTCACCAGCTAAAACTGAAAGTACTGAATGTACAGGAGAAACAACTTCCAGCTTGCTCTATAGTTTCAAAAGGGATATCTCATCCTCCTTTACATCCTCTGCATTGCAGGAAATCAAAGACACTTACTTACAAAATGAGCAGCAGCTCTTGGCTCACTGTGCTCACTCACAGAAGCAGCTCCCTAATAAGGCAGTGTTATACAATAGCCAAAGTTCAGTGTCTGAATTGTGTGATAAACCTGCCAATCTGGCTGGTGAGATGTATGAATTGCAGTTATCCTCAAGAGATACCAAAACTTTATCTGACTCAACATCTAATGCAGCATTGTTTTCAGGATATGATCCCAACAAAAGCTGTGCTCATGAGCCAGTCACCCTTGCAGGGTATTGCAATGCTTCATGTGATGTCCAGCAAATAAGGAATAACTTGGAAGCTCCTGGCCAGCTAGAGCAAAAGCCAATATGTGATGATTTGAAATTGGAAGGTAGTTCTTTGATTAAAGAAGGAGGAATTCACAGTCAGGATGAAGAGGATGTAGCTGCGCAGCTAACTCAACTAGCAGCACTGATTGAATCCAATCAGACAAACCCAGAGCAGAAGAACGATATAAAGGCATCACTGCTTAATCTAATATCACATGAGAGGCAGCCAAAATATAACCAAGATGTGTTGCAGAAAAAAGAATCTTTGTTTTTTAGGCATAATTATAGTTCCTTATTGTTGAAGCAAAAGCAAGCAACAAATAAGAAAGGAAATGCTGTGCCATGGAAACCAAGACAAAAAAAGAAGCCTCAAGAAGCACGCTATCAACAAAATAATCAAAACCAGCTGGAGCTGTTGTCATGCCAGCATAGTGAATTGCAGGACATTTGGATATCATCAAAACTGCACAAGCTTGGTCAAACCATGCCACAGGACTCCAGGGTAGCTCTGTCTGAAAAGAAATCTCCAAGAACCAAAGTACAGAGAGTGCTCAGTCAAAATACTTTAGCATCACAAGAAAAAACTAGATTATTTCTCCCACAAGCACAGATAAAATTCCACAGGTGTTTACCTGAGGCACCGCAGGAGAAAAAAAAAGACAGGTTGTTTGGCTGTGAAGTGGGGAATGAGCAAATGAAAACTGCAGGCTCCAGTGACCCACTAGGCGCTGATCCACTGAAAAATGAAGTTGTTGCACGTAGCCAGCACAGCGACCTGTCCTCCCGTAATCCTCTGGCTGCTTCACAGCTGAAAACAGCATCCTTATTGAAAAGACCAACTGAAAATCTACAGATGTTTACAGAAAAATGTAATTCTCAGGTACAGCAAACAGCAAGTGTCAGTCAGGCACATCCTTTGCCACCAACTTTTAACCAGTCTAACCTGAGAGCTAACAAAATGTGTAGTGAAAACAAAGCCTATGTTCAGCAGGTCAGACAACAGGTAGATCCGAAGTCACAGGTGCTGCCTGTTCCCTGTGGTGGGGTCCAGGTACCAGGTTCTGCTGAAGCTCTCAGGAATATGGAGTGTGTGGGTGAGGTGACCGTTCTGACATCAACCAGTTTGGGTACTGACCACGCCCGGAGCACAGGCGACTCAGGGTGTTCCCCAGCAAAAAACACACTCAGCAGTTTCCTTGAATCACCTATGAAGTTTCTTGATACCCCTACAAAAAATTTAATAGACACACCTACCAAAAAAGGACAATCTGAATTGCCAACTTGTGACTGTGTTGGTAAGTGTTTTTGCTAACTTTTGCCTGTACATTTCAAATGGAGGTGTGCTTATGTTGCTTCCTTTCATGTGAGGAAGTGTACGTGACAGCTGTTGCACAACAATCAGTGTTTCACCATTAGAAGACAGGAGGAAATACTCTTTTTCCCCTCTTCGTAAGTTTTACTTGGTGTTCTTTGGTCCTGCAGAGTACAGCAGAATTGAATATTTTTTGTACTGCAGCTGACAGGTTTAAATCCTCCACTTAAATTTAAACCTGGAGGAAAGGGAGTTTTTCTGTTTGTTGTTCTGCTGTTGCTGACTCGTGCTTTATGTGCACTCACTGCTTTGTATCAGGTCATGATTTTGATGGTCTTGAACTGCTTTGTGCCTGATTGGGCTGGGCAGCAGCATCCCAGTGTATTGTCCTTGCTGCCTACATCTGTTAGACAAGCAGGAGAGCGTAGCTGGGGGTGGCCTTGTTCCTTGTCACTGTTAGTCCCGATGGCCATTGTGGGATGGCCTGGAAGAGTCCATGCCCAAGGCTCCTGACACCTCTGGCCACATGAGGAGAGCTCAGGTGGAGCCGTTTAGAGAGTGACTCTGTTACAGTAGGAGAGGTCAGAGCAAGCTGTGCAGGGCTTTGCAGACACAGCTTGGCTGAGGATGAGACATGCTGTGCTGTCACTGTCAAGGCACCCAGATGGCAAGACAGATCAGAGCCCTCACAGCAAATCGTCTGCAGGCAGATTTTTCACCTTGGCTTTTGTGTCCTGAATCAACAGAGTGCTTGTTAAGAGGCCTGGGTTATGTTTTCTGTTCTGTAGGATGTGACTATCAGTTAATTGATTTTATTGTCCTCAATTCCTCTTTGTCTAAAATGAATTGATGATGTTACCACCAACAAGGACAGTGGAAATTTTACATAGTCAGTGCATGCCAGGTCCTCTAATGAAAAGTTTTAAAGAATGCAAAATATTGCTATAATTAGGGTTTTACTTTATAACATTAAAAAATGCTAGCAGAATCATCAGAGGAAATAAGTATAAAATAATTTCAAAGCGTCTGAAGAGAAAAGCCTGTCATACTCGTTATTCATGATATTTCAGTGTCAAACTTTGTGTTCTAATTTGATTTGGAAGGCATTTCCGTAAACTGTTTCTAAGTTTACTTTTAATGGGGTAAGTAAATTTTGGATGTGCCAACATAGTTTTCTTTACCTGCTTACAGAGCAAATTATAGAAAAAGATGAAGGCCCCTATTACACGCACCTTGGGACAGGACCAAGTGTTGCTGCTGTGAGAGAAATTATGGAGAACAGGTGAGGAAAATTCAGCTTTTAATGTTCATTGTATTTTTGACTGTCTAAACAGGGAAGAAATAGAGCTCTGAGAAGTGAGCTGCTGTGTTTAGCTTTGTTTTGCTGAACTTTTGTCAGTACTTGTTTGTAACATGTTTTCTTGTTCAGATGTGCAAGAGGTGAGCATGAGCACTTCAGGTCCAAACTCGTGTGTCTTTTCTGAGCCCTTACAACCTCAGGGCTGGAGTTCAAGTGCACTGTGTTCTGAGATGCCCTTGAAGTCAGTAGGAAGGACAGAGATCAGCAGCTGGCAGAATAAGGTTTTCTGGTGTCCTACCTATGAAGAAGCTGCAGCAAACTGGAAAGCAAAAAGGTCATATCAGTGACTAGGATTTATATGCAGATAAACATTTCCTTAGTGGCAGAGGTTTATCAGAACAGAGATGTATAAACTCTTCTTGCAAGTAGGCTTTTAAATTGAAAGGATGATTTTTTTTTTTTGCTTTTTAAATACTTTGTTTTTCTTCTGTTCTCAGTAAAAATAAATTTGTTAATCTTTTATTGAAAATGTTTCTTTGTTTAAAATGGTCTACAGTAGTTTGTTTTACTCGTGAACTTTTTCTAATGCAGGTATGGAGCAAAAGGAAGTGCTGTTAGGATTGAAGTAGTGGTTTATACAGGAAAGGAAGGAAAAAGCTCTCAGGGGTGTCCCATTGCCAAGTGGGTAAGTTTTTGTATTAAACTAATAAAGTTGTTTTGTGTGGCTTCAAATGATGCGCAGTCCTTGACCTCAAATCAAATCTGATCTTTAATGAAGATCTAATTTTTAATTGATTGGAAAGTCTGCCTGAATGATGAAGCTAAGGAAAAAAATTTTTTGTTATCTTTTGTGTTTAAATTTAGGGTGTAGTACTGTATGTTATGCACTGTGGTTTGAATGAGTGTGAAAGGGAGGGGTTTAGCAGAGATGAACAAGGGTAGAAATATCATGACAGTGTCTGAAAGTTGGAGTGTTTTTTGAAATACATCACTGAGAATTGTGAAAGAGCGAAAAGAAGAGAAGGTGGGTGGGTTGGTTGGTTGAGGGAGTTGGAAAATTATCCAGGAGCATTTTTGAAAACCCTTCTCAGTTGCATGACCACTTGAAGAAAAGAGAGAGAAGGAAGAATTTCAGTCTCATATGCCAAGGGGTTCATTACTATTTTTGAGGAACTGAACTCTGTATTTGAATATGTAAATGCTTTGATGATAGGTTTCACCGAAGTCTTGTCTTGCATTGCTTCATAGGAGCCAGGAAATGAGGTAAGAGACACATGCTCCAGGAGAGAGCTTGGAAAGAATTGATTGCCCTTAATCTTTACTGAAACCACTGAGGGAGGTAAAAAGTAGACTGGAAATCTTGTAAATGGAGTTTTGGAAAATAATAAAAAGAACTTGGTTGTTAAAAGAACAAAATGTGTTGGTGTATTTAGGAATTTCAGACTTGATTGAAAAAACTGTGAAGGTAACTGTACAGTTGGTAGGGTAGTATTTGTAACTACATGCCAAAAGTAAGGTTATTGCATATTTTATGAGTGAATTTGCATATCAAACATTTACTGCTTGTGCTTGAACAGTCAAAATGTGTTTTTTATACTCCAATATATAAACTGTTTTCTGAAGGGAAGCACATATGTGCTTGTGCTTCAGTTAATATTTAATAACAAATCCTGTATCCAAGAATGGAAGAATGTTTTTCCAGGTCTGGTTGCTGTGTGACTGTTCAGTATAAGTGAAGGAAGGGAATCCCTGAGATCTCTTGTAGAACTCTTTCATCCTGTATAAGATGCATTTTTTGGATTCATATTCTCAATGTGTTGCATTACATTTTCATGAGCAGTGCTACTTTTAATCCTTTTATGGAGCATATTTGGGTTTTGGCTATAACCAAAGAAACTGGATGGTGTGATTTGTTTGAAACCATCTAGAAAAAGTTTGCTGTGCTCTTTGATACTTGCAGCCGTGAGCTCTGGAGCTGCACAGGGACTTTCACTTACTCATTTCCAGTGTCCTTTGGAACAGACTTATTTCTGCTTTGCAGATGGACATGCTCTTGCCCTTAGGGCTCCCCAGGGACTCTCTGCTGAGAGCTCTGGGATGGAGCTCTGCTGAAGCAAACTGGGTAGAAGTATGCAACTTATCTGTTGATCACACTGAACTGTTTTTTCACAATTAGTTTTCCCTATTTCCACTAGGTTATTTTTTCTTTTTGGTTTATTGGAGACATTTTAAAATTCAAGGAGGTTTTCTGAAATACCTGTGTGTAGGCGAATCCACGGACGGCTGGGACAAGGAATTCTGCTGACCTGTATATTCTAGAACATGTGGTTTTATTGCAAGGGTTGTGGGTAAAAAGGCCTTGCCTTCAGCCACCAGCCTGGGCTGGAGGGGAGTCCCAAAGAGAGAGGGAGAAAGAACAGCAGAGTGAGAGCTGAGAGAGAAGGGAGTGAGAGAGCAAAGTGGCAGGGGGAAGAGAGCAAGAGAGCAACAGTAGGGGGAAGAGGAAGGGTAAGAGTTAAGAGGAGAGGTAAGAGAGTTAAGAGTTAAGAATTAAGAGAAGAGGTAAGAGCAAGAGTTAAGAGGTAAGAGAGTGAAGTCCTTGTTACAATACATTATATCTTCTTTTGTGATGACTATCCTAATTTACAGTGACCAACCAATACAAGACACAAAATCTTATAGAATCTACATACAGCCTATAAGAACTACTATATTACCATACTGTTATATTTTAAACTCTAAAAACTACTCTTTAGACTTCTGTTTTGCTACATTGACCTTTGGATCCCTTAGCCAGCAGAAAGGTATTGTTCAATCAGAAGGGATTCTCCTTCACCTAGCTAGACCATTGTTTTCAGGTTCTGTAGTAACTAAGACTCAGTATGCTACAACTCAATGTAAGCTTTCATTTCTATTCCGATTATAGGTTTCATATTTTCAGAATCTTTTGCTAAGCAATTATATTTATAAGGTTTCCCTGATTCATCTTCCCCAACACCTGTGTCCATGCATTTTTCTGTTAGTGACTGCATTCCATAATACTGTCTCCTAACTTGCAGAATTATTTCTTTCATTGTTTTAATAATAAGCATCTCTTCTGTATTTTTTTAATGTATTATGTTTTTAGGGTGATACTTTGCCCCTCTGGATATGAACAAGAATGCTCCTACATTTTCAGTAAATACTGCCCAGGATTGGAAAGCCTGTGCCTGTTCTATGTGTAGGTGTCAGTCTGACACCCACATGAACTGGGGAGACGAGCTTGTGAATGTTTTCACTGCATGAGGCAGCAACAACATTGCTTGACCTCTGGGGTTTTGTCTTCTCTCCATCAATTTGTGTTGTCTCATTCGTTTGTCTAAACAGAATTAATAGGGTTTTGCCACAGATTGGCAATGTGTGAATATCTGTGTAGGTGACAGGTGTGTGGTCAGAAAATAACTTACCATCCTGGGACACTTGCTGGGGTAGATGTATTCTTCCTTCCTTTCTGTTTGGATTTCTTTTGCTTTATCCAACTCATCATACTGTTTTGCAGTATGTTAAAGAAAAGAAAGCTTTGAAGTACTGAAATGACTGGCCTGTCACTCCCAGTAGCCCGTTGGTGTAATGAAAGGTTTCACGTTACTGTACATCCCTAGAACCAGCCAGTGGTGACTGGACTCACTGGTCCCACTGTTTGATCAGAGCTTTAGCTGGTAAAAACCATGTGTTGTGGTTTGGTTTTCTCCTGTTCTGGGTGATGGTAAATTACAGTTACCTCAATTTATGTGAAAGGGTTGATGAATTTGTGAGTGGTTCATAAGTAGCTCACTGTAGGCATTGTCCTGAAGCACTGAAGCCAAAGGCACATCAGTGCTGACCTCAGAGGGAGTTAAGATTTGGATCTTGCTGGTTTTGGATTAAATCCATTTCCTGTGACTTTCTTCTCCTGGTTTCAGTGGATGTTGACTTGGATCACCTAAGGTATCATTGCTGTCTATTGCCTTCATTTGGAGTTGCAGTGCAATTTTTAAGGCTCCAGCTCTGGAAAAAAGAAACTAGAGGGAGAAGAAATGACAGAACCCTCCAGGTCAGGCCAAGGTTCTTTTTGCCAATATTGTATCTCTGTGGCTGATAAATAGCACAAAGGTGGAAGAGCAGGGCAGTTGCCTCCCAAAAGACTCACTTGGTTTGCAGTAATTCACAGCTTTGTGCTTCTCAGACTTGGAGGCAGTGTTTTTGTGTTCAGTTGCCTTTCATAAATGTCATCTTCTTTTCCCTTTCCTTCCTTCCCTCCCCCCCCCCCCCCCCCCCCCCGCCCCGAGACTGTTCCCTTATGCTGGAAGGTAAAATGCTGACAATAATGATTTCAGCCCTGTGCTCCATTCCCAGTAATTCCTTGCAGTTGTTTTTGCTTTTTCACTGTTGCAGAGCAGCGATTTGGCATTTTCATAGTGCTCTCAATTGTTATGCCAGATTCCCAGATTCTCATTCCTGCATGGTAATGCCCAACTCGGAGTCCATCTCTATCCAAAAACAGACGCACAGAAATGCTGAGCTGTGATTTGAGAAGTTTAAACTCCCCCTGTGCATCAGCTTTCCTGGGCAATCCCTGCCTTGCCCACACAGACACCAGGCTGATGTGATCACATCGTGAACTGATTGCTTCCAGGGGCTTTTTACAGAGCTGGGTCCTCTTGGGAACCCTCTGGCAATAATGTATTAAAAAGACAATGCACATCACATTTAATACTGCAGCTGTTTCATCCTTGAGTTTCTTTTGTAGGTGTCATCTGAACTTTGCAAAGTCCTGCTCTTTGGGGGCAGGGAATAGGGGGTTGAGTTCTGTGTGTGTTTGTTTTTTAAGATTTTCTTCTAACCACTTCTGTCAGGGCTTTAACTTCAGAAAAAAAAAATTCTTGAGTGTGCACTGTGAAGCTTTTCTGACATGGGAATCTTCCCAAACTTCTATGAACATCTGAGCCATATCTTCTCTGAATACTTTGTTGTTGTTGTTGTTATTGTTGGTTTGGGTTTTTTTTTGGGGGGGGGGTGTTTTGTTGGTTTTTTTTTTTAGTTTCAGTTTTTGAGTTTTTATTAACAATTGGATAATCCATTGTCCTTTTAGATCTGTTATCCTGGTGGTAGCCCTAATTTCTTTGAAAATACAGTGTTATGGTGCTTTTATGCAGTTTGGAAGTTGTTTCTTAGACTCTTTCACTTGTGTACTGTTTGCCAATTACCTTTTATGTGTTTTTTATTTATAGCTTGACAGATCCTTATGTTCTTTATGTTGGCTGCTTATGAATAGGCTGTATATCAATTAAAAAATAGGAGTGAAATAAAAACAGATAAAAAATCCTCAGTACTGTCCTGTACAAACACAAACCTGATATTAGCCACTAAAAATAATGTTTTTAGATCAGTGATTTCCCCACGATTATTATCAAGATTTTCTAGATCACTGAACCAGTAGGAATTTGTAACTAAATGCCAGAAACTACGATTTGTGAAGTGCTAAGTGAGCCTTAATAACAATAAACTGTTCTATAGAGGTAGAGATGCTTTTTGTTTCAATTTGCTGGTTTGGTTTGAGTTGAGAAAGTCATTGAAAGTGGGGAAATGGAGAAGTTTCTCCTGCTTTGGCTCTCTCTCTCAGTTAGTGTTAGTATTAGATGAGATGTGTAATTCATTAAAGGAAAATGCCTCTGTGATGTTTATTTTCTGCTCATGCTTGGCAGTTCCAAGGCCAGGAGTTGTGGTGCAGCCCTGCTTGGTAAGGGATGGTGAAGCTGTCATGTAATTTGGAACACAAGTGGGGAATTTTTAATATAGATTTGATAAAGACTTTAAATTCTGCTGGACTGACTGTCTCCTAGAAACAGGTGTAAGTAGGATGTGCAGCTCCATTCTGCTTTAAGCAGCCTACTGTACTTTGTGCTTTTATTCATTTATTGAACTGTCTTTATGATTAAGTGATATTCTCCATAGGAGAAGTCTTCAAGGAAATTGTTTTTAGCAGATAGAGAGGGTGGTTGGTGGGGGTTTTGTTCACAGTTTTCGATAATGTTTTATTTGGGCATTACTTTCTTGCTGTGGTGTTGTACCACATTATGATAGTGTGTGTAGCTGTGCAGGCACCATTTTCACTGTCAGCTAAATACAGAATTAGAGGGGTTTATTTTGGACAGAAATGTTTGTAACATCATCCAAAGTAAAGCTGTTCTTTAAGTAATAAAGTAGAAATGAAGGAGAAAAGCTGTGTTAAGGTAAACAAGGTTAAGAATTATTAATGAGCAAGACTTTTGGTATTATCACTACTTTATTTAAAGCAATGTGGGCTCTGAACAAACATTTCTACCAAATCAGGTGCAGCTTTCCATGGCTGCAGTCTGGCAGAAGGAGAACCTTGAGGGAGTGAGGAGGGGAAGGGCACTGGGAGCTGAGACGTGGATTTTGTTCTCATTTCTGCAGTACTGGTGGCGTGATTGCAGAAGAATCACTTACCCTGTATATGCTGCAATCTGCTCATCTGTAACCACTGCAACACCAGCGTCAGGAGCAACTGCAAAAGAAGTGTTTGCAGATGATTGCAGATACTGCACATCAGTGATACTCCTGCAGAAATGGCTAAGGAACAGGATTGGATTAACAGCAGCTGTTCAGAGCTAACTGCTTTGATGTAGTCTGCTAGCACCGAGAAGAGAGAATTCGGCAAAGTGGAATTATTTCCATTTTAATCTCTCTTAGACATGCTGAAAATAAAAGGATGTAACATTTTCCAGTTAGAAAAGAGTTTTAATGCGATTTAGTGTGTGTCTAAGGGTCAATTGAGAAAAAGGAGGGCAGACTCACTTCTGTGACACTCTGGGTCATTTGTCCTGCTGTCACAGCAGCACCTGTCAGAACAGCAGCAGGATTGCACAGCACCTTGCACTGTTGGATTATTAAGGAATTGCAATGTAGCAGAGTCTTGTCCTGTGTTGAGCGATTTCCATATGTGGACTCTGTACAGAGGCAAAATCTGCAGGTTAGAAAACTTGGAGCCACAGTGCTGTAAATGAGTTTCCTGTTTCAGGAAATTACAGGGAACAGTTAAGTATGTTCTCACTTTCAAATCAATTATTTACTCCCTGAAAAGCAGACATAGTTAATTTTACTGAAGAGATTCAGAATGGGCTGGAGGGAATACTGCAGTGGAATCACATGGAAGTGAAAGGTGGTGAAAAAACCCTAAAAGGACCTTTTTGTTGGTTCTTTTGTTTGGGAGGAGGATTTTATCCAGTAATTTACAGAAGTGTATTTAACACACTTAAAACTTTGTGCCCTTTGCTAGAGGTGTCTGGTTTCTATCATGTTAATTTTAACACAGCTTTTCTGGTGATGGTAATTGGAAAGTAATTTCTCATCCATGTGGTAATTCAGCATCTGGTGCACTGAGCTTCTGCAGGCTGACATTTCGCTACTTTCCTAAGTCGTGTACGTGCTAATCTAGATAGACTGGTTTATGTCTTGGGACATTTTTATTCACAGTGTACTTATTCCTTGTTCCGGAGCTTCTGCCAAGGAAGTAGAACTTGAGCATTTGGACTGCTGAAGCAGGTTTTATTGATAGTGTAACTTTACTGATGCTGTTCATTGCAAACCATTTAGAAATTGTTTGAAAAAAGTGGGAGACAGGAGCCAAACTGCTGATGATAAAAAATTGTTAATAATGAAGAGGAGGGACAGGCATCATGAAGAGCAGGAAGGATTTGCAATCAGAACAAGTGGCCATTAAAATAATAGCTAAAATTCACTTGATAAATCTAAAGTCCCACAAAAAGCAGTGTTGTGGTTTCATATACACAGTGATGGACACTGGGCTGTTCATGCTCAAAATGATGGTTCATTAGACATCAACTTGTTCAGCTGTGAGGGAAACAGCAAAAGAAACTGGTGAGAATTATTGGGGAGGAAGAAAGAAATCATGGAACATAGTTCTGCCTCTGTGAGAAAGTATGTTGTTGCTCAGGCTGGCTGGGTCTGGTCCCCCATCTCCTGAAAGCACAGCAGAGGTGGGAAAGGCAGGTTCAGACTAGCCAGCCTGGGAGGGAGGCAAGGGGAGAAGAAAGCAGGGCTCTCTCAAGTCTCCAGTGGCATGGAGAGCTGAACAGCAATATCTTACCCAGTCTCATCATGGCCAAAAACTAGAGGGCACTGGCTGGGAGTGAGCTCTGCAGGAAGAAAAGGCAATGTTTCTTTCTTTCACGTAATCTGCAGTTAAGCTTTCCGGGTAATGTAGTGAGTCGTGGATTGCTGCACGGATTTAAGTGGAGCAATTGGAGAAGTGGAGAAATGCAGAAAAGGCAAATCCTTGAAAAGCTGGGAGGGAGCACATCCCCTGAGCTGCTGGTGGATGCCTGGGCTTCACTGAGAGGTGCCTGACTTCACTGAGAACCATCTCCATGTCCTAGTGCCTTTTTTGCTGCTTATCCATAGCAGCTGCTGTCATTCAAGGTCAGGATAAGGCTGGACAAGACAATCTACTGCTCTGACCTCGTTCTTGTACTCCTCAATTTTTAGAATCCGTTTCTGTCTCCTGACTATCCTTTGATGCAAAGGTGTGAAAAATCTTAACTTCTCTTGTTTATCCCATAACTTTTTGCTAAATTGCTGGAGCAAATTCTGCTGCATAAGGCACCTCTTCAATAAATAGGCTGTAGTTTTTGGCTCGTGCTTTCTGACAAGAAAATTGGGTAAGCCTAGACCTTTGTGGCTGTAGAAACAGGTGTATGTAGGTGGTATGTTGTTGATTGTGTTTGTGTCTGAGCTGGCCGTGGCTCACCTTGACAGCTTGCTTATATTCTCAGGTTCTGTTGTCTGAGACTATCTGGGCTAGCTGATAAAACTAATTACTTGAGCTGCTGCCTTTCTTTGGATGTACACATCAACAAGGACCCCTGGATAGCTGTAGGAATGCAGAACGTGGTAGTGGTGGGTGCACAACTACAGCACCAGAGGGATAGACAAAACTGGGGTTAAAAATGGTCAAAATAACGGAGCATCCTGCCCAAATTAGCAACCTGCAAGGATGATACTAATTGTACTGTGTGTCCATATGTGAGTGCTCCAAGGAAGCTCTGTGGAAGGGGCTGTGTCCCATGTCAGTGTTTCTTTTTGTCCCAGGCAGGTCATGTTTGCACACAGGTGAGTGGAGTGGGTAGCCTGTCACTTCATGCCCTGTTACTGAGTGCAGAACTGGGCCAGTGGGGATCAGTTGAGCTTTGTGGAGAAGTTAGGTTTTGTTCTTTCTGGAAGTTCTGTGTTGCAGCTGAAACAGATGCTTCATAGTTAATGTGAGAGTCTTGATGGATACTTAGCACTGATGACACTGAGGGCTTGCTGAAATGAGCTCCAGGGTGATCTGGCCCTGTGTACTTCTGAGAAACAGACCATGGCATCACAGAATCATTTAGGCTGGAAAAGTCCTGTAGAATCATTGAGTCCCATCATTAACCCAGCACTGCCAAGTCCACCATTAAACCACATCCCTAAACATGACATTTGCACTGTCTTTGAAATTCCTCCAGGAATGGGGGCTCCCTACTGCTCTGTGCCAAGCCTTGACAGTCCCTTCTGTGAAGAAATTTATCCTAGTATCCAATCTAAACCTTTCTTGGGTTTCTTTCAATCGAAACAGCTTGAGGCTGGTGCTATTGCTTGTTGCATTTAAATGTTATGTAATGCTTCACAAACTTGTTACAAGTCTGTTTTGTTGATTATGTTATTTTTTCAGTGTGAGTCAGACAGTCATGGTTAGCTTGTGTGGAAAAGCAATTTCAGGAGAAAGGTTTTTATTTTCCCGTTCTAAACCCCTAGCTTTTAAGTTCCCCCACTTAACAAATTATTACTTTCTCATGACTTTTAAATGCATTAGGGACCAAAATTAAACAAACTGAAGTATTCAATTATTTACTTAATCACTGTTGCTAACTACATCATAGAAATCATGAGTAATACCAAAAACCTTTGGATGCAAGGCTTGCCAGCTGATTTCTGCATTGTTCCTAATCTGAGGAAACATTCCAGAGTCAGTCGTCGTGCTCAGAACTGCTTTTCTGTACCTTGAGTGTGGCATTGCTGCAGATTTATCATTATTACACAAGAGAGATGCAGTTCATTACTTCTGTGAGCATGTCAGGGGTAGCACATGGAGGGAATCCTCAGTTCCTCTGGGAAAGCAGCTCAGCTCCAGCTCTGGCTGCACTGTCCCTGGCTGTGGGTCTGCTCTGGGGCAGAGTGGAGTCTTCTGAGCCTGGAACAGGTGGGAGAAGTGCCTGATCTCCGGGAACAGATGACCGGATGCTCCTGCTGTGGAGTTGGGGGAGCACACGTGTTGGGAGTTAGGTTTGTTCCTTTTTTACTCCAAAGAATTTTTCCCGGTAAGTTGCTAGGAGACAAAGTGCTTAGTGCTTGACCAAAACAAAGAGGTGGCCGGAAGTTTGGCGGGGGAGATAAGGGCAGGGCTGGGGGAGCTTCCCTCTCTCGCTCTCAGCATCACCTCAGAGAGTTCACAGGCAGGCTGCTGCTTGCTGCGGGAGGAGTTCGCTGTCCCAGCCGGGAACATGGCTGAGAAAATCGACCACCGAGAGACGCTGAGCTCGCCTCCCCCTGCCCTGCTGAGCCGGTCCTGTCCCGCCACCACCGCTTCTTCGGCACCGCCTTGAGATTTTCTGCTACTCTGTGGCCCCGCACTGCACTGTCCTGCCGGGACATCCCTGACATTCCAGCTACCATCGGTGGAGCTTCTGATCATCCACCAGCCCGGGATTTCTCCACCGTTCCAGCCTGGTGCTCTCAAAGTCCCAAAAGATTGGACTGTCTCGGGCTTTGTGAAACAAAGCCCCTCGAGGCTCCTGGCTCTGTTTATTATTAATGCCGTAGTAGTTGTTGTTTGTTTGCCTTTGTTATACATACTAGTAAAGAACTGTTATTCCTATTCCCATACCTCTGCCTGAAACCCCCTTTAATTTTCTAAATTATAATAATTCAAAGGGAAGCCCTGCCCCTTATTAGCAGATACCTGTCTTTCAAACCAAGACAACATGGTGTAACCTGACCTGCAGAAATTAAATTCGCACAACTCATAAATTCCTGTGCTGCCTTTGTGGCCTCAAAGCTGATGGTCTCTAAAATGTTTTGGGGTCCAATAAGTGCATTGGATTTTGTTCTATATACATAATGCAGCAAATTCCAGCTACATTGAACTCCAGGAAAAGTGTCGTCTTGGTTTAAAGGGAACAATAAATTTTCTTTGTGTTCACTTGTCATTTTTCCTGGACTCTGTTTCTAGTTTATAGCTGTAAGAGAACTTAAAAAGGGCAACCTGATGTTGTACAGTACCAGATAGTGCTATTGAAGTTAGAGCCTAGAAATAAATTATTTTTAGAAATTAAAAAGTAAAAGCATAATTTCACACAGAGTAACAAATTAAGTTGTTCTGGCGTGAAGGAACTGTGCTGCCTTAGGAATGTGAAACTCACATTGATGTGAGAAATGTGTATTGTATATCAGCCATAACACATTTCTGTAAACCTCACCTAAATGTAATGAATTAGATTATTTTTCTTTCCTTATAAAACATACTGAACTGTTGGGGAGTCACAACCAGGACTCCATTTGAGGAATGGTCTATCAGAGGCATTTATTCATATTCTCCGTAAGCTTAAGGCCGATTGTAAGAGTATATAATTAACTCTAGAAGGGCCATTCTTTATCTCTTGACACAATTAAACTTTAAGCTTGCTTCTTCCTGCTCAGCCTGCACAGATGCTCTCTGCAACTGTTTATCTGTTGCAAACCTTTTCATTTGCAGATGAAGTGCAAGTGTGCTTTGGTCCCTGCTTTTAATGAGTCCAAATAACTTAGATATTCAGAGGTGATCAGGCTAGGGGGGTCACATATGAATGACAGTTGCAGATCTGGCAGCAAAGCAAATTTCACAGCAGTCCAATAGGCAATCTGCCCGAATGCTCAGATATTTGGAGCATTTGAGCATTGGAGGTGTTGAAAGAGCAAGTGAACTATTGCCTTCTTGCTTTTTTGGCCCAGTGCTTTTGTGTGTTACCTGTGGGAGCTGTGCTGATGGAGAAGGTGCTGGATGAAGGCCAGGCTGAGCAGCTGCACGCCCGGAGCAGCAGTGCAGGGCTTGGGCACACACAGCAGAGTGTGTGGGTCCCCAGCCTGTGTATGACGGGGCTGAGGAGGATGGAGCACCTACTGCCTTAGAGAGGTCCAGGCCTATGGTGTTTGAAGCTTCTCGCTGCAAAGTTGACACCTTTGCTGGAGGCTTTGTGTAGGCTGTGCTTGCTAAACACATTAGATGAATAAATCAACCTGGTTTTGAAGACTATGTTTTAGTATTACCTGGCTTTAATGCATTTTTGGTGGTCTTAAATGCAGCTCTGTTTCAGATTGTAGTAAAAATCTAAATATGTGGGAGTAGGACTATAATTTTTTCCCATTTTTATTCAGTGGTCTACTGTACTGTTCCATACTGGTTAGTTTGTGTGTGTGGAATAAGGTTGCTCTGTGTACCATACAGGTTAGTAAGAGCTCCAGTCCTCTGAGAACTTTAATATAAGTAGCCTAGGGATATGTTCTGAAAAATCCCATTCCTTCCCTCTCTAAGAGCACAGTCTGTTTCACTGTTGTCTTCTAATTCTTCTTTGCAAGGTTGGAACCATATTAGATACAGATCTGTAACCCTAGTAGCTGCCCTAGCACACGCCTGTGTGTGTGCTTTTGAAGTGTGTTTTCACATACCTGCCTTATGGAGTGTTTGGCACTACGTTTTCTGTCATATTTTCAAGGCAATGTTAGGTTCTCAGGGGATCTGTTGTCCTTCTGGAGGTTATTTTCCTTGTAATGCATCTTCTTTATTCTTTGAGTACAGCACCTAAAATATTACTCATCCTGTAAAATGTATTGCTATTTCTACTGCAGGGATAAAGCAACAAGCAACATAAAATCATGTTCTACACCAGAGCTGAGTGTGTGATGCTGTCCCAGTCCTGTTTGCAATGAACACTCTCGGGCAGCATTTCTTGCTTTTCCAGGCCTCACTTGTCCCAGAGAAGAGCAGCTCATTAGGTGATGCCTGTGCTTAGCAAAGAATCCCAATGATTGTTGCAGGTGATCCGAAGGAGTAGCGATGAGGAGAAGCTGCTGTGCCTGGTCCGTCAGCGTGCAGGGCACCACTGCCAGACAGCCGTGATCGTGATCCTGATCCTGGCCTGGGAGGGCATCCCGCACCTCCTGGCAGACACGCTGTACAAGGAGCTGACACAGAGCCTGCGCAAGTACGGCTGTCCCACCAGCCGCCGCTGCGCCCTCAATGAAGAGTGAGTCCCTGCCCTCTGGGGGCCCTGCTCTCTTCTGAGTCTTCAGGAGTTCAACTCCTGCATCTAAAGTTCCAAACCACCGGCTGTCATTTCAGCATCACACCTCATTCCTGGCTTTTCTTAGAGAAAAGGTGCTCAGTGGGAGTTGCATGGGCCATGCCCAAGGCAAGGGGTGGGGATGAACTGCTCCTGGCTCTATGCACCTGCCCAAACACCACCAGCGTGCCTCCTGCACTTACAGCAGTGCTAACAGAGCTGCCAAGAAGGGGGGCTGTGACTTGGTAAAGTAGATGTGAGGATGAACACTCAAACTAGGATCTTCCCCTCTGTGTCTCTGAGAGGAAATTAGTTTAATTGTTAGAGAATATGTTGCAACTGCAGTGCTGCTGGTGTGCTGATTTCTGTGTAGCCCACATCTAACAGGCTCTGAGGGTTGTATGGGGACCTGAATCTAATGCTTGTGTTTTTAAGGGTCTATTTAAGGGTCTATTCAGAAAGTCAAATCAATTTGGAGTTAATGGTTTTGCTGCACATAACACAAGAACTGTTGTATTTGGAGTAGCAAGGCTATTTTCTTGGTCGAAGATGTTATCCAACTAGAGAAGTCAAAATGAATGTATGGGTGTATTTATATAGCTATAACTGAGTGTTTATACTTCTGTCCCAAAACTGAGTGTTGGGAATGTTGATAATGTCTTCATGGAGAAAAGTCAGCCCTCTACACATGAGTATTTTCTTCATAGAAAATACCTGGTTAAACCATGAATTTCCCAAATTCCTTTGTTATGCTCTGTATTATAAAAGAAATAGCAAAATAGCACTGACCCAAAAAAAACCCAGACCCAAGAGCTGTGTTGCCAGCTGACCTGACGTGTCTTTATTTCCTTTTGTAGTCGTACTTGTGCATGTCAAGGACTTGACCCAGAAACTTGTGGAGCATCATTCTCATTTGGCTGTTCATGGAGTATGTATTTCAATGGCTGTAAGTTTGCCAGGAGCAAAAACCCCAGGAAATTTAGGCTTCTCACCGATGACCCTAAGCAAGTAAGATATACTTCTCTTTTTTTCCTCAAAATGCTTTTTCTGATGATTTTCAGAGCTAGATGTTCTCCACCCCTTCTCTCCTCAACACGTATCACAGACTCACACCAAAAAAGTTTTTGTAACTGTTATATTTAGAATAAATGACACCCAGATTTCATTCAGTGGAATAATTACTATGTATTTCTATACCATAAAATTATTCTTAATGCTTTTCTGTGTGCATATTTAGCTCACTGGGTAAATCTCTGTGAAATTTTAATTCTTTATAAGTAAAGGTGTTTTTCTAATTGCCAAGCCTGTAGCTTGGGGTTTCAGGCCTTCTGCCTTGGCACAGAAATTTTGTACCTTGGGGTTGCGCTGCTTTCTTACTGCTGTAGGACCAGCTGACAGCCTGGGCTCCCCTCTGTCATCAAGAATAAACTGGGGTTTTTTTCTGTGGACTGCTTGTTTTTGGAATAGTTTTGAAGGAATGAATACACTAAAATGCAATGCAGTGAAATGATACCATAATTGCTGCTTATGAGCATTAGTGATGCCATAAAGGTGAGGCAGCACAGAAAACAGTGATGGATTATGTGAAGTAACAAACCTCTAAAAAAATAATCCAACCACATTAGTTACTTTACATTGAAAATATTTTCCTGAAAAGAAATAAAGGTGCTGTAAGCTGGTAACCACTGCCTGATGAAAGAGACTTCTCAGGGTGGCTCCAAAGTGCCTTTTGTTCTGACTGTGGCTGTCTGTAGCCCCAATTCCCTATGGAACTCCTAGGTGAAAGTACCATGTCTTTCCTAGCATAGCTCATGTGTTTTGTTGGGCACTCAGGACCAGCTTCTCTTTTGGGGTTATACTGCCAGTAATCTTTCTGTGTATATACAGTGTGAAACATCCATTCTTTCTCAGGAGGTGTCACTTGATTCACTGCAGGTAAATATTCCTCCCAGCTCCTTTGTGTCCTAAAAGAGTTGATGAAGTATTGCTCATGCACATGAATACAGGAGCCATGTGGAGTCCATTGTGCTGTGGGTATTCACAAACCTTATTAGGGCCCAGGGTGGGGCTTCTGTTCTCAGCAGAGTACATGCTGCCCTTCTGCCCTCCTCACTGAACACCCGCCTGAGGCACTGCACCCCAACTCCAGCTCTGCTGGTCTCAAGAGGGAATTTGTTTTATAAACTTCTAGTTTATAGGAAGATGTATTTATTGGGCATTTTTTCATTTTAGGGATCCTGTTCCTTCTGTATCCTTTGCCACTCCCTGTGTGTTTAGGCTCTCCCCCTGTATAATGCTATGCATGGAGCATTCTGTGCATCCATTTTCTCTGTAGGTTTCTGATGCTGAGTGAGATGAGGTTAAGGGTGTAATACACTGAAGAAAGAATGGTTCCTAGGATAGATATCCTCCTGGTAGGATGGATAATTAAGGATACATTGCCTTCATTGTGGTTCAGAAAACCCTGTGGTAGCCATTTACAGATGATAAAGCTGGGTTTAGTGGAAGTTAAAAATACAGTATGGTTTTATAATGTAACATCCCTTTGAAAAAAAGTGAAGTCTCCTGGTGTTTATGTATGTTGGTGTTTACAGTGTGCGGTGATAAGTGGGTTTTTAGACAAAATGAAGCAAGCTGCTATTTTTTGCCACTATACATTGTGAGAAACTGAAGCTGCAGTTGTCTCTCAAAGCCTGGTCCTTTGAGGAAAAGAAATTAGGGAGTCTGTCACTGCCATTTGCTTTCCCAGTTGGTCGGTGATTTTCCTGGCAAAGCAAAAACTTTGGATAAGAATTTAGGGATTTATTTTACAAATAAGAGCTTAAATATGACACTGCCATAGAAGCCCACCTAGCTAATTCTGTGTTTACATGGCTTAGCCAAAGGAAGAGAATATTATTTCTGAATCTAGTAGTTATTTCCATTAAGTCCTGATTTTGCCCCTACCAAGAACAGGATAGTTAACAAATGTTCCTGTTAGAAGTTCTGCTGCAATATGGGAAAAGTACCTGAGAGACCTAAGAGCTGAAGTTAAATGGCTGTTAGGAGTTTCTCACATGGTGTGTGAGCACAGGCTAAGGCCCCATAAGCAAAACACTAACAGAAGACCTGGCCTTCCATCCCCACTCAGCTTGGGGTATGATTTTTCTCCTCTGGATGTTACTTCTGTGGTTTTGTGTGCAACATACCTCGCTCCTTGACTGCATGTGGAAAATGATGCAGAAATCGGTAGTTCCTGTGTGCTGAGTTCCTTTGCCCTAGCAGGTATCCTCTATTGTTATTTGCCTGTTTCTTGATAAACAGCTTTTCTGCTTTAGTCATGCAAAAGGAGACATGTATGGTTGGTGACAAAGGGCAGTAGAACAGAAGTCAGTTTAATGAAATATGAGGTACAAGCTGACTCATTGGGCCTCTTTAAACTGGCTGAGATGCTTTTAAAGCAAACTGCAGTACTGAATGTTTTCTTTCTCTGCAGGAGGAACTTCTGGAAAATAATTTGCAAACGTTAGCTACTGATGTGGCTCCAGTTTATAAGAAGCTTGCTCCAGAAGCCTTCCAGAACCAGGTGGGTGTGTGACATCCAGCTCTGAACAGCAGGACAATTACAATCCAAGGAGCAGCCCCAGAGCATGTTCCTGGATGGAGCTGCAGCCCTCTCTGCAGCCATGAATCCCAGTGCATTTGGCAGATTTCCATGCCCTGCACCTCTTCACTTCAACTGGTGCTGAAGTAGTGACATATTTTTATATGTGAAAAATGCTTCGAGATAACATTGTAAATAAAATGTTTTTACTATCCAAGACATTTTGATTGTGGCTGACCTGATTATCTCGTTGGCATACAGCCACAAATATTACATGTTTCATAGGAAAATACAAATCACTGAGTCTGCCTGGCTGCCTTGATTCTGTCACAGAGCTGCTGGTGGCTCTTGGGATTGCAAACCCACACTTTCAGTGCCCAGTGTCTGTAGTTTGTTTTCCTTCCAGGTGGAAAATGAGCACATGGGCCCTGACTGCCGGCTGGGCTCCAAGGACGGGCGGCCGTTCTCCGGTGTCACGGCGTGCATTGATTTCTGTGCCCATGCCCACAAGGATACACACAACATGCACAATGGGAGCACTGTGGTACGTACTCATGCTCTTCACTGGGATTACTGCTAGCTCCACAGTGCTGCTTGTGGGTTCATTTGCATCAAGGGTTTGAAGTTGCTTCAAAATTAACTACATGTTGCCATTTATCAATGTCTATGTATTTGCATATATTTGTTGCTGTCTACAGAAGACATGAGTTCATCTTATTGCAGCACACATCAAAAAGGGAATGGGAGTGATCCTTCCTACAAAATACTTCCATTCTGTAAAGACACCTGGTTCTTTGGAGAGGCCTGGCCAGAGGGCAGATAAGTTATTCCTGGGAGAGGGCTGATATTAAAGGCAAATAATTGTCTAACCAAGGAGCTGTACAGGCCTCTGTTCACAGCTGTAGAGGAAGAGCTAAAGTAAATTAATTCATTACTAACTTATCTCCCCACGCTCATCAAATTCGCTCTTTCTTGTATTGGGCACTTTCCAGGCTTCATGTTAATGTATTTAGAGGTCAGTATGGATCGTGGTAGAGCCAGCTGACTGTTACAGTCTCCAAATCTCAGTATGAAAGGAAAACCCTCAGATTGGTGTGGCTGTTGTATGAAATACCTTGATGGATTGCCAGTAAGAAAATTGGTTGGGAATTACTCGATTAAGTGATCTTTTAGAAATTAGGACCATGGTGTTGAAGAAAGACAAGCTCAAAGCAGAAAAGATAAAACTGGCAGTGTTCTTTGAGCAGTTGGAGCATCACAGTGCTCTGAATAGAGAGGGTGACTTCTTGTACAGCAGCACTGGTAGCAAGAGTAACTTTTCTGTCAAAGGATGTTTATCTGGAAAAAAATCTATCTAAAATCTCTGCTTACTCTAGAATATGTTTTTTAAGGCAAATTGAATTATTGTGTTGCTGTGATTCAATAAAGTGTTGAAACACCTATAGTTATACTGTAGGTGTATATAACTATACACCTATAGTTAACATTGAGCATTTGTATGTGACACCAATTAAGTGGCTGGTACAGTTGTTTAATGTTAATTTTGTGCTTGTAAGGTGAGCAGATGTCTGTTCCTTTAAAGTATGGAAGCAACCTTGGGAATCCACCAGGAATGCCAGGCCTCAATAGGCTGTTCTTTTTGCTTCTTTTTACTTTGTTGGAAGTATGCATTGCAAAATTGCTTCTGAAGCATAGGAATTTGATGCCCTAAAGATTGTGGACTTGAAAATGAGACCTCCTTGTCAAACAAACTGCATAATATGCTTTTTGATGAAATTTAGTTTAGATGTTCTGAAAAGAATAGTTTAAGTTCTCCATTACCTCCTAAATTAAAAATTAAATGGCAGCTGAGTCTGCTACTCATTTTGCCATACTGGATCCCCCCCAAAAATAATAAGTTATGGCCAGAAGCACCTGGAGGGACAATTAAACCTTTTTTGAGGAATGTATTGGAGAATAGTTCTACAGCTGTATTTATCTGTAAGCACCTGATGTCATTTCAGCCTCACATTATCCTTGCTGGTGTTGGCACTTTATGGATTGTACGTGGTGTTTTTGTACCAGTCTAAATCTCAGAAGCATTACAACTTGTGGAAGATCACTGTATGGACCAGAACTTATCACTGTCACTTTCTACCACATTCTGCCAGTTGTTGTCAGTTTTGCAGAACATGACCAAATGATTATAACTGCTGAAAACTCTGCTTTGCAATCTGGTTTTCATGGTGAAAACCTCACTCACAAAGAAATACTGCATACCTATGTTCTCTTTCTTTAGATAGGATTTGTCTCTTATTTTAGTATACTTGCAGCAAGGGGCTATTTGTAAATAGAAAACAGCTGTAAGTATCAACACTGAAGTTTACGTACTTGAATTGGGACTTTATGAAAGTGGAGTTGGGAGTTACCCTGTGCTCTCAGTGCAGCCTCCCCAGTGAGGAGCTGTGGCTGTGGTCACAGGACACACAGTGCTTGCTCTTCCCTGTCTGTGCACAGTTTACAGTCATACGAATTGGAAGCCTAAACCAAAAAATGTTGGTTTTTGCAAACGGAGTGGCAGGACATGCTGGGCTTGCTTCAGTCCAGATTTTCATGACAATTAAATTAGGGTTCTTAATTTTGGCTTATACCCAAGTCTGGTAATACCATAGGGAAACCAGTGGTAAGGACAGAAAAATAAATCAGTACATGTGATACCAGCACCTCCTGCATTCCTGTCTAGTCCCAGAAGGTGCTGTGCGGCTGCCTACTTAGCTTAAAACACATGATGATTTCTTACAAATCACTGATCATAATGATGGAGGGGTTATTTACATAACTGTTGATGCATTTTGTATGTAAAATGTACTGAGTGCCAGTACAATTCCAAGGTGACAGCTCTCACAGAGATTGCTTTCTGCTAACATGGTAATGAACAGAATGAGAACAATTTGCACTGTGCTAAAAACGTCCAGCATCCATGACTTTACTATGTTCTACTTGTTTCTTTTTAACTTGTCATGCCTTACATTTTAAAATCTGTACACAGTGTACTTGTCATCTTGGCCCTTGTTAGTGTTGTTAAGATTTCTTCCCTTTCTCCTTATGCAAACACAAAATCTTTATTTATAAAATCTAAAGTTCTTCTAAGCTAAAAAGGTAAAAGTAAGTACCTTGTAAGTTGGTAATTGCAAATGCTGCTGGCTGTTAGTGTGACACCTTTTCGTTTTCTCCCTTCATCATTGGTAAATCACTTTTACCGCAAGTATGACAGGAATTCTGCATGGGGCACCCAAAGTAAAGGAAAACCAGAGTCTATCCAAATTATTTAAACCAGACACAGACGTAAGTTCAGCAAAGGACTTAAATGAGGCTAATAATAAGGAATAGGTTTACTGTGCACTTAAAAGAATACATTTTAAAACATTCTTGCATTTTTCTGAGTATGTGTGTTTGATCAGCTGCACTAGTTGTATGTGACTCTGAAAAGAAATCATCCTATAAAGTTTGTGTTAGCAATGGGAGTGCCTTGGAAATGCCCTCTGGAAATACAAGAGAGAATAGTACATGTTAACTTATACAAATTGGGGATTACCATTACATGGTAATTATCACTGGAGATCTGAGTTGCTGAACATTGTTCCTGGCCAGCAGAGTCAAGCTCTGAATTTACACTGCTTTTAGTAGAAAGCTAAAAGCAAACACTCACTGCTTGCTCTGTAGTAGAATGGCAATTCTACAGAGATGTAAACTAATGTGTTTGTCTGAAAGAAGCACAAATAATTTCTGCTACAAATTGAGTTTTTTGAGTTTTAAAAACTTAAGAGTTTTAAGGTCTTAAACCTTTAAGGTGGTAGGTATATACCATTCATTTTTACTTAGACTCTTTTGTCATCTCTTAATATTCTCCTAAGGGCCACTGATGTATATTACAGCTGCAGTGTTAGGGTGCATGTTCCTTATGGATATGAAGCGAAATGAGCAACACAGATAAAAGATTTATAGTTATTGATGGAGTCTGTGAAATTTAAGTATTTTTATTTCTTTATTGGATTAGCTGTGAAGAGTCACATCCTTCATACCTGTGGGAATCCATTTAAGGCACAGGCAGTGTTCTTTTTGGGGTTTAAAAGTGACTAGGACAAAAAGGCTGTCACTGGTTCTGCAGCTTGTATTTGGGTGTTCCTTGTCCAAGGAGGCATGGGGCCCTTGTTGCTGCGGCTGAGGAAAGAGAGAGACCAGCTCTTTTTGTGGCAGTTTTGTGGCAGTTTGGTGCCACATAGTCTGCAGCAGACACTGGGAAGAAGGAGAGGAAGATAAATCTATGCTTTGAGAGCAGCTACAATATGTAATTTATTACTGGCAGTAGAACTAAGTAGTGACAATCACCAGCCTATCAACAAACTCCTCCTGGTACAGATAAAACCCCCAAAACCTCTGCCTTTCCAGTACTGCGTTTCTGCAGGCACAGCCCATCTGGCACACCACTGGCACGGGGCCTCAGGCCTTTGCAGTAGCTGACAGGATGTCTGTGCATGGTTACACCACATTCTGCACCCCCCACTCGCTTTGGGAGCTGCAGCAGTACCAAGTACTTGAACTGGTGCTTCAGCTTATAACAGACAGGAGGAAAGTTGAACCCCTGCGCCCGTAAAGGAAGAATTTCTGATATGTTTTTATACTGTGCAAATGGAGAAACATGAGAGGTTCACTCTGCTAACCTGTGAGCTCACAGTGAGAGAGGTTCCTGTGCCATACCTGTGTCACCTGTCTGATGGCCCAGCCTGCAAGCATGAAGTGGGCAAAAAGAAAAGATGTTTGGGGTTCCCTTCTCTGGTTTTGACGTACACACAATTGTTTGGGGTAGATCAGGACAACAAAACAATGTGGTTTGTCTTGGCTGCAAAAGAGAAGCAAAGATGTTTTATGTGTGATGATGGGCAAGGCTGCAGCAGCACCTGAGTCCCCAGTGGCACCCACTCCGTCTCCAGCTGCACAGGGAGGGCTGTGTAGGAAACCTGATTCTATCTCTTAGGTTTAGAAAGGCTGTTTGACTGCTCTGCTGAAACTTGAATATAGAACATTTGTTATTACAATGCAACGGAAAAGGCTCCATCATTTCTACATGTGAGGTTCAAGAGGACACAGGCAGATCAAAGAGACCCGGAATAACACACTGGAAGGTGTGCAGCTGCGGATGGATGTCTGGAGGGAATTGCATTGAGTTCCTGGGGCATTTTAAGTTTAAAAGAAGGGAATAATAATAAAGATTCATAAACATGCAATTTTTACCATGACATCACTAAACCCACAATAGGTAATGGGTTTGATCACCAAGTACATTGGAAGACTAAACAAACCATTAGGCCAGCATTTCTTTGGCCTTTGAGCATCCTGGATAATTCAGCTGCATGTTCTGGAAAAAGCAGAGTAGCAGGATATGCAGCTTCACTACTGTAAATGGCCTTTAACGGGCCTGATGGTTTTCTCATGTTTGTGTTTCCTTTTGGTCAGTTTGCAGCAGTGTCAGTACCAATGGAAAATATTGCTTTTCACTTCTCAGCAATAGCTTCTAAGTTCCCTAAAGGAATACTTTGCACAGATGTGAATATTGGAGTAATTTTTAAGCAGATATTTCTCTTTTGGTGAACTACCACCTTCAGCTGTAAGTTTTTAGCTTATCTGTACAGCCTTAATTTATGTCTGGTTTTCCCATATCATTATTTTCAGTTAACTGTTTGCCATAGTGCCCTCACTTTTATGTTAAAATATATTAAGGGGGCACTGACCATGGAAGTGTACATGTATTAAAATGGGCATTGTATTTAGGCTGTAGATGTACTGGTCTTCAGATCTGGATACAATTTGGATATACATTAATTTCCTAATATGTGTTCAAACTCACTATTTAACATACAGGATGTGCTGGAGTTGGCAGTACTTTCACCATGGTGCTATCAGTATCCTATAGCCCTCATTTTGTTTGGTTCCTCAAAACAGTTCTTCACCTTTCTTATTCCAGAGGATGTTGGCTTTTGCATGGAAGTTTTTAATTGTAAATTGGATGAGGGTCTCATTTTTCAAAATAATAAATATTGTGGATTGAATCTTCAAGACTTCTTTCAGACTAGTGAATGGGCCAGACACAGGTTGGACCTAGTATTCTAAAAGACCACTGCCCAGTTTCTGATGAAAACAAAAGGGAGCCAGGCCCCTCCATGCTGACTTTATTACTGCTTTTGTTTATAATTTAGAAGGGGAGAATGCACTGGGCTTTCTGAGAACATAACATATATAATCATGCTCTCTATACGTCCAACCCTCTCTCACCCTTCCTGAATAATTTGGCATCTGCTGGCCAGTTCCATCCAGGTGTCACTGCACATGGCAAAAACTGACTTCTCTTTGGAGACTTTTTTCACCTCTTGTGAGTTGTGAAATGTCACTGTGAGTGAGGGGAGGCAGATCCAGAGAGGAGGTGGCACCAAGCCTGAGGCAGGCCGGGCTCTGCTGGCTGGTGCCCAGCGGGGCTGGGAGCTGAGGTCACTGGGGGTGTGGGAGTGCGGGGTGGAGCAGCTCACAGGAAGCAAGGCCACTGCTCACAGAACAACTCGTTGTTTTTTCTAAATCTGCCTCCTAGTGCTGAGGCTGCCCAGGCCCAGAGGAGGTGAGTAGGCATGGAGCCGCACCTCAGGGAGTGCTACAAAGCAGCTGCAAACTGCCTTAGAGCCTCCTCTCCATCCCTTCCAACTGCCTCCTGAAAAGCTCTTCCTTGTCTCTGCCTCTCAGATTTCCTCTTTTTGCTGCTCTGCAACTGCCAGGCTTTGCATAGAGCTATTGATAAGGCCCAAGCCACCACTTTCTTGCTTCAGGATTTTGTAGTTTTGTGGTCCTGTAATTTTATTTTTCTAGAAATTATTGTGTGACGCCTTTACGCAAAAGCTGTGCTATAAAATAATAAAAAAGCTTGGTTTTCTTTCACCCCCTTAATAATAGCATTCTTCTCTCCTGGAATGTCAGGTATGGTGACAAGATTCTGGGAAATTGGATTGACTGTTTGTGATAGGCGTCAGATTCGGTGTACAGAATGATGGAATGACACACTTCTATTTAGGGAGTGTTACCTCATCCTTGGATGGTGCTCCTGTTCCTTTATGTGTGTAGTTAGTAACTCCCATGAAACAGCAGCTTTCCTAAGCCATGATACCAATGTATGGCTTTCTAGTCATGTAGCAGTCCCTTGGGAATAGAAGTGACAAAACTGTAGAAGGGTGAATGTTTGTACACATGCTCAGGCTCATGGAGCTGTTGCCATCCCGTGGGAATGATACCTGGGATCATAGTGCCAGTGTCAGCGCTGCTTTGAAGGGGAAGGGTTGGTGTTAGTAACAGCTGCAACTCAAGGAGTGCTGGAAATGTTCAGCATTTATAATGACAATAAGAAAACAATTTGCAATAAGTTGGAATATTGATTCACATTTCTGATGTGCACTCATCAAACTGGATATAACCTGCACTCTCCTCTGGGCTCCAGGATCTCACAGCACAGAATAACAGGAAGTAGGGCAGTGGCCTGAGAGAACATTTCCTAGGTCCTGTGAGTTAATTACAGCGGGATGTTAATTTAAGAAAGTGTTCAGAGAGGGAGGGAGTGAGAGCTGAAATTTGCAAAACATATACAGCACTATGAGTGACTGTTTGTGCTGGTTTGGGCCTTTTTTCATTTACCAGCCAAAACAAAAACCAAAATCAATTCCAAATCATAGAATAAATTCCAAATCATAGACACTTCTTGTTTAGTGCAAAAATAATTTTCCATATTTTGTAATCCTTAAAAATTAATCTGAACATCAAAGATGTATTTATGTATTAAAAAATGATAGGAATGCTTAGGAACTTTACAGTATATTGACAGCTGAGATTCTTTACCAAGGTTGGCATATATTTGTGGATATGTAAGCTGAGAAAAAATTTCACTTTCCCATCCAAGACATGTGCCTTGATCTTAAAGTACCAATAGTTCTTCTATGTCATCATAGATCAAACAATTATTTGTCAGATGTTTGCATTTCAAAGCCCCATAGCATTGAGGCCACAGAACACGAGTAAGCAGTGGAGCCTAGGATGACTGCCTGAGCCTTTCTGTAACTCACGTTCTGTGTGTGTGGTTTTTTTTGTAACTTTCTGCTCCTGCCAGGTCTGTACCTTAACGAAGGAAGATAACCGGAGAGTGGGGGTGATTCCAAGCGATGAACAGCTCCATGTGTTGCCTCTTTACAAAATCTCACAAACAGATGAGTTTGGCACTGAAGAGGGCCTGGAAGCCAAGATAAAAGCCGGAGCCATACAGGTGCTCACAGCATTCCCCAGAGAAGTGAGAATGTTGGCTGAGCCTCTCAGAGCTACCAAGAAAAAGAAACCAGACACAAGGAGGACCCCGACTGAAAAGCAGCCATTAATAGACAAAAAATATTCAACACCAGTAAAACTGAAAACTGAAGCCTCAGAAAATCTTGGCAACACTTTGCATTGTTTAGGTGAGTGAGACTTATGAAATTCTGCCAGTCTCTTCTGATTCTGTGTTCTCTTACACATCTGATGGGAGGGAAAAGCTCCTTTAAAATAAACCACTTGTATATTTTGCATTTTAGGGATTAATGAACACTGTAGCCAGTATTGTCTCATGGGGCAGAAAAAGCCCCAGGTGATCATTCAAAAAGAGTTTGTTGGTGGTCTGTGAGCACCTATGAAGTATTTGCAAGTTCCCTTATTCTAATAAATAATGGCAGTTTGACCATCTTGAAAGAACACTGTTGGAATGTTTACCTAAATAAGCAACTTGAATTTCTGTCACTTCAAAGTACAAGAACTGTGTTCTCCACTTCCTATGGCAGATAATGGCCTTCTTAGAATCTGAGCTTTGATATTTTCCTATCACTGGCATAAACATCGCTGCACAGCAAGAGATTTGTAAAATCCCCCAGGTTTTATCAAATGACAGTGCAAATTGTCCATTGCAGGATGTTGGCAAGGAGCAGGGCAGAGTAGTCTGTCAGCAGCAGCAGGTACCAGGGAGGCCATGGTCAGCACAGAGCTGTGCCTGGGCTGAGGTGTGCAGGGCACTGCTGCTCTGCATTGCAGTACCTGCTGTCAGAGCTTGGGTCAGGCCTCCACAGGGCAGCACTATTGCATGGGACTGGGCAGAGGCAGAAAAGAAGGAAGAGGTGGAAGAATCCATGGACTTAAATTCTCTGATTGCAGGTGAAAAATAAATAAAATTAAAGCACGGCCTGCTAGGAAGAAGAGAGGAAAATTAGCCCATCGGCTGTAATTTTGAATTTTATTTCATGAGAGACATCCAGACCTATGTAGCAGATTTATGGGGAGGAATAACAGGTAAATGTGTTTCAAAGAATATCTGCATTTGGGAGGGATAACATTTAAAAAACAAGTAACAAACCATTTTCTACACTTCTGTAATTGAGTGCCAAGGGTTATTAAAACTTGTTTTCACAGAACACACGTCTCTCTCCTGAAGTGATGGAGAACACTATTCTCAAATGCTGTGTTTAAAATCTCTAGGGCAAAGGCCTTGGTCTGGGGTGGGGGCTGTTAAAGTCATTAAATGCTTCGTGTTTTATTTCACAGAACTTTTAAAGAGTTTCACAGGCTTTTAAAGAGTTGATGTGGCCTCCTCATGTCCCCTTACAGCTTTCTGGTTTTGCATACTAACTGTTGTGCCTGTCATTATCTCACTTTGACTTTCTTGCATTCCCGTTGGAGGAATGTTCTTCATTCATCACTAATTTATAAATCACTAGGAGACAGAATAGAAGAAAGGATAATGTTTCTATATTGTGTAAGACAATTAACCATTCTGTGTATTTATGTATAAATAAAGAAGAAACACTGACATCTGTCTATGAGAGTAAGCAAGAGCTCTCTGTGGCGTGCCAGTCTGCCAGCAAACACATGTTAAAGCCATTGCAGAGTATGATGCAAAGCCCATCAAAGTCAATGGAATTCTTTCCCAGTACTCCCATGGACTCTGGGCTCAGAATCATGAGAGGAGCCATGTGAGGAGCCTGTTCCCCAATCAAGCCCAGCAGCATAGCTAGAAATTGGTTAAGGAACTGACAGAAACTGAACAAGGATGTATGCACAGAGATCTGAAAGAATGAGGCAATTAGATGGAAAAATACAAGACAGCCAAATCACATGACTCAAAATCCATTTTGTGAGGATGGGCTTACCTGGAGCATGTTGCCAGATTTTTTTTTTTTTTTTTTTATGGCAATTTCTGAGTCAGTATTTGAATGCATGAAACATGTAATTCAGTAACTGTTTTTGCTGTGATGGACAAGATCCATAAACATGCTTTTTTCTTTCATCAACATATGGGGTTAAGGCAGGTCAGAATTTTGACTGATTCACAGACTGAATTTCAGACTGAATTTCATCAGTTACGTGAAAACTGAAGGCCAGCAGTCATCTGCTGGGAAGCATTTCTGTCGGACTGGGCTGGATGAATTGAGATTCAGTGGTTATTTCATTTTATCTGTTATTTTCTTCATCCCTCTGTGAAATACCTTTCTATTTTATGTACCAGTAGCCTGACTGGAAAAGGTTAAGGCATTAATTGAGCAAGGTTATTATATATATATATTTTTTTTCACATGGACAGTCATAGACATATTCCGAGAAAGCTAAAAATAATAATTTTGAAAAATCTGTAGTCAGTGTGCATTTTTCATATTAGAAAGCAAGTATGAAAATATAAGAGAGGTATTTTATTGATTGAGAAGTACTTACACTTTGGTGTGCATTTCTTCTAGGGAACAAAACAGATGCTTTAAAACCTGGAATAAAAATGGAGACTTCCAATCACCTTTATGCCATGAAACATACTTCAAATACTACTAAAAATTGCTCTTTATTGAAGCAGTACACGGCTTCCTCCCCCTTTAAGGTGGATAGTTTACATCCTTATCCATCTCTCGCACATAAGTCTGGCCTAACTGCAGTGACTAATATTCAACAAGATTTTTCAGTTCCCTACGGGTATTTTGAATGCAGTACCAAGCAACCTCATGTGACACCTTATGTTAATTGCAAGAGCTTTGATGTGTCAGTCAAAGATTATACTGGAATTCTGCTGAAGGATAAGGTGAATGGCGTGCCACCGATTCTTCCCGAGGTCACTGCTCCGGGCTCCCCAGCCCACAAAGAGCCCCTGCCCACTCTACTTGAACATCAGCCAGACAAACAGAATTGTCAACTTCAGCTGGACAATTCTCCTTCCTCAGAGATGATCAGTTCTTGTGACTCATCAGCACCGCTAAGCTCTTCAGCAAAGGATGCAGTCGGAACCGAAGCTGAGTGTTCCCATGGATGCCCGGTGGAAAAGGACAGCTCCCATCAAGGACAGATCTGTGACTTTGACTGTGTTGACAAAAAGCAAAACAGTGCACTGGGACAACCGGCTGATTCTGAAGAAAAGGCTGAGGAATTGTGGTCAGACAGTGAGCACAATTTTTTGGATGATGACATTGGTGGGGTTGCTGTGGCACCTTCTCATGGTTCTATCTTAATTGAATGTGCAAGACGTGAACTCCACGCTACCACACCAATTAAAAAACCCAACCGCAATCATCCCACAAGAATTTCTTTAGTATTTTACCAACACAAAAATTTAAATGAGCCAAAACATGGTTTAGCCATGTGGGAAGCAAAGATGGCCAGAGGGCGAGAGAAAAAGAAAAAGAAGCGGAGCGGTTAGGAATGGAGAATCCTGAACTGAACTCTAGCAACAGAAAAGCAAAGCAACCAAGTGAAAACCGAGATATTTTTTATGAAGACACAGAGTTCACAACCAAATTCCATCCCGCAGAGCATTAACAGTAACCAAGGATAAGGTGATCACAGTATCTTCATACGCCCTGACACGAGTGGCGGGGCCCTACAACCATTGGGCGTAGTGTGGCGAGGTGTGCCCCTCCTGGTGCAGTTACATGGTGTTTCTTTAAGGTGCTGTTAAAGAACAAGTCTCGTGTCGTTTACTATTTGCGCATCTCAACCATTTTAAGGCTGAGCTAAAAAACAAAAAAAAGGGGGGGGGTTTTCTTCTTAAACTGTGACTTTAACATTTGGTGGTGCTCAAGCACATTTTAAGCAAAAAAAAATTAATTGTATAGTTTTAATACATTCTAAAAAAAGATTTTGTTTAGGTTATTAACCTTGATTGAATCATTCAGTTTATTACCTGTAGGAATTTATATTTTGGTGCTTTAAATCGTCTGTTTACTACAAAAATCATTTATAGGTATTTTAACAGGTTCACATTTTATGGTGTTAAATCAAGTTATACAGCTATAGCTCTACACAGCTCTTGGTGCTTAACCACATCAAACAGTTAAAAATAAATAAGCTGAATTATTACTTCATGGTGCCATTGCTTTAACAACTTCCAACCATCACTATAGTCCAAATTACAGACAAATCTTCCAGAAAACCAATTAATTTTGTTCTTTAGATTCGTCAGTAGAATGAAGTTACTGGTAATGATGGCTGGAAGTTGTTTCTAAGCTGTAAATATATATTTTAAAAGCACTTTCTATTTTTAAAATTAACTTGAAATAGTATAGTATAAGGATCATGTTGTCTAAGGTTTGTGCACACTCTACAGAAGAAATGATTTTGTTCTTGCTGTGCAGAGTTCCATGATGTTATAGCTGCAGGATGTATGCTGATACAGCATATGTGGTTGTTTTTAACTTGCCCTTTTTCACTGAAGATTTATGTTGCATATAACAGTTACAAATTATAGAGCCTTTTTATTCTTTTTCAAGAGAGTGTACAAACATGAAATGAGGAGATGTCTGGTCAATACATGTGTTGCTATTGGGAGTTATGAATATTATCTGGCTTTTTTAAAGGCCAGCATTTGTTATGGTTTCTTTGAGCAATAGATGCATCAGTCTCATTTGTTTGCAGCGTTCTAAGTTAACATGGCGACCAAATGTTCCTAATGCCTCAGGGGTAGGATTGTTTTGGGATAAAAAATACCCCCTAGAGTTGCCTTATCTATTCTGATAAAAGTAATAACTTGGGCAAAGTACAAAGGAAGTGTTGGAAAATTATCAAATTTCTAATATTTAGCAGCAAAGTTTTTGTTAAGAATAACCTGTCTGTAATATTCACCAACTTCTGAGTTCAGTTTTTTTACAAATGTTTTATAAATTTTTGAAAAAAATTGTGCATTTCACATGAAAGGGTTTTATTCCTCCCCAAAATTTATGTTCTTCATTTCTGTTGAGAAAGTGACATATCACGAAACAAGTATTTGCTAAACCAGAGGAAAGTAGACACTCCATTGCTTTTAAAACACTGTAGCATCCCACTCTTCTTTCTGATTCTCCTCTCCTATGTATTTCTTGTTTAAACTATTTATTTAAACAAATTACCAAATGAGAACGTTAGCTAAGGACTGACCTCGTCCTGCAACTTCTTCCATGGGAGCTGGCTGGACACAGGAGGAGCTCTGACACCCGGGACCTCCTGGGTCCACATGCTGCAGGATCGGCCCCACAGACAAAGCTGTCCCCTCCTTCTGCCTTGGCACCCTGGCTGGGCAACCTGGAGGTAGAATGAAGTCACTTTTCCAGTGTGAAACATACTAATAATTACTTGATAATATTCTACGGTTGTGGTGCTGAATAGAGGAATATGGCTATCTGGATCTGCTTTATTTAAAGACAAGGTGCTTTTTCCTTGAGAAGCTGAAGTGCAAGAACTCTATTTACAGTTTTGGTACGAAAACTACATCAATGGTGTTTGGAACACGTAGTGCCAGTCATTACCTTGGTGCTACAAATCCTTTGGTGCAGCTGTAGATCCATGAGACTTTTCTCCTGTAGTCATGTGCAGTGTTTGCAGGAGCCAGGTCTGAAGTAGCAATCACTATGTAGTGATCCTGAGTTCAGTTCCACAGATTCCTGTTCAAATTAACAAAGCTATTAATGGCAGAGGATGGAGGAATTGAACCAGTTCTTTGTATCTTACCTATTGTAAGTAAAATCCTGTAAAAACTAGGTATGCTGCAAAATTTAGTTCAAGCTTAATATTAGTTCAAATAGAGGATATGAAGGGATTGTAAATAATGATAGAATCAATATTATGCCATTGTTTTGTACCAGCAGTTTTATGCTTTTGACTATGTAATTACAGTATACATCAAATCATTATGATATTTTGTGTGCCTTAGATTTCCATTTAAAACATGTATATTTTTGGTGAGCCGAAGATTAGTAGGAATTGCAGCTGTCCATACAGTCAATAGTACTGTACATTCATTCTGTAGCTGTTCCAGTCATGTATTTGTCCCACCATGTAAGATTCATTTGTGGGTTTCACTGATAGCCCTGACAGCTTCAGTTTATGTAGTGCTGTAATTCAGCACTCCCAAGTGACAAATTTTCTACACAAAATTGGTAAGCTACAGAGCCATCTCTTTAACTTTTAAAATGTTCATGCCATTAAAGTGAATAATTTTTACTTGAATCTTCTCGTACAAATGCCCACATTCAACTTGCTGGAAACTTCAGATAAAAATGTTCCATTGAAAAACCAGCACTTCCCTCTGAGAAGTGAGGCACTGAAAGGTGGATCTAAAAGGATCCCTTCAAACAGGTAGCCCAGGTCTACCTTTTTTTGAAATGGCAATTCTAACAAAGAAATGTGTATCTTAACATAATTAATACTATAAACTGATAGGTGCTAAACTCACAGTTACTACTTCATTAATATTACTCACATGAGAGAAATGTATCATCTATACAATAACATATCACCCACAGTGCTCTTTCCTTGGCTGTCTTTTACCTGAACTGCTTTTTCAACAAGTCCTACAAAGCAAGTTGGACACTTCCAATTCCTGCTGGACATGTAGTGGGTTGTGATTTGAGGACCTAATCCTTTCCATTGCTGTACTGCAGTATGGAAAATACAACTATTTACTGGTTTTTCAGCTCTGTGCTATTCTTGTAACCTTCTGGATATTTATCAGTCTTTACACAAATTGCATTGTTTTCAGTGAGGTTATCATTTTATAACAGTGTTTATCTCTTCAAATCTTCAACTCTGTAGCAGTCTTTCTTTTGCAGCCTGCACAACCACTTGTAATTTGCTCTTAGGTTTTAACCCAAGTCCTTCTTGTATAGCCAGACCAGAGCTGGATTGAAAATTAAGGTAGCTGGCTCGCTAAGACCTGCATGTTTTATTTGGTTTCCATCAGCTGACACAATGTTCTGGTTGAAAAACCAGCACATGGATTTGGGTGTGGTCTGGCAATGCTTGTCTTTGCATCATTTTTTACAGTATGCCAGGAAAAACTGTCATGATCCAACACAGGACACTCTGACTTCCCAGAAGAAATGTGTCTGATCCCTTTTTCCCCAGTATCACAACTCCATCTCTGCTGTGGAGGGGAGGAGCAGGGCTTGTTGCAGGACCAGTTCTGTTTGACTCTCTGTGGGAGTCGCTGCAGTTGTGTCCAGTTAAACAGTGAATTTACTGATTTTTCACATGCTTGTGTACTGCGGAAATAGAAATATTTCTATAAATCAGTCACAAGATCAAGAAGCTTTGTGAGTATTTGAGAATACTTGCAGCTTCTGTAACCTGTAACAGTTGTATTCAGATTTTTTTCTAAGAATCTTAACTGCTGCTGAAAGTTCTTGTGTTACCTAGGACAGTGCTCCTCTAGATGTAGCACAGGAAATAACTGTAGTATCTTGAGCAACATTTTATGTTAAGCATGAGTAAATGACAGCTTGTCTAATACTTAAGATTCTTTCTAGCTGACAACTGTATGGTTTTTTTTATGACCTTTTTAATTTCATTGCAGTATTAACTAAATATGGTGGATTAAATTTGGGTCCAGTTCACACTGCTGCAGCCCTGCTGACTGCAAAAGTGCTCATTCATCAAGTTTTCCTGCAATTTCCATATTTAATTGGATGGATATGGACAACAGTTGACCAACATCTGTGCCAGCTCAGAGGTCAATCTCGCTGTTTCACTTCCCATGCAGCTTCTCTGATGTTGAAATTAACTCCATTTATCAAGCGTAATCCATTTATATGTATAGTTGTTTCTTTTCCATAGAAATCCTGTAATTTCTAGGCTATCAGGAAATAGCTGCGCTCTCATATGTGAAAAACTCAATTGCATGGCCACTTGCATGCTTTGTGTATGTTAACTAACACCGGTTACATTCAGACAATGTGGGACAAACTCTTTCAGCTTATTGTGGTCAGTGGAATTCAGATTAGAGTCTTTGTGAAATCTACTCCATAAAGTTGTGTTTTATTTCTTATGAAAAGCTCTCTGCCAAGCCGTGACCTGTGACAATCTGCTCTTCAATCTCTCTAGCAATCAGAGATGAGGAACAGTCCAATCACATTTGGGAAATCCTGTTTTATCAGGTTTTGATCTGACTTGCAGGAGGAAGTGTGGAGGTCTATCTCTCCCTGATTATTGTGACACCACAACTACTGCACTGCAATGTCTGGGTCACAGCTCTGTTCTAACCAGTGAGATGTTTCATTGTGGATATTATGTACAAATTCACTTCTTTCCACACTTCCTCCACAGGCAGAATCTCTCCTTTCATCTCTGCCTGCATGTACTGGTTTAGAAAGATACCAGAGGAGGTAGAGAGCTGGCCCCCATTCTTGATCTGCGTAGACAAACAAGGTAGCAAGCACTGCCAATCACTGCTGTCATTGGCAGCCTGCTGCCCTTTGCCACCATCAAGGTAGAGAACATAGAAAGCTGATGGGATGCTGGTTGGACTTGATAGTCTTTTAAGATCCTTTCCAACCTTAATGATTCTCTGCACAGCCTAAGTAAATCACAGGCAAAGTTGCAAAGGTACAATTGGTTTCTGAGTCGACCTTCTATGTATGTGTAGTTGCCATGGTACTTTATACTAACACTTCTTTTGGTCCATCTGACTTTAAATACAGTAGCTTATTTTATTTAGTCTGTGACACACTTACATTCTCCTTTAATCTAAAACAGAGTGACCAGTGTCAAAATCTAGAGGATGTGGCTTCTTACTCTTAACAGTCAGGAAGTGGTTTCAGTCTCTTCTGGTACTAGCTGGTTTAGTCAGTCTTCACAAGCTGCTTTAGGATGTTGCTACAAAATTATAATTACAAAAAGGAACAGTTTTACATTCAAGGTTTCCTGAAAGACCGGATTTGTAATAGTAGAACCTGATCAGGATATACTCTAAGGAGTGGCTGAATATATGCTGTGTTTATTACTTCCCTGGTAAAATTTTTTGGTTCTTTTAGAGAATAGGCAAAACTTTTTAATACTGTCACATACTTGATTAAATTCTGAAGACTTAGTTCTACATGGTGCTGTGTTGTCTCCCTGAAAACCACCTAATATGGCTAGTGTTGATTAGTAGTTACCACTTTCTGCTCTGTACAAGTGACACTGGATACTCTAGCCACCTTTCTCACTCCATGGTCTCTCTGGACCATCAGCTGTGCTTGTCTATGGTCAGTTAGTGCTGACTCACTTTGTCACCTGCTGCTGGATGCTTTCAATGCTTGCAGCTACTCCAGAAGCTTTTCCATTTGCAGTTCAGCACTCGGCGTTGGCAGCACAGCTGTCAGCCTGCCCAGGAGTGCCCCTGCATGCTGTCCTGCTGTGTATGGAAATCAGCCATCTTCATCTCAGCAATGTCCTGTGAAGCTGTTCTCCTTGGGACTCTCTCCTAAAATCCATTCTTTTCACTCACCTGGAACAGGCTGCCCGAGAGCTTGTGGATTTGCCCCATCCCTGGAAGTGTCCCAGGCCGGGTTAGATGGGCCTGAAGTAACCTGGTGTAGTGGAAGTGGGGGGGCACAGGGTGTTGGAAGGGGTGGTGAGCTTTAAGGTCCCTTCCAACCCAAACCAGCCTGATTCCTTGATCTTATATTCTATATGTGACAGTTCTAATTTTACTTCATGTTTTCTCATATAGAGCCTAGAATATTACAGTTGGGATTTTTTAGAATCCAATAAGAGAGGGACAATTCATAATCTGTCACAATCACTGTTTTCTTTTTTAATCAAATAATCAGTTTTCCAGTTAATTTTTAGATTTTTTTTTAATGTAGTTGTTACATCTGGTTTTGTACCTGCAAGTAGCCAAACAAAAGAACCCAAAACTTTTCAAGACTAGAAAATCATAATCCCCTGAGAAGGACAAGTCATTTCCTTCTCAAAGTATAGGATTTTTTCATGTCGGTACCACCTCTGTATTCTCTGTCTTTTGAGTCACTTATAACAGCTCTGCTCAATTCCTGACATCAGACAGCTGCTGCAGTCCCTGCATGATTGCAAGAGCAGAGTTTTCTTTACATCTTCTTTAAATCATAGATCAGTCTTTGAGATATCCAAGTATTATGTAATTTAAATGCCTAAACTAACTAGGACTGCTTGGAAAAAAGATGTTCTTCCTCTGTGGAAAAAAATGGAGTTGAAGTAGCTTGAGAAGAAAATAATTAAGGTGGTCACTGCCTTTAATAACAGGGTACTGAGGTGTCAGCATTGCTGTTTCTTTGTCTTTCTGAGAATAAAGACTTCAGGATTCTTTTTCCAATCCAGTTCCCCAGTGCACCATCCCAACAATTGCTCATGGTGTTTAACTATGTACTCCTAAGCTCCAGTTTTAAAAGATACAAGATACTTCTTGATGTTGTATCCTTAATTCTTCAGTGATTAAAGAAGTCTTCCTTCTTCTGCTGAGCCTTATATATGGCATTTT